>NW_026960606.1:6970570-7586009 GCF_021018805.1 Prinia subflava
TGCACAGCTGACAGGGACAGTGTTGTTTGTGAATTGGATTGACTGGATGTTTTACACACTCATCTGATTTGCAAGTAACTGAGGACATAGAAATGCTCTAAGCCAAGGAAATTTATTGAATTTGATGCTTAAGAATTGTGTCTCCCACACGTGTTCGTACATTGAGCAAACAAGAACTTACAGCACTCTCTGACATATTTCATGACACAATTCTATCGCTGTGTCCTGAAGAAACAACCCAAATGTCCAAATTTCCTCTGTCCTGTTGTGATATTGTCATGGATTAAAGGATAGCCACCACCAGGCATAAAGCTCAGTCTCTACACCCAAATGAACATTAAGCACATTTTCTGCAGAGCCCTGCAGACCATCTGTGGGAAGAAATGAGTCATAGCAGGCAGTGTCCTGCACAACCTTCCTCCCTTCCTTCCTGATCACACTCATTCTTGCCCCTCACTCCCGATCTTGTCTGGTGCTTTCCAAGGTCACTGAATAAGGAAAGTGGTCCTGTAGCAGGGGAAAAAGGGAATTTAACCATCACAGAAATCCTGACAGTGCCGAGTCAACACTTGGGGAAGGGCAGTGCATTGCAGCAGAGTTGTGGGCAAACCATTACCTAGGTAATTAAGGGAGTAATTGGGTTAACTGCCCATAATTGGGATAACTGCCCAAAGGACTGGGGATAGTCAGCCTGTGTTAGCCCTAGGACTCCAGTCTGCCCAGGAATTCGTCCACAGAGGGAAGGTAATGATTCTTCAGCTGATAAAGACCCTTCCTTGCTCTGTATTGTCCAGATAATCTTTTAGTGGTGAATATGGGCCTGAATCCTGAAAGTTCTCAAGCAGCTTTGAGTTTACAGACCCTTGGATTTTGTGTTTTACAGGAACCACGACATTGAATTCATATGCCAGGTAAGGCCCAGGCTGTTCCCTGACACCGGTGTGGGGAGGGTTCAAGCAAATTTAGCCAAAGCAGTTGAAATGAAGGAGGCTGGTCTTTGTTAGTTAATGCTTCTTGGTAAAAACATTCAGAGCCTGAAAACTGCTGCCAGGCAGGTATTTGCAAATGTGGTAATACTGGAAGGAAACTTCAAGAATTTGCATTATTCCAGTATGAGAGTCAAATTTTGGAAGTCTCTCCTGCTGTTCTAATAATGGTTTCACTGGAAAACAACTTGCACAGGTACCTGTATTTTTACAATGTGTTTTTTTGCAAATGCTCTTTCACTCCATGGCCAGTAAAGCTGCTGCTGAGCATCAGGTGCACCTTTGAAGGCATTCAGTGTGAATGGGGCAGAAATACCTGGCAGGAAGCAAATGCCACTGAATCCTGGCAGTGAATCTCCTGGTGGTCATCTGGGTTGTACTAAGGATGTTTTTTATAGCAGAGCTGCGTAATTAATGAAGAAACTACATTACTATCTACAAGGCAAAATTCTTAATCAAGATGTCTCCCCTTTCCTCCCTTCTTTGCTTAGACTGAAGATATTGAAGAATTAATTCCCAAAGGACTGTCTGAAGCAACAAAGCAGCAGATTCGTTATCTCCTCCAGGTATGGGAGCTTGGCAGCCTGTAGAAACTGGGAGCAGTGGGAGCTGGCTCACACACAGGAGGGACTTGGTACATAACACCCTTCAAGCTCTATTCCCTCATCCCATTGTTTCTAGAGTGAAGGGGGTGGAATGGTGGCTTTAAAGGAACTATCACATGGACCCACAGTCCACTTGTGTATTTTAAACTTTACTGGGGCTTTCCTGCAGTTTCACTGGAAACTGTCTTGGCTTTTGACCACTGGCAGGAGAACAGAGACCTTTCATCTTTCCACAGAAAAGAAATTGTGTATTACTTTAAAGCCAAACACAAATAAGAGGTGCTAAAAACCCAGAAGCAGAGCCTGAATCCCACCTGCTCCCAGCCCAACTCCATGGCTGGGCATGGAGCAGGGAGGGAGGGGTGGGGAGGGAGCTGAAGAACCATCCCAGGAGGACAAAACCCTTCACACCTGAACCACAACAGGAATGGTTCCGTTTGATGCCCGATGCCAAAAGCACAGCTCAGCACTCAGAGCTGCCTTTACCAGGCAGGTGTGTCAGAGCAGGATCCAGGGCAGCCTCATCAGGAGTGTCCTGATCTGGGCTCCCTCAGGTATGGGGAGGGTGATCCTACCTGGGAGCTGCACCATGGAGTCACTTCCTGGGAAAAAAAAAAAAAAAAAAAAGTCCATTGAAATGAAGTTGAGAAGGAGCAGCCTGGTCTGAGTTTGCAGCTGCCTCCTCTAACCTCCCCCATCCCTTCCAACTGGAATTATTCTGTGCTTCTCTTACAAGGAAGATGGACATCAACCCCCAACTATTCTATGGCCTCACACTGGCACACTGTCCTGGTTCAGCTCCAGGTGAAAAAGCTGAACAGGCATTCCCTGTTGTCTCTGTGTCCAGCTGGTTTTACATCCTCGCAGCTGTGATTATAAAATGCAGCCAAAATGGCTTTTGCGGAACCAGGTTGTAGTAGTTTCATGTTTGCTAATTTTAACTTTTCTCAGCTAACACACCAAATTTGTGATGGTTTTTGTGTTTACTCTTTTCATTTCTGTGAGATAGAATTAGGGAGGAAAAAGGCAAAACAGGCCCAACTTAAAGGTTACAAAGATAGATTTATTAATACACACTAAAGGAAGAGAAAAAAAGGAACTTTTAAAATTTTTCCCTCCTCTCCACAAACTGTTCACTTTTCCACAACCAACACAGAGACAACTTGATTTTCAGTTAGTTTCACCATTTGGAAAATAATCTTTCATTACTTCTTTAGGAGAAGAGTCTCTTTAGAGTCATGGATCCCACTGATTTTGGAACAATTCTCTTGTGGGTTTTAGCTGTCACAGAAAAATCTGCCAGGGGAAAATCTGCTTCCGTGACCCCTCAGACCCTTCCTCCCGTTAGCAGTTTCCCAAGCTGCTTCTGGGTCATGGAGACTCAGGCATATTGGGGTGCCACCTTTTAAAGATTAACAACTCCAGAGGCAAAGGATTCTTCTTCTCAGAGAACAGAGCTCTCTCTTCACTTCTCCACTGGCACAAAGGCTTCTCATCTCTCTCTGTTCAAGCATCTTATGTGACTAAAGAATCACAGATTCTAATGTAATATTACTCAGTCTATCACAACACCTTTGTTCAAAAATCTACAAATAATCATCTCCCCAAATGCATATTTTTCTCATGGTTTGAAGGGATAAATTACATATAGATTTCAGTTCCATGGTTCTAATTGAAGTCCAGCCAGCAGGCACCTCCTCTATCCTTCCTCCAGTCTTTCACACTCTCTCTCTATTTGACTTCATGCTGGGTCTTCTCTATGTTCACTCTGCCCATCTCTCCTCTCTCTCAAAGAAGAGCCAAGTTTCGAAAGCTTCATGTTACTAAGAAAGGGTTAAATCTACCCAGACTTGCGATAGTCATGTGATCTGCCGGGCAGCCTCTCCGGCCTGGCCGCCTTCCTCAGAGCGGCTGAGCTTCACCCCCCCCTTCCCCTCTCTGCCCGGGAGTCACCGGAGGAGAGGGAGAGAGGGGGCTCTACCCACCCCTCGATGGCAATCGGGGGGGGGAGGGGGGGGCGGCTTTGCCCAGCTGGGCCCAGAGGTGTTATCAGGGCCCCAGCTCCGCTGGGCTGGCCTGGGCTGTTCTATCAGAACGGCCCGGCTGAAGTTACCTGTTCAAGTGGTCGTGAGGAAAGAGAGCTGACTTGCCCTCCCTCAGAATTTTATATGGGTATTCCTCAAAGTTGCATCCAGCTTTTTCAATGGTCTAACAATATGTCAGTATTCAAAAATGAACTCTGATAGGTGCCTGTCTCAAAACAATTTCAAGGTCCTGACAGGGAACTGTTTCTACTTTAACTAAAAACCAAACTGTATCAACTTATAACACAGGTATTGCCAGGATTGTTAGAAATGAGATGCTTGACACGGCCAATATATCAAGCAGCAATTCAATTTAATAATTGATTAACTAGTATGGTAAAGTATGAGCAAAGGCTGCGCTGGGTACAGTGGTGGGAGTTCTCCCTACCGACTGAACACCAATTGCTGGAATTGCTGGTATTTTATTTGCTATATTCATACATATTCATAAGCTTTTCTCAGCAGATTCTATTTCCAATTTTTAACGTCACTATTCAATACCTAGAAATCGTAAATCTATGATGGTGATGTTTGGTTCCTGTTCAATTTCTATACTCTATTGTGGTCCATTTTAGATTTCAATATTCCAGGATGTACATCCAGGATATGTATCCCAGGTGGTGGGGTCCAGCTTCCAGATGTGGGGTCCAGTTTCTGTTCTCCAGGTCTATCAATCTTTGATAGTGATGTTCAGTTTTCCTTTTTCAAGAACTATAAATCAGTGAGCTGAAATCCTTCTTCTGTATCCAGGATGTTTTTCACCATTCTGTGAAGAAGTCTTAAGATCATTGTTATTTTTCTTTTGTTTAAAGCCTTTTTACATTCTAAAACTACAGTTTAAAATTCTTTAATACAAAACAAGCTTCTAAAGTTATAATTCAAAGACTTATTACAGAATAGCTTGAGATTTATAATAGGTAATTGCAAGCAGTTTGCTCAAAAACCTTCCATGCTTTCCTCGATTGTTTATTAGAACTCATCTTTATAACTGTCCCATGGCCGTGTTCTACAATTACAATTACACAGATTCTCTTTATTTACCTGACATGAAACACAACTTTGTATTTCACAGGATCCACCCAGAGTGCTCTCAGAGCCTTTGGCCACCAGGATAGAGCTGGGAGGGAAGGGTTTGCATAGCCCAGGATCCTGAGCTGGAAATGCACAGAGGCTCCTCTGAGGACACAGAGAATTCCACTGGAGAAGCACACGGCACCTCTGGGATTTAGCAACCTCTAGCACTAAGCAGTTGCTGAGTGGGGTTTTACTTACATTTTTATAGTCTAAATTTCACCATTTGACTCAATTCCTTCTTTCAAACTACTCTATAGTGTATTACACAATAAAACCAACAAAACCATAAGGCAAAAGTGAAATTCCACTTTAATTACAAAACAAACAAAAAAGTGAGTTACACTAGGAATGAAGTCTCAGTTACACCATGGCACCAGTGGGGATAAAAAACTGGGCAAGGGCCAATCCCCATATGGATAGAGAGCATGAGAGCTCATTCTTCCAGGTTACGGGAACACATAGGAGAGTTTCACTTTTGTCCAGACAAGGAAAAACACAGCTTTTCCACAGAATATTCAGTCCTTCCAGGAGAGTCACAACTTGAGGAGTTATTTTGTGTGTCCTTTTAAAGTCTATTTTTCTTTAGATATTATAAATGTATCATGAAATGCAACAATTTGTTTTCACCTGAATCAATACGCAGCTATTTGAGGCATTAAAATTAACATTCCAAAGGAGAACAGTGTTGGGCTGTGGCCACTTCTGGTTTTCTCTTTCTTCCAGATGACTCCTTTCATCTTTGGGATCTTTTTCCTTTTAAAGGGAGGAGTTGGTTGTATGAACTTTTTTTAATTTAAATTTTTAGAAATGTTAATTAAATTCCCTCACCCTTGAGCCCAAAGCTTTGCCAGAACTCAGACATGACTCATTCCTCTGTGCCTTTTCAGGCAGGGCAGTAATTTTTAAAAACCAGTATAAGCACAAAGCTTTGAAAGCTCAAATTATAATTGTGCAATATTAACACATTTATTTTTCCCTTTATTTGTGTACAAAGGAAGTTCCTTACCCTGTTGTTCCTTCCACTTTTAACAACATTGTCCTGTGTTACAAGGCAGAAATTGAGCACTGGCATTTGCAGAACAAAGTGCAATGAAAATATTTCCTGTAGAAACTGTGGGCACTTCGAGGGTTTTAGAAGCTACTGTCAGCTGTAAAGCAGTTTCTGTTCTACCTCTTGTCAGGCATATTGTAAACAAAGCTGCCTAATTAATCCCAATTATCCTTTTAATTTCTCCCCTCCCAGATGAGAGTGACATCGGACAAATCCCTGAGACTTGTGCTTTCCACGTTCAAGAATCTGCGTGAGGAGCTCTGCCATTTGCAGGATGACCTGGGGGTGAGTCCTGTTCTTCACTGCCCACAGCTCATCCAGCTGCTCCCAGCTGGCAGCAGGAGTCAGGGCTGGCATTCCAGGCCGTGGCTGTGCTGGTGGCAGCAGCTGCACTGTCAGTGCCTCAGGGGGCTTGATGGACACAGGTGGCTTTGGTGGCTCCAGAGGTTCTCTTGCTTTCAGCCATCCCAGCCCTCTGGCTGTGAGTGCAGGTAGCAGAGAATTCCTGTTGGGAAAGCAGCAATGTTTCCTACACCAGCCCAAGTGCTTGGCACAGCTGGGAATGTCACAGCATTGTCCTGGAAAAGTTGAGGGAGAAGGAGTTTGAACTTGAGCACAGAACAAGGAGTCCGTGCAGTGGGCTTAGTTTTAGGGTAGTTTTTGTTGGTTTGGGTTTTTTTGTTGGCTTCTATTTAAATTGTTTCTGGGACAGACTGGAAGGGCAGTGTCCAGGATCCCAGTGCTCACCACCCAGCACAAAGCCACAGGTACTACAGTGAGTACTGTGTACCTAAACCCCAAATTTTCAAGAAAGTTGAGCATTCTCTCAGTTCTAAAACATCCCTTTATTAATGACTGAGTGTGTTGCACTTTATGGGAAGAGTTTACTGAAAAATTGAAGCTTTTGACTGTGAACTTTTGACTTTTGTCCTGCAGAAGCTGGAAACCGACAATGTCTTACTGAAGAAGGATTTGGCTTTTAAGGATTCTCAACTAAAAGAATATGAAACAATGCTGGCTTCTTTGAGAGAG
The DNA here is from genome assembly GCF_021018805.1 of Prinia subflava. NCBI lineage: Eukaryota > Metazoa > Chordata > Aves > Passeriformes > Cisticolidae > Prinia > Prinia subflava. Next base: position 6,977,403 of record NW_026960606.1, read on the forward strand.
AACAATTGTCAGCAGCAGGTGAATCAAGAAACATTTTCAGTGTCATTCCAGGCAACCAAAATGGGGGCAGTTTGCTGACTTTAGTGTACTCTGAGTAACTGCTGCCTGCTGCATGTGATGCTGTTCCTCCCCTGAGGAATTCCATGTGCTCATTCCCCCTGTGCTTTCCAGCAAGGGCTCAGGGACAGCATTGCCAAATGCCACTCCCTGGAGGAACAGCTCCTGTGCCTGCAGCTCAGAGAGGAGGACAAGGACTGCCAGCTGAAGGAGCTGGAGTACAGCAAGAGGGCCCTGGAGCAGGAGATCCAGAGCCTCAAGCTGCAGGTGAGGGCTCGCCTGGCTGGGCGCAGTAGCTGAGTCCCAGACTCAGAGGGATCAGTGTAGGAAAACTAATGATGAAAACTCTCTTAGTAAAATAAAAACGGATTCTTTGCTGCAGAGCTGCTCCAGCCCAACCCTGCAGACCACGACAGACGAGCTCTCCAGCCGCTATGTGGAGATGATCAACAACCTGAGGGAGGACAAGGACAGGGAGATCTGCAGTCTCAGGGTAAGGGGCTCTGCTGGCACTGGCTGTGTGCAGGGACAGCTGCTCCTGCAATTACAGCAGCAGAGATCTACCACAGGCACTTTTTGGGTGTCTTCTGCTTGTGCAGTTACTTTACTCATAGACACTGGTGATGGTTTGAAACCTCTTCAGTAGAACATAAAACTGTAACAAAAATAACCCAACTGTTCTTTACCTCAAGAAATTAGGGATCAATCTGATTAGCAGGCTGTCTAAAAGGATATTTTGTGTGTCCTGATAACATAAGAAATTAGTCAAAAGATGCTCAACAGGAAACAAAAATCCCAGTCACAGCTGTATGTAGCAAATGTCTCATGGAAACCAGAGGTAAAAGTCTCCAACCCTGGAAGCCAATTCAACTGGTTCACTGCTGGTTTAGCTTTAGAATTATAAAATCATTAAATTAATACCGGGTAGAATTCAGTCCAATTAGCACTTTCTGAGTTTACTGTGTGGCTCAACTTCCTGACCTGAAAATCCCTGGGTCTCACTGTTGATGGTGTTGATGAAATGCCACCCCTGGAGCCCTGGGTCAGTGCTGAGGGGTCCTGCCCAGAGCCCCCCACACTTGAGAGCTCCTGCCTTGTTCTGCAGTCCCAGCTGTGCCAGCTCCAGCAGGACATAACCAGGAGAGAGGGGAGCAACAGCAACTTGCAAATGAGGCTGCACGAACTGACATCGCTGCTGGAGGACAAAGAGGCTTTTATTAAACAACAGCAAGAGGTAAAATAATACAAGTTATTTCTCTTCTAAGGGTTTTTGTGTTTAAGCCTCCATATACTGTGTAGGTGGAACCTTACCAGGAAGTCCCTTGTCCTCTCCTTGGCTCAGGAATGGGGGTTAGGATTTGTTTTAACTGAATGCTGTTCCTCTGCCAGCCTTCTGGAAGGGCAGATTTTCAGACTGTTTTTTGAGAGAAAATTCTGCAAGTATTGTGTTGTGACTGTATTGAACTTATACTTCAGAAAACATTACTTCACGTCAATGTTTGCTTTTGGTTTTCTCAGGAGCTCTTCAGACTGAAGCACAAGAAGTTATCCGGCAGTCAGTCCCCTAGGGTGACAGCCATCATCACTAAAAAGTAATGTGTTATTCACCTTAGAAACATCCTTTGGGCTTTCCTTTGTTTAGGCTCTGTTAAAACAACCTGTTCAACTCTGCAGGTGTAGGAATCAGTATCCTGTTCTGGGTCTCCTGTCTGATGACTACAAGGTCACATCACCTGTCAATAAATCACAAACGATTGTAATTGAGAGGACTGGAGAGATCTGGAAACACGTAAGTTTACCTGGAGATGGACTGTTCCTTCTGCAATCCCTAAGTGTTCAATTTAACTTCAAGTATTACTCAAACTGAGAGCTCAGAAATGCCTTGGTGGTAATTTAACTGCAAAAAGCAAAGTGACTGACTGCAGCCAGGGAACTGTCCTGGCTCTCAGGAGCAGGCAGTAATTGGTGGATGTGGTACAAATAAAACCTTTTGTTGTTTTCTCTGGCACGTAATTACCCTGAACAAAAGCAGCACCGTTGCTCTAACACCGGCCCCGGGGTGTTGCTGTACTGGGCAGGTAGGCGGGGACTGTGTCCTGCTGTGCTCTCAGGTGAGGAGGGATTTAGGAGGGCTGTGCTTCTCTGCATTAGGAGCATTAATGACTTCAAGCTATTATTAAAACATACAAAGCACTGCATCCCTGAAACTCACCTTGAGCCTGGGCAGTGATGAACCCAGGAATGCAGAAGAGTGGTGACATTTTAAGGAATGATTCAGAGTAAAAATAGAGAACAGGGCTGCAGAAGCTATTTGTGTTACAGGCAGGGCTCGTGGTGCCAAGTGTGCCTGCAAGGTAAAGGCTGGAGAAATGGCATGGTGGCCAAGCAGGGGTGGTGGCGGCTGCAGGCACAAGGTCACAGCAGCACCTGGACACAACCACAGGGGGCACAGCCAGGGGACAGTTCTGTGACAGCCTGAGCGGATGTAGGTAACATCCCTGGCATCTTCCTCAAGGGGACCTTGCCTGCAGCAGGATTAAGAAAGCAAAAGGCTCAGGTCACTGGGAAAGAGCAGAGTTTTATTACTGATGCCTAAACCTCACCCAGGTGCATTGCAACCTAGTAAAATGTCAAGCAATGAAACATCAAAAGAGAAATGAAAAAGTAAGGTGTTTGGTACACAGGAAAGGCTCACTGGTCCCCTTTTCTACAAGAGAAAACAAGTAGGTAATTAAATGAGATGCTTTATGGGAGGTAGTTCTGTTTCATAACAGAAACAGGTTTTCAGGTTTTTTGTTTTTTTTTTTTCTAACAAGCTGCTTGTTTCTTTTAGGAATGAGAGAAACCTCTGAGCACTCAGAGCTGCTCCAAGGAGTTCACAATCACTAAAACTGCTTTACTTTCTGCTCTTCTGCATCCAAAAAAAGGTTCAGTCTGATAGCGAGAAAGGCTGGGAAAACATTAAGGACTCACTTTTCCCTTGGAAGAGTGGGATACTATCCCTCTGTGGACTTCAGCTGTTCTTGACTAGCTCCTGGTTTTCAGCCAGTCCTGAGGCAATCTAGAAGACAAAAGGAAGACACTTGAAACCTTTTCCTCTTGGTCCTTTTGTAGACATGTTCTGTCTCCTCATGCTGAGAGTGGGAATGACTCTGATGTCAGTCCCACCCCTCCCACAGCTGCTTTCAGTGCAGTCATGGGCTGCATAGGAACTTAAAAATACCTCACTGGGAACTGCTCCTTACCTTACACCTGCCTCTGTCTGGGAAGCTCAGACACAAAGGACAAAACTCACATCAAACCCAGCTTCTGACCTGGCAAATGCCAGAAGGACCCAGTTTAGTGAAGGGCTGGGCCAAGGCTCATTTTAGAGAATGTTTCTGACCTCAGACGTGATGTCTTTTCAGCCCCAAACCAGCTGTAAGTATTTATTTGCTGTGCTTCAAATTCTCAAGAACTTGGTATATTTTTATATAGAACTTTGTGTGAAAATAACTCATGGACTAAGTTTCCTTATCAGACCAACCTGCCATTTACAATTTCCACTCCTTGCAGGACCACAGAAATTCTTTCAAACTGATTTGGTGTTCATGATTCAGTAGTTGTCTGAGCAACACAGCACAGAGAGTCACAGGAAAAATTTGCAATGCTGCAATCCAAAGGTGCTCTTTTATCGTGAGGTTCTTGCTTTGCTTTCCTGCTACAGCCGTGTATTTCTGTTCCCAGATAATATAGACCCTAGGCAATGTTTAATGGGGAAAGAATCCTGGAGGCTACCTGTAACCATGAAATAAACCCAAGTCTAACTGGATCATTGTCTGTCTGTCCTGGAAACATCTTGTGTACAGCTGGAGGAAGGGTAGGTGGTCTCTGGTTCCTCTCCATGAATCTTCACAAGTGAAGGATTAAGGCTGGCTCCCTTTTTCGGCTGCTGCTGCCAGAACTCCCTCAGGTACTGCTGGATGTCCAGCTGGCCTTGTGCTTTTCAGGACTGAGCAAAGAGCCATGAGTAAAACCTGGTCCTGCTGCTGCTTTTTGAGTGTGTCCAGGCTGAGATGGGCCTGCAGTTTCACCAGTTTGGTCCCCTCCTTCAGCCTGGCTTTACAGAAAGGCTTCAATTAGTTAATTACCCTCATTTGAACAAGGACTGCCTCGCCCCTCTGCATTCAGTAATTATTCTGAAACAGATTCTAAAGCCAACCCCTCTTTCTGCAGAGGAGTGAATAAAAAGTAGAGCTACGCACAGAGTTAACATGCTCTTGCCATGGGACAGCATCAGTGCAATGAATAATTTTAGTTACACTGTCAGCAAAAGACTTTTCACCCTTGGTAATTTTAACCAAAAAAAGGACGAACAGAGGAAAAGCGCCATGTTTGTCTAATGCCATCAGAGTTACCTGTGCAGGTGTCTGGGTGCAGGTGCTCCTTGTGCTCCCACCAGGGCCAGGGGTTTCCCACAGCTCGGACAAAGCTACAAAGGGCAGAAATGGGGGTTATTAATGGCCACAGTTTCTGATGCCTCATCCCAGCCATGGATTTCCCAACCAGCCCCTCAGTGACACCAACCTGTGTTTCCTCCACTCCATGGCACAGCACAAGGCACACAGGGAACTCCCTTAAGGAGGGACAGGGCTCAGACCAGGAGGTGCTGAGCGTGGTGAGACAGTTGTATGGCGAAGGCCACCACCAGGCAAATGCTCTTTTCAAATCCAGCTGATCCATCCCAAGTGGAAACACCATCCTGGGGCAGCCAGGAAAGCTGCAGCCTGCTTAGAAAAAGCCCAGGTTGCTGCTCGGGCCAGCCAGCTCTCTATCCTGGGGGTAGCAAGGACAGCTCCTCTAAGAATCAGAAGACCACCAGACCCTGTAAATGCTACAGAGCAAAGGTTGTAAACTACACTTTTTACTCACAGAAAACACAAAGCAGTGAATGGTTGTCAAAAAGCTGCATTAGACTAGTAAATAAAGCATATGACCATTTATTTATAGGCTGGTTTTGTTTTCAAACCATATGTATTTAAAAAGCAAATTTAGTATTTTTTACTATGAAGTACCTGTTACTGTGGGCTCAGCTGTCCCCTCTTTGCTGTGAAACTGGAACTGATTTACCTAATGTGGTTTCTGCTGGAGTTTACAGAAACTCATTTTCTTATTTACTCAGCTCTTTAAATCCTGGGTAGAAGCATTTTACTTCAGCTTATTTCCTACCTCAAGTTCAAGTAGGTCCACCAAGACTTCTACATTTTTTTCCAGAAACAAATTAGAAAAAAGTCAGACATTATTTTCTTTATATAATTACAACAATATACATTCTGCCCTGTCTTTATCTGCCAGAATGCAGTCTTGTTTTACACTGAAAAGGAGAAAACTGTCTTCTTTGGTTTGACTGACCTTTCTGCAGTATTGAAGTTTCTCTGCCTCAGCTGTAAAATAAAAGCCAGAGAGCCCTGCCTGGGAAGACCCTGACAACTCCAGCAGCCACCAGCCCACACCCAGTACCTCATCTTTACCTCCAGAGTTCTGCTGGAGCTCTTCGATGTTTTCTCTCTGATTTATTACCTTTAATTGCAGGCAGTTGAAACCTGAGGAAAGAAAAACACAGCTGATGATCAGAATGTGAATCACTTTTAACTGCACCTGTCAGCCCAGTAAAAAGCTGCACCAAACAGATCTGACATTTCAGAGCAAGCCCTGCACACCTTCCTGAGGCTCTGCTTGCTGAAGCACCCCTGACCTGTCACAGCTCTCAAATATTTACTGGGAAAGGGCACTGAGAAGGATTTGGGAACTGTCCTTGAAACTGCTGAGGATTCAGGTGGCATTTTATCCTTGCATTTCAGATTTAAAACACCACTTCGTGGTAAAATCATATGTCAAGAACAGCAACTGACCTCCTGCTTTGCTACAGAGCAGTAATTACCTGATTATTTGGTCCGTCTGTAGGGTGGAAAAATGAGCCAGCACAGCCATGGGCAGAGTCAGAGAGCATCTTCAGGCTATGAAGAAACTCCTTCAGTCCATGTATTCAACATAACATTCAGGAACAAAGCACTGACATAGTCAGAAATGCACAGCTTTAAATCACTAAAGATTTTTTCCCGTCTGACTGGTGGGCATGCAAGGAAAAGCAGAAACAAAACCCAGATGAATTAATTCCTGTCTGCTTAATTTCTGCTCTTTGTGCCAAACCTACAACTTCAGTGGCTCAAAGCCCATTGGAAATCCTCGATGAAGAGTTCATTTAATAGCACATGTTCTTCTTCAGCTTTTTAATCTGTTACTGATGTAATTCAAGTATTCTAAAAAGAGAGATAGTTTAGGATAGCGGCGTTTTTAGCATTTCATTCTGCAAGCTGTTCTATTACACAGGTAAAAAGACAAAAACCTACCTGTTTTTTTTCAAAATATGTGGGGAGTTTTTTGTTCTCTTTAAGGGAAAAAAAGTTTCAAAGGAATGTCAGTATCACATTTGATTATTTTAGAAATAAGCAAAACAAACACAAATACATTACCTGTAAGTCTAAAGGGTTAAATCATACTAATGTTCTCTCCTCAACAGTCTGGTAAATAGACCTGCAGTAACCTGTTTACTTGAAATGTGATTACATATTAATTAGTGAATAATGCAATTAAACATATCAGGCGAATTTACAGAGAATGGGGCTTTCCTAAACACCAAAAAATGAAAAGGAAACTCCAAAAAATCTGGAGTGCAAGAGATGCATTTTATTGTATGCCTGTTACAATGAGTAACACATTTAGAAATAATAATCCCACAGAACAGTGACAATCTTATTTTACAGCATGTACATCATTTTTTACAGCCACATAAAACACTCATTTGTCTAAGAGATTTCCCAAATTTTAACTTTCTGAAGTTTAGAAATATAAAAAAAAAATTATTCTCAAGGAACTGATTCTCATCTGGTGCAAAAACAAAATATGAACATTATCTGGAACACAAAGCCACAATATAGCATGAAGTTACAATTTCTCATGTGAACAACTGTGTGCAAACATGAAGCAACTAAAAAAGGTAAAAAATACACATTATATGCATAACATTTATGACCAGTTTTTTCATTAAATAGCCCTAGACCAGCTTGTTATATAAGCGCCATTGGATTTGCAGCATGCTAACACAAAGCATTTTTAAAGGGATGCATATTTTAAATGTATACACTGTAAACTCAAGATCCACCTCCAAACTCTAGTGGCAGCAGATTTTTCTGGATAAATACTGCATATATACTTTCTTACAGATTGAAAATGCATGTTTATAGCATGGTATAGATCCTTTTTTTAAAAGAATTGATTTAAAAGTGCAATTTTATGTCTATATGGAAAATTTCATATTAGGAGGTAGGACAGTAACTGTCATACTGTTAAGAACACTGCCCTAAAGAACCTCTAAGTACTTTGAATTTTAATTTAAAAACCCCAACAGTTTTCAACTGTTTTTAGTATTCTTTTTAGAGACTTTAAAGTAGTGAAGAAAAAAATTAGTGTTGAGTCACAACACTATGAGCTGCATCCATTTTTATACTTTAAAAAATGTCAAATTCAAAGTTAATTTTGTTATATGTGCCATACTGAACAACATTCAACTGTAGTTTCAGATTAAAAAAGGGAAATTATACACATATACATCTTTAACCCTATCACCAGAACACCGCCTCTGAGACCATAACATAATGCACTATTTTAAACATCATATCCTGCAATAAAATAGGTTAGCAGCTTTGAAAACCAGTAAAAAATGCTTTTTGGACCTAAACTAATAAAGGAAACCAAAATGTTTCCCTATGAAATGTTTAAAAAAAAACCAAAACAAACCAAACAAGGGCCACCCCCCCCAAATTTCACCAGTTCTGTAATTCAATTTCTAGGCACAATTGAAAACGTTGTGATGAAGTGTCTGACTAAAACTCCCCATTCCAAACTGCACAAGAAGTGAAGAGGGGGATCCTTTGCAAACCCTCTGTAGCTCACCCCACCAGGGATCTGTTTCCATACTGGAGACACACATTGAGACTGACAGAATGGGTCACACAATCCCCTCTGCCCTGTCCTCTAGACTCAGCAATGGCAAATACTGTTCACTTGGAGACATTCATCCATCTTTCTGCAAATTTAAGACATTCATTCATCCTCTGCATTCTCTAGTGCTCTTTAGGTTTTGATCAGCAACCATCATAGGGCTATGAGATCCCCTGTCAACCCTAATACTTTTTAAGACTTTTAATACAAAGAATGTAAAGTTATGGTTTAATATCAAGCTTTGAAACCAGGAGAAACAGTTCATGAGATTTTTTTTTTTTCCCAATTAGCATATCTACATCGCTTCCTTCTGGAGCTCACGTATCACATTATAGCCTCTTTGTGGTGCCTCATTATGTGCTGATTTTTCTCAGAGGGCCTGCGGAAGCCCTTTTTGCAGTACTCACACCTGTGGGGGTAGTCTTTGGTGTGGATGGAGATGACGTGGCGCTTAAAGCCCGATGCGTCCGTGGTGCTGTACTCACAGTACTGGCACTGGTACACCTTCCTGCCACTGTGGGTCTTCATGTGCTTCTTCAGTTCGTTCTGCTGCCTGAAGCCCCTTTTACACCTTTTGCATTTGAAAGGCAGGTCCTTGGTGTGAATGGAGAGGATGTGCCCACTGAGCACAAAAGGATCGGAGGTTTTGAAGTCACAGTGCCTACACTGGTGGATCTTTTTCCCTTTATGGGTCTCGCTATGCTTTTTGAGCTCTGAGGGCCGGTGGAAGCCTTTCTCACACACCTCACACTTGTGGGGAAAATCCTTGGTGTGCACTGAAATGATGTGTCGCTTCAGGTCACTGGAGTTGGTGCTCTTGTGGTCACAGTGGGGACACTGGTGAGTCTTATGCCCTTGGAAGAGCTCGGTGTGCTGCTGCAGCTCCTTCTCGTCGGCGAAGGCCTGGGGACAGTGCTCACATTTAAAGGGCAGGTCGGTGCTGTGTTTGGTTTTGATGTGAGTTTTCAGGTTGGACTGGTCAGCACACCTGAACACGCAGTGCTGACACTGGTATGGCTTTTCCCCCGTGTGGGTCCTCATGTGCTTTTTCAGCTCCGAGGGGTGGCGGAAGCCCTTCCCGCACTCCACGCACACATGAGGGAAGTTCTTGCTATGGACTGCCAGCATGTGCCTGTTGAGCAGCCCCTGCTCTGCAGTCTCATAGTCACAATATTTGCACTTGTGGAGCTTGGGCTCCTTGTCCCGCAGGATGAGTTTATTGGAACTCAACGGGCTTGCCTCTCTGTATCTTCTTGTGTACTCTGTAAACTCGTGCATTTTATCAACTTTATTTATAAGTTTATGGCTTTCCAGATGATTGTGGAAACTTACTTTTTTGTTAGTTGTAAAGTCACAGTCTGTACACTGGTACTTCTTCTTGATCATATGATCAGGATGGTTCTTCATATGTCTTTTCAAGAATCCTCTGGATTTAAATTTTTTCCCACAAATATGACAAGGGTAAACGGTTAAGGGCTGTCCATCAGGACCTATTATAACAGCTGTTTTTGAACAAACAAAAACAAGTTATGAAGGAAACACATTTACTGATTAAGAAGTTTTAAATCAGCCAAGTGCTGTTCAGATTCATGCACTTGCACTTGCAGCAGAGAGAGAGTGGGTCAGTAGTTTAAAAACAACCAATCCACAGCACCTATAGTTTATATAGTTCTGTTTTAGAAACTGTTCAAACAGATCAGGAATATCACATGTGCACTGAATATAGCCATGGGTACTTTTTAATAGCTTGCAACATTCCAATGAATTGCATCAGCCCTGAGTGTACTGACTCTGAATAGCAAAATATGACATTTTCTAGGCACAGAACTGGAGGGGGGAAGGACACAGGAAATACGCAAATCATCATTTATAGCTTTTAATTCTGCATCACTTAAAAAAAGAGAAAAAGAATAGGACAGGAGTAAGTGGCACTCCATGACAAAATCGTAACCATCCAGTGTTTACCTGTTTGCCATTGCCTGGCCTCTCCTCTCCTCCTTTTCTTGGTTTTTTGTTTGAACACTCTATTAGTGCTAATGCTATCACAAATCTGTAGGTACTGTGTTGCATTACCGTTTTTGTTTTCTAATCGTGTATCCAAGTTATTTCCTAGAAACAAAAATTAGACACCATAAAAAACCTTAAACAACTTGTTTCTTTGGGACTGATGACTGGAATTGCACAGCAGCATTATCTACTTTTTAAAAACAAGCATTGCCCATTCCTCTATCACCAACATACATTAAAAAGAAGTGTCCTAATAGGAACCACTATCTATCTTTCCTGGCAAAAGTCAAGGGTATGATTGTTTAAACACTGATTAATTTCTAAATATATTCTTTGATTTCTATTTAACTTGTTTTTACTTCTTAACAACTGCATTCTCTCTTTTCTGTCTGCAAAACTACATTAAAAACTTGGCAGTGCCTCCCAACTCCGCCACCCCCTCCAAAGGCCTACAGACATCTAGAATTGCTTTCATTCAAAACAGTAGAGAAAGACTGTGGAGTCCTTCAATATCTAATTTATGGCTCATTCTTTGCATCTCTGATTAGGAGCACTGACACAGAAATGTCTATTTTTTCAAAGACAGTTTTAGTTTTAGTTAGAAGTTCTCACCTGCCGCTTGACCATCTTCGTATCTTCGGGGAAGCCTTCTTTCATCTCCTGCAGAAAATGGTATTTTAGACATAAAATAATATTCTGCTTTTGAAAGCCTGATAATGAGAGAAAACTAACTTAGCTAATAAGTAACAGGTTAACACCATCCAAGTGGAGATGTGCAGCTTGGTGTTGTGTAATCATGAGCCTCAGGAGACAAAATCCCATCCCTGGGAAGAGTTAATATCCACCCCATCTGTGTTTCCATGCTTACCCTGCTGGCTCTCATGCTTTCCATTATTAATATGCTTGTTTCTGCAAACTTTTAACCTCATCTATGCCCTCAGATAGCGATGCAGAGGTCATCTGAAATGCACACTTTGCTCCTGAGATGGAAGCACGTTATCTGTCTGGAGTAGAAGCAGGCAGATAAGAGGACTTGGCCCTTATCAGCCTCTCAGTACAATGAATACCTCAGGAGCACATTCCTCATTTTGCACTGGAAGCATTTGCTGCTGTGTGCCAAAGCTCCGTGGTTCTGATGCACTTTACCAGCCCAACTGTTGGGGTCTCATTACCACACCAAGGAATTTTCACTAACTTGCTTAATTAATTGTAACAGAGACTATGGATAACTTGGTACCCTCTTAACAAACATTTAAGACACCAAAATCCAAGGAAATTATACAAAAGAACAGGCAGAATTCACAATATATCCTAAGACACTTCCACTATTTGAAAAAAAAAATTTTTTTTGTTTCTCACTCGACAGACTAACAGGTTTAAATCATGTATATAAACTGAAATTATTAGGAATGTATTTACACGTTTATTCCTACTATTCCCTTTTTACAGTCTTTCCCCTCTACTCCTACTAATGTAAAATACTTAATGCTGTTCTTGTTGTTTAAGATCTTCAACATTAAGCATCAAACCCCACATACTCTGTACAGCTGAGCTGGGATCTGAAACAAAATCAAACTTCTCCTAACAAGCTTTCCTTTCTATTCCATGAAACGCAACACACAGCAATCACTAGATGGCAGAGATCAGGAGCTGTTTCCAAACCCCAAGAACAAGGTGAGGTCATCCCAGAGATGCTGGCAGCTGGATGAGAGAGGAAATAATGGCAGGGATTTTCAGGAAAGCAGCACAGGTTCCTACCATAAGCAGCAGCCCAAGCAACGGGGACAAATGTTTTATTCACGCCAGAGTCCTCAAGGTGAGTGTCTGGAAGGGATGTGGCTTCTTCTTCCCCTACAATAACTTCCATATAAACTTCATCTGCTATTTCAGCACAGCCTGGATGAAGGGAGGAGAATAAATCTTTAATTTTGTTCTGCCTGTCCTAACTTTTCCTTAATTTAATTTGCTCTCTGATTGATACTCATTATAAATTAATTTTCTTCCTTTGGCATTTAGGGAATCATTGCTTATTCAGATATTCCTTAAAGAGAGAAAACATGTATCAATAAATACTAATCCAAAACAAATGCCCACAAAATTTCCAATACACAGACTCATGAACTTGCAACTGATGACATTTGTCACTTTGTCAGAAAGCTGCTTAATTCACAGTAGGAAAATAAAAAAAATAAGTTTGACTAACCTCATTAATTTCATCCATGGACATGTTAAATTTAATATAAATAATGAAATGATTGCACACAGTATGCACAAAGTGCATTATCCACATCACTTTAAAATAATTATAGCCTGCTTTTTATTTTTAGGGAAGATGAGCTTAGTTTTCTACTACTTCAGGCTGAAGAATCCTTCAGAAAAAAAATTAAAAATGTCCTTGAGAATATATGGGTGTACAAACAGCATGAGAAACAAAAATGTTTCTTATTATGCTTACTAATATCTTCATCTTCCTGACAAGAGTCCTTAACAGCCATGTAAACCATTTTTTCTCGCTGCATTCTCCCAACACCTCCTTGTTCAATGACTCCAGCTACAGAATGGCCATTGTTGAAGTCACTCTCGGTGACAATTTCTGTCCCACCTTGAACAAAAAGAAGTTACACACATTAAGTCAATGTGAACAAAGCCACTGGTAAGATTAATTTCAGATCCAAGTTTTTTTTTTGACTTGCTGGGACCACCTCCCTGAGAGCAGCTCAGAGAACACCCTTGCTGGGAATTACTTCTCAGCCATCAGAGATTTTGGTTCTCCCTGCTGCTGCACGAGCAGTCTGTCCCTTCTGTCCCTTGAGACTGACAGCCCATCCCCACAGGAACAAACTATTTTGGGAATAGGGCCTAGGAATGATCCAGAGGTTTCAGCTCCAAAACAACCAAGAGGGGGATTCTGCTTTTTCAGGAACAGACACAGGTGAGTTGTGCATCCCCTCAGAGCATGGGGAGAGCTGGTCTACCCATGGGGAAAGGGAACTGCAGAGAATAAGTCCCTTGGTTCACCTGCAGCCCCAGAAATCCTCCCCTCTCTCTGCAAAGGCCACCAAAAGCTCCCACCAACAAAAGGGATCCACTCCAGAGACTGCTATGCTGACACACTTGTGTCTTGTAAAGTCAGAGAAAAGCAGCAGCTGAAAAAACAGCTGCAGACACACAGCCACTTCTACATTTGGGCTTTGGCTGCCTGAAAATAGCCCTGCTAATCAAAAAAGAACTTGAGACTTATCCACACCCAGCATTTGCTGCATCTCCACAAGTGTCATGTTTTACAAAATACTCCATTCACTGGATTACGTGGAATGAAGAACAAACAGAGAGACCCTGAAACACTTCATACTACTGAAAGAATAGATAGGATTTCAAGGTACCTATTTCAACATCATCTTCAGCTTCAGCTTTAAATATATAAACTTTGATAACTTCTGAACCAAAGCCATCATCTTTAGCAACATCATTATTTGCCACCTCGGTACTGATCTTCAAGGGAGTGCTTCCTATATGGTCCAATTTCTCTCCAACATCATCCACTGCAAAGAGAAGAGAATAATAATGAGATTCAAACACATTTTTAGAAGTCAAAGTAATCAGTAGCATGATTTTCTCCACTATTCTCCCCATGCGCAGGAAAGGTTTGTATTCATAAGTGGCCTTTAAAAGCAGCTCATCTCAAGATACTTAAAGGAGATTCCAGAAGTTCAGTATTTTATTGCAACTCAGGAAACACAGCAGGAATTACAAAATGAAGGACATAAGAGGGAGCTTGTCATAAAAGGGAATGAGGTAACCGGTTATGGCTGAAACTATTACTCTTAGAAAGCAAAAATTTATCAGTAATTAAACATCTATACAAAAGCATTAAAAATTAACCCAGAATTGCCTGTTACAGTCTAAGAGTTCTCAAAAGTTTCACTCTGAGGCATAGTGACTAAAATTTGGTGGCTGAAACTCTTGTGGAATGTAATGACTTAAAGTATATTCCCAGCTAAAGAAGTGTGCATCAAAAATCTATCTTGTCCCTAAAAGAAATTATTATTTTATCCACTTTATCACTTGAAAACATACACATTAATGAAGATTAATGTATGATATACAGCTGATTAAAAGATGCAGTGACAATAAATCCAAATACTACTATGAGAGATTGACTTATTCTTTACACAACTGACTCGCTGATTATTTGGTTTATACATTCAAAACGTTCATTTAATTCCTAAGAAAAAAAATACATCCAAACTATTAAATTCAACATATTTTGGTAAAAAGGGCATTCAGAGAGATGACCATAGATACACCTCAAATTGCCAACACAGAGGGCACTGAACTCAGCATCTCTGACACATGTACCAACACACTTCTTTCCGAGGATAAATTTAGCTCCTGTGCAGATGGTCAACAGAAACCTGTGCAGAGCTGAACACCCACTGAAGTCCTCTGAATAGAGGAGAATCCCACAAAATGTAGACAAAATCTGAATGAAATACTTTCCAGGGAAACAGCATCTTACTGCACACGTAACATTAAAATGTGTGCACTAAGCAAAGAAAAACGCCTTAAAATGAACACTGAGGTGACAGCAGAGCTTCCTGACACCATGGGGATGCCAAGGCTGTGATCCCTGGAAAAAGTTGGCTTACCTGGGATGGCTGCAGTGGTACCCAATCCCCTCCCAGTTTCCTGCTCCCAGGGCACTGGTGGCTGCTCCCAAAAGCTGCTTTAACACCCTGGAGCACTGGGCTAAACTGGAGTCACTTTAAGCCTTTAAAGCTCGGAGCAGTCACAGGAGGTGGGAAGGAGAAGGTGCCTCTGGCATCAGGGGAGTGGGAATCCATCCCAGCAATTCCAAACTAAGCTCTTCCCACTCATGGACAGGATACCACGGACACATACTTAGCTCAAAGCACTGGGAAACCTCATTTCTATTCACAAATCTTGGACTGCACCAGGTGAATACAGAAGTTACTGAGGACAGAACGGGATAAAATGTAGGTAAGTACAAGTAAGTGGTTTCGTTTTAGAACCTCTAGGAAGTCTATACTTTGATGAAAATTAATATTCTGAGTTGGAAGGGACCCAAAAGGATCATCAAGTCCAACTCTTAAGTGAATGATCCATATGGGGGTTGATCCCACAACCTTGTTATCAGCACCAGGCTCTATAGCCTGAAACATCTATGGAAAACATTTAAAAAATGCTGGTTTAGCTGTTTGGTGGGGTTTGGGGTTCTTTTTGGTAACTAATGGATTAATTCCATTGCTGAAAAAGTATCAAACATGGATCAGGAAAAAAAAAATTCCTCAGGAAGACAGTTTCTGCTTTTTTAATGAAAAGAACTTTTAAAATCTCTACTGAAATCAATGCCAGGAAAACCAACACCTTAATGAGTGAGAGTCTGACACATGCTGCATGATGTTTGTGTGACCTGGCAGGACACTGGGAACAGTCAGAGCACAAACACTGAGAGAGCCACAACAGAGAACCTGCAATATTCCTCTGACACTCAACCTTCCCAGCACCAGGTCATTCAACCCCTTTATATCCACCGTGGGAGTGTTACTGCACCTGCTAATTGACATTTTTAAATGCTGCCAGAATGGGGTTGTCAGAAGAGAGAAAAGTGGAGATGCTGAAATTCCCTTAGCTTGGAATAAGTATTCCTATACATTTACTAAGCATGACTTTATTAAAGACTTTTTTTTTTCCTGCAAGGCTTTTAATGTTGATAAAAATTTCTTATGCATGTTCTGGAAAATGATAAATATAAGTTTAATTTAATAGAATGACCATTCCCACGGCATGTGTGAGTGTTGGAAGGACAGGAAGTAATTCCCAGTACAAGGAGGGATTATATACCCAGCTCTATGACTGCCAAAAAGAGTATTTCAAAGCTTACAAGCCCTGCCAATTTAGAATTGGGAGGTGGTAATAAAGTTCTTTTCAAATCTGCAACTCAAGCAACACCATTTTTTTCTAAACTCATATATTTATAAATATAACACGTTACCAGTTTAACAGAAATAAGTATTTCTATCCTGGGAAGTTATTCAACAACAGCAACTTCCTGCTGAACAGGGGAGTTCCCACATGTGTGATAGGAAGTTTTCTTTCTGGAAAAATTACCAACTATTAAACTAATATTATGTGACTGTGCACCACTATGGGGCTGGTGAAATAATGTAAGAAAAAATCCCAGAATTTTAGATAGTTACCAGGACATCAACTGCAATGCAATAAACATTACATGAAGGAAAAGAAATGGGGAATTTTCCAATTTTTTTTAAGAATGTTTTCATCAAGAGACCCCCAAAACATAAATATAGCATGTACACTCACATACTGTGTTTTAATATTGCCTGTAAAGCTCACAAATCTTCAATATCCTTTAAAAATAGGGAGCCCTGTTTTAGAGGGGCAAACTTAAAACAGTATTTTTAACATTTGTGGTTACTTCTACACCATTAACCATCCTGTGTATTCTCAAAAAAATTCAGTCTTTACAATTTAAGCTAAAAAATGGAAACCAATCAGGAAGTTTGTGTATCCAGGGCCTCTGGGATCACTTTTCTAAAAAAGCAAATGTGTAATATAGCAAAATTTGGAAAATATCATCTGGGCTGAGAAAATGATATCAATATAGACTGTTACCTGTAAGATGTTGCTTTTTGTTTCAAATACAACAAAATACACCAAGGTGGTAATTGCTTTTGCTTAAAGTCCTGTCTTATCTGAAGTACATCTCATGGCTTCCATCTATCTTTTAAATAGATTTAGGTAAGAGAAAAACAACACAGCAGGACAAGTAATCTTTGTCAGGCTCTAAAATATTATTGTTTTTTAGAACAGTTCATGAAAACATTATGTTGTCTAAGATGCCTTCAATCACTGCTAACCCATCAGTGCTAAATTCCCTGCTGCTTTTCCCAGGGATAGCACAGGGGAACAAGGGAATGCTTGCTTCCTTTCTGTCAATGGAATATCAAAGTGTCTTCCAGCTCTGACTCACCTACCAGAAGCACTACATATTATCTGGTCCCTTAAAATAAACTGAGAAAACACAACAGAGAACCTCCATAAATAGATGCTGAATCCTCCTGAGTGAACAAGCTTTAAAGGAACACTCAGCACACTCGCAGTGTTACACTTACCTGGCTTGGCTGTTTTCAGGTGTGTGATGTCCAGATTCACCGTGGATTGCCAGCTCTCAATCCATGTGATGCCTCACATGCACTATGCTGGTGATACCACAGCCACCAGAGGAGCAACATGAGGGCAAGGTAAGTCCCACGCTTTGACAATTCTCCGGTATTTTCTAATGTCTGAGCTATTTAAGTCCCATAGGTTCAAATAGAGGAGTAGGAATCCTAAAATGTTTAGCAAATGAGGCAACAGTGTAAGACACTAAAAAGGAGGTGTTGGTGGCACAGTACCTTACCCCCGGGCCAGCTCCAGTGTGGGTCAGTGGTGGCTTTGAGGTCACCAGAATAGTGCATGGGGCCGGCACGTGGAGCAGGGGCTGGCAACCCGCTGTGGGTCTGAATATCGCAAACCTGAAAAACAAAAGAGGGGAGGCTTCAGCTCCACTGCCCACTGCCCCTGCAGCACGGGGTGTGCTGCTCACCAGCTCCATCTCACTCTGACAAGGGGTGGGGTCAGGGGCCCACCACCGCATTTGGGATTCAATTCCTTTTTATCAAGGTGTTCTGATGGTTTAAAGCAAAGAATCATGAATGCCCTGTGGTATTCATGGTGTGAACATAGCAAAAATAGATGTTTTAAGTCCTATGCTTATCAAGATGGTTTGAAAAAGCTGAATTTATCTGCAGTGGTGATAATCTTCCAATGAAAATTTCCAATCACAAAACCATACACAGATAGTCACACAACTATCAAGATGAACTTACTATTGTCCAAATGGTATTTACACAGAAAATGTTATAACCAAAAGTGTATAAAGTATCTACATGGGAATGTTACCTAAAAATGGTGAAAAATCACCTTTCAGTAAAGTCCCTTCCAACCCAACCCATTCTATGGTTGTCATTTAAGCTGTAACTCCCAACAAGCGTAAGGGAAATTAAAACTCCACAGTCAGTTCCATACCCTAAAATGTCATATTTTGGTAGTTCCCACATGTGTTCCACAGAACAACTTGTGGTATTCCCTAAGGGCATATCTGGCATTTTATGTAAAGTCTCCCCTTTTTAGATGCTAAATTTCATTAAAAGACAACTAACTATTTTGAAATTCTTTAGAAGTATCACTTTGGTGTGATTTACATTATAAAAACAGTTCAACAGTCCTCTATATACACCCCAAATGAAATACTGTAAAATTCACTTTCTACAATATTGACAGCATTTGACAATTGAATACATATAAGTAAATAAAAAGTTTTGACCTGCTTGATAAATTGAGGTCTTCGTCTATTCTACACAACACATTATCTCCATAAACAAAAAATTCAAGGGTAATATTTAAACAATAAAAAAATGGAGCTGGGAAGGGGCTGGAGCCCCAGGAGCAGCTGAGGGAGCTGGGAAAGGGACTCAGCCTGGAGAAAAGGAGGCTCAGGGGGGACCTTGTGGCTCTGCACAACTCCTGACAGGAGGGGACAGCTGGGGGGGGGGGGGGGGGGGGGAGTTGGGCTCTGCTCCCAGGGAACAGGGGAACAGCCTTGAGCTGTGCCAGGGGAGGCTCAGGTTGGATACTGGGAAAAATTAATTCATTGAAAGGGCTGTGCAGCCCTGGCACAGCTGCCCAGGGCAGTGGTGGAGTCCCCATCCCTGGTGGAATTCAAAAGCCATGTGCATGTGTCCCTTGGAGACATGGTCAGTGGTGGCCTTGACAGTGCTGGGAGAACGATTAAACTCAGCTCTTTCCCAACCTAACCAATTCTATGACTGCCTTAATTTATCTAAATGATTACTTAATACAAAATCCTAGGTGAATAATGTAGCTTCCAACTGTGACTATTCAAGCACATCACAATTACACATATATAAAAATTTAATTTGCTGAAAACTAGGTCTCAAAACAGCTTTGAAACATTGTGAAAGCCAAGCTTGAGAGCACCTGACAAAATCACGAATGTGTCAGACACACATGAGGCCATCAGGTAACTGAAAGCTTCAGATGCTCTGGTCTAAGTGCAGGATCATCAGCATCACTCACTCATCTCTCTCAGAATAAATCCCAAAGATGACTGTACTTACAATGACAAGGGAAACAGCCAGTTACAGAATAAACTCATCATAAATACTCTGTCAGAAAGGAGGAATTTGTTCAGCCAAACATCTGACTGTAAAAATGGTGTTCCTTTCGTTACAAAAACACACAGGGTTTTTTTTTTTGTTGCAAGTCTAATTTGCTATATAGACTCATTTTTGAAGTTCCTTTTTCAAAAAACCCTCTTTTTGACTTCTGTTAGTGACATAGTAATGATGGAAAGCTTTAAAAATCATTGCTGTTCATCCTATACTAAATGAAAACAAATGTCAAAATATATTTTGCATAAGGGACATAAATTCTATAAGAGAGGGAAATCATTATAATCATGAATCAGTGGTGTCCTCTGTCGTGAAATTTTTAATAAATGCAGCTTGTTGTGAACCGACTGACACTGACACTTGGCATTGACTTTTTTTAAAATATTGCTTCTGACTAAATAAAATCTGTTTTGACCTACTCACATTTCAATAAGCGATCTGAAGAAGTAAAAAAAATTAAATTACTTGGAATATATTTTATCAAATTTGTGTAGCAGCAATAACTGGTACCTTGGGTATAATGTAAACACTGAGGAAACACTAAGTACCCAAGGTTCTTTCAGCAGCCAACTTCCGTTACCTGTAAATAGGATCATATGGAGTTGGATGCTGTGTGGAAACTGGAATGTGTTAATGAGCCAATCCATTAATGAGCACGACCCCTTATTTCCAAGTTCAGCCCAGAACAGCACAACAGACAATGAAATGCCTATTATAATTTTTAATACACTAAACAAACCACATTTTGTGGACACATTGAGAAAACTTTGAGTTCGAGATTTTAAAAACCCCTGTTTCTCAGTGGGATTCTCCTGATTAATCCCAATATGTTATTTTCACATGAATCTACATAGCATTGTAATGCACCTGTGGTGTTTTTTAGTAAAAAGTTGTATATTCAAAATAAATGGAATGTTTAACTTTCCAAGGTGTTTTTCTTAAATTTCCTGGAGTGTCTAGTTTCAGAAACACAAGCATACACACCCACTCACTCAGCAGCACCAATGTCCTTCTCTTTCTTGTTGTATCAGTGATTTTGCACCAAAACCCCCAAATCCAGAAACCAGGAATTAACTAGGCACCAGCCTATTCCCTGAGCATTCCAAGAGTCCAGTTATAGGAACTTCTTCCCCACCAGACCACTTCCAGCTCAGCTCCCTCCTGCTTCCATCTACCTCTGTGGACTTACAAGATATCATCAGGTAGTCTTCAGATGTGCTCTTGCCATTGTCGTCATCCTCAGTTTTGATGGTGACTGTGGAGCCAGGGACAGTCCCAGCTGCCTGGATGACAGCTTCCGAATCCGAGTTGGTCACCAGCACCTCTTCCGAGACCATGGTGGGCAACTCAGCCCTGGCCATGGAGTCCTGCACCATGTGCTCCAAGTGTCCCTCAGAGCCCGTGACAAGGTCTGCCACAAACACCTGATCAGGAACTCGCACGGTTTCTGTGATCAGGTCAGAAGTCAAAACGTGGTCACTGGTGTCCAAAGCCTCCTCAATGGCAACATCAGCCTCCAACACAGAGTCGGGAACAATGACGCCCTCGGTGACAACGTCTGTTTCTGTGATGATGTCAGGCCCCTGCACCACCTCAGCTGCCAAGCCATGATCAAGGGTTATCCCATCATCCATGACCATGTCAGAAACCAGGACAGCTTCGGGGACTGACACAACAATGTGGTCTCCATCAATGTGAGCAGTGCCAGCCATTCCAGCCACTAGGGAAATAACCACGAACCAAGAGAAAAATGTTACAGTTATTGCACCAGCAACTGGTTTATCTAAGGAATGGAGTTATCACATAGACAAGTTAAACACAGATGTCAAAATCTGTTACTTCTCCACATCCACGTTTTGCATTTCACCAGATAAACACTGTCCAAAGCAGCCTGTTCTGTACAAGTTAAGATAAACTAAACACTTCAAGACATAATTTGGAGTTTGTCCCAAACTTAGGATCTGTTAAAAACTAAAGGCCAGTTTACAATTCAGTCTCGTTTCTTTTAATTCCCAGTTAGAAAACATTTCATTGCAGCAGCAATATGAACCTTCACAGAATACTTGTGTGACACTGGAAGCATAATAATAAACCATTAATTCCTGTTACAATAAAAGGACTCATCCTTTGGACTGCAAGGGCCTTGTTCAAAATAACACTCAATTTTATGCAATATTTACAGTAAAATTTCCAACAACTTGCCACATCACAAGGAATGGCTGGAGGTAGAAACATGGTTTTCATTACCAGACTGGACTGGCCAGTCATATTTGCAGACTACTTTTCTAGACAACAAAAAATGCACAGCGAACTATTTTAACACACAAACAGCAGTTTTAATCTTGAAAACACTCAAGAAAATGGTTCTTACCAGAATTTAGAAAAAAATAATTAACATTATTCAGTGTTTTAATTCAAATGCAAATATCTTGGTATAGACATAGTCCTTCCCAATACCTGAGATCATCTGGATTTTACTCCTTATTTTTAATAGTTAAAATGTTTACCAAAATCTTGCATGATCATAGTGTGAGGCATTTTGGATTCCTGTGTTTGCAATCCAAGACTTCCGCCACCAGGATCCATATTCAGCCAAATTCATTCACAAATAACTGCAATAAAACAAAAAACAAGAATTTATGTTTAACAGTATTCTTGTGTTGATCAGCTTTATTGGATTGATGTGTTACACTGACAAACACAGAGGAATATTTATTTAAAAAATCAAGAAAACCATAAGCAACACTTCACACAATTCACTTTACTATTTTTGTTTATATTTTTTGATATAAAATAACATAACAATAGCATATTAGCATAACAATAAATATTAGCAATTGTGCACAAAGCAGCCTCTGCTCTGCCCCTGTCTGTACAGACTCATTAACTAATTAGCAAGACTGGTGATTCTGGATGTGTGGAGCTATGATGA
The DNA here is from genome assembly GCF_021018805.1 of Prinia subflava. Lineage (NCBI taxonomy): Eukaryota > Metazoa > Chordata > Aves > Passeriformes > Cisticolidae > Prinia > Prinia subflava. Next base: position 6,999,717 of record NW_026960606.1, read on the forward strand.
AGAAAGTGGAGAATTGTATTGGGAGTATCAATTTTTCCAATTCTTTCAAAATTTGGATATATGAGACACTTCAAAACCAATTTTATCATGTAAATTTAATTGGGGATTTCTTTGACAAGGTTCAGCTACACAAAGTCACTCCCACAGCAGGAGAAAGCATGTATCATTTGACAGCGTTCCCATAAAACACAAGAGAAAAGGATAAAATCAGCATTCCAGCATTGCTGCCAAACACTGAAGTGTGGGGATTCCAAATTGTTTTGCAATTTGCTGTAACCCAAAGGACTTTACACAAGTTCTCAGTGCAAAGTGACTGCACAGAAGCACCCACAGGATCAGAAATAGCTCAAGGCTTTCATAGGTAAAAAATCTCAAGCCTAAAACAATCTCTGTTGCCCAAGACTAAAATCTTGTACTTTCCTACCCTCTCATATCCAAGAATCAGAAAAATTGACAGAATCACAGAGCAAATAAGAAGTTGTAGGAGTTGTGGGAAGTGAATGCTGAGTCAGAGCTCAGACCTATGTGACCTGTGGGGCAGAGAGGAGCAGGGAGTACAGATCTTTCAAGGGTAAGTCGCCAAAGTATGCTGCTTTCCTCTTGTAGCACCAACCTTGTTTTTGCTCTCCTAGATCTCATAAAAGAAATCACCAGTACCCCACCACAAGAATTCGTTAAATCTTTGCATCTAATTTCAAACTATGAGGGAAACTCCAATTACTTAGTGGTAGAAAACACTTGACAACCCCATCGCAGTGAGTTCTACCTCAAGAACCAAGACAGCCAAGGTCAAGCCAAACTGTAGGAACAAGCACCCAAAATCTGAAACACCTCTAAGGCAGAATCAAGGGGCCCAGGAGAGCCAGGACCTCCCACAACTCCTGAGCTCCTCCAGTAAAGGTGCCCAACGAGCAGAATTGCAAAGAAAAGCCACCGATCCACCCAAGGAGGTTTGAATTCAAGAATACAAAAAAAGTCAAACATTATTCATGAGGAAAGTTGGCAAGGATTTCACTAATCCAACTCCACTCCAAAATCAAATTCTTTCAGCATTGTAAGGATCACAGAGCAGCTCCAGAACATCAGTGCAATGCTCCATCACTCTCAAATTATCACCACAGCCATCCAAAATTCTCCCTGTAACTAATGAATTCTTGCTAGTACAAAATATAATGCAGCTCTAGAGCATAAATAGCTCATTTAACTATTTCAGAATTAAGGCAATATCTATCATTTCCTGACCACAGCCTTTACATTCAGATAATCCTTTTTCCAGAGTAAATGGATATAAGTTATCTTAATTTACGTCAATCTGAGATTACAGGAAGAATATCTCAGACTTTTTTTTTTCTCAATAAGCAACTTATTTTCAGATTAAATAATTAGATGCACAACTATATTATGTATTGTAGCTCATAGAAAAATGTAATACAAAGTAGGACTATAATTTCAATTTAAATTTCTGCAGGGAAAGCAAATTATCACTAAGAGTATTTCCTTGGTATTTAACAGGACTAGAAAAAGAACCAAAGTTATAGGATGGCACCAGCAATCCCTTAAACTTCCCCTAAAATCAGAGATCGATGACGACACACAGGCAACAACCCCACTGAAGCTGTAACAAGCCTATGAAGAATGTTCTTGTAAACCCTCACTGCAGACAAAGGATGGACTTGAATCAACCACACAATCACAAATTTATTTTTGGTATCAACTCTGGGATCTTAAAGGAATGCAGTGACAGCAGGAAAAGCCCTTCCTGCTACTGCTGGAAGAATGAACCCTGGGTAAGGCCCACGGCTGCCCCCAAACCGGGTGGTTCTGCTCACAGGTTGCAGCAGTACAGATGATGCAGTTACACGTCAAATATGCAGGCAAATCTTGTTATTTGGAACAAAAAAAAATGCAGTGCAGTGATTAATTGTGGTTCTTCTCAGCTTCCTCCTGTAGTACACTGTGTAACACCCACACCACCACAGACAGATCCAAATTATGGCTTTGGAAAGGGAGAAATTAGGCATAAAGCCACAATTCCACACCCTGTCACAATCTCACACTTATCCGTTCCTCTCTTCCTCTAACTTGTAACATCTCAAGTTTGTCCTCTCAATTCCCCTTCTCTGGATATTTAAAGACAGTGAAAATGTTTTCTTAGCATCAGCCAATAAAATATTCACTTTACAATATTCCATTAATTTTTTCATTGATTTTTTAATTACAGCATGCTATCTTGGTTCAGGAAAAAGGACATTATCATCACATCCCAAACTGAAGTATTTCATGCAACCTACACTGAGACTCCCAGAGCAATGTCTCAAGGCTAAATTTTTAAAACATGTCTGTATCTGGAATGGTTTTGCTTTTCTGAAAAATAACAGTTCTCTTTCTAATGAGCCTGAGGTTCATTTCAATCTATTTCAGCTCTTTATGCCAGAACTCTTCCTTTGATGGGTCTCAGCTGAGACAAGCAAGGAATTTTAGAGTAGAAGGGATATCTGACCTTTCTGACTACAACTGTAAATTACTTCTGCACATGGCATTTTTTAAAATCAAGGGTAATGGTTGGCAGTTTGGAATGACCTAAGGACACCTAATAACAACACTCAACTGAAAAACTGGTGGAAGTTCCTAGGATACACAATGATCTGTTCTTAGCTTACTCTTCCTAAAAAAAGTATCACAAAATAACCAGGAATATTTTCATTTTAGAGAGAGTTTAAGAAAACACTCCAAATGCAAAGATCTTCAGCAAAGCATTTTAAGGAGGGATAACAACCAATGCTTCAGGACTTCTACCCTTCCCAGGAAAAACAGGGTGTCATTGGTGTTCCCAGGGGGACAAGGAAACTCCAAATCCCTCTGCTGGCTTCCAGGCATTGTTGCTATATTTAAAATGTGTATAACAGAAACAACATTTCTATAGACCGCCAATTAAAACATGCCAATTACAGCTTAAATATGTGCTTTTTATTTAAGTAGCTTTAGGAATACATTTTGTGTGGTCTTGCAAATGTTAAGCATCTTCCCAGTTTATACACACCTTTATTCCCAGTAGGTTCAGGTGATATATTTTCACGTGAAGCCTAACTGCATGGTTAGCCCTTAATCTCTCCTTTAAAATAGTGTATTTCTTCTAAATAATTTACACCTTGTTTACATGCTCCAAAGGAAAACACATCATACACTGCTGGTGTTTTAAATATTCACAAGCTGCACACGAGATTTGCATTAAACCAAAAGGACCAGGCTCACACATAGAGCAATGGAACAATAAATAAACTTGTACGCCGTTGAAAAATATGAACCAGATGCTGTGTAACGATTTAATTAACATTCAAGTTGAATAACAAAAAAATATCCTCGCCTGATGACACGGTTTTCATTTTTTCCACCCCTAATTTTAATGCAGCAACCGACAGAAACGCAATGAGAAACGTCCCGCTTGCACAAAAATCATAATTAGAAAACCTCAATTAATAAACGAATGTGCAGGTTAACACAGACCCTTGGCAGAGAACAGAGTGGGTATAAAAATGCAGCATATCCATTTTAAAGTTCTTTATTGTGTCCACCTAGGAAACACCACAACTTACACTCTAAAATCCATGTAAAATGCCACAGACAAAACCAGTGAACGAGATTTTGTCTCGCTGCCTGAAACGCGCTAAAGGCTCTTAATACAAAATAAAAAATAATAAATAGAAGAGAAAATTACATCTACGCGTTGCACCAATAAAACTTCCCGTAGTAAAAATCACGGGCAGAGCCGGCCGGCTGTGCCCAAGGGCCGGGGCTCCCGGCGCATCCCTCCCTCCAGCGCGTGCCCGGCGCGGGCGCGCCCGCGGTGCTGCCGGGGCGGGGGGAGGCGGCGAAGGGAGAGCGGGGACAAAGGAGCGAGTATCCTACGGCGGTGCGGGCCGGGAGGCGGGGACAGCGCCGGGATAACGCCGTCCCGGCGGGAATAACCCGGTCCCCGCCGGGATAATGCCGTCCCACGGCCCTGAGTCGCAGCCTCTCCGCCCCACCGGCCCGGCCGACATCTTGTGTTGCGCCATTTTCTGCCCGCCCGCGGGGTCCCTCCGCCGCCGGGCCCGCCCGCACTATCCGCCCGGCGCGGCACCGGCGGGCCCGGCCGGGGCTCGCCCGCTCGCCCAGGGACGGCCGCGGCCCACAGCGACCGCGGCGGCGGTGCCGGAGGGCGGCCTGCGCGGCTCTACTGTGCCCGTGCCCCAGCTCACCTGTGCAGGCCCGGGGTGCGCCGGGCCCGCGGGACGCGCCGGGGCCGGGCCGGGCTTGGGCCCGCTCCGCCCGCAGCCTGAGCTGGGCGGGGGCCGCGAGCGCGCGCGGCCCCACTCCGCTCCCCCCGCACGTCACGCGCGCCCCTGCGCGCCGAGCAGGCGCAGCCGCCACCGCCCCCTCAGACCCCCCCCCCGCGCCCCCGGCTCCTTGAGGGGACCGCGGGGGGACCTCCGCTCCCGCCCGGTGCACCGTGAGGGGCAATGACGGGAGTTCACACCAGTCCCCGTGAGGGCAGTGGAATCATCTAGTGAATAAAACACGCAACGTATAAATAGTTCGGGCAACAATTTCAGTTCTGTAGGTCTCAGTGTGAAAACCCGACCTGCCTGGTTAAACGTGACAATACAAAGTTGAACCAGTTTTTTAATATATAAAACTAGTTAGGATACAGACATGAACCTTCTCATAACAAGCATAGCAACTTGTTTTGGAAACTTTGCATTACTCTGTCACAAGATTAAGAGCCTGCCGTATAAATCTGAGCAAAGGAGGACTTAGGCAATGCTTGGTGCCTGTTCCTTGTCTTCTATTTCAAAGCCAAGTCTGTGTTTCCAAGTAAAGTGTAAAGGCAGAAATGGATTCGTGGAAAATGTGACCTAAACCCCTCAGATGCTGAGAGGGGATTGCTCAGAGCTACCTGAGGGAAGGCAGGGGTTCCCCTGTCTGGGGGGTTGTGAGAGTTGGTCCAAAGACCCTTTGTCTGCCTCCCAATCGCTGCAGAAGGACAGGAGGGGAAAGGAGGCTGAGACCATAGAGACCCCCGACTCAGTTCTCCTGGCTTGGCACAGGCTGAGGTGGAAACCTGCCAGAGTCCTGCAGGTGTGCTCACCGGTCCATGGGAAGAACAATGGACCTGTCATGGGTGCCTGGGCTGTGTTTGCTGCTGGCCAAACTAGCTGTGCTGTACTGACCTGTTCCCTCAATGGAACAACAAGATGGCACTGCTCACGAGATCTACCACCCCTCCTGGCGAGCTGCCCCTCACCTTGAAAAGGACTATAATAAGCTCCCCAAGAAAGACCCTTTTGAGGCCTCCCTGATGGAGAAGACGGATCTATTTGGCGCATGTCATGAGGACTTCGAAGGTGGTCTATTGGTTCAGCGTCACGAGGACTTGCGTCTCCCATTGGTAGCTATAACCCCCCTTTTCTCTTTTCTCTCCTTTCTCTTTCTCTTTCTCTTTCTCTTTCTCTTTCTCTTTCTCTTTCTCTTTCTCTTTCTCTTTCTCTTTCTCTTTCTCTTTCTCTCCCTTTTCCTCTATCGCACATTGATTGTGGGTATCAATAACAGATGCATTGATTTTTGGTTAAAACTGAGTTCTCTTTGCCTCTTTTTGCACTTTGAAATCAAAACAAACCATCACAACCATTAAATGGATCGTGTCAGGGGTTTAGAGGGCAGAGCAACCTGGGGTCTGAGAGTTGGGCCAACACAGGGTGGGTGACGCAAGGTGGACATCCTGAGATGGGGCATCCCCAGGTGACCTTACTGACCACAGCTGGAGTGCTGTGTCCAGTTCTGGGCTCCTCAGGTCAAGAGAGACATGAGCTTCTGTAATTCCCAAAAGATTCATCCTTCTGGACTTTCACCCACTTAGCAGAGAACTTGAAGACTTACATTTGACCCTCCTCTGTGGGATTGCATTTTATGGAAATGGTTTGCTCTTGTTCACCCCTGGAAAATGTATGGTTTATCCCAAGTCTGTACCCTCCCTGCAGTATCGTGTATCTGTAACCTCATTGGCTAAGAATCTTACCGTGCCCCTTTGAACCTCTGTATTAAGAGTGCAGGAGAAAGTGAGCTCCTCCTCTTTGCTCTCTCTTTTGGCTCTTTGCCCTCTTTGCCCTCTTTGCCCTCTTTGCCCCTCTTCCCCCTGGGGGGTCTCCGGACTCTCCCCCTCCGCCTCTCCCCTTCCCCCTCTCCCTCAGGGACCATGCTGCCTTCCTGGAATCAAACCCCGAATAAACCCTCACCTCATCAGCACCCCACCGGCGTCTGAGTCTCTTTGCCTGCCAGCACACGAACACCCACAATCCTAGGACCCCGGGGGGCTCCCGAGGAACCCTCCCCGGGTCCCCCCCAAAATATACACCGCAACAATGGCGCATCAACGTGGAGCAGACCACCATCCGACCCTGATGGACCACAGTAACATTGCTTCAGTGCCGTCTCTGGCGGAGCGGCCGTTCCGAGCCATGGCGGCCCGGGGCGGCACCTCCCCCATCCCACGAGCCACCACACTGCCATCCCGCCATCACCGGCCAGTGTGGCGTGGGCCGGAGTCCCAGCCACTTGGGGCCCTGGCCAGCCTCGCCGCGGCGCGGGCGGCAAAGCGGTAGCGGCGGCGCGGCCCCTCCGGCCTGCGGCGGCTCCGGCGCGGGGCGGCCCCGGGTGCGGGCGGTGAAAGCCCCGGCAGCGCAGCAGCCGTGGCACGGGCGGCTGGCGCGGCGGCGCGAGGTGGCCCCGTGGCGCGAGCAGAGAGCTCCGGCGCGTGCCCGTGGCACAAGCAGCGCCGTGGGGCGCTGGCGTGAGCCACGCGGCCACGGCCCCGCAGCTGCACCCGAGACGCGGCATCTGAGAACATCCCCCCCCGCCTGGCAGCAGTGGCGAGAAAGCGCCCGCACACCGTCGATCGAGTCCGAGCAGCCAACGCCCCAGACAGCAGCGAAAAGAACTCAGCCAGACAGCCATCAGAGAAGGAAAAAACAGTCTGCAACTTCGCCCAAGCCCCACATCTTCCAAAACTCAGTTTTGTAAATTGTGTAACTTCTTTCCTTACCCTTACTCTCCTTCCCTCGCTCCTCCTTCTCCCTAACCCTCTTTCCCTTAACAAACCCCCGAAAGTTAACCCCTTCCTGCTAAGCCCGGCACAGCATGGCTGACACCACGTGCTGCACTGTGACCGCATGGCCACCATGGCCACATGCTCTCAGTCCCACCTTCTGCTTTCCAAGTCCCATCAGGTAAACGTTAAGAAACCAAACCCCAAAGCTAAAGCAGATTAGTAATACCAGTTTTACAGCCTTGTATAATTGTTAATGCTACTTTGATTCCCTTTCCCTGTTTTTCTGCCCCAGTCCCTTGCTGTTCTGGCCAAACAGCAGGGTGTCCCAAACCCCTCCATTTCCTTCCCATCCCCATGAAGTAGTTTTTACAATTATGCCTTTCTAGCTTTTGTGTGTGTTCATATTGCAGATTCCCCTGCTTTCAGTTTTAGAAAGCAGAGGCCTTTTCAGGTCACAAGTGTGGATCCAAGGGAAGCAGTTTTTGAATTGTCTTCTTGTATGGCGGGATTCAGTATTGAATCAGTGAAGCTTTTGGGTTTATGCTGTCCTCAGTAAGTTCTGAGGGTGATTGATAACCTGATATGGTGTCTGAGAAAGTATTTGACGGTTTTTGTAGGTTTTTTTTTTGTTTTTCTTTTGATGATCTAAAAATGGGGGTTTTTTGGTTGAACCAGTTGGAAAGTGAAAGGAGTGATTTGGCTCAGATCCGTGAGTGTCGGTGACTTGCTGTTCAAGCCTTACGGGATCCCGTGGCAGATCAGTGGCAGCTTGAGTTGATTTAAATTCCTCACTGCCCCTGCCCGGCCCCAATGGGGGAACTGCAGCAGGCCACCTGGAGAATCTGAGGCCGTGTGTGGAGCCCGGGCAACTCCATGTGTTTTCCTGTCCCTAGAGTGGGAGCAGAGGTCAGCGCCTCAGCCTAAACTGGGGGCTGTGGTGGTCTGAAAAGCCAGTTGGAAATGGCAAGACACTATTAGGCCAGTCACGCTGAAAAGGCTCTGACAAATTTGTTAATTTGTTTGTATTTGCAATATGAATCCACATAACCCGTCTACTGCAATTACAAGGTCAGATAAAAGTTCACAGTATAACATAATCCTTACTGCAATTGTATTTGGTTTTATGCTGCAAAACTGTGTAATTACTGTTTCATTTTTAAATTGCTGATTGTCATATGTCATATTTCTCTTCTCACATTTTAAAGAAAAAAAGGGTGACTTGTGGGATTGCATTTTATTGAAATGGTATGCTCTTGTTCACCCCTGGAAAATGTATGGTTTATCCCAAGTCTGTACCCTCCCTGCAGTATCGTGCATCTGTAACCTCATTGGCTAAGAATCTTACCGCGCCCACCTTGAACCTCTGTGTTAAGAATGCAAAGGCAGAAGGCTCGCTCTCTTTGCCTCTCTTCCCCCTGGAGGTCTCCAGACGCTCCCCTTCCCTTGCTCCCCTTCCCCCTCTCCCCTTCCCTTCCCCCTCTCCCGCAGGACCATGCTCCCTGCCTGGAGTGAGACTTTGAATAAACCCTCATCTCATCAGCACCTCAGCAGCCGTTTGGAGTCTCTTTGCCTGCCATCATGAGAACACTTACGACCCTAGGACCCGGGGGTCTCCCAGGGGACCCTCCCCAGGGACCCCCCAAAATTTAAACAACAACACTCCTCCCCTTTTTTTATTTTAAAGAGTAAAACCACACAGCACACACCAAAGTAATTTCAGTAGGAAGGACATTCCAGTCATTTTGTCGAGCTCTAGCAAGAGATGGACATTCTTATGACAAAATAATTTCAAACTGACAAATGCAATGAAGTAATGAAGGGGAAAATACCTGGAAAAGGTAATGACAAAACTGAACACTGGGAAATGGTGAGACTCAGTTTTGCCAGCTCTGCTCTTGCCAGCACCATGGATATTGACAGCACTTCCTTATATGCTCCTCCTACTCCTTTTCGGAGCAGTGGTAGAATATCAAATTGAGCACTCACACATGAGGTTGGTACAACAGAGCTGGATTGAGGTCAACAACCACCACAGTTTGTCAGATTGTGGCACCACCCGAGGCTGAGAAGTGACAAAAAAAGTGATTCACTGACACAATTCTCTGATACCTTTGGATCTGAATTTCTGAGGTCAGAATAGTTTAAACTGGTAGTCTGAGCTCTAAACAGATGTGCTAACACCATTTCTCTGTGTTTCTGAAGATAAGAGAGGGAACCAGACTAACTTCTTTTACTTTTGACAGAATTTGAAGCAGTAGAAGTAAACCCAGTGAAACGTGCCCACTTTGCATTTTTGTTAAATTAAGGGAAAAACCAAATATCAAAAAACCCTTTCTGAAATCCTTAAGATTCTGGTTTTGTCATATAGTTTCACATATTACCAAAGGAAAATAATTTCAAATAAATCACAATATAAGGTGCCTTAGACTTTTTTGAAAATGGGAAATAAATCCCAGTCTTCAATCTTTTTAATTTGTTATTTAGTGGCAAGGTAGTCAATCTTCCATAGCTTCATTTATTTTCCTCATTTACAAAAAAGTTACAAAGCAAGCCAGGGCAGTTTTAAAGGCAAACCATTCCAGCTGTTGGGATCAACACAGAAGGAACACAAAGCAAAAAAGACAAGGGACAAGGGAATGGGTCTGTAGGTATTTGATAAATCTTGGGATAGAGAGGGGCCCAGTCCTTGGCTGTGTTTGTACCACACTGCCAGGGCCAGACCCTTGTGCACAGCAGTATCAGGGATTCACACGAAGCTGTCACCAATTAAACAGTAAATAAATCAGACGTTAATGTCGTGTCATTGTAGTAATGCACTCCCACAGCCAAGCAAATGATTCTATATAAGGAAAAGAGTTTCAGTTTGCCTCTAAACGAGTAAGGAAGTTAAACTAGAATTTTCTATAACCTTCTCATTGTAATTGGTCCAGTGCCAGTACAGAGGCACTGATTAGGCTTTGGAAATGTACCTCAAAGCCTGTTGCCAATTTCATTGGGCAAGGGGCCAAACAGCCCACCAAAACCTTCAAGTACTAAAAAGACTGCACAGAGGAGCTCAAGGCTTTTTTGGACTACCTTAGCCAGTGTATGAGTGTTCTCTGCACTGCCTTCGACCTATAATTTCTTTGTTCTATAATGTTTGTAATTTTTGTCATCATTAAAACCTTTTGTTTTACAAAGCATGTCCAGAGAAGTTGTCTTGCTATTATTAAGCCACTTTGGGAAGTTGCAGGCCAACCCTCAGACTTGATAAATCTTCACGTAGCTTATTCCATTCTGGCCCCATGCAAGATTTTATCATGTCATATCAGGTTTTCTTTTACAGTTATCCTCTATAACTTCTCTTTGCAATAACTTAGTGCTCTCTAAGAAGGATGGTAATTTCCTGTGTCCCACCAGGGTCTTGCTGCTCTCTCAGCACATGGATTGTCCAGTGATCACATAGCATTCCAAGACCTTTCTGATATAGGAAGCACTTGTTCTTAGTATCTCTGTAGAGACATTAGAATTAAATCAGCAGCATGACGCACATTCCCCAGTATGCTTGCTATTATAATAATCTGTAATCAAACAACATTTTTATGTTTCTTTTCTTAGTATGTGCTGCTTCTGAGTGTGCACTCACCAAGAGCTTTGGAAGATGATTTTCATGCTAATAGCTGAAAGCATTACCACTGTGTGCACACAAACTGAAACAGATTTGGAAATATTTAAAAACATTTCAACAGGGTCTGTAACATTCCTGAAGGAAACATCTGCACAGTGAAAGGTGGCTGTAGGCTTTCTGTTAGCTCACATCTTTATTTAGTGACAAACACTATCAATTTAGTGATAATTTGTATTTAGTACCAGGATGGGTGATATAACTAATATGCAGGGTATGTAATTAATATGCAGAATATGTAATTATTATGCAGAGGGATGTAATTGATATGTACCTGGTACTGTCTTGCCTCTGGATAAACTGGATAAGGCAAATCCTTCCTGGGATAGTCAAACTCGTCCTGCTGGGCTCGGGACTGAGTGTTGTGGTTTGTTTGCCTTTGTTCTGGCTTGTTAAGGTTTTTCCTTTCTATGTGTGCTGGTTTGAAAGCAAAACCAGTGAGACTCCAAGTCAGAAATACAATTTAATAGAGAGAGAACAAACAACAAGAAAGATAAAAATAAAATAAAAATAAAATAAGACAAATGCAATAGTACAAAGGACCACTGACAGTCAGAATGCAAACCTGACACCCTGTTGGTCAGGGTGTTGGAAGCAGCCCGAAGTAAGTCCTCCCAGAGTGACAGTTGTGGCTCCCTTGAAGTAGAGATGATCCTCAAGAAAGGGTCCAGTCGTCCTCTGGGAATCCAGTGAAAACAGGCTACCTTAGTGTTTGGGATTGCTGTTTTTATCTCGGTGGAAAGGCTTTGGCTCCTCCCACTGGGCAGAGCATCTCACAATGGAATGAGGTAATGTTATCAGTCATGTGAGAGGCCTTAAATGGCCCATTCACAGGTGATGTCCCTGGGAGGAGGATGGGTGGAGGAAGAGATAAGAAGGCACTGCCATATCTGGTGTTATCAGTTGTCCCATTAACAGAAGGCATCCACCCTCTTTCTACCCTTAGAGTTACAAGAGATAAAGAGATAAAGAATAATATGTCCCAACCGACTTCAACAGATGAAAATAGAATACACATTTTTGGTTACATTTTTCAACCCAGGACACTATGATGTAATCATTAAGAGTTTGCACCATCCCCTTTATATGTCACTTGTGCATCACTTGGTGTATCCTTCCCTTATTCTAGAAGGCTCTAAGAAGGACGTCGAGTGATAGGCTGGAAAGCAAGGTCCCTTCCCTAATCTACCCTCAGTGGTTATCCCCATTCCCTCCCCAGCCTTCCCCCATTGGCTGATGAGTGGTTCCCTCCTTTGTACTCTCCTCCCTGTAAAAGGGGCTGTGGGCTCTGAGCCTGCTGTCAGAGCGTCTCTGCACAGCCTCTGCACAGTCTGTACCCCCTGGGTCTAGGGGCTCTCTGGACTCACCAATAAAGACCTGGATTGATATCACTGTGGAGAGTCCTCTTTCAGCCTTTGCTTTCTCCTGACGACAGCATGGGAAATGCACGGGGTAATGCCCGTAGCTGCCCCTCAGTACCCCAGGGCACTGAGGAGTGTCTCCAGCTGACTGCTGTGCCTGGAGCTAGCCGGGGTCCCTGATCAGGGTGATCGTGGCTCACAGTCTAAACTGAAGGAAATAATCTGATGCTGGGTCTGCTGTCCCTAGAGGCTGAGCATGAAACATGAGATTAAAAACTAGAGGATATTAATCATAGAAATTAGAAGATTTTTATTAAGAATAAGCATTCAAATGATGTGTATTGCTTAATACTTGCTGCTCTTTGTACTGTATTAATTGCCTAAGGAGGGAAGAGACAGGGCTATGTGTGAGAACAATAAGGAAGAATGCAAGGATGTCTGACAAGAAGAAGAATGCTTACCAAAACAAGAGACAAAAATACAAGATTACCAGAGGTACTGAGATAACGAGGCTCCTCAGGCCCCCAAGACCAGATAAGACTGGTCTCATAGCTTGGACTATGACCAGGGGATCAGTGAGCATGCACAAGGCAGCGGGGTCAGAAGTTCATCTGAAGAGGAAGACTATTTCCTTCATCCCCGAGACCCTCAAAACAACCACCAGAGACAACTACCACCAGAGAAAACTATGCAGGCGCAAAGGACTGATAAGCTAATTAGCATATGAAGACAGAGAGGGGGAGAGCCAAGGGATGAATATGCATGGCAGTATTGCAAAACTTGTTGCATATGTAGCATTCTAGAAGATAAAAGAAAACACAAGTGAGCGTGGGGTGCGCTTGCCTTTGGGAGCTATCCCGCATCACGTCCAGCTATGAATAAACTACATACCTACTTTAAAACTCACTTTGTCTCTGAGTTTTAGAGTTTTTCCACAGGTCATTTTTGGCGAATACGAGTGGACGTTCTCTGCCCAGCCACAGGACCGACTGAGGGGCAGACTTCCTAGGGTGCCCCCAGGATCTTCTCTGGAAAGGAACTCCGCCTCTCAGGTCGATCACTGCGGGGACAGACAAACGACCCCCTGAACAGCAGAGAAATGGTACGTATTTCTTTAAAAAGAGGGCCCCCGTAAGAGACCACTGATAAGCCGCACAGAGACGTCTGAGGGCACAGAAAGGGCCTTGGTGGATTTGGGATTGCAGGCAACCGTTAGCCAAACATGCGGCTATCGGGAGGGACCACTGACCCAGGGAAAGGCGGGGGGAGGGGTTCGTTGACCGTGGATCGACCGCTAGCGATTTTGGGGGTAAATCAAATAAATTCCTGTCTTATTGCTGCTATTTGGTTTCCTGTGTGAGTTTTAAAAAAGTTCAGATGTGTTTTGCGTTTGGTTTTGTGTGCCTGAAGATTTGTGTGAGGTGACCATGAGCTTGGGACCTGTGGAGTATTTTTGAGGTAATACTGCCATCTTGTGTCAAATGTCATAATTGCATCAAACTACTGCTTGTATATATTTTTTTCCTGTGTGCACTCCTTATGTTTTACTTTTCATGTTGTTTTAAGGCTTGTTTAGTGTTGCTTGCCAGGAGTTCTGTCCTTAAGAGTTTTTGCATTCTACTTTGGTGAAGTTCTTCCTGTGGGGATTGTTGGTTGTGAGTATTGGCTTTAGGGTTTATTTGATAAAGTGCAGTTAGTCTAGAGTGAGGTCTGAGATTTCCAGAGAGGCTAATGAGACCCCTGACCCAGAAATAGACCCAGAAGTAGACCCAAGTGTGAAAATCATGAGTGGTGTGGAGAATAGGAGAGAATGGGCCAAACCTTCAAGGAATTTTCTGATCTTCCAGCTTGGGAATTTTCACGTGAAAAAATTCAGAACCCAGATGAGGTGGGGAAATGTAGTAGTGCATTCTTACACCCAAACAAGTGTTTCTCTATAAGGGAAAGAGTTTCAGCTTACCTTGGAACATATAAGGAAGTTAAACTAGAATTTTCTATAGCCTTCTCATTGTAACTGGCTCAGTGCCAGCACAGAGGCACTGATTGGGCTTTGGAAGTGCATCTCAAAGCCTGTTGCCAAGTTCATTGGGCAAGGTGCCAAACAGCCCACCTAAGCAATCAAGTACTAAAGGGACAGCACAGAGGTGCTGGAGGCTTTTTTGGAATGCCTTAGCCAGTGTAAGAGTGGTTTCTACATGGTGTTCAGCTTGAATTTCTTTCTTTTATAATGTTTATTATTTTTGTTGTTATTCAAAACTTTTATTTTACAAAGCATATTCAGAGAAACCGTCTCGCTATTTATTAAGCCATTTCTCCGCAAGGCTGGACCCTCAGAGGTATTGGGTAGCCCTCAATAGGGAAATATCTGGAGGAGAACTGCCATGATGACTCTAAGGAGAAAAAGCTCATTGCAATAAGCTGAGCCCTGGCATACGCTTATCGCATGCTGTTAGATACTGTAGGGCAGCAGATAGAGGCAGGGGGGCAGGGAGATAAATCAGCAGCTACCCTCGTCACTCAGGCTGCAGCCAACACCCCAGCTACTCAGACAGCAGCTAAACCAGACAGTGAGCCTAAGACACTGGCAGTCACTGCAGGAAAGAAGGGAAAGAAGTGCAAAACTGATTGACCAGTCAACAGTGATCCAGGTGAAGGACCCTCAAGGCTTCCCGACACACAATCGGAAGCTGAACCAACTGGCACACAGTCAGAAGCCGAACCAACTGACATAAAATCAGAAGCTGAACCAACTGATACAAAATCAGAAGCTGAACTGACACAAAATCAGAAGTCCAACCATCTGGCACAAGATCAGAAGCCAAATCAACTAGTACAAGATCAGGAGTCCAACCAATTAGCACAAGATCAGAAGCCCAGTCAACTGGTACAAGATCAGGAGTCCAACCAACTAGCACAAGATCAGAAGCCCCACCAACTGACACAAGATCAGGAGCCACTATTGAGTCCTTTTCCCTGAAGGACCTTTGTGGTCTAAGAAAGGATTACACTCAATGACCTGGTGAATCTGTAATTAGTCTTTGGGATGCAGCAAGTGAGGCTACAATTCTGGACGGCACTGAAACAAGGCATTTGGGACCCCTGTCACATGATCTGGTTATCAATCAAGGAATGATAAGGGAGGCTCACCCTTACAGTCTCTGGGAACGGGTCCTGAGAAGTGTCGCACAAAGATATCTGTGTGCAGACGATCTCTATATGCAGCAAACCCAGTGGAAGACCATAGAACAAGGGATTCAACACTTGAGAGAAATGGCAGTGGCAGAGATTGTCTTCTCAGATGACCTAAACACTAGGAACCCAGACCTGGTACCATGTACATCCATGATATGGGGAAAACCTGTACAACTTGGGCCACAAGAATACTCTTCTGCTTTAGCAATAATGAAGCAGGATGACGTGGAGGAGACCGTGCAGGATATTGTCACCATGAGATTTCCTAGTTTTCTGAGCGTTTATATTAAAGTAGAAGTTCTCACTTTTCTCACTCTCTGCACATGTAAACAAGAGATTGTTTTTGTAAATATTGCCATTGTTTTGACATTCTTCTCCAGGAGAGGAGAGGGTTGAAAGGCAGTACTGTTGGCCAATGCGGACGAGGGGTGGGGGTTCCACCCTCATATCCATGGTCACCTTTCTAAAAGTATATAATAGGATGAAATAAACAAAGGGCAGCTTTTGCTGCCCTTGCTCTGTCTTTCTCTCCATTTCCAAGTGTCTGTGTGGTCTTTTCAGCATGGCAAACAGGGACAGGATATGGCAAAGAAGCTCTGAGCATATGCAGATGCTGTGCATGGCCCAACACATGCCAGAAAAGCAGCTGTGGAAACACGTCTGCAGAAACTAGAAGATGAGATAGAGGAGAACCACAAGAAACTCAGAGAGATCAGAGAGGAGATGAAAGAGAGCTTTCTCCAAATATCAGCAGTGCAGATCAGAGGTTCTGATACCAAATGCAGACACACCCCAGACAGAGAGAGAAGGGGCATCCCACGAACTAAGCTGTGGCCCCTTGTCATGGGTTAAGCACTGGCCAGATGTTAATGCACCCATGAGTGTATGTTTTTCCTAATGAGTTACTGTGAGATGTGGTCAAGAACAGAGCAGAGCAGGCTTGAAACTTGAAAACAGAGAACAAAACTTTATTACATTACATAGGAACAGAAATAGAAAGGAAAACTTTAAACACACACACAAAACAGAAATGAAACCTTCCCAGAACATTTCTTCTCCTCCCCCAATTTCCACCCCCTACATGTTACCCTCTATAGACTAAACCCTTGGGTTTTAAATCAAACAATCACCACTCAAAAAACTAATATTCAACTCAGCAAGGGAGAGAGGAGCCTCTCTTGCACCACAGACTGCTCCTCAGAAAACACAGGTCCACCCCTTATGTGTTTCCATGTCACCCATGGCACCACCCGGAGAAGTTGCAGTGGTGACACTCTCTTTTCCATGTCCAGTGCTCTCACCACTGTCCTGGGCCAAAGCTGCGTATAGGGCTCTTTTAAGGATGCTTGCATGCCGAGCTCTCCCCATTTTCCCCTGGGGCCGAGGGTTCCAAGAGCATGTTTCCCCTGAAGGCAGAGGGCGCCACCACACCCTCCCCTTCTCTGCTCGCTCCACTCTTAAAGTGACAGTCACTGTAGCAAAAGAAAAGGCAGCTGTATCTACCCAAATACAGTTTATGTTCAAAAGAGACTTGAGTTCAGTCTATGGCTAACATTATGCAAGAAAAGTCCAGCTCAGAAAGCCACTCCTCTCATTCTTTGCCTATCTAGGATTCTTTTCATCTTCTGACTTTATCATTTCGGTCCCAGGCTGTTTTTCTTTCTCTTCTGAAACCACTAGCTATGAGAAGTAATGTCTGGGAGAAAATTTTCTTTCTGCCAAGAAATAGTTAACAGTTTCTGGCTCTCGGCAGGGAGCTGCAGGCTCAGGCACTCCCAGGCTCGGCAACTCCCACACTTGGCTGGGCATCTTCTCCCGGCAGGGAAGGGGGGGGACACGGAAGGCACCTCCACAGAACTCCACCCCTCCATCCTGGATGGGGCCAGCTCAGCTCCAGTCCTGTCCACTCTCTTCCCTCCCTGGGGCCCCAGCTTACTTCAGCCCGGCCACGTGGCCCCTCTCCCCCACCCAGCCTGGGTAGGGGAGGAGGGAAATGGTGCTCCTCTCTTGAAAGCAGAGCCAGAAAAGAGGAAGTCCCTCTGGGAGGCCTCGCTTTTAACCCCTTGTGTCCTCTTAGGTGTGTCTAACCCCTCAGGGGCCACTAAAAAATGCCAACATTCAAACCTGACCATTGATTGGTTTGCCCACAACTCCCTGAAAAATTCACCTCCCCCTCAAACTGAGACACCCCTCCTCTGTGATTATGGAGAAAACATGAGGAGATGGGATGGAAAATCTACTGGTGCTCTGGCACGATGTGTGCTTGAATTGGAGGAAGGCAAGACTCAGAGAGGAAGTTCCACCGAAAGGAAGCAGCTCCAGTTACTCAGGAAAATAAAGATAACTAGGCTTAGAGGGGCCCTGCCTCTAGCCAGGTAGAGGCTAGAGAAAACCATGTCTTTTGGACTGTGTGCATTCGTTGGCCCAACACATTAGAACCACAAAAAATATGAGGCCTTGGTTGACACTGGTGCACAGTTCACATTAATCCCATCAAGATTTGTAGGGGCAGAATCTGTTTCTATTGCTGGCATGACAGGGCGATCACAAGATTTTACTTTGGTGGAAGCTGATGTGAGCCTGACTGGAAATGAGTGGAAGAAACACCCTATTGTAACTGGCCCAGAAGCCCCACGCATTTTGGGCATAGATTTCCTCCGAAATGGGTATTTCAAAGATCCAAAGGGACTCAAGTGGGCATTCAGAATAGCGGCTGTAGAGACAGAGTGTTAAGCAATTGAACACCTTGCCTGGACTATCAGAGAACCCATCTGCAGTTAGACTTCTGAAGGGGGAAGAGCAACGAGTGCCAATTGCCACTTTGACAGTGCATTGCCGACAGTACAGAACAACTCAAGATGCCGTGATTCCCATTCACAAAATGATCCATGAGCTGGAGAGCCAAGGGGTGCTCAGTAAAACCCACTCATCCTTCAACAGCCCCATCTGACCTGTGCTCAAATATGAAGGAGAATGGAGACTGACTGTGGACTATCGTGCCTTGAATGAAGTGACTCCACCGCTGAGCGCTGCTGTACCAGACATGTTAGAGCTCCAGTACGAGCTGGAGTCCAAGGCAGCGAAGTGTGGAGTCCCTTGTGCTCTTAAAAGAATTCCCAACTGCCTTGCCTTGGAAAAGTGAAGATTAAAGATACCACTTCCACATGTAACAAAGGTTTTCCCCCTGTGGTTCTTTGCAAACATTGCGCAATCTGCTCCCTGGGTTTCCCAATGTCCATCACTCTCCCATGGTGTCCTCTTTCCCTGGTCCCCCATTGACTGTGGGGCCTGGTGTCCAGTTTCTGTCTTCCCTATGGCCACTTGCCCCTGTCCTGCCCCCTTGTACCACCTACGAACCTGAGACACTATAACCGAGAAAATCACATAATTTGCCACTTTTCGGCTCCTGATTTCTTCAGCACATGGAATACACCTTGCTGGAACTGATCTGGTGGCTGAGGGCCTTCTACCTCTCTTTGCTTGAGCTAGCCGATAATGTGTGTGGATGTGTGGCTTGATTGCTTTGCCTGAATTCTTCTCAAGCGGTTTCTCCACTGGAGAGGCTGACTGAGATCTAATTAGGCTGTAGCTACACTCCAAAAAAGACACTGTTACAGCAAAGTGGTATGCAATTATTGACAATGCCAATGCATTTTTCTCCATTCCCCTGGCAGCAGAATGCAGGCCTCAGTTTGCTTTCACCTGGAGGGAAGTGTGGTACACCTGGAAGTGACTGCCTCAGGGGTGGAAGCATAGCCCCACCATCTGCCATGGACTGATCCAGGCTGCACTAGAAAAGGGTGAGGCTCCAGAACATCTGCAATACATTGATGACATCATTGTATGGGGGAACACTGCAGCTGAAGTGTTTGAGAAAGGAGAGAAAATCATCCAGATTCTCCTGAAAGCTGGTTTCACTATCAAGAAGAGCAAAGTTAAGGGACCTACTTGAGACATCCAGTTCCTGGGAATAAAGTGGGAAGATGGACGGCATCAGATTCCCACCAATGTCATCAACAAGATCCCAGCAATGTCTCCACCAGCCAACAAGAAGGAAACACAAGCTTTCCTAGGCGCCATAGGCTTTTGGAGAATGCACATTCCTTAGTACAGCCAGATTGTGAACCCTCTCTATCTGGTCACCCGCAAGAAGAACACTTCCCAGTGGGGCCCTGAACAGCAGCAAGCCTTTGCCCAGATCAAGCAGAAGATTGCTCATGCAGTAGCCCTTGGCCCAGTGAGGACAGGACCAGATGTGAAGAACGTGCTCCACTCTGCAGCCGGGAACCATGGCCTGTCCTGGAGCCTTTGGCAGAAGGTGCCTGGTGAGACTTGAGGTCGGCCACTGGGATTCTGGAGTCAAAGGTACAGAGGGTCTGAAGCCAACTACACTCCAACAGAGAAGGAAATTTTAGCAGCCTATGAAGGAGTTCAAGCCACCTCAGAGGTAATAGGCACTGAAACACAACTCTTCCTGGCACCCCGACTACCGGTGCTGGGGTGGATGTTCAAAGCAGAGGTTCCCTCTAGACACCATGCCACCAATGCCACATGAAGTAAGTAGATTGCTCTCATCACACAGTGTGACCATATTAGAAAACTGAATCACCCTGGGATTTTGGAGATAATTACAAATTGGCCTGAAAGTGAAAACTTTAGTCTCAATGAAGAAGAGGAACAAGTGACAAGTGCTGAAGAGGCTCCACCATACAACCAATTGCCAGAAGAAGAAACATGTTACATTCTTTTTACAGATGATTCTTGTTGCATTGTAGGGATGAAATGAAAGTGGAAAGCAGCAGTATGGAGCCCCACACGACAGGTCACAGAAGCTACTGAAGGAGAAGGTGGGTCAACCCAATTCACTGAACTCAAAGCTGTTCAATTGTCCCTGGACATTGCTGAAAGATAGAAGTGGCCAAAGCTCTACCTCTACAGGTCCATGGATGATAGGCAATGCTCTGTGGGGATGGCTGGAGAAGTTGAAAAAGGCTAACTGGCAGGGTAGAGGAAAACCAATTTGGGCTGCTGAGGAGTGGAAAGATATCGCTACTAGAGTAGAGAAACCACCTGTGAAGGTCTGCCAGGTAGATGCCCATGTCCCCAAGAGTAGAGCAAATGAGGAGCACCGTAACAACGAGAAGGTAGATCAGGCTGCAAAGATAGAGGTGTCAAAGATAGAGTTAGATTGGAAACACAAGGGAGAGTTGTTCCTAGCTCGATGGGCCCATGATGCCTCAGGTCATCAGGGCAGAGATGCCACCTATAAGTGAGCACGAGACCGAGGGGTGGATCTAACCATGGACAGCATTTCTCAGGTTATCCATGACTGTGAGACGTGTGCTGCAATCAAATAGGCCAAGCGGGTTAAAGCCCCTATGGTATGGGGGGCTGTCACGACCCGATGGATGGTCGTGATGGTTTCTTTTGATTTCAAAGTGCAAAAAGAGGCAAAGAGAACTTAGTTCAAGTAAAATCAATGTATCTTTATTGATACCCACAATATGCGATAGAGGAGAAAGGAAAGAAAGAGAGAGAGAGAGAGAGAGAGGAAAAAGAGGGGGTTATAGCTACCGACAGCAGACGTGAGTCCTCGTGAAGTGGAGCCAATAGACCATCTTCACAGTCCTTGTGGCGTGCGCCAATAGATCCGTCTTGCCCACTGGAGAGGCCTCAGAGGCTCTCTTTTTCGGGGTGCTTATTATAGTCCTTTTTCGAGGCGAGAGGCAACAGGCCAGTGAGGGGGGGGGAAGACATCGTGAGTGTTGCAGGTTTTCTCTCACAATGAAGGAGCAGGGCAGGCTGGACTAGGTAGTTCAGCACAGCAGTCCAGAGCAAACACAGATCTGCGAACACGGCCCAGATACTGTGACAGTCCCATTGTTTCTGCTCGGGTCTCTGAAGGGACGTCTTGGTCCAGTGAATGCACCTGCAGGGAGAAACCTGGGTCCCACCTTAGTCAGGCTAGAGCTCCTGTGTTGTGGTTTAGGGTCCTTGGGGTCTCAGCCTCTGTTCGACAGTCATGAGACAGATGAGGGATCTTCGGACCACCTCTTACAGGGGCAGGGGTCCAAATAGAAATATGAGGAAGCCTGGCAGATTGATTATATTACACTGGCCCAGACATGCCAAGGTAAGTGCTATGTGCTCACAATAGTAGAAGCCACCACAGGATGGCTGGAGACCTACCCTGTGCCTCACGCTACAGCCTGTAACACCATTCTAGGCCTTGAAAAGCAAGTGTTGTGGAGGCATGGTACCCCTGAGAGGATTGAGTCAGACAATGGGACTCATTTCAAGGACAACCTTATCAACACCTGGGCTAGGGAACATGGCATTGAGTGGGTGTACCATATCCCCTACCACGCACCAGCTGCTGGGAAAGTGGAGAGGTACAATGGACTGTTAAAAACTACCTTGAAAGCATTGGGTGGGGGTCCTTCCAAATTTGGGAACAGCATCTAGCAAAGGTCACCTGGTTAGTTAACACCTGAGGTTCCACCAACAGAGCAGGCCCTACCCAGTCTTAACTCCTACCTACAGTAGACAGAGATAAAGTCCCAGTGGTACCTGTGAGAAGTTTGTTAGGGAAGACATTTTGGATCAGATCTGCCTCGAGTACAGACAAACCCATTTGTGGGGTTATCTTTGCTCAGAGACCAGGTTACACATGGTGGATAATGCAGAAAGATGGAACCACACGATGTGTACCTCAGGGAGATGTGATTGTTGGGTGAGAACCATGTGTAAATATCTTTTGCTGAATGTCACAGTCATTGTCTGTACATAGTTGTATACTGTGTATATGTATGCATGTATAATGTATGTGTGTGTAGAGCTAGAATTTATTTAGTTTTGGTAGTAAGTTGACAATATGAAGATAAGCGGTGGAATGTCCTAGGGTGACTTTATGATGCTTATATCCCCAATTGTCTGTTCTGTCTGTGCTGTATATTGAGTTCTGTGCCTTTAAGAGTGGCTCTGAGAGCGAAGCAGGGAACAAAGACGTGCCAAGTTTGTTTTGAAAACAGCTCTCACTCCTGCACATTCCTCTCCAGATGGTGGTTCATTGGAAGCACAGACCAGAGGCTGAGAAAGATCTTGTTTGCTTTTTAGTTAGTTTTAGCTAGCTAGGCCAGAGAAATTCCCTGGACTGTTTGTTTTTTTGTTTTTTTTTCCTTTTTCTTGTGATTCTTTAAATCTGCTCTGGACTGAAAACCCCAGAGAAGCACCGAGGGCTCGCACCTGCAGCCCACCAGGCCTGGATCTCCAGAGAGACTTGGACTGATAAAAAACTGAGTGAGCTGAGCTACCCACGGCAAGGATTTTCCCAAGTTTTCATCTCTCTTCGGAGCAGCGAGAGGTTTTATTGTTTCATATTATTCATTCTTTATGCTTGTGGGTATTTTGTTTGTTAAATAAATAATTTTTTTCCACTTTTCTCCAAGGAAGTTCTTTTCCCAGAGCGGCTGGGGGGAGGGCCTTTTTTTGGGTTTGCTTTGCAGAGGGACCCTATTCGGAGCTTTCCTCCCAAATTTGCCCTAAACCAGGACAGTTTGTGACCCCCGAAAACAATTGGGTTATAAAGGAGACACCAGCAGGTTTATTTATAGGACTTTTGCAGAGGATATGGTTACGTTGGACTGGAGACAGCCTGCATCAAAACCATCTGTTTCTGCAGGCAAGGGCAACACCTAGCGTGGATATTAAGTGTGGGTCCTGTGGAGAGCGGTGGTGTTGTTCCTTGGGTAGAAGACAGTGCTAATGCTCAGTGTGGAGTAACAGGGTGAAGGGGACCCTGAACTAGAGATTTTAGAGAACTTTTGTATCGAGATTTCTCTCAATACCTCAGAGGGTCCAGCCAGCGGAGAAATGGCTTAATAAAATAGTGAGACGGCTTCTCAGGATATGCTTTGTAAAATAAAGGTTTTAATAACAGCAAAAATAGTAAACATTACAAAATGAAAAGAAAGAAGCTGATCACAGTGTACCAAGCACAGTTACACTGGCTAAGGCATTCCCAAAAAGCCTCGTGCACCTCTTGTGCAGGCTCTTTAATACTCGATGGTCTAGGTGGGCTATTTGGCACTTTGCCCAATGAGATTGACACTAGGCTTTGAGGTGCACTTCCAAAGCCCTATCACTGTGTCTGTGCTGGTACTGAGCCAATTGCAACGAGCAGGCTATAGAAAATTCTAGCTTAACTTCCTTATATAGAAACACCTGCTCGGGTACAGAAATGCTTGACTACACTTTTGTAGATCACATGTAGTCCCAGAGATTTGGAGTGTAAAAGGAAAAGATTGGAAAAAGACTGTACGAAAGTGTGAGAAAAGATTTGGGTAGAAATGAAACAGGAGAAGAAAATAATGGGATCGAGAGAGTAAAGAAATCCCTAGAGCAAAAGTTCTGATGCTTTGGGGACCAGAGGGAAGGAATTTAGAAGCCTTGGTAGATGAGGCGTAGAGAGTTTTCAGCAATTAAAAAGAAGAATATAAGCAAGGGATGAGAAAGCTAACGGCAATAGTAAAGGAGGAAGAGAAAGGGAAGTAGTGACAAGAACCACCTAGGCAAGGACCACCCTGGCTGGGCAAAGATCAGTGTGCAATTTGCAGAAAGTTTGGACACTGGAAAAATGAGTGTCCTGAACAAAAGAGAAATGAGAAGGGGAACTAGGGAAGGGAGGTGGTGGTAGCTTGCACCAAAAGTGACTGAAGGAGACCAGAAGATCTTACCCCAGGAGATCCACTGGTTATAAAACGGAAACTGGGGAAGGAGGGGAAAAGAGGTGGAACTTATGGTGGACACAGGGACAACGTTTTCAGTTTTAAATAAAGCTTTGGTGCCAGTGGGGAACAATTATGTTAGGGTGAAGGGAGCAACTGGCCAATCTGAAATATATTTTTGCAAGCCACAAGTACAAATATAAAAAAACAGTTGGGCATCCATAAATTTCTATACATGCCCAACTCCCTGGATTCGCTCCTAGGGAGAGATCTATGGGAGAAATTAGAGGCAACCATTTCATTTAGAAATAGAGAGGTTACTCTGGAGGTGAATGATCAAAAATATATAGAGATGTTGAGTCTAATACTTACAGCTACTGAGGCTAAAAAAGAAATTAGTGAAAAAATACTGAACCAAGTGCTTCCAAGGGTATTGGCCTCCAGTGTACCAGGAAGGGCAAGAAATGCATTTCCAAAACAAATTAAGCTCAAGGAAAGAAAACAACCAGTCAGAATCAAGTGGCATCCCTTAAGAAAAGAAGACAGAGAAGGAATTAGTCTGATAATTGAAATTTTTTTACAGCTGGGGTTGCTGAAGGAGTGCCAATCTGATTTTAACACTCCAATCCTGCCTGTCTGCAAATCTGATGGGTCATACCAGGTTGTGCAGGATTTATGGGCTGTTAACAAGATAACTGAGGATCTCTACCCCATGGTAGCTAACCTGTACACCTTGTTAATGTGTTTAACACCAGTGCTAACTTGGTTTACCATTCTAGAATTGAAGGATGCCTTCTTTTGCCTCCCTCTCCACGAAGCCAGCCAGAAAATTTTTGCATTCGAGTAGCAGAATTCCCAAAAGTGGACAGAAAGCTCAGCTCACATGGACCATTCTTCTGTAAGGGTATGAAACTCTCCCACCCTATTTAGAGAATAATTTGCAAAAGATTTGGAAACTTGAGAGGCTCCACCACGAGAAAGGAAACTGTTGCAGTATGTGGACGATGTCCTAATAGCTACCCCAACAGAAGAAAGATGTGTGGCCTGGACGGTAAGCCTTCTAAACTTTTTGAGGCTTAAGCGGTACAGGGTGACAAAGAAGGCCCAGGTAGTAAAAGGTGATCTACCTGGGCTATGAGATCAGTGCTGGGCAATGGACTTTGGGGAAAGAGCGCATAGAATCGATATGCCAAACCCCAAAACCCCAGACAACAAAAGAACTGAGAACCTTCCTGGGCATGATGGGATGGTGCAGACTGTGAGTTACTCATGAAACCCCTGTATTCGCTCATCGAAAATGGGAGCAAAGGCCTCCAGTAGACAAAGGAAGCCACATGGGCCTTTGGTCAGCTGAAAAAGGCCCTCATGTCAGCTCCAGCTTTGGGACTTCCAGATCTGAGTAAACCATTCTTTCTCTTCTCTCACGAGAAACAGGGAATTGCCCTGGGAATACTGGCACAAGACCTGGGCCCATATAGAAGGGCAGTTGCTTATCTTTCTAAGCAGCTGGATGCAGCAGCTAAAGGATGGCCAGGTTGCCTCAGAGCAGTGGCCACAGTTGTGCTGAACATTCAGGAAGCCCGTAAGTTCACTCTGGGCCAGAAAATGACTGTGCTAGTTTCTCATACAGTATCTGCAGTACTAGAAACAAAGGGTGGCCACTGGCTTTTCCCACAACGGTTCCTGAAATACCAAGCTATCATGGTAGAACAAAATGATGTAGAGATAGTGGTAACTAACATTGTCAACCCAGCCTTTTTCCTTAGTGGGAAACAAGGAGGGCCAATTCATCATGATTGCCTGGAGACCGTTGAAGCCACTTATTCCAGCTGCTCAGACCTGAAGGACATCCCTTTGAATTATGCGGAAACCTAGTTCCCCAATGGGAGCAGCTACGTTAACAATGGAAAGCAACACGCTGGGTACACAGTTACCACATCCAGAGACCTAATTGAATCAGGACCATTACCTGCAAGTACCTCTGCACAGAAGGCAGAAATAATTGCCTTAACTTGTGCATTAGAGTTATCAAAAAGAAAGAAAATAAGCATTTATACAGATTCAAGATATGCATTTGGAGTAGTGCATGCTCATGGAGCTATCTAGAAAGAAAGAGGACTGTTAAATTCGCAAGGTAAAAAAATTAAACATGCACAAAAAATAGTACAACTGCTGGAAGTAGTCCAGCTGCCTGAGAAAGTGGCAATCATGCATATTAAGGCACATCAGAAAGTGAACTCAGAACTGGAAGAAGGAAATGAGCTGGCGGACAGAGAGGCAAAAGAAGCAGCAAAAGGTAAAGTGACAGGAGAAGGAGCCTTGATTCCTGATGGCCAAATCTCCCTAGAAGGTAAGCCAGTGTATAATAAAAGGAACAGAAGGCTAATTGAAGATGAAAAGGGAACATATAACCAGAAGGGATGGGCTGTTACAGCAGAGGGACAATTGATTATCCCCTCCCATTTACTATGGCCATTAGTAAGAGAGGAACATCAGAAAACACACTGGGGAATTGATGCTTTGTATAATTACTTGATTAGAAAGATCACTGCCAGGAACTTATATGCCACTATCACTCAAGTGGCCTGGCAGTGGGTATTTTGCCTCCAGACTAATCCCAAGAATACCCCTAAACCAAACCTTGGCCAAATTGGAAAGGGCCATGGACCTGGTCAGCAGTGGCAAATTGATTTTTCAGAATTACCAAGAAAAGGGGGGTATCGATATTTGTTGGTACTAACAGATACCTTTTCAGGATGGCCCGAAGCTTTCCCCACCAGGACTGCCAAAGCCCGGGAGGTAACCAAGGTGTTGTTGCAAGAAATAATACCACGCTTTGGAGTTCCAGCCACAATATCTTCAGATAGGGGACCAAATTTTATTTCAAAGATAGTTCAACAGATCAGTCAGCATCTGAGCATAGACTGGGAACTTCACATGCCATGCTGTCCCCAGTCAAGCAGTCAAGTTAAAAAAAATGAATCATTTGATTAAGCAACAAATTGTAAGGCTAAGACAAGTAGTTAATTTGCCTTGGCCCCAGTCCCTTGTTAGCATTGCTATGAATTGAGACTAAGCCCAGCACTAAAGAAAAGCTGAGCCCCTTTGAAATGCTTTATAGAAGACCATATGGTGTGCAGAAAGCGATATCCACCCAAACTGGAGAAGAAAGGCTAACTGCTTATATGGTAGCCTTATGTCATGGGTTAGCACTGGCCAGATGTTAATGCACCCATGAGTGTATGTTTTTCCTAATGAGCTACTGTGAGATGTGGTCAAGAACAGAGCAGAGCAGGCCTAAAACTTGAAAACAGAGAACAAAACTTTATTACATTACATAGGAACAGAAATAGAAAGGAAAACTTTAAACACACACAAAAACAGAAATGAAACCTTCCCAGAACATTTCTTCTCCTCCCCCAATTTCCACCCCCTACACGTTACCCTCCATAGACCAAAACCTTGGGTTTTAAATCAAACAATCACCACTCAAAAAAACTAATCTTCAAGTCAGCAAGGGAAAAAGGAGTCTCTCTCGCACCACAAACTGCTCCTCAGAAAACACAGGTCCACCCCTTATGTGTTTCCATGTCACCCATGGCACCGCCCGGAGAAGTCTGCCAGGGTGACACCCTCCTTTCCATGTCCAGTGCTCTCACCACTGTCCATGGGCCAAAGCTGCATACAGGGCTCTTTTAAGGATGCTTGCATGCCGAGCTCTCCCCATTTTTCCCCTGGGGCCGAGGGTTCCAAGAGCAGGTCTCCCCTGAGGGCAGAGGGCGCCACCGCACCCTCCCCCTCTCTTCTCTGTTCGCTCCACTCTTAAAGTGACAGTCACTGTAGCAAAAGAAAAGGCAGCTGTATCCACCCAAATGCAGTTTATGTTCAAAAGAGACTTGAGTTCAGTCTATGGCTAACATTATGCAAGAAAAGTCCAGCTCAGAAAGCCACTCCTCTTCAATTCCCTGCCCATCTAGGGTTCTTTTCAATCGTACTTTATCATCTCAGTCCCAGGCTGTTTTTCTTTCTCTTCTGAAACCACTAGCCATGAGAATTAATGTCTGGGAAAAAAGTTTCCTTCTGCCAAGAAAGGGTTAACAGTTTCTGGCTCCCGGCAGGGTGCAGGCTCAGGCACTCCCAGGCTCGGCAACTCCCACACTTGGCTGGGCACCTTCTCCCGGAGGCGGGGGCGGGGGGGACGGGGGCACGGAAGGCACCTCCACAGAACTCCACCCCTCCATCCTGGATGGGGCCAGCTCAGCTCCAGTCCTGTCCACTCTCTTCCCTCCCTGGGGCCCCAGCTTACTTCAGCCCGGCCACGTGGCCCCCTCCCCCACCCAGCCTGGGTAGGGGAGGAGGGAAATGGTGCTCCTCTCTTGAAAGCCGAGCCAGAAAAGAGGAAGTCCCTCTGGGAGGCCTCGCTTTTAACCCCTTGTGTCCTCGGAGGCATGTCCAATCCCTCAGTGGCCACTAAAAGTGCCAACATTCAAACCTGACCGCTGATTGGTTTGACCACAGCCTCTTGAAAAAACTCACTTCCCCTCAAACCAGGACACCTTAGGTAAACAGCTCAGAGAAATTGAAAAACATGTGGCTGGAACTCAGAGCAGAGGGCTAGATAGGCCAGTGCATGACATACAGCCTGGAGATTATGTGTATGTCAAGTCTCTTACAAAAAAGACTTTGGAGCCGCAGTAGGAAAGACTGTCCAAGTGCTTCTCACCACTTTCCCTGCAATTAAGATCTGAGAGCAGAATGCCTGGATTCACCACTCTTGAGTAAAAAGCTCCTGAGGCCTCTTAGAAAGTAACACCAGGTGATAGTGAACTGAAACTAAAACTCACTTGAACAAAACTAGTACATTGAGGTTAAAGATGTTTTGTAATCTAAGTTGCAAGAATTTAGTTGAAAAAATTGTTTTGTTTATAATCATAATTGCAATCTAAGAGCTGAAAAATACCTCTGGCCAGAACAATGCTGAGTGGCCTTGGTCCCAAGCTTTTACTTGGCCCACTGGATCCATGAGAGAATATTCTGATATAAAAAATTTGAACCTATCAACTGTAGTCATGCACAAAAACCAAGTATATGAAAGGCAAGACTGGCAAAAACAAAGGTTGTGGTCACTCCAAAGGACTATAAGAGAGAAAATTAAAATAGGGTGTCAGATGATGTTGAGGGTTAGATTTGTTTCTTTTTCACTTACAGAATTGTTTCCCATAAGTTGCTAGGAGACTTAACGACTCCGTGCTTGACTAAAACAAAGAAGTGGCCAAAAGAGATGGCAGCACCAGTGTCATGGGTTGGCGCTGGCCAGATGCCAGTGCACCCATGAGTGTATGTTTTTCCTAATGAACTACTGTGAGATGTGGTCAAGAACAGAGCAGAGCAGGCCCAAAACTTGAAAATATAAAGAAAACTT
Organism: Prinia subflava; assembly: GCF_021018805.1. Taxonomy (NCBI): domain Eukaryota; kingdom Metazoa; phylum Chordata; class Aves; order Passeriformes; family Cisticolidae; genus Prinia; species Prinia subflava. The sequence continues at coordinate 7,029,166 of NW_026960606.1, forward strand.
TATTAAACTACATAACAACAGAAATAGAAAGGAAAAAAAAAAAACCTAAACACACAAAAACAGAAATTAAAACCTCCCAGAACATTTCTTCTCCTCCCCCAATTTCCACCCCTTACACGCTCAAACTTTTAACACATACAGTTGCCTTCCATCTTACTTGCTTAAACCAAAACCCTGGGTTCCAAATCAAAGTCATCATCACTGAAAATGAAACAATCTTCAATTCATCCAGGGAGAGAGGAGTCTCTCTCGCACCATAGACCTCCCACAGGAAACACAGGTCCACCCTCCCGTGTTCCCATGTCACCCATGGCACCACCTGGAGAAGCCTGCCATGGTGACACCCTCCTTTCCATGTCCAGTGCTCTCACCACCGTCCATGGACCAAAACCGCATATAGGGCTCTTTTAAGGATGCTTGGCCAAGTACCAAAAACCAGCCATCTTCTCATATTGGGACAAGCAGTCCCCCCCATTTACCCCTAGGGACGAGGGTTCCAAGAACAGAGATCTTCATCCCTCAAGACAGAGGGTGCCACCTCACCCTCTTCCTCTCTTCTCTGTTCACTCCACTCCTACAGTGGCAAATCACTGCCACAAAGTGTTTGGTTTCGAGCCAACTGCATCCACCCAAAATACAGTCTTATTTATGTCCAGGAGGATTCAGGTTCCATCTATGGCTAACATTATGCAAGAAAAGTCCAGCCCAAAAAGCCACTCCTCTTCATCTCTGCCCATCTAGGATTCCTTTCATCTTCCTTTGACATCTCAGTCCCAGGCTGTCTCTCTCTCTTCTCTCAAACCACCAGCCATGAGAATCAATGTCTGGAAAAAGTTTTCTTCTGACAAGAAGGAGTTAAAAGTCTCTGGCTCTCGGCAGGGCTGCAGGCTCGGGCACTCCCCCACACAGCAGGGCACTTTTCTCCCTGGGGGGGGGGGGGGGGAACAGGGATGGAAGACACCTCCACAGCTCTCCACCTTTCCATCCTGGATGGGGTTGGCTCAGCTCCAATCCCTTTCACTCTCTTCTCCCCCCAGGGTACCGGCCTACCTCAGCCTGGCTGCACGGTTTCCCTCCCCCTCCCCCACCCAGCCTTGTAAGCTGGACAGGGGAGGAGGAGATGATACGTGCTCTTCTGAAACCAGAACCGAAAAAGGAAATCCCTCTGGAAGTCCTTGCTTTTAACCCCTTGTGTTCTCAGAGGCGTGTCCAACCTCTCAGTGGCCACTCCAGGTGCCAACATTCAAACCTGACCACTGATTGGTTTGACCACAACTTCCTGGAAAACTCACTTCCCCCTCAAACCAGGACAACTGGCTACACCTATTGTTTTTGGGTCTCTGTGAGTTTCCCTCAGAGAGAGGAGATAACGTGAGTTTTGGAAAAAGTAAAAGACAGGGTTGGAGGCAGCTTCGCTCTTCTTGCTCTCGGCATCGGGGAGAACAGTCAGGCTGCTGTTTGCTGCAGGAAGAGTTCACGGTCATCACTCTGTCTCGTCCTGGGAGATTGATCATCATCTGCTCGTGTACCCAGGAATCCTGAGCTCGCCTTCTCCTGCCCTGCTGGGCCAGCCTGGCCCTGCCCCCACCGCTGCTGTTTCCTCTGTGCTTTGAGGCTTTTCTGCTACTCTGTAGCCCTGCACTGCCCTGCCCTGCTCTGCCGGGACATCCCTGCCGCTCCAGCTACCAGCGCAGAGCATCTGATCTCATCCACCAGCCCGGGACTTTCCACCGTTTCAGCTCAGCCTCTCGGAGTCCTGGAGGGGTACCAAGATCAAACTGCCCCTGGGCTTTTGTGAAAGAAAGCCCTCGAGGTTCCTGGTTCTGTTTATTATGAATGCTGTAGTTGTTGTTTGTGTGTTGGTTTTGTCATATATACTAGTAAAGAACTGTTATTCCTATCCCTATACCTCTGCCTGAAAGCCCCTTTAATTTTCTAAATTAGAATAATTTGGAGGGAGGGAATTTGAATTCTCCATCTCTAGGGAGGTCCTGCTGCTCCCTAGCAGATACCTGTCTTTCAAACCAAGACATGATTAATGAAGCCGTTCATAAGAAAGCAACCCAAATCAGTACTTCAACCACTCCCACAGACAAACGTCGGAAGGTTTGCAGTTGTTCAAGTAAATCAGACTTCACATTAGTACAGACCATTGACGTAGTTTGTCTTTTAGGCCCATAATAATATTGGGCTCTCCTTCAAATTTAAATAAATGCCACAACTAAGCCCATTACAACTTACACCAGCACCCTAGCCCAAACCCAAATCATGCCTCCTAAGTATGGGCCCAAAATTTATAAAATAGGCCCATATGTAATAAGAAACATGGGCCAACAACATTTGCTGTCTAATACAGAATGGTTTCTCAAGTGTGTTGAGAATGTGAAGAGATCTGAATAGAATATCAGGGACAAGGCTAGGAGTTCTAAACGGAATTGATTCAGAAATATTAATGAATACATTGGCCACTGCAACAAGTGATCTAAACAACCCTTACAGTCATCTTTGTTGGCAGTGAGAACCAGTCAGTGGCAGGTTTCAAAAGTGTTGCCAAGTTGAGAAAAAGCAGAAGACCAAGACCATAGGTCAATCATAGATGCACTAGCTATGGTTCAGAGTAATGTGTCTTTAGCTTTTAGCTGTATGCAGGCACAATTATGGCTGCAATCAACAGCTGCTGCAATTATAAGAGAAGAAAGTGAAGGAGCCTTTCCGATAGAAATCCGAAAAACTGTCTGGGACAATGCCAGTGATTTTAAAAAGAAATTTCAGTCTTGGTAGACTTTGGTAAACTTTACCTATGATCCAATTGCTAACATGACTACTGCTTTTGTGCTCACTGTACGCAACGCCACAGTTCATGTTATTTACCCCATTATAGCATTAGGACTAAATCATGAGAAATCAGTGCCCTACTCTTCAGAACACAGAGAATAGATAAGAAATGGCAAACTGTGAATCAGGAATCTTGTGTTACCTGGGAACAACAGGGGTTCGTTTGTTAAAGCAACACAATCAATGCTCGAGATATATGTCTTGATACTGAACAGGGTGTTTGTCACTTCAAAATTCATCTGAATGCTAGTCAAAAGACTGTACTTGTATATATTGGTCAGGGTCGTGTTTGAGGACTGCATGTGCTTTTATAGAAATAGACAAAGATAATGTAACTTTGCTTAGCAAGAATCAGTCTAACTTTGTTAAGATTTTAGGGTGTGATTTTCTGTATTCAGCACCAGTTGTGTCCCACCAGCTAGTTCTGCAGAGTGAAACAATATGCAAGTCACAATTGGTGGGACTCACTCTTTGGATGGTCATCCACTACAACTGAGATTCTAAATACATTATGTCACCCCATCATTGTTTTACTAATATTAGTTAGTATAAGTTTAGTGCTGTCTTTTGTAATGCTTATTTAGAATTAGAAACTGTTACAACGAATAGCAATATTAACCTCTCTATCCCAAGTACATGGCAAGGCACTGAGAGACACATATTATAAAGATTGGAATTTGTACTAAGAATTTACTGCCTTATTGAAAAGGGGGGACTGAAACATGAGATTAGAAACTGGAGGATAATAATCATAGAAATTAGAAGATTTTTATTAAGAATAAGCATTCAGATGCTGTGTATTGCTTAATACTTGCTGCTCTTTGTACTGTATTAGTTGCCTAAGGAGGGAAGAGATAGGGCTATGTGTGAGAACAATAAGGAAGAATGCAAGGATGTCTGACAAGAAGAAGGATGTTTACCAAAACAAGAGACAAAAATACAAGATTACCAGAGGTACTGAGATAACGAGGCTCCTCAGGCCCCCAAGACCAGATAAGACTGGTCTCATAGCTTGGACTATGACCAGGGGATCAATGAGCATGCACAAGGCAGCGGGGTCAGAAGTTCATCTGAAGAGGAAGACTATTTCCTTCATCCCTGAGACCCTCAAAACTACCACCAGAGACAACTACCACCAGAGAAAACTATGCAGGCGCAAAGGACTGATAAGCTAATTAGCATACGAAGACAGAGAGGGGGAGAGCTAAGGGATGAATATGCATGGCAGTATTGCAAAACTTGTTGAGTAAGTAGCATTCTAGAAGATAAAAGAAAATGCGAGTGAGCGTGGGGTGTGGAGTGCGCATGCCTTTGGGAGCTATCCAGCATCTCGCCCAGTGCTGAATAAACTACATACCTACTTTAAAACTCACTTTGTCTCTGAGTTTTAGAGTTTTGCTGCGGGTCAAGCATACATGGGACTATGCAAAAGAGAAAAAGGTTATTAAAACCTTATAATATACTGCAAATTGCACAAAGGGTTAGTTTAAACTGAAATACAAAAATATTAAAGCTCACTACTGCATGCACAGCACTGAGGCAATAACATCTAAAAGGTCTTTTAAGTTCATTTTACTGTCACACCCTCATCCTGCAAACAGAGAAGACTGAATTTATAGAAGCAACATTCTCTTTAAGCTTTTATTTTCTTTTCACAATAAACAATGCCACAGTACCTAATTTTCTATATTCCTACAATTATTTTCAGAATGTTTTAAATTCACCATAGCTATACCTTCAACATTTTCAACATTTATGTTGAAAAAAACAGACCTCCTTGAGGGACTGAAACATCAGCAAGCACCAGCCTGTCTCTGCAGCAGAACCCTTCTATGTGTGAGGAGACTGTTTTGCTGTCACTGAGCTGCACCCTGGCAAACAAGTTCTCTGCAGAAGTTGCAGTAAAACCTGCAGCAGTTGGCTGGGTGCTGAGGGGGATTCAAGTGAGGAAGCACAAGCAGGGAACTGTTTCTAAACAGTAATGAAATTAATGCCTCTGGGATTAGAGGAAAACCAGAGGAGCCTCTGTATAAAGCACCATTTTAGGATTTGTATGTGAATAATCCAGTGAAAAGCTTTGCCATTTACTGGACCTTTGTTGCTTGCTGTGCCACTGGCAAAGCTGCAAAGTCATTCTGAGTCTCCAAACCAGGGTATTGTGGTATCCCCTGAAAAATGGTTTATTCCCCCAAACCCCATCCATGGTTCAGCCCCCATGTCTGTCAAACCCAACTGTTATCTCATCCCATGCCCACCCCATGTCCATCATCCCAGACCCACCTCCCAGTTCTGGAATGTTCTCCCCAACTCTGTTCTCCATTTGCAATATGTTCAAACCACACCTTTGTGTTTTCCCTGATTGGTTCTCCCCCTAGGGTGTGATCCCATACCCCACCCCTGAAAGTTATTGATTGGTTCCTGATTTTTGTACCACCCCTCTTTAAAAAGGCTTGCATTTCTTTGTTCTCGGTCTTCTGTCGTCGGCTCCCTTCAGACAATAAAGGTGCTCTGGAACTGCTAACGCTTAAGACCCCGTGTGGTCCTTTATCAGCTCTCTGTCGCCACCCCACTTCTTTTGGACCTTATCACAATCCACTCCACTGAGCTTGCCGGGGTTTAGGAGTCCGGGATTGTGATAGGGTATAAAGTGAGAATGAGCACAAAAGACAAAAAATAGCAGCATACCTGTAATTCTGCCTTTGATTTGGGATTGAGGCATCATTAAAATCTTGTCTTTTCAGTACAACTTTTAGAATTTGTCCAGTCCAGGCATCTTGTGTGTAGGGGATCTGTCACCCTGGTTTTACAGACTTTTCTAAGCCTTCTGTAATGTTCTTCATATTGGAGTCAGAAATTTTACTTTATTACACTTTCTACTATAAACACTGGCCATGTTTTGCTGTCTTTCATTGTTTACATATTTCTAGGTGGGAGGAGAAAGTTGATTGACAGCTGGCTTGACCAATGTGGATTGAGAGGTAGAATTCCATCCTCCAATCCACAGGCCCCATAGGAAATGTATAAAACTGAGTTTTGAAAATAAACTGGTCCCTTTTTCCTGCTTCACTCACCAGCGTGTCCTCGTGTGGTTCTTTTCGTGTCATCTGTGACATCTGGTGACCCCGGTGTGTGTGGTAGGACTGTCTGGGTGAGCTCTGTCATGCCTTTCACTCCTTGCCTAGGCTCCGTGGCTCTGTCGTTTGGTGGGTTTACCCCTGTTTTCTGCTGCACAATGCCTCTCGGTGCGATTTTGAAAGAGGACTCCGTAGCTTTGAATGTCTGGAAATCTGTTATGGAACGAAAGCACGTTCCTGTCTCCTGGGCAGAACTTCAGGGTTTGTTTGAATGGGCCCGGGGGCGTGGCTTCTTTTGCGATCCGGCGGACGCATTTTCTGGGGAGGTGTGGCGCAGTTTGGGGGAGTGCCTCATGGACTCTCTCCTCCGCTCTTACGATGGAGGCAGCCAGGTTGTTAGTTGTGTGGCGAAAGGTTGATCTCTTTTTCCGGGAAATGGATCCCGCCAGCTCCGAGACCTTGGCAGATTCTCGGAGCGACACCCCCTCCCCAGTGGTAGGTGGGGGGCCGCAAAGGGGCGCGGCCGAGGTGTCGGATGCGGGATTCCCGTCCGAGCTCGATCCCCTGTCTCCGAGGTCGGAGGATTCTTTTCCTCCCCCTCCGGCTGCTGCGCTGGAAGATTTCTCCCTCTCCGATTCGGGTTTCGAATTTTTGGGAGACAAGGGAAGCCTGAACCCGCCCCGGCCGCTCGAACAGTGAGGGGGAGGGGCCCCGCAGTCGTCACGGCCGGCCCCGCCCACTCCTGCGCCACAGCGCCAGTGGTGGGGTGGGGGCGCCTTCCATTCAAGCTTTCCCAGCATTGACGGGCGGGGAGGAACCCGCGGCGCGGCCCCCGCCCCTTGTCGAGCATAATTCCATTACTATGCTCTGCCCGAACTGCGGAACTTCTACGACGTATTCTCTGGATACATCAAGAGTGGAGGCGCCCTCCGCACCACCCCACTTGGGCGCCGAGGGTGCGCCTTGGGCGCCTCTGCGCCTGCGCCGCTTCTGCAGAGCGTGCAGGGGGCGGGCGCCGCTGGAGGCGGGGCCTGTATCGGCTCTTCGCCGGCCCCCGTCCTGTTGGGTGGGCAGTCCGTGCATTTCCTTTCCGGGGGGTTGCCGCCTGCTATTGGCCGGCAGAGCCTCGGTGAAGCTTTACTCGGTGGGACCGAGCGGCGGCTGGCCCGGGCAAGGGCGGAGAGGCGCCGATCCCCGCTCCCTTCCTGGGTTCCCCTCCTCCTGCACCGGCCGCGCCTGCGGTGCTGAGCACGGCGCGCGGAGAGGGTGCAGTCCCGCGAACCGCGCCAATGGCAGCTCCCCGCTCTCCCCCGGCACCGACTGCGCCTGCGCTGTTGATAGCGGCGCACGACGGGGACGCGGTCACGCGGGCACTGCCGGTGCCCGCCCCCCGCTCCCCCCCCCCCCCGCGCTGAGTGCGCAGGCGCCCTTGACCACGGGGCATAGCGGAGGGATACCTCCGCCAGTCGCACCCCTCCCAGCACATTGTAATCCGCCTGCACGGGGCTCGGAGACTCTGTCGGAACCTACGCCTACTGAAGAGCCCTATACCCGTGTTGCGGCGGCCGCTGCTACTGGCCTGCCAGCGGGCGCAGGCGCCGCCGGGGCTGCGGCAGCGCCAGCGGACCCGCCCCTGCAGCCTCCCACCGGCGCTGCGCCTGCGATGGGAGCAGGCGCTGCAGTTTTTAACTTTGGCGCAGGTGGGGACGCAGCTGGGGTCCGGCCGGCCCTTCCCAGGGCCAAGAGACCCCGCGCTCTGGGATCCTCCACCTGGATACTCCCCCCTTGTAATGTCACAGTGCGGCCGAAGGACCACGGGCGATTCTGGGGGGAGGTGAGAGTCAAGATGGAGGAAGTGGAGGAATGGATGTGTACACATCGTCCTCCGGAGTCAGAAAAGAGGCTCTTTAGCTCTGCTGATGCTGTTGCTGACGCTGCTGGACCTCCGGTGTCTGGCGTTCAGCTGGCTCCCAGCCAAGTGTCTGCCTCTGTCCCTGTGGAGTCCACGGGACGGGATGTGGCAGGTCCTGCCACCCTACCAGGAGGTCTCTAGGCTTTCCCTGTCCTTACAGGTGTTACCCATAACACCTACCAGCCTTTGCATTGGAAAGCCTTGATGGAGCTTCGTGATAAGGTGGGGAAATATGGCCTGGGGTCTGGTGAAGTAATGCAGATGCTCTGGTTTTTCAACGGTCATCTTTTAACGCCTTACGACATCTGAAGTCTAACTCGTGCTCTGTTTCCACCTGTTGAATATGAAATTTTCGATTCAAAATGGAATCAGCTAGCAATCAGAACAGTGGAGCAAAACGCCACACTAGGCCCAACTGATGCCAGGCGCATGGTTAGTACCCATAAGCTGCTGGGCATTGGAAACTATGCTGATGCCAATGGACAAGTTGGGTTTGAGCCCTTGGTGCTTGAGCAGTGCCAGCAGATAGGCATGGCAGCTCTGGTTCAGACCATAGTGATGGCTACTCCAGAGGAATCATTTGTGACAATTGTCCAAGGAGCTGATAAGTCTTTCCTGCATTTTGCAGGAAGGCTGACTGCTGCAGTAGAAAAGCAGGTCGGTGATCCCGAGTCTAGGAAGCTCTTACTTAAGCACTTGGCCCGAGGCAACTGCAATACTGATTGCAGGAGGACCATCAATGCACTTCTAGTGATCCGTCCATCCCTCAGATGGCGGAAGCCTGTGCAAAGATAGGCACACCAAGTCGCAAGTTGGTTGCCTTGGCTGCTGCTGTGCAGCCGCCTGTGGCTACGGCTGTACAACCAGCTGTGGCTACTGTGATGCAGCCTGCTTGGATAGTCCCTCAGGGCAGGCTGCAACAGCAGGGCAGTGCCAAAACCAGGAAAAAACAGGGGAAGAAAGTGCAGAAAACCACGGCCCCCTTGTTTCTGTGCGCTCGATGCGGAAAACCAAATCACTACGCAAATAATTGCAAGGCAACGGTGCATGTCAATGGCCATCCCCTTCTGGCGTCGGGAAACGCAGCACGAAGCAGAGACGCGCTCAGACACAAGTGTCTCTGCCCCCGCCCGAACCGATGGAGGTCTGCTTAGCAGGCTTGCAGCCAGCACCCGCGGTTCAGCAGGTGTTGATGTCTGCACAGCAGAATCTGTCCTCATAGACTCGGACAAGATACACAGGGTCCCCCTGGATGCCTTTGGTCCTTTGGGTGATGGCATGAGTGCTTTCCTCATGGGGAGGTCTAGTGCTATCATTCAGGGTATCATTGTGCACACCGGACTCATTGATGCTGACTTCTCAGGGCAGATTCACACGATGGTCTCCACACCCACCCCCCCTTTGACTATTCCAAAAGGCACCCGTGTTGCTCAACTTGTTCCTTTTAAGTATTCTGTTTCCAGGATGGAGGACCGGTCATGAGGTGACGGCGGCTTCAGCTCTACTGGGCCGCCTCAAGTCCACTGGACCGTTGTCCTGACCAAAGACCGTCCTGAGATGGTGTGTACCGTGTCCATGGCTGGTGCAACGCTGCCGGAGACTCAACTTCGCGGCCTCCTGGATACCGGGGCCGTCATGAGCATTTTCTCCCTGGTGGCTTGGCCCCCGCAGTGGCCTTTGAGCCTGGTACAGACACCTGTCGCGGGCTTAGGAGGAACGAAGCAATGCTACGTGAGCCAGAATCCCGTGGCCATCACCAACTCAGAGGGACTGACGGCCATGATTTGGCCTCATGTTACGGAGACTGCTAAGAAGCTCTGGGGGAGGGATGTTTTGGCCGTGTGGAGGGTGGGAATTAGCACGGATTTTTAATGGGGGCCACTGTGATGAAGGGCGCAGAATGTCCCACGCCTCCTTTACAATGACTGGTGGACAAACCCATCTGGGAGAATCAGTGGCCCCTCTCTCATGACAAGCTAGTCGCCCTTCCTGAACTGGTACAGGAGCAGTTGGAGCAGGTGCATCTGGAACTATCTACCAGTCCCTGGAACACTCCTGTCTTTTGCATCAAAAAGAAGTCTGGGAAATGGAGGTTGCTACAAGACCTCAGAAAAATCAATGCCATGATGGAAGGCATGGGGACATTGCAGGCGGGCATGCCATCGCCTACCATGCTCCCCGCGGACTGCCCGGTCCTCATTGTGGATCTGAAGGATTGTTTTTTTACGATCCCTCTGCATCCTGATGACAGACCAAAATTTGCCTTCACAGTACCAACAATAAACAATGCTGAACCAGCACAGAGATATCAATGGAAATTTTTGCCTCAAGGCATGCAAAATTCCCCGGTATTATGCCAATGGTATGTGGCCCATGCCTTGTCTGGAGTTCGCAAGCAGTTTCCTGACGCTCACGTCTATCATTATATGGACGACATTTTGGTGGCTGCGCCCACCAAGGATGAGCTGCTGAGGATACAGCCTCAGTTGTTGAATGCTCTGCATTCACATGGACTGCAGGTGGCTCCAGAAAAGGTACAACAACAACTTCCCTGGAAATATTTGGGTGTCAAAATTCTGGAACTGACAATCTGTCACCAGGAGGTGCAATTTGTGCAATCGGTGAAGACACTGAATGATGCTCAGAAGGTGATAGGTGTCATCACTTGGTTACGTCCTTACTTGGGACTGACCACCTGTCCTGGGGCGACAGGACATTTTCATGCTTTGTATCCCAATCGTGTGTTTCTGTTCCCGTGCTCTCAGTTTGTTTTGTCTATAGCCGTGCCCCTCCCCCGGCTGCTTGCTCTAGCTTACTTGCTGCTAGCTTTAGGCTCGCTTTGCCGGCTTTGCTGGCTTGCTTTTTGCTTTTTGCTTGCTTTTTGCTATTTTTCTGTTTTTGTTTTTCCCCTTCTTTCCTTCCTCCCCTTCCCTGAAGACATCGGATCTGCTTCGGACCTTGATCTGGGAACGTCAAGGAACTCCCCCAGAGTTTGCATCTGAGAGAAGCTTTGGCACCCTCCCCAGCAGACTGTCCAAGCCGTTCGGCCTCTCTTGGACTGGTGAAAACATTTGTTGTCATCTCGGGCTGTTTTTCTTGTGTTGGGGAGTGTTTTTTGTGGTTTCTTAATAAACTAGTTTTTTCCACTTTTCCTCCGAGGAAATTCCTCCCAAACCCAGTGGTGGTGGGGGGGGGGAGGAGTTGTGGAGGTTTGTTTCCTTTAAGGGGCTCCTTTGGAGATTTTCCCCTAATTTGTCCTAAACCAGGACACCACCGCACAACTGTCTCCCTTGTTTGAATTGTTGAAAGGGCACACTGATTTAAAGTCACCTCGTCAATTGACCCCTGAGGCACAAAAAGTGCTGGAGGAGGTGCAGCAAGCTGTTTCGGCTCGCCGGGTATACCACATTGAACCCTCCATTGATGTCACTGTGTTCATCACCACTCCAGATTTACATCCTACAGGTATCATTGGCCAATGGAATGATGATTGGACGGATCCTTTGCACGTCTTGGAATGGGTTTTCCTGCCTCATCAGCCGCATAAGATGGCGACTGTGTTGTTTGATTTGATTGCGCACTTGATAATCAAGTGCCGGCAATGCTGTTTGCAATTGATGGGTGCAGGTCCCTCAAAACTCATACTCCCGGTTCAGAGGGAGGAATTTGATTGGAGCTATGCGAACAACGTTTCGCTGCAAAGTGCTCTAGAGGGTTTTTCAGGGCAGATCACTTATCATCTTCCCAGCCACAAGCTATTGCAAGTGGCAAAAAATACGCGATTTTCATTATGACCCAAAACCAGCCAAGAGCCAGTGCAAGGACCCACCGTCTTCACTGACGGTTCAGGCAAAACAGGAAAAGCCATTGTTACCTGGCAGGATGGATCTGAATGGCAGGTTTTGGAAGGCCATGAGGACGGGTCAGCCCAACTGGTTGAACTAAGGGCTGCCGTCATGGCATTCGAAAAATTTTCTCAGACACCCTTCAATCTGGTCACGGACTCTGCTTATGTTGGCGACATTGCACAGCGGCTAGGGTATTCAGTTTTGAAGGAAGTCAGTTTTTGTTTTCTCCCAGTAGCTTCAGTCGTATCTCGGCTGCCTTGGTTGTTCCTGGATAGGGGGTGCACTTAAGTACCTCCTGCCCAAGCAACTCCGGCAAAGCTCCCAGGCACAGGCAATATTTAGCAAGCTTAGTTATAGTGATATTCAGCTCTTAGCAGTGATCAGCTCTTTGCAGTGATTCTCAGCTCATAAGCTTGCTAAGCGCCTTGGTAGACACAGGGAGAGAGAGGAGAAGTGCTGTATGAAGTTCCACAGATGAATCTTTATTAGCATCCTCCGTGAAGGGTTTCAGGGACAGCTCTTCTACTGAGCTGGGGAAAAAGTGGGGTTTTTATAGGGTACCGAGGTTTTGAGAGATGGTCCAATGGTGTGAGTCGGGGTAGAAAGTGACCTGTTGTCTTACAGGGAGATAAGAGAGGGTCCGAGCGTGGAAGAGGGGTTATTTGGCCTAGTCACCATGACTAGGCATTTCTTTTGTCTTTAGGCGACTGACCGCCAGAGAAGCCTCTCAGGCGTCATGGTTGCAACAGTCAGTAACCCTGCCTTGTTTCATTTACTGAAGACCTTGTGGTGTGCAATTCAGTCCAAGGTTCATCCCTATTACGTTCTGCATGTACGAAGTCACACAAATTTGCCAGGGTTTGTAGCGGAAGGTAATGCGAGGGCTGACAAGTTGGCTAACCCAGCGTTGGTTGCTCCTCAGCCTGACATGCTCACGCAGGCCAAGGCATCACATGGGTTTTTCCACCAAAATGCGCATACGCTGCAGAAGCAGTTCCAACTGACGGCCATTGAGGCTTATGACATTGTCGACTCTTGTGACAACTGTCACACCCTTGGTGCGCCATTGCCGGCAGGGGTTAACCCCAGGGGCCTTAAGGCCTTGGAGCTTTGGCAGACCACTGTCACCCAGGTTGCCGAGTTTGGCCGGCTCAAGTATGTGCATGTCACGGTGGACACATTGTCTTCTGCAATGTGGGCTTCGGCTTACACTGGAGAGAAAGCCCGCGATGTCATTGTCCACTGGAGGCAGGCTTTTGTCGTTCTCGGCATACCTTCTGTTGTGAAAACCGACAATGTGTTGGAGTCCATGTTTCCATGGATCCTCCGCAGAGAGTGAGAAGTACAGAGATAGAATTAAAACCTTTAGAAAAATTAGAATATATAAAGCTTTATATGCATAAAGTAGAAATCTAACCCTTAGCTTTAAGTTTTACATGCCCTAAGTCCTAGTTGTTAGTGTACAAGGACAGAGCTTTAGGCCTAGTGATAGAGTATAGACACAACAAAAATAGAGTAGAGTACTGTTTATAATTTTTAGTATGAATTTTATGTACAACAAGGTAGAACTTTATGCTAGTAAGATAGAATTTTGCCTTAATAGATATGCTATGTGCGTAAGCTTTGATACTGATTTTCGTAGTTTACGAACTTTAGAATTGTGCCTAGATTGGTTAGTGTGTAGATAAAAAATATGAATATGCATTTTGTAATTTGGGATAAAAAGCCTCTGTGTCGGTCGGTCGATTGATCAATCCGATCTATCGATCCAACCTCCGCTTTCTGCAGCCTGAGGAAGGAGCCCTGCCAGGGAGCCGAATGGGATTCTAAAGGTACCATCTATTGTAGTCTTTGTTGCCTGGGATCTGGGCCCTGGGGTCCCGTCCCTTCCCCCTGTAAGGGTTCGGGACCCCGGGACCCCTCCTTGCCCCTTCCCTTTCCCCCTGCGGCGTTTGCCCCGGAACTCTGTTTGGGGCTGCTGGGGAGTCTGTGAGGGTCCGGGACCCCGGGACCTCCTTCCTGTCCCTGCAATCCCTGTGATCGGGAACTCTGCCGAGTTCAGGATCTCCCATTGCCACTGAGACCCCCCGGATGGGAACTCTGTGGACCCCGGGACCCCCTTTCTGCCATCACGTCCCTGCGTTCGGGAACTCTGCCAGGTTCGGGACCCCCCCATTGCCACTGTGATCCCCGCGGCCGGGACCCCTGTCTGGGATCTGTGATCTTGTGGTCCCTTTCTGTTATTGTGACCCCACGGTTGGAAAATCCTGCTTGGGGTCAGGAGATGGGAGGCTGATTTACCTAGAGGCTGTAATGTCAGATTTATGCTTGCTTGTAGTCTTACTAGTTTTGCTTGTTAGGAATTCTATGCTTTGTTTGCTGTTTCATTAGAGTTTTGTTTGTTAATATTTCTATGCCTTGCTTAGTGTTTTATTTAGACTTTGCTTGTTTATGTTTATAACGGATTGTGTTGTAAGACCGCTCTTAGGACTCTCGCACCTTCAGATACATGCTTTTATATAATAAACCACTCTGCTTAGATCCTAAAATGCTGTAAGACCTTATAGACTCTATACCCGTACAACGACCTCGGCAACAATAGTCCTGCTTATGCCTCTCAACAGGTACAGCAGTTCCTACAGTTGTGGGGTGTGACTCACAACTTTGGCATCCCTCATTCTCTGACGGGACAAGCGATTGTAGAACGCGCTCATGGTACACTCAAGCGTGTTCTTCAGAAACAAAAGCAGGGGATGCAGGATGAAACACCACACAGTCGCTTGGCCAAGGCTTTGTACACCATCAACTACCTTAAGGTTCCGCAGAACTCAAGTAACCCTGTCATTGTAAACCACCTCCTTTCATTGCAGGCTTCAGATGACGCATCAGCCTCGAGCGAAGGTTCGGGTCAGGAATTTAGTCACCAAACAATGGGAAGGACCCTATGACCTGATCGTTATGGGGCGTGGGTATGCGTGTGTGTCCACAGATACTGGGCACGCTGGGTACCTTTGAAGTGTGTCTGTCCTGACCTGCGACAGCAGAGGCAGAATCCGGCCGACAGGCAAGGTGGCGGCTGTGACCAGACTGAAGGTCATCAAATGGATGAATCCTCGGGCGATGACTCGGACGCAGACGACGCGAGTGATCACTCTGATGATTCCTCCTCGGATAATCACTGAACTCTGTGCAGTTTTTTCCACTGTAAAAAATTGTTAATTTTTCTTTTTCTGTTTTTTTTTTTTTTAAAGATAAAAGGGTGAGATGTCACCCTGGTTTTACAGACTTTTCTAAGCCTTCTGTAATGTTCTTCATATTGGAGTCAGAAATTTTACTTTATTACACTTTCTACTATAAACAATGGCCATGTTTTGCTCTCTTTCATTGTTTACATATTTCTAGGTGGGAGGAGAAAGGTGATTGACAGTTGGCTTGACCAATGTGGATTGAGAGGTGGAATTCCATCCTCCAATCCACAGGCCCCATAGGAAATGTATAAAACTGAGTTTTGTAAATAAACTCGTCCCTTTTTCCTGCTTCACTCACCAGCGTGTCCTCGTGTGGTTCTTTCCATGTCCACTGTGACAGGGATCAGGTTACACAGAGCAAAATGACAACAAATTAGAATGACCAGCTCTCCAGGTAGTGTGTTAGAAGGTATAAACCAGTTTTTCACTTCTCTGGGCTACAACTCTCAGTCTGGGGTGTGAGAAACCCCAAAGTCCTGCAACACTGACCCAAAAAGATTCCTCTTACAAAGGGTTTTCTTCCCTACCAAACTTCAGGATTGGGTCTGATTCACACTTCGGGAACAACAGCATTAGCAAGACTAAATTCCAAATTAGTTAAAAATTGAACAGCACCATCTCCGGGTAAAGGCAGGCTCAGACCTGCTGCATTGCCAAGTTATTGATACTCTACAGATGGATTTAGCAGAAAATAATGTAGCAGACTAGATCATTTTCTTCCTTTTCTCAGACAGACTTCAGTGTCTCCTTCTCACACACAGTGTTCCTTAATATGTAAAATAATCCCTTGAAGTACCAAATGAGGAAATAAACACACACAAACAAATATTCCCTTTCAGTGGTTCTTTGTAGTTTATATTGGTTTTTAATGGTATTTATCCATGTTTTCTCTTGATACCCACAAGTTCAAGCCATGATCTCTACTACATCTTGCCTAATGGAGAAAACTGGCACAGCAGAGCATGATGTCTTTCTAAAGCTGGTCTTCTAACTGGCCAAAAAAGGAAATATTTGTTTGAACATCCTGTAAAAATAATCCCTAGTTCTTTGTTTTCTCCTATGCAAATTAGTTTCACTTAATTCTTGATGACGAGCTTCACCTTCTCACAGGCATTCAGCTGATCTTGGAAATCAAATGCTAAGGAGACAAACTCAAATTCTGTGGCATTGTGCTTTTTAGGTCATATTTATCCATATTTTCATTTTATGGTTCAACCCAGCACACCCCTGTGTTTTTCCCCAGGTTTTGGTCCAACCCAGGTGTTGCAATCCTTCCCTTGCTCAATTCATTAGCATATACCCATGTTATTTCCCCTAATTTCCTTCTCGTGCTCTGCCATCATTGGGTAATCACCCTGACCTCTACCCCTTCCGCTTTCTGTGTGCATAAAAGCCCTCTGCACGTGGGCAATAGCGTCTTGGATTCTACCATGCACTGAATGAACCACCTCTGTTCAACCCCCAAGACCCGTGCTGCTGTTCCATCTGTCCCTGCGCCAAAAGCATCGATAACCGGGACTGCAGAGCTCGTGGGGGTATGTCACACCCTATTCAGTGCCACTTCACTTAAAGCACCCCTGGGGTATGGAGGTACCCTGGGGGAACGCGTTAAAATTCCCTGGGTTTTTTTTTTCTCTTCCCATCCCATAGTGCTGAATCACCAAAGCCTGGGGGCTGTGCTGTGCTCCCCTCTGCCATCTCTTACCCCAGCTGGCTGACAGTGCCCATGCCCCAGTCTGGCAGCTGTGTCAGCACTGAATGCAGGGTTCTGCTGTGCTGCACTGGATGGAGGCTTTGGCTGCTTCCTAGGGGGGAACAGTGGGAATTTAGAGCATTAGCAACGGTGAGGATCTTGACAGATGTTTTGTATGCTGCAGATTGGTTCAACAGCCATGTCAGAGCTTTAGATGTCCTGTGGCAATGGCTGTACAAGAGCTGGGTATTATTACAGCTTTTTTATGTCAGAGCAAGTACCAGTGACACACCACTGGGGCTCAGTGACAGAAGAAAAAACCATATTGTCTGTGTACTTGGGAGAGGTGTCAGTGGGAAAAAGTGTTGAAAGCAAAAAGCAGCTCAAATTGCAAATATCTGAGACCCAAGAGTGGGAGGGATGGTGTTTAAACACCGAGCCTCTTGTCTATGGTTATGTCCTGGGGTGACAGGACATTTTCATGCTTTGTATCCCAAATCGTGGTTGGTTGTTTTTTTTTTTTTTTCCCCTGTTCCCGTGTGCCCAGTTTGTTTTGTCTGTGGCTGAGCCCCTCCCCCGGCTGCTTGCTTCTGGCTTGCTGCTAGCTTTAGGCTGCTTTTGCTGGCTTTGCTCTTTGCTTTCTGCTTTTTGCTTGCTTTTTTTTTGCCATCTTTTTCTGCTTTTGTGTTTCCCCTTCTTTCCTTCCTCCCTTCCCTGAAGACATCGGACCTGCTTCGGGCCCTGATTTCGGGAACATCAAGGGAACACCCCCCGGAGTCTGCACGTGAAAGAAGCTTTGGCACCCTCCCCAGCAGAGACTGCTCACCCTCTCTTGGACTGGTGAAAACATTTCTTGTCATCTCGGACTGTTCCTTGTGTTGGGGAGTGTTTTTTTCATTGTTTCTCAATAAACAAGTTTTTTCCACCTTCTCCTCTGAGGAAATTCCTCCCGAACCCGGTGGTGGGGGAGGGAGTTGTGGAATTTTGTCCTAAACTAGGACAGGTTATCAGACTTACTTCTTTTTAAACCTGTGGAAAAAAAGCCAATCCTTAGGAGCAAATAAATCAGAAATACACATTTGGTAGTGTTGAATTTAAGTAGTAAGTGTACTTATCAATCTTTAAAGCTTGCCTGGTGAACCCTAAAGAAAATCAATGACTGAGAGTGAAGTTCTGCATGCAGTGGTAAAATGCTGAGTAAGTGCTGAGTGTTCAGGTAAGATGCTTTGAGTTAATTTTAAATTGTATAAATATTATTTTGGCAGTATGGCAACCTTGTGCTTTTAAACATCCACAGGTTAAAAATTAACCAGAATACCAGACTCCTTTTGCTGTACTTCCATTTTGAGTACAAAACTCCTTGTAAGTACACCCAGAGTCACTTAACCAGCTTTTTCCATTTTTAAGCAGTAGACAACGGAAAGTATCATAACCACTATGATAACCAGTGCCGCTGCAGGAAGAGTAGCCACTAAAATGAAATCCAGAGTGCTCCAAAGGTGGTTACATTTGGGGCCCATGTACCAGTACTCCTGCCAACCCACTCTGTAGTAATCACATCTGCAAATAAAAATATTCACTTTTAGCATCAGCATTTTAATTCAAAAGTAAGCAATACCAAAAAAAGTATAGTATTTTGCTATATAATTATTTATTATTCAACACTGCAGGGGCCAAGAGATTCACTATTTTTCCTGTTTGTTTAAAGGTGTTTTTTATCTTGGTTACACCCATCTGTTTCCAGATTTGATGCAAAAGCCAAGTCCAAGTTGGCATTTCAGGAGTCCAAGAAGCTTTGCTGGGAACAGGGTGCAGCACCCAAGTTGTGGCCTGGCTCAGGTCAAAGATGTCTTTGCTGTCAGTATGGCAAAGCTGCTGAGTGGAAGTGAAACCTCACATTTCTGGCTGTCATTATGACACTGATTTTTTAAAAGGAAAAAAACCACCCAACTACATTATATATATATATATTTAACTCAAAAGAAAATTTGATCAATGTGAGGAAAAAAATGAACTTGCAATTACACAGCTAATTCAGTTCTAAACTAAAATAGTTGAGCGAACAGGGAGCACGTAAAAATTAAGGATTACAGCGATTATTTACATTTGGAATGACATTTTTAAGAAGAAAACGCTATGCCCAGATCCCAGATTTGATGCTTTGTACCAGAGTTATAAACTTATGCAGATTGTGAATGAAGATAAACATTTATTTTCATGGATCACTTTGCAGGGTCTAAATTTACTTCATCAGTTAGAATATATTTGACATTTACATGTTGTATATTTAAACAAACAAAGCAAGCCTACATACTACCTGCAAAAAGGTTCTCAATCTTTACACTGACAAAAAATACTTTTAGGACAGAACTCATCTGCATTACCCAGACAGGCCTCAAAATCTGCAACTCCAGTGCAGTTGGCTGTGAATTAGAACAAGTATTTAATGCAATTATACAGTAACATACTGTAAGTGGGCTGTGTTGCTAATTACACCAGAAATTTAAGCTTCATATGTACTCTGTAGATGATACTAAATCATACTTTCCAGTGACTTGCCCCTTGAAAACTTTAAAGCTATTTGAGAAATGAAAATTTACCTGCCTAAATTATGTTGTATTTGCAGTCCTAGTTCAGGGCCACAAGCAAGGGGGGCTGTGACACTTCCCCCAGGGTTCCTGAGTGTCCTTGGCACCCACCAGACAATCGGGGTAGGAAATTACGAGACAGACTCCGTGTGCCACTCCGAGTAACGAATTTATTAAGAGAAACAGAAAGCAACCTTAACTTGAAGGCTGGGCAGAGGTGGAGACACCTGATGCTGGGCTTGCAGACACTTATAAACAGGGGAGGTCTCAGGGGAGGGTACAAATACAATGACCAAATGGGAACACAAGGGGTGGGGAGCAACTTGAAATGACGGGGTGGGGGGGAGGGGGGGAAGGGGGCGTTAGGAGGAACAATAGGTGGATCGAAGGGGTGAGTGATCGCTGCACAAAGGAATACAGCTGGGACCAAACCGACCACACAAGGAAGAGAGGAGGTGGGGTACAGAACAAACCATTTGAGGGACTAAAATTATGAAAAAAAAGCATCACCATAATTCCTCTTTTTTTGTTTAGTTTGAAAGAAAGGGAGATTTCTGGGGATTAGCTTATTATGACAATGTTAAACAAAAACTAATAGCTCTAATTGAACTTGTGACACTAAACAGTCTCTTAAAAAGTAGATTGGCAGTAGTTCTGCAAGACACTTAACTAAACAGGGAAACATGAGCAAACTTATGGCCAACTCCCCTTGTCCAAAAGTTTATTGATATGAGTTCTTTTCATCTTTTAAGTCCTTTATTTGCTCGCTTAGCTTCTGGATGTTTGGGTGGATAGATGTTGAGTGTGAGTAAAGGTTGAAGTCTCATCTTTTCAAAGTCCTGGTAGCTGTGTCCGAGGGCAGACAGTAAAGGTCTATTTTTGCTTGGGTTTGGCAGTGTTGCATGCTTTATATTAGCATTTGTGAGCAGCTTACTCAGTGTCCAGGATGTGGCATTGGTTTGCCTATTCAGCTAGCACTTTAAATTCTCTTAGCATTTTTAGTTTTTGCAACAGCAACCCCAAAGGCCAATACAGAGGCTATTTTCCTTTTTTCCACCCCAAAGGTTTATTTAGTTTTTGCAATCAAATTTAAATTGATGGACAAATCTCCTGAGCCTAATGTTTTAGTCATGAATTATGGTAATGTCAGGTGCTAGCATAGCAGGCTTCCCCAAGCTACATAGTGTTTCAGCCATGGAACTATTTATTTGCTGGTGGGGAGCAAGATTTTGAAGAGGCTGCATGGGGTGAGCAGGAGTCCCTCAGAGGTCATCTCTTGGAAAAAAAACTGTAAATTAAATACATCTGCAAGAAAAATTTAAATTGTGATAGGCTGCAAGATAGAAATAACATAATTTTGGGAACTGAAAATATTCTTCTTCTAGAAGGCACTCTCCATATAAAACCATGACGCTTGTCCTCTAGCGGGGCCTTTCACAAGGAGGGTAATAGTTAGGGTACAAAGAGTGTATTATATAAAACTTATGTTTCAAAATAATAGGAAAAATGAAAATTGAAACTATTTGTGTCACTTTACATATTTGCAAATTCAGCAAGAAACTATACACAATAATATTAACATTTAGAGGAAATTTGCTTTTGTCAATTATTAATATTTCTTAACCATCTCCTATGAAACACATCTGAACTTCTGGGGTCAAAGGAAGAACCAAAAAGAACCAATTGCCAATTTTCTTCAATGCAAAATACTTCAGGTGGCCTCTGTTTTCTTGATGTAAATTCAAAAAAATGGAGAGGTGGACTTGCCTACCTCTTCTATCCACTTCTGCTTGTAATCTCTTACCAATTTTGCTTTCAATTGACTTTCTTGCGATGACTCACATCTTTTTAGACAAATTAAATCTAACTAATTTACAAGGTTAGGCCTTAAAGGAACATACACAGAACAAAATGAGACATTAAGACATACTGATGACCCGGAATGTAAAACATTCGGAATGCACCAGCATATTTTAACTCACACACTAAGATCTATTTACATATGAGTCCATTAACTTAAAAGTAGAAAGGAAAATATAAAGAAATGTCAACAGCATTTGGCAGCTCTCTTTCAAGGAACCCAAAATCTTTTTGCCACTTATCGGCTATAATTAATATTATTATTAATGGCATCAAAGGCACACTTGGGGCAATTACAGGAGCCCAGAAAGAAGGCTTTCTACCAAAACTTTTCACGTCTCAGAGAACTAGTCCCTTTTCATCTAGGGGATTCCTCCCAGGGCACCAGTTCCCCTCCCACAGGGCACATCCTGTGGGGTAAAGGAGGCATGATGGGGTCGCCAGGGGCTAGCACATTCGAGAGAGGCAGCTCTTAGTCCCTTTTAGCTTAGGGGGTGGACGCAGAGGCAGGGGGGGCACCCAAGGGATGGGAGGAGTTGGATGACCGGAGGGGGTAGAGCGAGGGGGAGGAGGCAGGGAGAAAGGGATTGTGGGAAGGAGAAGCAGATGGCGAGGCCATGCCACATGGCCCCATCCATTTTGTGCCCTCAGGGGACCATTTGGGAACAAAGGACCACGAGGCATTCCCCCCCCCCACCAGGGCTAAAATGCCCACCGCTTAATCCTAACTCTTTCTAGGCCCTGCAAAGCTCCATTTAGTAGGGGTATTATTTCTCCCATATTCCTGGCCTTGGGTATTGCCTGTCCTAAAATTCATCAGCTTCATACCTGTCGTGGTTTGAAGGGAAGTGAGTTTTTTTGGAAGTAGTGGTCAAACCAATCAGTCTTTAGGTCTGAGTATTGGCACCTTTGTTGGCCACTAAGAGGTTGGACACGCCTCTGAGGACACGAGGGGTTAAAAGCCGGATTTCCCAGCAGGACTCTCTCTTTCCCTGCTCTGCTTTCGGAGAGGGAGCGTCTTCTCCTCTCCCCTGCCCAGGCCTGGCTAGTCCGGGTGGGGGAGGGGAGCAAGGTGGGCCTGGCTGAGCAAGGTGGGCCTCGGGGTGGGGAACAGAGGGAGCTGGAGTGGAGCTGGTCCAGCTTCCATCTAGAATGGAGGGGTGGAGGGAGAACTTTGGAGGTGCCTTCCGTCCCCCTCCCTGTCCCATCCCGTTCCCCCCCCTTCCCCCCCCCGGTCCCGTCTCTCTCCTCCCCCCACAGAGAGAAGGTGCCGAGCTGGAGCTGCTTGTGAGAGCTGCAGTGTCTGCGATCGCCTGTGCCTGACCTTGGTGGTGGGAGATAAAAGCTTTTAACTCTTTCTAAGGCAGAAGAGAGTTATCCCTGGACGCTGTATTCTCATAGTTGGTGGTTTTAGAAGAGAGAGGACAGCCTGGGACCGAGAGGGTAATGTGAGATGAAAAGAAGCCCCTTCGATTGCCGGAATGAAGAGGAGTGGCTTATGAGGCTGGACTTTTCTTGCATAATGATAGCCATAGACGGACCCTGGACCCTCCTGACTATAAATAAGACTGTGTTTGGGTGGATGTTTTTGGCTCAAACCCAGAGACGTTCTGGCCTGCTTCTTGGAGCCCCCGGCCCCAGGGGTAAATGGGGGGGACCTGAGTCCCAAAAGGAGAAGATGGCTGGTTTTTGGTACTTGGCCAAAACATCCTTAAAAAGAGCCCTGTTGCAGTTCAGGTCCATGGACGGCAGTGAGAGTGCTGGACATGGAAAGGAGGGTGTCACCCTGGCAGACCCCTCGAGGCAGTGCCATGGGTGACGTGGGAACACGGGATGGTGGACCTGTGTTTCCTGTGGGGGGGGGGGGGTCTGTGGTGCGAGAGAGACTCCTCTCGTCCTGGATGGAATGTGGATTGTCTGAATTTTAAAGGATGATGATTTGGATTAGGAACCCAGGGTTGTTGAGGGATTAAGCAAGTAGATGAAGGTAATGTGCTGGAGACAACTGAGTGAGCATGTATGGAATGGAAATTGGGGGGAGGAGAAGCAGTGTTTTTGGGAGGTTTTCTCTTCTGCTTTTGGGTGGCTGGGTTTTTCTTTCCTTTTCTATTGTCCATTGTTATGTAGCATAATAAATTGTCTGTCTGTTTCAAGTATTAGGCCTGCTCTGCTCTGTTCTTGACCACATCTCACCGTAGTTCATTGGGTAAAATATACCCTCATGGGTGCATTGGCATTTTGTCTAATGTCAACCCGTGACAATACCTGACCTGCTTGTACATTTTATTTTACAAAACATATTTTACATCACATTTTATATACACCATAACATGAATTATTCTACTGCATGTATCACAATTCTCCCCTTTTCTAATTTTACCATATAATTCATGTTCTTAATCCCAAGTATTATCTCACTGAGGAATATTGATACCTCTCTCTGTTCTTGCTTGGGCCTCAAACCTTGCCAATGCTTGTGCTGCTCGATTCTCCTTTTTTCTTTTTAAATTCATTATTTTTAGAACTTGTACACCTTGTGCTATCCAATATAAAGGACTAACAAAACTGAGTATCAAGTGCTGTAAGGTTAGGAGTCCTACTATAGACCCAAATACGAGGAGTCCAACCAGCCCCCCTTTTCTTCCTCTGTTAAATATTCACTCCCACCATGAGTTGTTTGAAAGTATCCCCTCCCTCCAGACAGGTATTCTTTCTTCCTGACATTCAGTCCCTTCTACCTTATTTAGGATTTCCTTCTTCCCAGTCAGGATATACCTGACTGCAGCTTGTTGTTGATATATGAGATTTTCAATTTCTGGTTGTTTTTTGGCCATTAATGTCAGGATTTCCATGGTGTAGTTCCTATTACTTCTATAGCTACCTGCAGTCTTAGGAGCCTTTCTTGTGAGTTGAGTATTCACATTTCCCTTTCTCTTCCTGTGCCCAGGCTGCAGGATCATAAAGTTGTAACATTTTTAATCTGTTGTCAGCTTTTCCCAGGAAATCCTTTTTACATACCCTGTCCCGCAGATTGTCCTTTTGTTTTGGTAGCAAATCTGACCAGTGATTCCTAGGTAACACCTTTTCGCTCACTCGTTCCCTTTTTGATATAAACTCCTGGCACCAAGTGTCCTTAAAGGGGTAGTACCCTAATTCTTGTTTAGACGGAGCTTGGTATTCGGTTTTGTCTAGGACGGTGGCCTTAATTGTTTCCCCAGGCTAAGCCTGGTCTCATTATACTGACCCATCACCGGGCCCACGGCTTTGTTCAGGACTGAGGGCCATCCAAAGGTATATCCCTCTGCCTATGCCTTCGCCCACTGGGTTGCTGCCAGTGGCGAGGTAAGCCATCTTCGCAGTAGCAGGGGTTTTCCTCTTGGATCCTCTGACTAGTCCGAACTGCATATCTCCTCTTAAAAGTGCCCCACCTGGATAATTTAACTGGCTCGGCTATACAAGGTGCCTTGTTAGTTCGTTGACACTCGGTGGCCAAAACCTGAGCTTTGGAATTCAATTTTCCCCTCAACCCGTTTTGGTATACAGAATACCACCCGGAGGAATCTGATTCCGGTAGTCCCAAGTGAGTGGCGTATCCTAAGAACTGAATGGTCATATTTTGCTCTTTCTCAAAACACTTCCTGCACAATCCCGAAGGCCTCCGCCCCCACTTACAGTGCACCACGCAAATTTCCTGACAATATTCACACTCAAAATGGATATACAGGTTGCAGGGACACTCCGGTTCTGAGCAATGAATCAAAGTTCCCTCGGTCATCTGCCATTTTGGTGGAGTTTGATTTTCAGGTCCCCGGGGGAGGAGGTGATTTTCCACTCAGGCCTTTCTTCTTGGGTTTTAATCTTCTTTACTCTTGAGGCATGGGTCCACCCCTTCTCAGCTGTCCTTACAGCTGTGTCTGTAGTCAAAAGAACAAGAAATGGACCCTCCCAATGCGGGGTTAAGGATACCTGACACAATCCTGTATCCCTCCAAGGGTCTCAGCTAGCTCAGCCCTTCTCAGGCCTAACAGGATTATATCAAGAAAGACAGGACAAGGATTCAAAAGAGGCTCTCTTACCCTTTTAGCTGCAAGTCCTTTATTCCAGGTTGATGTCCCGGGAGAGAGAGAGCTCCCGGGGGACAGGGGACCCTTTATCTTAGGGTCTCTGAGGGAGGGGCTAGCTGGCACACAGCCAATGGGGTCAGAAGGGGAAGGAAGGGTCAGACTACATGACAGGAGTTCCAGGGGTCCCTGAGGGAGAAGAAACCATTTCCCCAGGGGGATGTAACATCTCCTCCTTTTTTTGTTTAAAAAGATACAGAGAGAAGTTCTCACATTCTGTTTAACACGGAGTGTGGGTTTCCCACCACTTATGGTTGGTAGGGAGACCGGACCGCTTTAGATTTGCCAACTCTATATGGTTGACTTCTGAGGTAGAAGATATGAGGCCATTAATAGCCTTGAAAATCAAACAGCGTAGGATTCCGAATGCTATGGTTACAAGGAAAAGGATAACAAAAAGTAACAAAATTGTTTTGACTACAGAAGTCCACCACCCAGTGAGTCCCCAGCCCTTGAACAGTTCCTTGATCCAATCTTCTGATTCTTGCTTCACTTGTCCGATCATGTTGTTCATGCTTCGGAGGGCAGCATGGATGTTTGGAGCCTTTGAGGACAAATTCATGCAACAGAGTCCTTCAAATTCCTGGCATTCATGTCCATGCAATAGCAAGAGATAATCGATAGCAGCACGGTTCTGGATCGTGGCCTGTCTGGTAATCTCCTCGTCTTCTAGGAGGGAGCTGATGGCGATAGATGTTAAATTAGCCTGCTTGACCACCCAGCACTCTAGGTGGCCCAATTCACCTAGAGCTTTGGCTGCTGCTACCCACGGAAGAAACAGGGATACAGCAACTCTTTTTGACTTTGCCCAATGAAAAATGTCTGAATTACAATTTGGGTCCAAATTGTCAGCACTCCTTTTTTGAATTTTGTCAGCCGATTTGTTTTTGTGTGTCCATTCACGAATTAAAGTTTGGTTGGGTGGCAACACGGACAATCGCCCTATGGTACATGGCCCTCCGAAAAGCCGGGATGGAATTCCTGCCCATGCCCGATCCCCACAAACCAAGAACAATCCTCTAGGGAGGCTTCTGGGTTTGGAGTGGGATGGGTTGTCTGATGCAATGTGGCTTATATTATGACACCACCTCTTTGCAGTAAATTCTCCCCGGAACTGCCTTATAAGGTGGTACTCGTCAGTGCTAGAGGGTTTTGGGATGACAGAGAAATGGATGCAGTATGTGGCAGGGGAGGAACCCAATAGTTCTAACTCCTGGGGTTCATGAGCTACCCTGGGCAAACCCTGCACCCATTCCGCTAAGGGGTTCATGGTGAACACACCTTGCTTTTGCTGATCTTGGTGTGGTTGTGGAGTGTGTGCCTCTGGAATTTCGTTGGACCTGTATTTGTCCAAGCCTGCTGGAAATTCTCCAGCCTGCAAAGGAATTCCTACCAGACAGGTAGACATAGGATTCTTAGCTGCTGCAGTGGACAAACATATGTTTTCTTGCTGAAGTGTCTGTGCCAGGGTTACCCAGACGTTCTGACGTGGCTGAGGGATGATCCATGCAGCTGCCAGACTGTTCAGCATTAGCAGGATGACAACTTGGATGGGGTTCATCATAGGGTTGAGTGGGAGGTAGGTTTTCTCTGGAAGGGAAAAATAAACATTTTTAAAACATGTTAAAAGTTCCTGTTTCTGCCAGAAGGAATCCACCTCTAAGGAGGATCTTTCTCTTCCATCCGGCGGCGTCTTCTCTTCGAAGCATCGGTCACTTGCTTCTCGTCCCCTTCTGCTGGAGCTGGATTTTTGGGGACAAAAGGTTTCACCCACTTCTGGGGAATCCACCGAGGGCCTGAGGGAGTAGCCACACATGCATAGCCACGACCCCAGGTCACAAGCTCATAGGGACCTCTGGTTTCCCAAGTTTCAGGATCCCTAATCAAAACCGGTGGACGCTGAGACAATTTAAACTGATCACCACTGTTAAAATGACGTACCACAGGTGGACTCATGTTTTCAAATGAACAGTTTAGAAAATTGATGGTGAACATGGCTTTGCAGAGCTTCTGCTGTGGTGTCATCCACGAAGCCGAGCAGTTCTGCCTAGCCAGAACCTGTTTGAGCGTTTGGTGTGCACGCTCGATCACAGCTTGACCTGTGGGGGAGTGAGGGATGCCAGTTTTATGCTCCACTCCCCACTGCTGGACAAATTCTAGGAACTCCTTGGACACATACCCTGGGCCGTTATCAGTTTTGATTGTTTTTGGAATTCCCAACACTGCAAAGGCTTGCACTAGGTGCTGCTTGGCATGTATGGATTTTTCTCCTGCGTGGGCAGAGGCATACACTGCACCTGAATATGTGTCAATGCTCACATGAACATATTTGAGGCGACCAAAACTAGGAATGTGTGTGATGTCTGTTTGCCATACCTCACAGCTGCCCAGGCCCCTGGGGTTAACCCCCATGCCCATCGATGGCATGACCTGGAGCTGGCAGTTCGGACAGGTACCTACAATGGCTCGAGCCTGGCTCCGTGTTAGTTGGAATTGTCGGATCAGGGCTGGCACATTTTGATGGTAATGTTGGTGACTCAGTTTTGCCTGCTGGAAGACATCAGGGAGATGTGCCTTTTCAACTGGTGCCGCAAGGGAGTCTGCCTGGCGATTCCCCTCTGCGATCTCACCTGGCAAATCAGTGTGTGACCTCACATGCATCACGTAAAACGGGTGCTGTCGATGAGAAACCAAATAGATTAGCTTTGAAAGCAACCTGAAGAGATGTTCATTCTCTATTTCCTTGAGCACAGCCTGCTCCGCTCTGGACACTACTCCCGCCACATAGGCAGAGTCGGTTACCAAATTGATTGGTTCTGAGAACTTCTCAAAAGCTCTTACCACTGCGGCCAGTTCAGCCACTTGGGGGGATCCCTCCACAAACTCAACATCAGCTTCCCAATGCTGAGTCCGTGGGTTCCTCCAAGTCACGACGGACTTGTTTGAAGTACCCGATGCGTCTGTGAAGACTGTGAGAGCTTTGAGTGGTCTCCGACTCCTTTTCTCATGAGGAATAAGGTGGAATTCCTCATTGAACAACTTGTGGGACGGGGCATGGACTGATATTTGTCCCCTGTAGCTGTCCAGAGATAGTTGGAGACTGGCATTGCTCTGCAGCAAATGCTCAAACATCTCTTTGGTCAATCTCTCAGGAGAGTTCTTTCCCTCCTCTGAAAGTCTGACCGGGAGGTGAATGCATGCAAAGTCACAACCTGCCAATTCACACAATCTTACCCTGGCCTTCCGAATCAGCTGTGCTATCAGCTCCTGTGGCTCTGTGATGGTCTTGGATCTTTGGTGGGAGAGGAAAACCCACTCTATTATCAACAGTGAATCTCTCTCTTCCTCGATCCACTGAAAGATCAAGCCATGCAGGTGTGGCAGTTTTCCTAGAACAATAAACTGGAAAGGCACCTTTGGCTCACACCGGTGAGCCTGTCTCTCTGACAAGGCTTTTTGTACCTTTTCGATTGCTGTCTTCGCCTCTGGGGTCAGCTCCCTGGGAGACGTCAGCTCCTTCTCCCCCTTCAATAAATTGAAGAGGGGTTCTAGATCTTGATTTGTGAGGCCTAGCCAGGGTCTTACCCAATTCAAGGACCCACACAGGGAGTGGAGATCTGCTAGAGTTTTTGGATTGCAACCAATTTCTAAGCTCTGTGGAACAACAGTCCTTGCACTGATTTGCAAGCCCAGGTATTTCCAAGGTGGCATCCTTTGAACCTTGTCCTCCTGTAATTGAAATCCAGCAGAGGTTAAAACTTTAACCACTAGGTCAAGCGTGTGTTGGAGTATAGAGTCATTGGGGCCACACACTAGCACATCATCCATGTAGTGAAGGATGATGGCTTCTTTTCTCTGTGCGCGTATTGGAGACAGTAATGAGGCTACATATTGTTGGCATATAAAAGGACTCGATTTGAGACCCTGGGGAAGGACCCTCCAGTGATAACGCTTCATTGGGGCCTGTCTATTGACAGTGGGAACTGAGAAGGCAAACCTAGGGGCATCTTCAGGGTGCAATGGAATTTGGAAAAAACAGTCCTTGATGTCTAAGACAGCCAATTTCCAATCTCGGGGGAGCATTGTTGGAGTGGGCATCCCTGGTTGGAGGGGTCCCATGTCTTCTACTATTTTGTTAATTTCTCTTAGATCATGGAGCAACCTCCACTTATCCTTTCCCGGTTTCTTTATCACAAAGATCGGGAAATTCCAGGGGCTTGTTGTCTCCACAATATGTCCCTGAGCCAATTGCTCTTCCACGAGTTTTTCCAGCGCCTTGAGCTTTTCTTTACTCAAAGGCCACTGTGCTACCCATCTGGGGGTGTTTTCCAACCACTTTAACTTCTGGGTAGGGCGCTCCACAGTGGCTACTTGCAAAAATCCTGGGGTGTTTTAGGAATGACCAATCGGACTCCCCACTGAGACATGGTGTCCCTCCCCCACAGTGGGGCGTTATAATCTGCTACGAAAGGACGGACATTCGCCACCTTTCCATCAGGTCCCTCAATTTGCACCACGTTTTTCGAAATCCTTGCCATTGAGATTCCTCCTATGCCCTGAAGTTTGCCTGCCACCGGCTCTAATTCCCAATTTGAAGGCCACATGCTTTGTGGCAATACGGTGACCTGAGCTCCGGTGTCGAGTACTCCCGCCACTTGGAGGCGCTCTGATCCACAAGTAATGTTGCACATCATAGAGGGTTTAGGTTCCCCCACCACCTCTGTCCAGTAGACCTCTGGTGATTTACCGTCTGCTGTGATCTCTGCTGGAACCGGAATGGCTTGGGCAAGAATCTGCCCCGCTATCAGATAAAAGGGTGGGTGCAAACAACGAGCCAACAACATGAGGCCTATTATTTTTCCCTTTATGGTCATGGGAGCTATCTCAATTTCCAAGGGTGTGTGTGCTGTGTCCCCAATAACAAAATACTCACTGTCCAATCCCACGTGGTAAACCGTCAGGTCCTGTGAGATGTTAGACAGGTCAACTGTTATAACCATCCACTCAGTAGATCTGAAATGGAAACCTTTGGTAGTTACAAGTCTAAAACGGCCAAGTGGCTGCCAAACCTTGTTAGTTGAGCATTTAACATTTACATTTTTCTGCACCCCCACACCCCGTGACCTGCCCTCCCCCCCCTTTTTCTTTAAGAGAGAAGCTTTTGCCAATGTGAGTCCCGCTACATTTATATCTTTGCGCGTTGTAGTATCAACCGCGGGCACGCGCTGTAAATTCAGTTTTTTTGTTTGTTGGATTTCTTCTGCTTCTGGGTCTGAGGGCAGGATCTGGCGAAGTGTCCTGGTTTCTTGCAGCGGAGGCAGATGATGCGCTGCAGCTGGTCTGGTGGCATCTGTTGCCTGCTGGGGTGTGGTCCAGCAGGGGCTGTATGCTGTGGGTGTGTTGTTCCAGGGTGTCTTTCAGTTGTGCAGAACAATTCTGCCCGTCTGGAACAAGCTTCTATCATCTGGGACAGAGTAGGTGGTGGGTCCAAGGGTAAAGTGAGGATAATTCTACGACAGGTCTCATTAGCATTTCTTTGAGCCATCTCTTTGATCAGCTCTGCCTGCACCACGGGATCTGGTATTTGGTGTTCCACCTGTGTCCTCAGACGATCAACAAACTGTAAGAAATTCTCCGTAGGAAATTGTTTAACATTGACATAACTTCCTTTCCCTTCCCTTGATGGTAGCTGATAAAACATTTTCTCTGCAACATTGCTAATCCTAAGTAAAATTTGTTTGGATAATACTCGGGTTTGTTTTTCAGGGCAAGCCCATGCACCCTCACCACACAGATGTTCAAATGTAATATCATTATTCTCAGTGTCTTTAGCCATATTAGGGTTTTGCTGAATCTCCTGTAAAAGTGTTCTTAAAGCTCTTTTCCACATATTGTCCCACAGATCATACTCTGAGGGAGATAACAGACATCTGAATAAGTCCTTAATATCATTAGGAACCATTTCATTAGAATCAAATGTGGCTCTAAACATCCCTTTAAAGATGGGGGTGTCCCTGCCAAACTCACGTTGTACTTTGCATAGTTCTTTCTTGTCTTGGTAGGAGAGGGGCTGGTATTGCCGAGTACCCTGCCTCCTGCCTACATATGCTACTGGAGCTACAGAGAAAATGGGTTCATCTGCATTTGCCAAGGGTCTGGAAGCTGCTGCCGGTCCCCCCGTGTCTGGGGATATCGGGGTTACAGCGTTAGCAGTCCCTTGGGGGAGGGGAAGGAAAGGCGTGCTCTGTCCGTGCTGTCTGGGCAGCCCAGGCTGTCCCCCTCCCCCCGCCGTGTGGCAATCATACCCCCCGCCGTGGCCGTGCAGGGTGGGGGGGGCGGCCCTCTCCCTGCTGCCGGGGAGGCAGGAGGAGGAGGGGCCAGCCCCCTCTGAGCCGCCGCAGCAGCCGGGAAGGAGGCAGGGGGAGGAGGGGCCAGCCCCCTCTGAGCCGCCGCAGCAGCCGGGAAGGAGGCCGTGGGAGGAGGGGTGGGGTGGGGCTGCCGGAGGCCAGCAGGGGTTGGCACAGGGGTATGGGGTGGGGGCGGGGGCAGAGGGAGGGGGTTGGGGAGGGAAGGGGTCGTGGGGGGAGGGTCGGGGCACATGGCAGCCGCCATTGTTCTCTGCCACGAGGAGGGGGTCTCGTAGGGACTCTGCCGCGTCGCAGAAGTCCCGGGCCGCCCCTGCCCCCCCGTTGTGATCATGGGGAGAGAAACTGGCATTGTTAAAAGGATCCCGGGACAAAGGTAAACCCGGGTATAAAGGTGGATTAGAGGGAGGATTACATGGGGTAAGTTTTTGCTCCTGGCTGGGTTTGTTCAACTCTAAAAGATGTCTACGAGCTTGCAAAAATATTGGGATAAATACAGAAGCGGCGTGATCATTATTTTGGACTTTATCCGTGATCACCGTACCCACGTAATCCCAAAAAGAAACAGTATCTATCTGTAGCAATTCAGCTTCAGTAAATTCATGTTCTAACCAGCGAACAAAACGTTTTTGCAGCCTTTTGGAAATTTTAACGTTAATTAAAAGGTCCTGGAGTTGTTTTAATATACTCTTTTGAGGAGCTGATAGCTGCATGCCCATGATTCGATATTATTGAAAGCTATTAGCTCAAAATCCAGCCTCCAGCTGTTAAAGTCAGCTGTATGTAACTCCTGTGTCTCCTATAACCAGAGAGAACAGGCAGGGAAAACTCCGGGGCTGCGGTCACGCGTCCGCGCCGTTTCTCCAGCCCCGGTGGCACCGGGGGGGTCCCCGCCGCCTTGCTTGGCCGATGGGATACGTGCCCGGGCCGGGGTTTCCCCAAAAAGCAGGGCTCCTTGTGCGGAGCCGCCCCACGGGTCCGCGGGCTGCGGCAATCAGAAACGAAAGAAAAAAAAAGAAAAAAAAATCGCCGCAGCAGGGTCCTAAAACCCACCCGCTGCTACTAGCAAAGGTAAAATTCCGCCCTCCCAGTTTGCGGTACCGATCAAACGGAGGACTTTACCTGGTCCGTGGTATCATATGCTGAGTCAGAAGCAACTGAAGGTCCTGTCTTTAGCTCACTCGTGACTGGGCAACCACAAGCTACGAGCTTATCCCTACCCACCTATAGCCACAAAATGTGGCCAAAGTGCCTAGGGTAGTTGAACTTCCCAAAGAGCTTTCAAGACTATGAAAGGTCTCCAGCTCCGCATGGGTTTCTAGAACTAAACCCACTTTGGGGGCCAACTGACACAATCCTGTATCCCTCCAAGGGTCTCAGCTAGCTCAGCCCTTCTCAGGCCTAACAGGATTATATCAAGAAAGACAGGACAAGGATTCAAAAGAGGCTCTCTTACCCTTTTAGCTGCAAGTCCTTTATTCCAGGTTGATGTCCCGGGAGAGAGAGAGCTCCCGGGGGACAGGGGACCCTTTATCTTAGGGTCTCTGAGGGAGGGGCTAGCTGGCACACAGCCAATGGGGTCAGAAGGGGAAGGAAGGGTCAGACTACATGACAGGAGTTCCAGGGGTCCCTGAGGGAGAAGAAACCATTTCCCCAGGGGGATGTAACAGATACCTCTTTCCAATTTTTGATTAACACTTTGTCTCCTGGTTGTAGTTTATGAATGGCAAATCCCAGGGTAGTACTTTGCATTATTATTCCTTTCCTTCTTAGTTCCTGTAAATTCTTATTTATAGCTATCAAGTAAGGTTGGATCTGGGTATCTTCTAACCTAGGGTGTCCCACAGGCATCCCATGCTCATAGGGCATCCCATACAACAGTTCAAAAGGGGATAGCCCACTGAGTTGGGCTTAGTCCTTATGTTTAGTAGTGCTAAAGGCAGGCACTTTTACCCATGACATTTTAGTCTCCAACATTAACTTTGATAGCTGGGCTCTAAGGGTTTGGTTCATTCTTTCTACCCTCCCTGAACTCTGTGGGTGCCAAGGAGTGTGGTAGTCCCACCAGATCCCTTGGGTGTCAGCTAACCGCCTGATGATTTTTGATGTAAAATGTGTCCCCTGGTCCGAGTCTATGTGGTCTATAATACTGTAGCGGGGGATGATTTTCTCTAATAAAATTCTCACTACAGTCTGAGCTGTTGCCCTGGGACTCAGGAAAGCTTCCACCCAATGGGTCAACTGATCTACTATTACTAATAAAAACTTACATCTTCCCACCCTAGGTAGTTTAGTGTCATCTATTTGAACCCTTCCAAATGGATGGTATGCCAGAGGTCATCCCCCTAAGGGGTTTTGTCGTGACCTTGATTTATCTTCTGACACACCATACATCCCAGTATGTTTTGCTAATTCGTAGATTCCGTTGCACCCAAAGAATATTAAAAAATGTTCGGCCAATGCTTGAGCTCCCCAGTGGGTTTGCTGCTGTAATCTATTTAGGATCTTTCTTGTGTACTCTTTTGATATTAACTCCCTACTGTCCGGCAGTTTCCACCATTTACCATCCTCCCACTTAACTTCTAATTTCTTTTAATCCTCTACCTCCTTAGGGGACAGTCGGGATGGATATTCCTTGGCATTTTCTTCTCTGATCTCTGAGGTACTAATCATTAAGAGGGCTGCTCTTTTTGCCTCTTTGTCTACTAAATTGTTTCCCCGAGTCCTGAATTGCATCCCCACTTGATCCCCTTTCACATGTACTACTGCAACGGCCTTGGGTCCCCTTACAGACTTTAAGATTTGTTTTATTAACTCTTGGTGGATAAGTCCCTTTCCACAGGTACTGACTAACCCTCGCTCCTCCCAGATTTTTCCAAAAGTGTGAACTACTCCGAAGGCATGTCTGGAATCTGTGAAAACTGTCCCCTGCTTGCCTCTGAGCCTTTTTAGTGCTTGCAGAACTGCATATAGCTCACAAGCCTGTGCCGACCAGCAGGCGTTTAATGGCCCTGATTCTATGACTTCTCCAGATTTTCCATCTATTACTACATATCCTGTCTTCTTTTTCCTTCCACGACCCTTGCTGATCCATCTACGAACCATTTCTCACCCTCCCCCAGCTCCTCCTCTTCTAAGTCTGGTCTTATTTTTGTTTGCAGTTCCACTATTTCAGAGCAATTATGGCTACATTCTTCTGATTTTTCTCCAAACAGGAAGTGGGCTAGGTTTCGAGCTGCTGCAGTCCACAGCTCCAACTCAGGGGAATGAATTAAGATGGCTTCGTATTTCAGTAGTCTCACATCCGTGAGCCATTTGTCTGCCTTTTGTTGCAGAATACTCCTAACATTATGTGGAGTATATACTACTAGAGGTGCCCCAAAAGTGACCTTCTTGGCTTCCTCTACCAGTAAAGCTACCGCCACTATTGCCTGCAAACACATTGGCCATCCTTGGCTCACGGGGTCTAAAAGCTTTGAGACGTACCCCACCGGTTTTCTGATCCCAGCTCAGTCCTGGGTTAACACTCCATAGGCTGTGTGGTTACTTACATCCACAAACAGCTGGAACTGCTGCTTTATATCTGGGAGACTTAGCACAGGTGCGGTTACAAGGGTCCCTTTCAGTTCTTCAAATTTTGCCTCGTCCTGCTCGGTTCATTTCACCCTATCCGTGGTCAGTTTTTCATATAAAAATTTCACCTTTTCACTATAACTCTCAATCCACTGCCGGCAATAACGCAAAAGCCCTAATAACTGCCGAACTTCCCACTTAGATCGCAGGGGAGGTAATGCCACAATTCCCGAGATCCTATCTGGGTCTAATTTCTTTTTCCTTTTGGTAAGCCAGTGCCCTAAGTATTTTACTTCTTGTTCTGCGAACTGCAATTTAGACTTAGACACTTTCAATCCCTTCTTCCCCAGAAAATTCAACAATTCTATGGTACTAGTCCTCACATCCTCCTCCCTGAGTCCAGCAATTAACAAGTCATCTACATACTGCAGGAGCTTTGTCCCCTCCATTGGGACAAACTGGCTTAACAGTTGCCCTAAGGCTTGACCAAACAAATTGGGGGAGTCCGTGAAACCTTGGGGCAGGGACTTCCACCGGAGTTGTTGCTTTCTATTAGTGTCAGGATCCTCCCACAGAAATGCAAAGATATCCCGACTACCTTTGGCTAAGGGGCATGTCCAGAAAGCATCTTTAAGATCTATTACACTGTACCAAGTGTCTTCAGGGGAGATCTGGCTCAGGAGGGTGTAGGGGTTGGCCACTACGGGGAAGCTAGTCTTCGTCCTAAGATTCACAGCCCTCAAGTCCTGGACTAAACTGAAACTCCCGTCAGGTTTTCTTACTGCCAGGATCGGAGTGTTATGTCTGGACAGACATGGTTCTAAAATTCCCCGTTTTACTAAATCATCAATTACCAGTTTCAGCCCCCTTCTTCCTTCCAGGGAGATGGGATATTGTTTTACTCTTATTGGTTCCTTGGGCCTTTGGATCTCAATGGAAATAGGAGTCATTTCTATCCTCCCTCCTTCCCCTGGGGTATGCCAGACTGTTGGGTTTACCTTTCTCTCGTCTTCCTCTGTCAGCCTATATAGACTTACTACTATGTCCAATCCTTTAACTATTAAGTTTATTCCTAGGGCCACTCCTGGCGCTATTCCTTCCAGCTTTTCCCAGGTTGGGAGGTAGTTCCCTTCTTTGCATTTCCCTGACGGCAGCCACTAGCACCCTTGCTTGTGCCTTGTGTTGCGTCTCTTCCCTTCTCATGTAAACCTTTTGTGCCTCCCTGAGTAATTCTTGTAATCCTCTCCCTTGCTAGTCCTCTATTTTTTCTAGTTTTCTCCTGATATCTTCCCAAGATTTAGCCACGAACTGCGTCTTTAACAACACCTCTCCTACTGGGGAATTGGGGTCTGTTCCAGAGTACATTTGCAATCTTTTTCTTAGCATATCTAACCACTCCGAGGAGGTTTCATCCTTTCTCTGACATTCGCTGAATGCCTTGCTGATGTTCTGGCCCCTAGGTACAGCCTCTCGGATACCCTGGATTACTATGTTCCTTAAGTCTATCATGTTTCGCTGACTGTCGTTGGACTGAGGGTTCCACTCCAGGTTTTGGCTAGGCCATTTTACATTTCCCGGCGAACCTTGGGGATTCCTACGCTCCCATTCCCTCATTCCAGCCTGCCTAATCAGTTCCCTTTCTTCATGATTAAACAATGATCTCAAGATCGCCATTATATCCTCATAAGTATAAATGCTAGTCCCTAGGAACTCATCAATCCTTTCTGCCACGCCAATCAGGTCATCCATCAATTTTCCCATTTCCCTTTTAAAAGCCCTCACATATGCAGTATTAATGGGTACGTTCATGTACCCGATAACGCCGGGAGCTGTGGGCACCTCCCTTAAGGGAAGTAGGTTATGTCTGTCCTCCTCATTCTCTCTCTCCCCTTCACTAGTTTTTCTCCCCTTTTGTCTTGTTCTCCTGACTGGGGGCGTGGGCACCAGCCTGGATGTGTCAGAGCGGGTGTGCTGGCTGGGGCCAGGGAGGTGATTCCTCCTCTCTGGAGGTGATTCCTCAGAGGACAGGAGAGTTCAGGGAGGTGGAGGGGGCATCAGCAGAATTTGGGGTTCTGCTTGCGAAACCTGTCTCTCAAGTGGGGGCGCCAAAGCTACCACCAGAGGAGCCTGGGCTGGTTGTGGGGACTGAGTTGGGTCTTGTGCAGACCCCAGGGAGGGAGCAGGGGCTGGTGCAGGCGGGGGCATGAATATCAAATACGGAGTGGGGAGGTTATCCAGGGGATCCCACTCTTCTCCTCCCCTAGCTCGCATCGGGTATAACCTAGTGCGAGCGCTTTCCCACAACTGGGCATATTCATATTCATATTCATCAAATTCCCTCCTTTCCTTATTTCTTACATAAGTACACAAGGCCTGACAGGTCCACTGTTCAAATGTCCCAAACACCGGTCAAGTCACATTTCCTTATTTCTTTTCCTCCCCAGACCTCCATACAGAAATAGATCATTCGTTCCTTAGACCTCCTCCTCCTTGCCAGGCAATCCTGACAGCATTCCAACAACCATCCCAATGGGCTTCCCCACCGTATTTCAGGGATACTCTCCTCGGAAGCTCCTCCTCAGGCGTTTTCCTGAACCTTACCAAGACAGGACCCCATCTCTAGCCAAAAAAAATTTCCTGAATCGAATATCACTATATTCGATTCAGTAACCTAATTCCCAAGTCATGACTTGGTATAGCCAGACTACTAGCCCAGAAGGGGACTGTCCAGTGAGGTTTCGTCTGGTGATGGGCTCTCAATTTCCTAGAATCTGTTGGACCTTACCTGGTCACAAGCTAAAAGGTTTACCAGTCTCTGAACTCTTCCCTTTTAGCCCCTGGTGACTTCTCAACCCGCTGAGATTCAGGGGTTACACAGACAGACGCCATTCGCTTCCCCATTGGTCGACCACGCTCCTCGCAGAACTGCAGAACTGCGACCTCAGGGTCCTCACTCGCCTTGTGATAAAATCACCTCTCACTCACACCTGGTCACCACCACTATACCATGCAATACTTACAGTGTCTCTTTTCTTGCGTGGATTCTTTGTGCACTTAAGAGTTTTACAAGTGAAAATTACCACGGTTCCGAAGACCCCTTCCCTGGGTCTCTGCTGAGTTCCCAAGAGCCCCTCCCAAGCTAGCTTTTATCCTAACCCTTTCAATTGTGGCTTTAGGTTTGATTGGTTCTGTGGCCCGTTCGTTCAGCAAAATCTCCCCTTTCCGCTGAGCAGCTAAATTAGCAGGGCCCCTCTCGGACAAAAAAGGGGGGGACCGCAGACCCCAAAAACTGGCCCCACATTGGATACCAAAACTGTTATAAATGTCCAGCCAATTTCAAATTAATAAAATATTTTTTATTAATTAAAGAATTACAGAACAAAAATTTTGGGCAAACCAGCAATTGGAAGTTCAGTGTCGAGACCTGGGATCGGCACTGGGTGAACCTGAGCTACAGCCTCTATCACACTGTAACTCCCCCCATTCACGAATTTAGTCCTTTTCAGGGTCCTCTTTTATACAGTTTATTTTGCTGGCGGCAGAGTGTTTCCCCACAGTTCTTTGTCTTTGGTTCTTCTTCTTCATATTCATTTCTGCTGTCCAGTCTGCTGAATAGGGCTTCCAAGGAAAAATTAATATTAATATTAATTTAACCTAACATTCCAGCCTTAGGATAAAACAACCTCCAACTCCTGACCCCAAGCAGGGTTCCTGGCTGCAGGGTTGCAATAACAGAAAGGGGGTCCCGAGAGCACGAATCCCAAGCAGGGTTCCTGGCCGCGGGGTCACAGAGGCAGGAAGGGGACCCAGGGTCCCAAATTCCAAACAGGGTTCCCAGCAGCCCCAGAGTTCCAGGGGCAAGCGCCGCAAAGGGGAAAGGGAAGGGACCCCGGGGCCCTGATCCCAAGCGACAAAGACTACAATAGATGGTACCTTTAGAATTCCATTCGGCTCCCTGGCAGGGCTCCTTCCTCAGGCTGCAGAAGGTGGAGGTTGGATCGATAGATTGGATTGATTGATAGATACCTCCACTTCCAATATAGAGGCTTTTTATCCATAAGTTACAAATGCATATTCATACCTTTATCTGCACACTACCTAATCTAGCTTCAATTCTCTAAGTTCATAAAACTACGAAAAACTACGAAAAGCAGTATCAAAAACCTACGCATATAGCATATCTATTAGTGCAAAAAAACTCTATCTTGCTAACGTAAAAATTCTATCATATTATGCATAAAAACTCTATCTTTGCATATGTGAGAAACTTTATCTTATTTGCGCAAAATTCATACCAAAAATTATAAGCAGTACTCTATCTTTGTTATGTCTAAACTCTATCACTAGGCCTGAAGCTCTGTACTTCTACACTAACAATTAGGCACTTAGGGTATGTGAAGCTTAAAGCTGAGGCTTAAATCTCTACTTTATGCAAGCATGGCTTTATATATTTTAAATTTCTCTAAAGATTTTCATTCAATTCCTGCAATTCTCATTCTCTGCAGAGGATCCATGGAAACATGGACTGCAACAGTGGTCTTTTTGTGAGGAGTGGTCACCAAAAGGAGGAAGTAAAACGAGTCTTCCTCGTTCTGAACTTTCCACCTTTTCAACGCAGATGTGATTAATGGATGGTAGAACTCCCTGTTTCCTGTTTTCCAGGACTATTTCAGTGGGTTTCTGGAAACAGGAGGTCTGGTGTTGTATTGATTAGTTTCTCTGTTTGACAAGCAATGAGTTATTAGATCCGGGGTAGCTTATCTTAAATCTGGTTTCTTTTAACCATCCTCTAACT
The DNA here is from genome assembly GCF_021018805.1 of Prinia subflava. Classification (NCBI taxonomy): domain Eukaryota; kingdom Metazoa; phylum Chordata; class Aves; order Passeriformes; family Cisticolidae; genus Prinia; species Prinia subflava. Next base: position 7,069,078 of record NW_026960606.1, read on the forward strand.
TTTAACTGATTTCAGCAAAGCTTATCTATTCATTCCAGCTAAATCAGCAACATCTATTGTTAACTGTAACCTTAGCTTTTCTAAAATCTTCAAAATTAGTGTCTCATTTCCCCATTTCTCCTTTGAAATGAGTAAATTCTTTTACTCAGTATACAGGGTCTTCTTCATCTATCCAAGCCATACGGCTAGTGTCTCTCAAGACCAAGCCATATGACTTTGATAGTGATGTAAAAGCTGCCACTCGTCGCAGCATCCTCCATTTCCAAACAAGTAATACAATAGATAATACTAAACTTATGCTGACCAAAATAAGCAACACAATTATAGGGTGGACTAACGCATTCAGTATACCGGTTGCTGTTGGTGACCATCCAAAAAGTACATCCCACCAATGATGAGACAAATGTTCCTCAAGCCTTTTAAAAACCCCTTTGATGGTCTCTGTGTCATGGTGTATTGTAATTAATGTCTTCTTCCCTCCATCTCTAATTTCTTTTAAGATTTCTTTCAATTCATGATGTTTCATCAGTTGAGCAACTGAAGTCAAATTCATTCCTATGGGCACAGGCAGTATCTTCTGCACAGTGGCTAGGTTGGCCTTTATATATTGATGTGATAGTACAGGTGCCCGACAGGAAAAATCACATCCTTTAATTCTAACATAATTGTAAACACACAAATTGAATTGAGTCTCATCTATAATTTGGTTGTCTATCCTTATGATGGGGCATGCAGTCCTAAGACAGACACAACCTTGTCCCGTATACACAAGCAAAGTTGTCTGTTTGCCTGGATGCGTTTCAAAGTGACAAATACTTTGGTCCGTATCCAAACAAGTGTCTTTGTCACCTTCTAATGTCCCTTCACATATATATCTCAGTTGTCTCCTCACAGTACAGGGCTCTAGATTAACAGTTTGCCATTTTCCTTCAATTTCTCGTGCCCACATCCTGTGCTCAGAAGGGTACAATACTGTTCCCTCATGGTTTAATCCTAAGGGGACTACTGGATGTATTAGGTCCACTGAGGCATTGTGTATAGTTCAAACAAAGGCTGTCACCATACTAGTCACAGGGTTATAGGTGAAATGGACCAACATCCACCAAGACTGAAGTTCCCTCTCCATATCAGAGGCATTGTCCCAAACAATCTTGCGAATTTCAGCAGGGAATGTTCCCTCTCCACCTTCCCTGATAACTGCAGCAGCCACTGATTGCATCCACAGTTGTGCTTGAGTACACCCTACAGCCAGGGAGATGTTTTCACTAGCTGTGCCTAGCGCATTATTTATTACCTCATGATCTCACTCCTCTGTATTTTCCCATTCTGGTAATATTTTGGCCAATTTCCAATGATTGTTACCTAGTGCTAGTAGAGAGGATTGCAAAGGTTTTTGTAGTTTGACTAAATCACTCCCTACTGATGTTAATTTATTCATCAGCACTTCTGAATCTATTGTGTTCGGCACTCCCAGTCCTGTCCCCAGCAACCCAGTGAGATCCCTCTTACTCCTAAAATTAGGAGGCCTACTTTTTGGAGCCAAGTGGTCCAGTCCATAAAGGAGTTCCTGAGAAATGGGGCACATTCTGGCCAAACACGAGAAGCATTTACCTGTACTCCCATTTCTACTCGTTTCAAAGACCACTTTGGGTTAACTATCGGCTTTTGAACTCCTGTCTTCTTAATAGCATACGGCCCAATTCTGGTAATTACAGGAGTTATTTGTTCCTCTACTTCTGGAATAGCTGGCATCTGGGTGATCACAGCCTTTCTTGGCACTGGTGGAGTAATCTTGGTCTGGTCCTTATGGAGCTCAGTACATACCTGGGTGATGTTAAAGTCAATATCATACCCTTTTATCCCACACCCCTCTATTTTGAGTCTAAACTGAGGACAATTACTCAAGCATTTGTCACAGCATTCAGGACTAATCCGGATGGGTCTCATGGGTGGGTGGTAAGCCTCGTGGAACCCATCCTGTACGAATGCATACTCACATCCCCAAACATTTCTTCCTTCTCACAAGCTTGCATTCGTGACTTTTAGCATCTTGTTTAAAGCCTTATGAGAGTAAGGGTCATAAGCTCTTCCTTGGCACCGGTATATCCCAGTCACATTATACCTACGTGGTATTGCATTGACTCTTGTTATGGCTAAGGTAATCACTACAATAGTTACAACTTTTCACATAATGTCCCTAATAACTATTAGTCCATTTATTTGTGGTTCTGACTGAGCTTCAGCTTCAGTTTGTTATCGCCTGGAGTGACCTTCTAAATTCCTTCTGGGGCTTTCTTCACTCGGGAGTGATGGATCCAGGCCTTCTGTTCTTTGATCTTGATTGCACTGAAGGTAGTGAGGAGCACCTGGAATGGTCCTTCCCACTGGGGTTTCAAGGTCTTTTCTGCAAAAGACTTAACGTACACATAATCTCCAGGTTGTACATCATGTACTAGCACAGCTAGTTCCCTGTTTTGAGCCCCAGACACATATCTCTCAATTTCTCAAAGTTGTTTGTTTAGGACCATCCTATATCTATGTAGGGTTTCTTCCCCTATTGAATGGGTGCTGTTCCCTCTTGAACTGCATATGGCCTTCTATACAATATTTCAAAAGGGCTTAGTTTCTCTTTTGCCCTTGGTTTTGTCCGAATTCACAATAATGCCAATGGGAGAGCCTGGGGCCAGGGCAAATTTGCTTCCTGCCCCATACTCACAATTTGTTGTTTAATCAAATGGTTCATTTTCTCCACTTGCCCACTAGATTGAGGGTGGTATGGGGTATGCAATTCCCAGTCTATTCCCAGGTGGTGACTTATTTGCTGTACAATTTTTGGAATAAAGTGTGGCCCCCTATCTGAGGATATGGTGGCTGGAACTCCAAATCGTGGTATTACTTCTTGCAACAGTGCTTTGGTCACCTCTCGGGCCTTAGCTGTCCTGGCAGGAAAGGCTTCTGGCCATCCTGAAAAGGTATCAGTTAACACCAATAGGTAACGATACCCCCCTTTTTTGAGCATTTCTGTAAAATCAATTTGCCATTGTTGCCCAGGCCCACAAGCTTTCCCAATTTGTCCCACTTTGGGGTGTTTTTAGGGTTAGTTCGGAGGCAAAGGCTGCCCTGACGAGTTACTTGTATCACTGTGCCCTGCAATTTCCTGGCCATGATTCTTTCTTTCAAATGGTTATACAGGGCATGTATTCCTCAGTGTGTTTTCTCATGTTCCCTCTGTACTAATGACCACAACAAATAAGAGAATACTACAAGTTTCCCTTCTTCTGTTACAGCCCCTGTCTCCTGGTTATAACTTGCCTTTTCTACCTTAATAAGTTTCTTATCCTTCTTATTGTATATTGGTCTACCTTCAATAGAAAAATTTCCATCTGGAATCAATGCTGCTTCAATTGTCTCATCAGGTATCTCACCTTTTGCTGCTTCTTTTGACTCCCTTTCTGCCAGCATATTCCCTTCCTCCAATTCAGAGCTCACTTTTTGGTGCGCTTTAATGTGCATGATGGCTGCCTTTTCAGGTAATTGCACTGCATCCAATAGTCTCAGTATTTCTTGGGCATGTTTAATAGTCTTCCCTTGTGAGTTCAACAGTCTTCTCTCTTTCCAAATGACTCCGTGGGCATGAACTACTCCAAATGCATACTTTGTGTCCATATAGATGTTAATTCCTTTTCCTTTTGCCAGCTCTAGGGCTTGAATTAAGGCAATTATCTCAGCCTTCTGTGCAGAGGTATTTGTTGGTAATGGTCCAGACTCTATTACCTCTCTGCTTGTGGTAACTTCATACCCAGCATGCTTCTTTCCACTGATGACATAGCTGCTCCCATCAGTAAACCAGGTCTCGGCCTTCTCAAGCGGGGTATCCTTCAGATCTGGGCGACTGGAGTAGGTGGCTTCGATGGTCTCCAGGCAATCATGGATCACTGATTCTCCCATACGTCCGCTGAGGAAGGAAGCTGGGTTCACAGTGTTAGTTACCACAATCTCAACATCATCTTGTTCTACCAGTATAGCTTGGTACTTCAGGAATCTCTGTGGGGAGAGCCAATGCCCCCCTTTCGCTTCCAGGACTGTAGACACTGTGTGGGAGACTAGCACAGTCATCTTCTGGCCCAGGGTGAACTTGCGTGCCTCTTGGATGTTCACTGCTACTGCTGCAACGGCTCTGAGACACCCTGGCCACCCCTTAGCTGCCGTATCCAGCTGTTTGGAGAGGTAGGCAACTACCCTCAGGCCCAGATTTTGTGCTAGTATTCCTAAAACAATTCCTTGCTTCTTGTGAGAAAACAAAAAGAACGGCTTACCCACGTCTGGAAGTCCCAAGGCTGGTGCTGACATGAGGGCCTTCCTTAGCTGGTCGAAGGCTTGAGTTGCTTCTTTTGTCCATTGAAGATCTCTGCTCACTTCTGTGATCAAGGCATACGGAAGTTTAACAAGCAGTCCATAATTATAAATCTACAGTCTGCACCACCCTGTCATGCCTAGAAAGGTTCTCAGTTCTTTCACTGTGTGAGGCTTTGGGGTCTGGCATATTACCTCCTTGCGATCTTGTCCCAAGGTTCTTTGTCCAGCACTTACTTCATAGCCCAGGTAAATAACTGTCTGCTTTACCATCTGAGCCTTCTTTTGGGATATTCGATATCCTTGCATGCCCAGAAAGTTTAGGAGGCTTACTGTCCAGTCCAGGCATGTTTCCTGAGTCTGGGTGGCTATTAAGAGGTCATCCACATACTGGAGGAGCTGTCTTTCTCCTGGAGGAGGTTCCAGGACTCCAAATCCTTTGCAAGCTGCTCCCCAAATATAGTGAGTGCACCATGTCAGCTGAGTTTTATGTCCAGATCTAGGGCTTTCCCACTCGAATGCAAAAATTTTCTGGCTGGCTTCATGGAGAAGTAGGCAAAAGAAAGCATCCTTCAAATCTAAAATGGTAAAACAGGTTAATTCGGGTGTTAAATGGGTTAACAGGGTGTAAGGATTGGCAACTACTGGGTACAAGTCTTCAGTTACCTTGTTTACAGCCTTTAAATCCTGTACCAACCTATATGACCCATCAGGCTTCTTCACCAGCAAAATGGGAGTGTTGAAATCAGGCTGACACTCCCTCAGTAGTCCTATCTTCAAAAGGTTTTCAATATTTGGACTAATCCCTTCTCTATCTTCTTTCTTTAGGGGGTATTGTTTAACCCTTACTGGCTGTCCTCCTTCTTTAAGTTTAATCTGTACTGGTAGTGCATTTTTTGCCCTTCCTGGTATATCAGAAGCCCACACTCCAGGAAATACCTGATCTATTATTTTCCTGAAATTTTCCTCTTCATTTTCAACTTCAATTTCTTTGGTTATCATCAATAAACTAAACATTTCTACATATTGTTGATCTTTTACCTCCAAAATAATTTCCCCATTCTTAAATATTATTTTTGCCTCCAGCTGCTATAGCAGGTCTCTGCCCAAAAGTGCAGATGGAGCTTTAGGCATGTATAAAAATCGGTGAATTCCCCACTGTTTTCCCAATTTATACTTCAATGGTTTGCAAAAATAGGCTCTTTCAGATGGGCCAGTTGCCTCTTTTACCATAACATAGTCATTGGTTACAGGTACTAGGGCCTTATTCAGCACTGAAAATGTTGCCCCTGTGTCTACCAAAATTCCACCTCTTTCTCTGTTCCCCAGTTTGACTATAACCAGAGGGTCCTCTAGGGTAGGGCCCTCCGGTCTCCTTCAGTCTTCTTTTACACGAGCAACCACTTTTTCCCTTTTCTGACCACCTTTTGTATGTACATCACCCCTTCTTAATTCTGGACACTGGTTTTTCCAGTGCACATTGATCTTTTCCCAGTCAGGGTGGTCCCTGTTTTGGTGGACCTTGCCCACATTTTCTTTTTTCTCTCTCGTTTACGACTGCTACTAATTTCTTCATCCCTTGTTTATATCCTTCTTCCCGGGTACTAAAAACTCTCCAGGCCTCATCCAGTAAAGCTTCTAAATTCCAGCTGTTTGGACCCCAGATCTTCTGGAGTTTCTGCCTGATGTCTCCTGTAGACTGTCCTAAAATAAATTTATTAATTGCTGGGTCCCTTCATCAGATCCAGGATCCAGGATCCAGGGTGGTTTTCAGCGCATTGCGTCTCGCAGGTGATCTAGAAATTCAGGTGTTTGAGAAGGGCCCTGTTTGATAGCATATAAGGCTGACCAGTTTATGGTTTTGGGGATTGCTCTTTCCAGCTCTTTTACTATCAATCCCTGGTATCTCTTTAACCATCCCAACCCCTCATCAGTACTAGGATCTCAACCTGGACCTTGAAGGGGAAGTTTGGGAGCTGGTGGGGGAGGTTCAGGTTCATCCCACTCACTGTCACTGCTAGGCAGTGGTGGATAAGATTTGGATGGTTCCCTGGGTTCAGGAGTGGGTGGAGGAACCCCTACCTCAGCTGCTGTCCTTCCAAAGGAAGATGAAGCTAGAGATGAAGCGGGGGAGGTTGGAGTTAGTGATGGTTCTGAATCTGCATCCCCCACCACCCTCATCCTTTCCTGCCTTTTAGGGGGTGGTTTAAGTATGTCTTCTGTCTCTTGTTCCAAAGCCTCTGCTTGGTATACCTTGTTGGGATGTGTGCATCTCTGATTTATTGAGCAGGTACTACAACACCGTTTGGGCTTCCCTTTAGTAACTTTATTGTCCTTTTCAAGGGCCAGTACTAAAAGATCAGATGGTGGCTTCATTCTACAATCTTTCTGCTACTCAGGGTGATCCCTAAGAGTAAAAAACATATCAGCATAAGCCACTTCCTGCCACTTTTGTTCATGGCATAGGAAGAGCATTAGCTGCAAAAATTTCATAGTGCAGAGTACCATTTGCTGGCTACTTGACTTTCTTCTAGCCTATACAGTGGCTACCACTGTGTACAAAACTTAACAAGCTCCCTTTTGGTTTCTGTACCCCCCCATAGCCCACCAATTCTTTCCAATGTGTTAAAATACAGCTCAGAGGAGTGCCTTTAGGAATCTCTTGACTTTCACTTGCTCCCATCCTTAATATTCCTCTGGTATAAAGATATACTAGGCACTCTCCACCCTGAAGATTTCCACTGGCTTCCCTATATCTCCTGCTCCTGGGCATATACTTTTACTGAAGAAGCAAGGCTTACACGCACACACACACCACAGGAGAGGAAAAACTCCTTTTTATTTTAATCTAAAAGGAAACAACACAACACAATCAAACAAATTGACAACACACACTTGTCTCCTCTTCTTTGCTTAAATTGCTGAATACAAATCGCTATCAAACCAAGTCCTCTGTTATACCCTGCACTGGCTATATTGCTGCTAAAATGCGCTCAAAAATTTGAAGCAGTTTTACACATACTGCAGCAAGTGTACAGTTAAAACCCAATGCAATTCCTGTTGGGCCATGATCAGAGTACAGATGGGGACCTTGCAAAATACCAACCAATATCTGGCTTTGGCAAGATGTTAACAATCCCAAACATACACACTCAACCAAAAAATTTTAACTAAGTCCCGCCGTAAGCCAAAGGACTCACGCGGGGACACAGCACAAATCCCTCTGCAAGAGGGAAGCGGGGGGGCGACCCTGGCCCCACACCGTCCTGCACTCCTCTGCGGCCAGGAATCACCAGTTCCTAGTTAAAATACCACTCCACACACACCGGCAATCTCAAAGCCTCACAAACAATCAAGTATGCTCCTTCACAGTCAAGACAAGTCCCCACAATCAAAACCTTTTGGGGTCGAGCGGGTCTGGTAGAACACAGTGCAAGACTACAAAACCTGGATCCTTCCACCGGTTACCAAGGTGACACCGGGCATAATTTCAAACCTTTCACACCACTCGCTCCTTCACATAAAATAAACAACTTATTCACTCACAACTGTCTTTTCCACTTAACAACACACTGGTTAAAATACCATTGCCAGCCACACAAACAAAACTCACACACAGCACTTCCCCGTGGCACACACTCCAGACACAGTAAAGCACTCCAAATCCTTCTGCTTTCCCAAACACAAACACAGATATCCCTCTGCTGATCAGGTGGGAGTTTTAAAATTCTTTTACAACTTTAAACATATACCACTCCTCCAAAACACGTACAGCACGCTACCAGCACACCCCAAAAATACACAAATCAAAATACAAATCCTCACAAACCACCCCACGTACGGCACACCAGTAATTTCCATAGTGTAAGCACGCAAACTTTCAAAATGATCTGTTTACACTACACGCACATCCAGCGTGCTCACTGGCTGCAATTGCGATCTCCTGCGACCCACAATGGCGCCCCTGTCATCCCAAAACTCGCAGCTGGCACCCAAACTGCAGCCCACCAAGCTGCTTCTCAGCACAAACCAAGCCAAACTCGAGCCACTACTGCTCCCAGAACACAGCAAAACTGGCAATCCTGCTGCCGCTGCTGCCCCATATCGGGACACAAGCTACAAACTCCTGGTGCTGCACCACCTGAAACACAAACCACAAATACCAGACTCTGCAGAGCTTACAAAACCCAATTAGGCCTCTGCTTTGCATAAGATGTCTCTTATGATTTACAAGCTGCCTGTATTCAAAGGTACTCGTTTTCAATATTTATTAAACACACCTTTTTGTCCGTAGCTTTGGCAGGTCCTGGTCTTTCCCCACAGTGTCAGCGGGGCTGCAGGAGCCCTCTTCCCTGAAAATTCTGGGTAGGCTCCCAGAGGGGTCCCAGACCCCGATGGCCCCTCAGCCAGAGAGAGCAGAGTCTCACCAGAGTCACCAGATGATTTATTAAAATATGAATATCACTCTAATATCGATATCCAACTGTGATGGACAAAAAACTCTCTAACAGTTAAAGTTAGAAAGTGTATGTTTATTGCAATGCTTGGCAGCGCATGGGATAGCTCCCTAAGGCTCACTGCAAAGATCACAGGTAATTACAAAGCCTTTTATTTACAAAAAGGTTGAATACACAAAATACAAATGAATATTCATACCCTGTCACTTCCTCTTCTCCGCTTCGTATGCTAATTGACAAAAAGGCGATTAAGCATGCGTAGTTTGTTCCCTGAAATGGGTCGCTGGTCTTTTTGTGAGGAGTGGTCACCAAAAGGAGGAAGTAAAATTGTTGCCATTTGATTAAAATAAACTGTATTTAGCTAGTAGAGAACCTCATAGTTGACATTAGTAGCAGTCATGCTAAGGCTTGGTAGGCCGCGTATAACCTGCAGATGAACTATTATAGTGAAACTTGTAATGTAAGCAGTGTAGCTAAGAGATAATCACTTATCTAAGGAATGTACCTTTTGGCAGGAACCTAAATGTCAAGAAGATAATATTACCAGGTGTTAGAATTAAGTAAGATTTTGTTACGATGAAGAAATCATGTAAAGAAACATATAAAAACCCTGTAAAATTTCTGTGAGATGGGGCTCTGACTTTGGACGCTAGTCCCAGGCTCCCAGGGCCCTCAATAAAGCACCGCATAAACGACTTCGGTTGTTTGTGTTTTCTTCGGTTCGGGCAACAGTTTTCTGGCGATCGCGGCAGGACTCCGGAGGTGGCTAGGGGCGGTTCGCGTTTCGATCCACTCCACGCTGGCACCGAGTGATTCTCGGGGAGTCATCGGTTCGTGCCCGACCCCTGCGCCTGGCGGACGACTGCGAAAGGTAAGCCCGAAGGTGCTTTATTTTTCTGGTTTGGGTGCCTGCCCATTAAGACGAGGCGGCGATCCTCGCAGGGTTGGGCTAAGACGTCTGGTTGGTCTGGGAAGCCTAGGCGCCGGCTGTCAGACGCGGTGAAAGCTGCGCAGGTCCGGCACTTGCCCCTCGCGGCGTCGAGAAGCGGCAAGTTGGTATTGGTCTGGTATTTATTCTGGTATTTATTTTGCTGTGTGAGTGTGAGTATGTGGTATGATTGATTTGTTGAATTGTCAATATTGACTGGGGTTATTATTGTTTTGTACGCTGCTGCATATTAGTTGTTGTTGAGTTGTTGTACAGCTGTAGGTGAAACCGATTCAAAATGCCATTTAGAGCTCTTAAGTCTATGGTTCAGTTCTCTAAGGGTATACCCGAAAATACTCCGTTAGGATGTTTATTGAAGAGGTGGAAAAGTGAAGGGTTTTTCCAAGAGATGAGTAAGGACAAGATGATTGAATATTGTAATCATTGGTGGCCAGAATATGAGCGAGAGGGGCCGTCATGGCCAGAAAATGGTACTGTGGATTATGATACCCTGAATTCACTAATGCAGTATTTGAAGGAAAACGAAAAATGGGATGAGGTACAGTATTTAGACTTGTTTTACTTACTGCGCAGTAAAAAGGAGTGGCAGACTGAATGTAGCATAATGGTATTAGAGATGAAAGAACCTGGGTGCGGGGGCTGTAAAGGGAAATCTAAATGTGTCCAGTGCTTAGCCTTAACCTCTCGACCAGAGGAGGATTTGTCTTTAATGGTGTCACCCGGAGTGCCTTCCGCCCCACCCTCCCCTGCTGCCTCGGCGTCCCCTGCTGCCTCGGCGTCCTCTGCTGTCTCACCCCCTTCTGCTGTCTCCCCCCCTCCCTTCTGTTTCACCCTATTCCTCCCTGTATCCCGCGTTACCGGAGAGCAGTGCAGAGGAGGAAGAAGAGGAAGAGGAGGAGGAGGAGGTGGCAAATATAACAGTAATACCAGGGAATGCTAAGAGGGTTGTTGTGCGTCCCCCAACCCCTTCCCCCGTTTCTTCCCAAAATCGGCGAAACACCCCGCTTGCAGCACGAACTAGACAGGGACGAAAGAATCATGGGGAACCCCAGCTTATTGCTCCCTTAAGGGAAGCTATGGGACCCCAAGGAGAGAAGGTGCTTGTGAAAGTACCTTTCTCCCCAGGAGATCTGGTGATTTAGAAACAGTCAGCAGGGAGTTACCGTGAGAATCCTGAAAGAGTGGCACGGGTGGTTAAAATGATTATTAAAACACAGAATCCAGATTGGAACGATATGCAAGTTTTGTTAGACACCCTAATGGACTCCACCGAGAGGGAGATGGTGCTGCGGGCAATGAAAGAGCGTGCTCGGGAAATGATCAGGCTGCATCCAGGCAAAAGAACTTTGGGAGACTTGGTGCCCAGTGATGATCCAGGGTGGGATCCGAATGAGAATGAGAGAAAGGAATCTATCAGAGAATATCAGGAGTTGTTAGTGGAAGGAATTAGGACTGGAATGCCCAAAACACTAAACTGGTCAAAATTGTATTCAGTTAGACAAGATAAGAATGAATCACCCTCGGCGTTTCTAAAACGACTTAAAGAAACAGCCAGACGTTTCACAGATTTGGAAATTGACAGTGAAGCAGGAAAGTTGCAGCTTGCCTTAATCTTTTTCGGTCAGACCCAGGAAGATATTCGTAAGAAACTGCAGAAATTAGAGGGACAAGATACTCAGGATTTGGATAAAATGCTGGAAATAGCTTAGAAGGTTTACAATAACAGAGAAAAAGAAGCTAACAAAAAGCAACAAGCGAGCCTGTTGGCAGTGCTGCAGCATACGAATGCTGGTAGAGGAAGGGGTAGAGGTGGTTTCGGGCGGGGTCGAGGGCAAGGAAGGGCAGGATTTCAAAATATGGGAACAAGAGGAAGAGAGATGGTTTCCCCAGGACTCCAACAAGGGGGGCTTGCCTCTAATCAATGTGCTTTCTGCCGACAAATAGGACATTGGAAAAATGAGTGCCCCGTGAAAACTGGGCTGGGAGGGGCATCTGGTAATTCAGGGGGTTACCCAATGAATCCAGAAGGGGTCGCCCAAGCATTGGTGTTGAGCAACTATCAGAATCAAAGCTGACTAGAGGAAGGTCTGACGGTAGTGCTCGAAGTTGATGGGAAAAAGCAGGCATTTACAGTAGATACAGGTGCTACTCATTCTGTTCTGAATGAACGGTTAGGACCTTTGAGTGACACTACCATACAGGTAGTGGGGGGCTACAGGACAAGTAGAAGAAAGACCCTTTTTGCAGCCTTCACATTTAAGATTTGGAAGAAAAGAATGGGATCACCAATTTTTATATATGCCTAACTCCCCTAAACATCTTTTCGGGAGAGATTTACTGTCATTTTTGAATGTCAAGATATCTTTTGATCAAGGTAGTGTGAAATTAGAATTCCCAGAAAAAGAGATTGCTAAGCTTTTTGTGATTAGAGAGGTAGACCCCTCTCCAATACCTAAAGAAATTGAAGATGCAGTAGTTCCCTGGGTATGAGAAACAGGAAATCCAGGACGGTCCAAGGCAGCGGAGCCAGTGGTGGTAGAACTAAAAGAAGGGGCAAAACCAGTCAGGGTAAAACAATATCCAATCAAATTGGAAGCAAGAAAAGGGGTAGCACCTTTAATCACTCAGTTCCTAGCCCAAGGAATTTTACAAGAAAGTGAGTCAGAATACAACACTCCAATTTTTCCAGTACAAAAACCAAATGGTAAGTATAAGTTAGTACAAGATTTGAGAGCTATTAATGAAATAGTAAAGGACATTCACCCAGTGGTGGCTAACCTGTATACATTGTTAACATCTGTGTCAGAAAAATTTAAATGGTTTTCTGTGATTGATCTCAAAGATGCATTCTTCTGCATCCCTGTGGCATTGGAAAGCAGAAAATATTTTGCATTTGAATGGGAGAGTCCCGACACTGGAAGAAAGAGACAGCTCACCTGATCTCGGCTACCTCAAGGTTTCAAAAACAGTCCTACAATATTTGGAAATCAGCTGGCAAAGGAATTAGAAGTATAGAAGACAACGGAGGTAAGAGAATCTCCTTTCTCTTATGTGGTATTGCAGTATGTAGATGATATCTTTCTAGCAACAGAAGAACAAGAAATTTGCCTCAAGTTGACAATTGCACTGTTGAACATGCTAGGCCAAGCTGGCTACCGGGTATCAAAGGAGAAGGCCCAACTGGTGAAACAAAGTGTTATTTACCTGGGATGTGAAATTACACAGGGTCAGAGAAAATTAGGAATCAATCGAGTAGAAGCTATCTGTGCTATACCACAGCCAAGAAACCACCACGAACTGAGGTCCTTTTTAAGAATGGTAGGATGGTGCAGGCTGTAGATTTTGAATTTTAGGCTCTTAGCTAAGCCCTTATATGAGGCCCTGAAAGAACCGCAGCTACACTGGGACCGACAAAGGAAAAAGGCTTTTGAGGACTTAAAACAGGCCTTGAAAGAGGCCCCTGCGTTAGGCCTCCCAGATCTGAACAAGGATTTTCAGTTATATGTGAATGAAAGGCAAAAATTAGCACTTGGGGTACTGGCTCAGAGACTCGGACCTTAGAAACGCCCGGTGGGGTATTTCTCGAAGCAACTGGACCCAGTTAGTGCTGGATGGCCATCATGCTTGCGGGCAGTTACGGCCACAGTGATCCTCATTCAAGAGGCCAGAAAATTGACTTTGGGGAAGAAAATAGAGGTATTTGTGCCTCACATGGTACTGGCAGTTTTGGAACAAAAGGGGGGTCACTGGCTTTCGTCCAGCAGGATGCTACAATACCAAGCAATCCTGAGAGAACAGGACGATGTGGAGCTGAAAATGACTAATCATGTTAACCCAGCAGAATTTCTCCGCAGTGAGCAGGAAGAAGGAGAACTGGCACATGATTGCATGGAAGTGATTGAACAGGTGCATGCTAGCAGAATTGATTTAAAGGACACCCCAATGGAAGACCCGGACTGGGAATTGTTTACTGATGGATCCAGTTTTGTGGAGAATGGAACCAGGTATGCAGGGTATGCTGTAACAACAGTAAAAACTGTGGTAGAGGCGAAAGCCTTGACTCCCGGAACCTCAGCCCAACGAGCAGAAATTATTGCATTAACAAGAGCTTTGGAATTAAGCAAGGAGAGAAAGGTAAACATATTCACGGAGCTTTGTGGAAAGAACGAGGGTTGCTGAACTCTCAACGAGTTACTATCAAATATAAAACTGAAATTCTTGCTCTACTGGATGCGGTCCACCAACCTGTGAAGGTGGCTGTGATGCATGTTAGAAGACATCAGAAGGAAGACGGAAAAATTTACGAAGAGAACCGGATGGCAGACTGGACAGCTCGGGATGTAGCTAGAAAAGTATGGACTCAGATGACCTTGATACCAATTAAGGTGAGCCCAGTAACCCCACATCTATTACAGGAACCAAAGTACTCTCCAGACGATGAAAAGTTGGCAGCATTGCTGCTAGCCCAAAAGAATGCAACCGGATGGTATGTAACAAGAATGGGACAAGTTGTAGTGCCTGCCAGAATCATGAAGGCAATCCTGGAAACAGAACATAATAAATGCCATTGGGGAGCAGAAGCATTAGTAAAATTTTTGAAAAGAGAAGTAATTTCTAACCAGATGTTAACATTGGCAAAACGAGTGAATGCCATGTGTCCAATTTGTTTAAAGAATAACCCAATAGTTAGGAAACAGATTCAGCTGGGGAAATTACAGATGGGACCAGAACCAGGAGATTACTGGCAAGTGGATTTTTCAGAGTTACCGAAAGCACAGAACTACAAGTATCTTTTAGTATATGTATGCACCTTTTCAGGCTGGCCTGAAGCCTTCCCTTGCCGAACAAATCAAGCAAAAGAAGTAGTCAAAACACTATTGAGGGAAATCATTCCAAGATTTGGGGTACCGTTAAGACTGTCATCAGATAGAGACCCACATTTTATAGCAGGAATTGTACAAGAGGTGGCTAGGGTGCTAGACATATCCTGGAACTTACACACCCCATGGCGACCTCAATCTAGTGGCCAGGTAGAGCGGATGAATCAAACAATTAAAAGACAAATTAAGAAAATTTGCCAAGAGGCAAAAATACAGTGGCCACAGGCATTGCCGTTAGCATTGCTCAGAATCAGAATCAAACCCAGGGAGCGGGTGGGAGTTAGTCCATATGAAATTCTATACGGGAAACCATACCATGCTACTGTGTTAAAAGGGGATCTGCACGTGCAAGGTGATCAGACAATATTCAGTTATGTCATGTCATTAAATAAAATCCTTAATGCCTTAAGGGGAACCTTACAGTGGAACCGACTTATGCCACTGGAGAATCCGGTGCATAACATTCAACCAGGAGACCAAGTGTACGTGAAGAATTGGTCCACCCACCCCTTGAAAGAAGCATGGGACGGCCCACATCAAGTGATTCTGACAACTTACATGGCAGTAAAGGTCAAAAGAATCGACTCATAGATCCATTACACTCGGGTCAAGAAAGTCCCTGTACAATGGGAGACTCAGTCTCTCCCACGCAGATGATCTTCCGCGGAAAGTAGTATTTTTAATTATATTGTTATTGGTACGGACGAAACCCATCCTTGTTAATGGTTCTGATTCTATTGTAGTTGCAGTTACCGAACCAGTGGTTGGTGTCATGGAAGGAATAGATGTGAACCTGACCTGTTTAATAACAAATAACCAGAAAACTGAAGCCCGGAATGTGTGAGCAACCTGGAAGAAAGGTGCTGATTATCCGGAAGCAAATGTTACTACAGTTTGAGATAAGGATGCACAAAAAAGAAACACCACATTACAGCTGAAGCGAGTCAGCCAAGAGGATATAGAAAGGTACATGTGTATTGTAAAATCCCAAGAAAGCTTTGATTATAAGCAAATTAAATTGAGAATAGTGCCCTGGAAGTTGTGGAAGGATGCTCCATCCCAGGAATCTGTAGAGATAAAACCCCCCTGGACTGGACAAGATATGTGGGATAGACTAACTTTGAAGATGAGTTGCCCATTCATGTTAAAACAGAAATGTAATCAGACTTTGCAAGTCAAATGGTAGAAAGAAAACAAGCCAAAGTCACGGGATAGGATAGACCAAGGAATTAGCTAGTGGGAGAAATCTGGAAAAGGTATAAGATGGTTAAATATTAGTAACCCTCAAATTAGTCTTACTGAAGGAAAATACTTGTGTTTAGTGATATGTAGAATTGAGGCTGATTATGGAATAAGAATTGTAGAAGCTGGACAAGGAACCAGACCCCCTCACATAGTACCCCCAATAGGAAAGAAGCGTAGAGAGCTAAAAGATACAGAAGTAGCTGTACACCAAAGTCATGAACGAGAAAATTTGATAATAAGGCTGATTAGAGATTTTGGGATGGTGCAAAACGTATCCCGAATTACAGCATGCCTGCCACTTCCACAAGTGGCAGGGGAACCAATTCCATGGGGAATAATTCCCATTCCATTACCACCTGAGACAGCAAAAAACATATCTACTGTATGTCACATTGAAAGAAAAGAAAGAGAAATAGTGATTGTCAAAAAGAATGTATGGAACGCAGCACTGTATGCTGCTAGAGATGTAGAAGTTAGAACAAAGCAACCTTACCAGGAAGTTAAGTGTGAAAATATAAGCCAGCAACAAGTGATTTGAGATAATTGGAAAACTGTATGGGGTCCGAGCTTACTAGAACACTACAGCTATATTGGAGCAGTGAGTTGGTGTATACAATGGACAGAGAGTAAAAATAAAACCCTGTTAGAAGTCTATAAGACAGAAACGTCTACAAGAGAAATTAAAGAAGCTAGAGAAAATTGGAACTGCACTAAAGTTATTACATGTGATACCCCTGAAAGTCAGATTAATCTAGCTCCTCTTAGGGTACTACTTAAGTGGGGATGTGAATGCAGGAGATTCAATCATACAATACTGGACAAAGTAAATTCACTTTGGAGTGACCGAATTAGGAGAGCTGTAAGCTGTAAGGACACTACAATTAAAAGTCCAGGAAACTTAGTTTGGGTAATGAGACATAGACAATGGACCACACATATTCCTATAGATGGGCCTGTGACACAAATTACTCTAGGAATCCCCACTCTTTGTCCCCTATGGAAGCAATCAAAATTAAAATCCAACCAGAAGAAAAGAGAAGTAGATGCATTCACTGAGTTAGAAAATGAATAGCACGAACCTGATGGCGGAGTTAAATTTAGATGGGCTTTGGAATCACTATTTGCGCCTATAGCCACCTATAAGAACAGAGAGATGCTGTACAAGTTGCTAGGGCAGACTGAAAGATTAGCAGCAGCCACTAAAAAAGGATTCAAGGATATAAATTTGCAATTACAAGCCACATCCCGAATGACTTTGCAGAACAGGATGGCACTGGATATGCTCCTGCTGAAAGAGCATGGTGTGTGTCAGTATCTAAAAACAAGAATTGATCATTGCTGCATCCATATTCCAAACATGACTATTGAAGTAGAAAAAGATATCTCTCAATTAGAAATCGTTGAATCCAAAACAAAAGATATTGAAAAGGAAGCACAACATAATTAGATCGGAGAAATTTTTGAATCTTTAGGGCTTCAGGTTTCTGGATGGGTTTCGTCTGTAATACAGTACATTTTGTTGATTGTAATTCTGTTATTAATTGTTTAGCTAGTATATAAGTGTGTTTTAGGAGTCATCAAGAAAGAAACAAAACGTACCAGAAGAGTGATGAAAGCCTTGACAAGAACCAACGAGATGCAACTGTCTCACTTGACTCCTCCGAAATATGAAGATGTTATTGGGCAAGAGAACTCGGCATTTGAAAGACCCGATGACAACTGAGAATTGAGCATCCTTGCAGAAGACTGAAGAATGCTCAAAAGGGGGGAGTTGTTGCCATTTGATTAAAATAAACTGTATTTAATTAGTAGAGAACCTTATAGTTGACATTAGTAGCAGTCATGCTAAGGCTTGGTAGGCCGCGTATAACCTGCAGATGAACTATTATAGTGAAATTTGTAATGTAAGCAGTGTAGCTAAGAGATAATCACTTATCTAAGGAATGTACCTTTTGGCAGGAACCTAAATGTCAAGAAGATAATAGTACCAGGTGTTAGAATTAAGTAAGATTTTGTTATGATGAAGAAATCATGTAAAGAAACATATAAAAACCCTGTAAAATTTCTGTGAGATGGGGCTCTGACTTTGGACGCTAGTCCCAGGCTCCCAGGGCCCTCAATAAAGCACCGCATAAACGACTTCGGTTGTTTGTGTTTTCTTCGGATCGGGCAACAAAATGAGTCTTCCTCGTTCTGAACTTTCAACCTTTTCAGTGCAGATGTGATTAATGGATGGTAGAACTCCCTGTTTCCTGTTTTCCAGGACTATTTCAGTGGATTTCTGGAAACAGGAGGTCTTGTGTTGTATTGATTAGTTTCTCTGTTTGACAAGCAATGAGTTATTAGATCCGGGGTAGCTTATCTTAAATCTGGTTTCTTTTAACCATCCTCTAACTTTTAACTGATTTCAGCAAACTTTATCTATTCATTCCAGCTAAATCAGCAACATCTATTGTTAACTATAACCTTAGCTTTTCTAAAATCTTCAAAATTAGTGTCTCAACATCTTTAAGTTTTGGATGTAAAACACCTATGTCCATTCTTGCAATTGGGGATCAAAGAGGTGGATGTTTCCCCCAAACAGCAAACAGCATGCTAGGCTGCATGGAACCTGCAGAGATATCAAGGAGGGGATCCCTTTTCAGAAGGACACTGCTAACCTGAGTCCTACCCATATGACAAGTTATTTTGTGTCTGGGTAGGGAAAGAGAGGGATAGGAAAGGGGACACGGAAGCCACCATCCTCGGGGGAGACCTCAAAACATTGGTCTTCACAAGAGAGCCTCCGGCTCCTCCACTCCCCCCGGAGTGGGAGAGACTTACTGCGGAACAGCCACTGCCTCCCGAGGTGGAGCTTTGAGAGGAGCCAGAGACGGGGATGGGGACAAGAAAAGAAGAAGCATGGGAAAGTAAACTCCAAGTAGCATGGCCATTGCCATCTTGGAAAGGGGATCTTAGTCGGGCCACGTGGCCTATGTTTTCCTGAGCAGGGAGTTGAGAAGGTTTTAAGGGGAGTCCGAGAGGAAGAGGGCAAGGGAGACTTCACTGAAGCCAAAAAAAGAGGGTCACTATGCAGGAGAGAGAGACAGGATTGAGGGCTGAGGGAAGGGTCTCTGGCATTTGAATACCCTTTACCAGGACAGGGAGGGGACCAGGATCTGGGATATGGGGGTGAGGAAAGAGGAGTATAGGAACAGACAAAACCCATGGGAGGAAGGACTGATTGCTGGGACACCTGGCCTTGTCTAACATGGTATAAGGCCTCCTGAACGATGTTAAAAATAGGCAGTAATTGGGGCACTCTATTCCTCAAAATATCTCCTACTCTTTCTTAAAACCACCCATCAGCAATCACCTCAGTAGGTAGCCAGGGGAAGGTATCATGAAACTGCCGGGCTAACCTTTTTAGATCCTCTTTCCTACACTTTCTCCCATAAGAAATAAAAATTAACTTAAAGGGAGGATAAACAACTCATTGACATATGAAAGATGTCATTCCCCTTTCCACTATAACTGGAAAGAACCCTCCTGTAAGCTACCACCACCCCCTCAATATCTGCAGCTAACTATGTGGCCTTTTGGTTAGTGGCTCTCTAGTGGGATCCAATGGGGTTCCCTAGAGAAAGCAGAGGGGGGTCCCCGCTAGCCTGGCCCTGACTATTGGGGAATTTTGGGGTCTGGACCCACTCACCACTCGACCTCCTCTTTGGGATCCTCTTCGGGATCCAAGGGCGGAGCTTTTTCTAGCTTACAGGATTCCTTGATCCGGAGCTGTTCTCCACCATCCACAAGAACTGCTCCTCTCCCTTGCTGGTCCAATAAAACTTGGAGTTTGCTTCAAAGTGACAAGTGCCTTGGACAACCTCTTTTTGACTTCTGCTGGGTCCTCCAAACAAACCGGGCCACGAGACAGACTGACAAGGCAGAAGCCACCCTGAGTGGGGCTCTCAAAGCCTCCCCACTTGGATGAAGTTTTCAGGAAGTCTGTCGCAATTCTCGCTGCCACCACGTTGGTGTCTTGGGTTATGTAACTAAAAAAAAAGTGTATTTTATTTCATCTGTTGAACGCAGCTGGGGAGATGTTTTTCTTTATCTCTTGTAACTCCAGGGGGGAAGGGGGCGGATGCCTTCTGATAATAGGCCAGCTGTTAAAACCAGGTGTGGCAGTGTTTCTTATCTCTTCCACTACTGTTCACCCTCGGGGGGGGGGGGGGGGGTGGGGGGGGTGGGAGGAGGGAATATCTTCTGTTATGGGCCATTAAGGCTCACACATGACACATTACATCATCCCATTGTGAGATGCTCCATCAAGTGGGGGAGGAGCCAACCATTTCTACCAAGATAAAAACTTAGATGTAGGAACACCAAGCAGACTGTTTTACACTGGATTCCCAGAGGAAGACTCGACTCATCTCGCCATTGCTGGACCCTTTTCTACAGGATCATCTCTACTCCACAGAACATCTGTTACTCCAGGAGGATTTATTTGGACTGCTTCCAACACCCTGACAACATGGCATAGGGTCATATCTCTGACTTGGTCAGGGTTTTCTAGGACTGTTGTTTGATTGCTGGTTTGTTTTTTGTAATACTGCATTTGTATTTTTAATATTCCTAGTAAAGAACTGTTATTCCTAGTCTCATATTTTAGCCTGAAAGCCCGTAATTTCAAAATGATAATAATTTGGAGGGAGGGGGTTTACATTCTCCCTTCCAAGGGCAGCTCCAACTTTCCCTGACAGATACCTGTCTTTCCAAACCATGACAGTTGGTGTGCCAGATGTTGTAATCACAGTCCTAGTCCAGGGCCACAAGTAAGGGGGGCTGTGACACTTCCCCCAGGGTTCCTGAGTTTCCTTGGCACCCACCTGCCGATTGGGGTAGGAAATTAAGAGACAGACTCTGTGTGCCACTCCAAGTAACAAATTTATTAACAGAAACAGAAAGCAACCTTAACTTGAAGGCTGGGCAGAGGCAGAGAAATCAAACACTGGGCTCACAATGACTTATAAACAGGGGAGGTCTCAGGGGAGGGTACAAATACAATGACCAAATGGGAACACAAGGGGTGGGGAGCAACTTCAACCCAAAGTGGGAGGGAGTAGCATAGAGTAGGATTGATGGGGGGAGGGGGGGGAGGGGTAGGAGGAACAATGAGTGGATCGAAAGGGTGAGTGATCCCAGCACAAGGAATGCAGCTGGGACCACAACCAACCACACAAGGAAGGAGGGGGGGTACAGAACAAATCATTTGAAGGACTAAAATTATGAAAAAATGCATCACCATAAATTACTTTACCCTGAATGTGTACCCATGTTCCAAATTGTATGGCTTGTGCTGTTTTGATTTTTTATCTCACAATTTTAAGTGTGGTTGTGTCTGAATTCCACTATATATCATCTCTGGATTGTTAGCAAAGACTAAATGTCATGAGATTGATTTGAAATTCCCACCTTCCAGTTATAATCCAAATTAGAACCTTTTTGTGTGTTTTACAATGAGATTATTCCTTGGTTTAGTATACAAAAGGTTCTGGTTTGCATTAGTGTTGGTTCTCCTCTGTTACAGTTCTGGTTTCTTTATCTCTGCTGAGGTCATGATGAAAGACACGGGAAATGAAGAATCGAGTTCGGACTTGGATGTTTATTATCTCTTATCTATTTACAGTATTTACAGACTCAAGCACCGTGAGCGCTTAGAAAATGAGGGTAAAATGGAGTCGTTCTAACTCTTTCCAAGGTTATTTAAGTGATAAGTACTGAATACTAAGGTGACACATATTATTTATGCTTTTGACCCAATAATAACCACCCAAGGCCTGCAATGTGGACCTTTTTCACCCAGTTACAGAAAACCACCTAAACCCATGAAGAAGAAGGAAGAAGAAGGTGAAGAAGGACAAAGGCAACACCCCAAATCCTCCATCTTGGCTCATATGTATTACTATACACTAAACCACCAAATTCTAAGTTTCTAGGACTCCAACATCTCCCCCTCCTGTTTGAACAATGAAGACTGCTTTGACTGCTTCATTTTTCTTGACTTACCACTCCCTAGAGTGGTAGAAAGAAATGTCCTTGACCAAAGATTGATCTTTTCTTGTATAGCTAAATTTGGCACAAAAAATTCATGTTTATAGAATTAGAGATGTCCAGTTCTTCAGGTTAAAAAGATGCCTTGGGAAGGTGAGGAATTCACTAGTCTCATGCATCTACTGGCATGCCAATTAAACAGGTAGATGTCCCCTCTCAGATTGCATAGGAAAGACGAATGATTTCTAAATCTGATGCATTGGCTAAAGCCTTAGGTTTTCTAACTGGCAATTTTGCATTACCAAAAGCAAATAAGCGAAAAGCATAAGCATAGCATTTGACTGAACCTTATATTTCTCTTAAACTATCATCTAACAAAGGAATTCTACAGTACTATTGATCCCCAAACATTGGTCTTTGGTTGATTGACAGGTAAGGTTGCATTGCTGAAGGCAAACAAGACAAGATATGAACATGATACCTAATTTAACTTCATGTTTTTATTTGGTTATTTTTTGATTTGAGGCATTTTCTTTTTCGTTCCTAATTTCCAAGCAAATCTTTTAGCACATTCCTTTTTCTTTTTTTTTTTTTTTTCTAAATTTGTTCTGGAACCACCCAAAGATATGGCACTAAATTGTTTTGTTTGTGTGAAAAATGCATATTATATGGCTCTATGCAGATATTTACTATATGTATTATGCTAGGTTGAAAAGTTATGCTGTATTAACATTTGAATAATATAGTAAATGTAGTTTTGTAATTAACATTAAGCTTTAGTAATCAAAAATAAAAACTGTGTGTGAGATATTCTTTTTTTAGCTCAAGAGAAAGAGAAGATAACCAAGAAATTCTTCGCACAGAGATAATTACAGAAACCCCTAAATTTTCCAGAGGAGAGAGATTTATGGCTTCCTAATCAACAGAAACAACCTCTTCAAGCCTGACTTAGACTCAAAGGCGCCTGGGGGGAATTAACAGAAAGTTTCTGACAAGTACCAGGCAAACTGTCTTGTTTTAAATAAAATATGCATAATCATGAGGTGACTCCTCTTAAGGGGTAAATTCTCTTTTAACGTTGTCCTTCTCCTGGCTGACTTTTGTCTAGGAAGGGGGACCCAGCCCAGGCTGTAACTCTTTGCTTTTATTGTCTTATTAATTGTCCTAACTCTAAATTGTTTAACCTTTATTATTATATTTGTATTACTATTTTTTATAACCATTTTATTTTTATTAAACTTTCATAAATTTCAAAAACAAGCAATTGGCGTTTATTACAGTTTGCATTCAACTCCGCAAATTAGAATATCTTTTGATTCTCTCAAAAATTCTCTTCTACACTCCTCTCTAAGGGTAGGAAGACGGGAGCTATTTTCTTCTTCATGACCCCACTGCAACTTAAAATTCTATGGCTTTATACTGTGTTCGGGCTTCTAAATCATAACACAATGTACACCACGCTTGTGCCAATAGAGCTGTATGATAGCAATGATTCCCACACTTTTTACATTGACACTAAACCCAAGGTTCACAGTTCTTGCATGTGGGACAAAAGATGTCTGTCATCAGCCAGAGTCTTTGTGCAGTTCACGTCTGCCTGCTTGCTTCTCTGTTCTTGGACTTGTCAGCATGTTTTTGTGCTTGACATGACTTCACGTCCTTTGCTGGAATCCACCTGTGGTCTGTATCTGCAGAAACAGAAGCAAGCTCTTTGCTCAAGGTTAATAGAGAAAGTACACCTTGACAGAAAGATGTTTAACTTGTTAAAACTGAAAACAATTAGGAAAAATTCAGATACAACTAAGAATATTTCAGATGACAAGCATAATTAATGACTGTTAACAATAACACATATGAAGTTAGATGATCACCAATCATTAAAATACTGTACCGTCATCCCAGAATCTGCAACAGCTGAAAAACTAAATCAATGAGGAATTGGACAATCATCTCTGGATAATGATCTCCAAGCTCATTCTAAAAACAGATTCAGCTGCCATACTTATAGGGTCAAATTGCCAAGTCAAAGTGACTTGTATTCTGTTTTGGGTGAAGAAAACATCTGGGTTTGTTAATAAAAACATCTGTCCAGATAGAGTCAAGGGTCTGGCCAGAACCCAAGCTCAGAGCTGGAGTGATGTCCCTTAATATATTTTAAAAACAAAGTTCTTAACAATAGTAGTCATGAGATGCTTAAGCAACTAGAGAACATAAGGAAATGATACGTATCTTAGATAATTAGAAAAATATGTTAAAGTATTTAAGAAGTGTTATAAATGTCAGGACAATTTATTACTAAATTCAATAATTTGGTTTATTAAAAATTTAAATTACAAAATTTGGAATCAAATTACAGAATTTTAAGCAATAAAAAAAAACCTCTCTACAAACAGCGACACTTATTTGACAGTTTCTCTTGGGAAAAAAGAGAGCTAAGGGTGACCCATAGACATAGACCCTGGCCATCTGTGTCTCTAGCTGGGTACACGAATTTGCCATGTTCGAGGCTTGGTTTTTATACTCTTTATTCTGCCTCTGGCAATAGTTCCCCATATTTCTCTTTGTTTCTTGGTTAGCTATTTAAACTCAAATCTATCTCTGGTCGGATTGAAAAGAGCTCCCCTCCCAAGTCCATGTGTTAATGTTCAGTTTCTATGGATCTTTATAGTTGATGAATGTTCGAGATATGGGTGATATTGCTTGATGGTCTGTGAAGGTGGCTCTCGACGTGTGAGTTGCTGATACCGGCTAATCTCAACAGGTCCCCTCCCAATACTTGAGAAAGCTGCAAAGTCTTTTGTTCTCTTCTGAATGGAGAAACTTCTTAAAACATAGACTTTTACCTGATATAAATTTATACAGCTTTATAATTTTCTAATTTACCATAAGAACATGAATTAATCATCTCACGTTTTTCACAATTCCTCTATTTCTTTTCTTTTGTTAACCATTTAATTTATGTTTGCATCATTTTTATCATTTTCTGATTGCATATTTACTTAACTTTCAATTTTAGACTAAATTTCAATGCTTTTGTTTTCTCTGGTACTATTTCTTACAAATTTCTATAGCTTTTACTGCGTGAGGTTAAACTCTCTTAGAGGTCTTTTTCAATGGGATTTCTGAGGATGAAGAGAACATTTGTGACTAATGATCTTTAGGTAAGGTCTATCGGTTGAAATCTTTTTTTTTTTAATTTCATCTCTTGGTCTAAATTTCCTTTTTGAGGGTGCTCTAAGGTGGACTGAATTTTAGCTTCAGGGCTGTCTAGGTTGGGAAACCTCGGGCTAAGTTTAGTTTTATTATGCCAGCTCTCTGTTGGGCTCAGTTAAGCTTATGACTATTAGAGTGATTTACAAACCGATTCTTCTGTTTATGCCAGCGCCCATTTGGTTGCATCCAAATGGCGAGGTGTTTGTTTTTTCTCAAACAGCAGGTAAAGGTTGCTCCGATCCTCTTTCTGGTTTCTGCCACATATCTATCAGGTGGTTTCTCTTAGGTGGCTTTAGCTGTTCTGTCGCGGTCAGGAGCCTTTTGGACTAAAATCTCGGTTTCTATGTTTTTGCTTTTCTACTCTCGCTTACTGAATTTTAGGTGTTATCTAATTGATTCCTGTTTTCTTCACTGATCACACGGTCAAAAATGTCTCTCTTAATATTTCTCTTAATGTTTCTTCGCACTAGCACCTGTTAAAGACATAACAGGGGAACTCTCCAAAACTGAGGGGTTAGCACAGACTACACCTTTATTATTGGCGATTGATGAGAGACGGGAAGACTGATTCGGTGATCAGAATTCGATTTTACTCAGGTTTTCCAAAAGCTTATATACTATTTCAGACAGGTTAATCATTTCTACTACAATAATCAGGTTAAAAATCACACAGAAAACTCATGCATTTTACAACAACTCTTTGCTTGCAGAAGTTGATTGAATCTTCTCTCTTCCCGTAAGCAGGTGTAATCCCATCTCCTGTAATTTTCACAGTTCTGTTTATTCCTGCCATGGCATCTTGGTTATCAAACCAGATATGCTAATCAAGTCTGTTTGACTCTCTGTTTTGTGTATTCCCAGATCTCCCCCTTCTGTATTAACCAAGAATACCCCCTTGATGGCTTTATTAACTAATCTCTGCACACATTGAAGCAAGCAAGGTATCATAACTAATACAATTATTATTAAAATCATTACATGCATTCCTATCCTAAGAAAATCTTTTAGCCAGGGTGTCAAACCCCAGCCACTAAACAGGTTATCTAGCCAAGATCCAGATTCTACCTTTAGTTTAAACACACTGTAAAATATAAGGAATAATTATAACAATACATAATATAATGTCTAATACAAGAAAGCTTATTTTAACTAAATTTCTAATTTATTTATGGAGTCTTTAGCTTCTTAGGAGTTTATTCAGCTGTTCAAAACTATCATCTGTTTGCAGGTTTTACACTTTCTTATAGGGCTGAGGCTTCACGATTTTGCAACATAAACTGAATCTGTTACTAGATTAAAAGGAAGAGAAAAATTTTTGAAAAGCTCTGACAGCAGTAGCAAGTTGAATAATTTGACGGGATTTAAGTCTGTCATTGAACAATTCAAGAAACTAAAAACATACAAGGCTTTGCATAATCTTTCAGCAGGAGTGTCCCCGGCTCCCCCCTTTTGTTTTACCACAAGACGTTTGAGAGAGCCATGGGCGTTACCTTCAGTGAGAAAACCCGGTAGATTGGAATGTGACCTGATATGCATCACAAAGTAAGGAGCCGTCCTCTGGTCTAACAGAGAGACCAGCAGTTTTAACCAGGAAAAAAGAATGTCATTTTTAACATTTTTCAAAACAGAATTCTCTGCTCTCTGTACAATACCTGAAACATATGCGGAGTCAGTAATCAGATTAAAAGGTGTGCTGAATTTCTGAAACACTCTGACAACAGCAGCTAATTCCACTATTTGTGGAGACCCTTCAACCACAGCAATATCAGATTGCCAAGTTCCAGTTTCAGGGTCCCTCCATACAATCACTGATTTACGGGTTTTCCCAGACCCATCTGTGAATATTGTCATAGCTTGCAAGGGAGTCTCACTTCTCTTTGGCTTGGGGATTAAATTAAAAGACGAACTTAATAATTTGTGTTTAGGCGGATGGATAGATATCTGCCCTGGGTAATTTGTTAAAGCAATTTGCAATTTTTCAGACATCTGTAGCAACCAATTCAAATAAAACATTGTGAGAGGTAGATAGATAATATCAAAATCTTTCCCAGCCAAAGAGGTCAGTCTTTGCCGAGCCTTGACAATCAACATGGCCATAAGTTCATCTTGCATGGAAATAGTCTTGGGCATATTGTTAGGCAAAAAGACCCATTCGATAATTAGAAGAGGATCTGGTTTTTCTGAGTCCCACTGAAATATTAATGCATAAGGCTGTTTATTAGGATTCAGAATAATTAGCCACAAAGGCAACTCTGGAGCCCACCTAGCTGATTGCCTTTGAGAGATAGCATCAGCTACTTTTTGAAGCGCAATTTGTGCTTCTTTGTTTAAGTGTCTGGGTGATAAGAGGTTAGGCTCTCCTCCCAGGAGGGCAAACAATGGCTCTAAATCTGCATTTGAAATCCCAAGCAAGGGACGGACCCAATTTATTGTTCCTAGCAACTTCTGTGCATCATGTAAAGTTTTGATTTCAGTTGAGATTTGCAAGGGTTGTGCAGAAATAGAATGCATGCTTATTCGCCAGCCCAAATATTTCCAGGGAGATGTCTTTTGAACCTTTTCAGAAGCAATGGTGAGGCCTGCTGAGGTAACAGCTTGGCAGACAGCCTGCACTGCTTCCTCCATATGACCCACGGTTTCTGCAGAAATAAGAATGTCATCCATATAATGATAAAAGAGAACATCAGGCATTTGTTCCCGTATCGGGCTCAGGGTTTTTGCCACGTACCACTGACACAAAATTGGGCTATTTCGCATTCCTTGGGGAAGTGATAACCAATGATATCGATTTAGAGGTGCCTGCATATTAATGCTCGGCACAGAAAAGCTAAATTTGGGTGCATCATCTCGATGCAGAGGAATGTCAAAAAAACAATCCTTTAAATCAATTACTGTTAAATGCCAATTTCTAGGAATCATAGAAGGGGAAGGGAGGCCTGGCTGTAGGGGCCCCATTCCCTCAATTACCTCGTTTATTTTCCTCAAGTCATGCAATAGCCTCCACCCTCCAGACCGCTTTTTGATTACAAACACCGGTGAATTCCAAGGGCTATTAGATGGGACTATGTGTCCCTTTTCCAGCTGTACCTTTACAAGTTCTTGTAAAATGCGCAGTTTTTCTAATGACATGGGCCATTGGTCTACCCAAACTGGATCAGAGGATTTCCAAGTCAGTTTGGGGGTCTCGCGCGCCCCAATGACCCTTATACAAAATTTGACTGCATGAAAATTCCCCATTGAGACAAAACATCTCTCCCCCATAAAATCAGCGGCGCAGACAACACATAAGGCCTGACAGTTGCTACCCTGCCTTCAGGCCCTGTGATCTGTACCAGGTGTTGGCTTTGATAGCTTTGACTGTTTCCACCCACCCCTGAGAGGACCTGGGGGACAGGCATTAATGGCCAATCATTAGGCCATTGATTTTGGGAGATAAGACTGATATCCGCGCCCGTGTCAATCAGTCCGGTTAAAATTAACTCTTTACCTCTCAGAGACACCTTACACCTGCACGTAGGACGTTCAGGAGTTATGCGCTGGGTCCAAAAAATTTGTGGTACCCCCGTTGAACCAAACCCGCCTCCCCTCTGATTAGCTATCGGGGGTGTGGATAAGGGGGCTGCTGGAAAAGGTACAAGCTGGGCTATTTTGGTCCCTGCTGGGACCACGCAGGGGGGCTGTGGGGTCCAAGCCATGATTTTTATTTCCCCAACCGTGTCAGAATCAATAACTCCTGGCAAAACAAATAATCCTGTTACTGAGGTAGAAGATCTACCTAAAAGCAAAGCATGGTGACCTGGTAGCAAAGGTCCGTAAATTCCTGTGGGGAGACAAAACACTGAGGAATTGGTCAACGTTACTGTATCACGGGTTGAAATGTCCAATCCGGCGCTCCCTGGGGTTGCTGGCCGTAGGTCGGAGATGGTCCGGTGGATGGGGGCTGGGCCGGCTGGAAGCTGAAGGTTGCTCCTGGTTACTGCGTCTGCTGTGGGACTTGTGTCTGCACTCGTTGCTGTCCCATGCTGTGAGATGATTTGCTGTAAAAGCTGGCCATTTGGTGAAACTTGAAGAGGCATTGATCAGCGAAATAAAGGCAAGGTCTCTGTCTTTAAGGGCTTTCTTTTTTATCTGTAACCAATTGTTATGCCTATTTGAAGCGAGTCAGTCCGGATCATTTTCGGGGCCGGGGTCGAATGGCTTTCTGTCACTGTTAAAGTCAGAGTCCCCATAAGCGATCAGTGTTCGGCAGCTCTGTGGTCGCTGGTGGGATCCCGGTGGGGGTGCAGCTGGCGGCTGGGCTTTATCTTTGGCGTTCGTCGGGGAGGGGGTGCGGACGGGGGACGGGGAGCGGGACCTGGGCAGGTTTCAGTCTGGCACGGCCTCCGGGGCCGTCTCCGCGGTAGCCTCGCAGGCTGCCTCGCTCCCCCCCTCTTTTTTAACCGCTTCCATGACCGCCCTCCATGCAGGAAGCAGGCGCAGCTCTGGCTCGTGGCCAGGCAGCGTAGCCAGGTCGTAGAGCTTTACGCCGACCTTGTCCCAGTAGCGGAGAGTAAGAACAGAGGAAGGGGTGGTATCGGGGAACATGCGTGACACCCATCGTAGGAGCGACTTAAGGTCCTGCTTAAGAATGGGGGATCCATGCTTGCTCAGCAAGCGCTGGATGGTTTTCTTAACGTCTCTTCCGTCGGACATGACCTGTCCCATACCTTGAGTTCCCCTGGCTCACCTGTCACGTCCGGCGTACAGATGATTGTAGGCCCAAACGCGGTTCTTTCACCGCCACGATCAGTTCCAGGGGCGTCGCCAATTGCCAGCAGACCGCCGGTTCTTCTCCTCACACGGAGCACCAATTATTGGCGATTGATGAGAGACGGGAAGACTGATTCGGTGATCAGAATTCGATTTTACTCAGGTTTTCCAAAAGCTTATATACTATTTCAGACAGGTTAATCATTTCTACTACAATAATCAGGTTAAAAATCACACAGAAAACTCATGCATTTTACAACAACTCTTTGCTTGCAGAAGTTGATTGAATCTTCTCTCTTCCCGTAAGCAGGTGTAATCCCATCTCCTGTAATTTTCACAGTTCTGTTTATTCCTGCCATGGCATCTTGGTTATCAAACCAGATATGCTAATCAAGTCTGTTTGACTCTCTGTTTTGTGTATTCCCAGACTTTGTCATATGAAAAAAACTTATTTTTCTAGAATCTATCTGATTTTATAAATCAACATCTTGAAGCTCTCTTACAGCTGGCTTTAAATTAAATTTATCAATTTAGATCTAGGTATAATGCAAGTTTAATTTTGAACAGTACTTTTTGAAAAATCTTTGGAAATACCTTACAGGAAGGAAACATGCTACGACTATTATTCAGACAATCTGAATATTTGAATGAGTTTTCTAGTTCATAATTCACTCATCTTCTTTATACAAAATAATTTACAATTTTCTATACAACTCAAAATCTTTTTTTTACACAAGAATGATTCAATTCCTTATCTAGAATTTAAAGAACTTAATACAAAAAAAATCTTTTTTTTTGTACTGTTACAGGGAAAAATTAAAATTAACAGAAAGAGAATTTTACTTCTTATTAAACGAGGTTTATACTGAGACATACAAACAATTCTTTTTATATTTTACTAATACTTCTGACAATGTCTACTGGGTATATAGCGAGTAAATAATAAACACTAAGACTACTTTAAATCTCATAGCATTAACACAGGTTTTAGCTCTTTAAAGAAAAATTCAGTTTAAAAAAATCATAGACAAGCACAAACAATTTGGGCTTATTTCAAGAATCAAACTCAGCACATTCAGAGTGATTTGGTATACAGACAAACATTCATAAAACTTAGTATTTTACAATGTTTTGTGACAACAGCAGTTTCTAAGACAATCAGTTGTTAAGGTTACACACATCTTCTCTCAGTTTCTGCAGTCTCAGTGCAATGAGTCTGCACTACTGCTAATTAACTGAACTACAAATTTATATTTCAGACCCCTACCTAGTGCGGCAAGATACAAACCGCAGTAATAGCTGAAGTGACTATTCGACAGGGAGTTAATTCAAACAATCAGTGAGCAGGACAACTTAATGAAGGATAACTTTTAAGCAACATTTGTACCTAATACAAATTAAAAGAAAAACTTAAGACTTCACCTATAATCTTGGGGGAGTATTTTAACAAGACATAGAAAAAAACAAGGCACACTAAATAGAAGAAAATGATATTACAAATAGTAGAACTTATTCTTTTACTACTTATAGAATATAACTTTGTTGAGGGTCTGATCTCTTTTAGCTTTTATCATAGGAAGTGGATAAAACAACAGGGTTAATTCATCTGTAACAGGCATCAAAATACTTGAAAACTTTTCAGGGCTACGAGTCACCCTGAAACTCAGGCCTTATTAGCTTACTCAACTTTTTCTAATACAGATACAGGCACTATTATCTGTCACAAAGAGCTTCTACAAAATTAACTTATTTTCTATTTATTTTAGATCTAAACTGGTCAGTTTTAATTTACTTTTTCTTTCAAAAAAATAATCAAATTAATATATGTAATTTAATTATGCTTTCAGTGTACTATTTAAATATTTACCTACTAAAATATAGTATTTAACTATTTAAATAGCTGAAACTCAAACAACTAGTTTTCTTTCTATTGTATCTACTAAACACAAATGTCTTCTCACACATCAGTTGTTTTTGAAGAGCATATTTTTCTCTTTTTTTTTTTTTCTCTGCATGTAATGCTAACAACATTCAGAAAAACGCAAAACTTCCTGAGGGATACTATAGAAATAAATCCAAAGCAAAAACACTAAGAAAGAAATAAGTCTACACAATTATTCACCCCTAAGAAATACAAGCACTAGAACAATTCTAAGACTTGTACCCTCCCAAACCCAGGGATAGACAAAAAGACACTATACTAAAGGAATCAACTATCTCTTCTAAGAAATCAGCTATATATAAAAAACTTTTCTCTGTTTCTTTCAAGCAAACACACAAAAAAATAAAGATTACAGAGAATCAGAAAAAATCATAGCCAGTTCAATTAAGAAGCAATTTTAACTCGGACTCTACTGGTCACACGCTTCAAAAAACTCAATCAACAGAAAAAAACCACTCTGCAACACGTTGCTTGCCTCTACAAACACTGTATTATTATTTCACATTTAAACTAACAATCTAACCCAAAAGTGTAGCAATCATTTCAAAGATCAATGAGCTACATCGGTCACAATGTACACAAAAACCCTCACATGCAATAAACAAGCAACTGCAATGCCTACTGTTCTAGGCATTTAAAAACAGCTACCCCTATATCTTTTTATACATGAAATACAAATAGCTTTTTACACTGTCTACAACTACAAAGCAAACTTTCATACATCTCCCTAAGGCAATCTCACTGAGCCTCGGCAGCCTAGCTCCAACCAGCAGAAAACACACCAGTTTCTAAAGCTCTCCTAAGAAAACCCCATGGGAACAGGGAGTCTATACCTACATTCTCCCGCACAAGCATATGGGCGTGACTTTTTGGTGTCTTACTTCTGACAACGGTTAATAGAGAGGAGGGAGGGTAAACTGCCTAAAAAGCAATCTGCACCCCTTTCACCATATTGGACAAAAACTACACAAATTCAGGTGATTAAAGGGAGAGAGAGAAAA
Source organism: Prinia subflava (assembly GCF_021018805.1). Classification (NCBI taxonomy): domain Eukaryota; kingdom Metazoa; phylum Chordata; class Aves; order Passeriformes; family Cisticolidae; genus Prinia; species Prinia subflava. The sequence continues at coordinate 7,101,900 of NW_026960606.1, forward strand.
AAAAAAGAATCCTGGCCTTTTCTAAAGTGTTATTCATCAACTCTAAGTGTTTAGCTTCTACTACTATTTACACAATTCTAAACAAGAAAAAGACTCTTTAAAACCTTTGTTACAGTTTTTAAAACTTTTGTCAATTTCGGCTCTAGGCTGCCGTCTTGTCGTCGCAAAAAACCTGCCGCTTTTTTTTTTTTTTTTTTTTTTTTTTTTCTCTTTGTCTCCCGGCAACCCGGAACTGCACTCGCCTCATCGCTTGCTGGGGTTTTTAGTTTTTAGTGAAAGAAAAAACTAAGAACTCTGCCGATTTCAGCAAAACAAACAACTCTAGGGAGCCTCCAAAATGTATTCAGCCTGAAGTAAAAGATTTACTACTACTAAAGAAAAGAGTAAACGAAATTCTTTTTTAATTCTTTTTCTTATTTTTTTCTTCATAATTTAGCATCTGTGGCCGGGAGTTTGAAGTCAGGACTAGGAGCGGGGACTGAGTTCCCTCTCGGGAATCCCTTTTGAGTGAGAGGCAGGCAGCCGCGGGTCACATGTTCCCGCATGGGTCTCGGATGACGCAGCTGATGCTATCACCGAGAAGGCTGCAGAGGAGGCGGGGGTTGGGACAGACTTCACCCTGACTACTAAGCTGCGAGAGAGGCTTTTTCTATAGCATTTTTCTCCTGTTAGAACACGGTCACACATCCCCTCCTGACTGAATGCTTCCGCTTCTCCACACCCCCCCCCTCCTTTCCTCCCCCTCGCACCGGGGATGTGAGCACCGGCTTTGGTTCGGAGTGCATGCGCTGGCTCGAACCAGGGAAGAGCGGGGTTTCGGGGTGGTGAAAAACAACGGGGCAGGGGTCTCGGTTAGTGAGACCCCGTTCTCCGCCGGCGGTGCCGCGGCTGTAGCGGGATGAACCCGGGTACGCTGCGGACCAGGGTAGGGAGCGGGCTCTAGGTTGGGGGCAGGGGCCGGCGCTGGCGGGGGTTCGCAGGGAGGAGGAAGGCAGTCCGGGGGCTCCCATTCATTCTTTTTTCTCAACTCCCCTACCGGATACACCTTAAACTGGGATCTATCCCACAACGGCGCACATTCTAACTTGTCTATCTCCCTTTTCTTCTTGTTCCTGACATATTTACACAAAGCCTGACATATCTAGGACTCAAACATGCCGAACTTCGGCCAGACCACATATTTCTTTATCTCCTTCTAGGACATTCGTTCTAATATTCTAACATCCATCCCAAGGGGCTTCCTCTTGGGACTCAGGGACCACCTCTGCTGAGTCTTCCTACAAATCATCCTCCTGATCTCTACTGAGATACGATCCCATACTCCCCGTGGCACAGAAGTTATGAGATACTAAAAATTAAATCCCGAGTTTCCGAACTTGGTGCCGTTAACTTAATGATCTAACAGATGACCGTTCCGTGGAAGTTCAGTCAACTGAGGGCTCTGAAACTGCCACCGAAAAAATTAACGGACCCCACTCGGTCGCGGTCAAGAAGGCTTACTAGTCCCCGAACTCAAAGGGACGTCTTCTATCCTTCAGGACCCCTGGTGACTCCCACACCTCGTCGGGTAACACTCACGCACGAAATATCATGCGTTTCACACACACTCACACGCACATATATGTTCTCAAGCACTTGGTCACCCCACTCAACTACGCTATACTTACGGTCCTTTTCCTGCGTGGATTCTTCGTGCACGTCGACTTTTACGAGTGAACAAATACCGCGGTTCTAGGGGAAAACCCCTGCTGAGTTTCCGAGCCCACCCCAAGCTAGCTTGTCCTAACACCTAATACCTTCGCTGTTGTGGGTTCTGGGTTCATAAAGCCAGTTCGTTCTTCCGGACTTACCCGCTCTGCCAGGCCGCTTTTTACAGCGGGGCGCCCCCCGGTCAGAAGCAGGGGTCCGTAGAATATTCAAAACTGGCCCCACGTTGGGCACCAAAATTGTTATAAATGCCAGGACAATTCATTACCAAATTCAATAATTTGGTTTATTAAAAATTCAAATCACAAAATTTGGAATCAAATTACAGAATTTTAAGCAATAAAAAAAAACAAAACCCCACAAACAGCGACACTTACTTGACAGAGTTTCTCTCGGGAAAAAGAGAGCCAAGGGTGACCCATAGACATAGACTCTGGCTGTCTGTGTCTCTAGCTGGGTACACGAATTTGCCATGTTCGAGGCTTGGTTTTTATACTCTTTATTCTGCCTCTGGCAATATTTCCCCATATTTCCCTTTGTTTCTTGGTTAGCTATTTAAACCCAAATCTATCTCCGGTCGGATTGAAAAGAGCTCCCCTCCCAAGTCCATGTGTTAATGTTCAGTTTCTATGGATCTTTATAGTTGATGAATGTTCGAGATATGGGTGATATTGCTTGATGGTCTGTGAAGGTGGCTCTCGACGTGTGAGTTGCTGATACCGGCTCATCTCAACAGGTCCCCTCCCAATACTTGAGAAAGCTGCAAAGTATTTTGTTCCCTTCTGAATGGAGAAACCTCCTAAAACATAGACTTTTACCTGATATAAATTTATACAGCTTTATAATTTTCTAATTTACCATAAGAACATGAATTAATCATCTCACGTTTTTCACAGAAGTGAACTACAAATATAGAAAATTAACAAATTCACATCATGTAATCAATATATCAGCACTAATCATCTTAAGAAATTGAAATAACACTTTTCTAAACTATTATGCACTTATGACCTTAAGATAAAACACAAAAAACCCCCACTAAAACAGCTTACAACCAATAACAATCGTGATATAACAATTGTGTCTTCTTCCATCCACAAACAAGCTTTTCAGTGTTTCATCACAGCTGTTTCAGTCACAGCCGTCTTATTTCTAAGAAAAAACAACTAAACTTTGTGTGGTGGTTTAGCACAGATGTGAGGGGGTTTTTTTAGGAAGTTATAGTAGATGCTGACAGCTTGGTTGACTAAGAGTTAGATATGTTTCTGGAAAAAAACTCAGTTTCAAAATTAAAGGGTCTCAGGTGACATGCTGTTTCTTCTTTTTGGCTGGCTACTAAGTAATCTAATGGGCAGCAGGGGGCCTGATTTAGGCCCTGCTGCTCCTGGGCAGCCGGGGCCAGACCGGGCTGGGCCTCTGGGAGCTGCTGCTTGCAGGGTAGCAGCCTGGGCCAGCTGGGCCCTTTTTCTCTCCTGGTTACTGGGGGGGGGGGGAGGGGAGGCTGTAGCTTTGCAGTGCTGGCCACACACCTGGGGGCACTGCGGCTGGTGGGGAGGGGCCAGCCCTGGCTGGGCTGTGCCCTGGCTTTGGCTATTGTCCCTGCTGGCCCAGGGGAAGATGGGATCTTTTTTCCCCCCCTGGGCCCCAGGGAGCAGTTTTGAGTTTGGATCCACTTCAAATCAGACCAGGGGGTAGCAGAAGGCATTCTATCAGCTGTTCTTGAGCATGCTCTCCCCCCCACGCCCCATCATCAGCACAGCTTTGAAATTCGACACCATGAGTGCAGCCTGAAAGAGAGGACACCTAAATAAAGACATTAATCACTTTCCCTCCTTGACAGAAGAGAGTAATTTAAAACATAGAGACAGCATGAGACAGAGTCAGTGAAAGAACTGATAAAGACTATTGAAAGAAGAGATCTGAGGAAGTGGACATTTTTGACTAGACTTCTCTAGTGTAAACCATGGAGAAATAGACTATTTCTTGTAGGAAACTATTGGCGATTGATGAGAGACGGGAAGACTGATTCGGTGATCAGAATTCGATTTTACTCAGGTTTCCCAAAAGCTTATATACTATTTCAAACAGGTTAATAATTTCTACTAAAATAATCAGGTTTAACATCACAGAAAACTCATGCATTTTACAACAATTCTTTGCTTGCAGAAGTTGATTGAATCTTCTCTCTTCCTGTAAGCAGGTGTAATCCCATCTCCTGTAATTTTCACAGTTCTGTTTGTTCCTGCCATGGCATCTTGGTTATCAAAGTAGCTATGCTAATCAAATCTGTTTGACTCTGTGTCTTGTGAATTCCCATAGGAAACCACCTCCCACATGCGAATGGGCAGTTCTGTATAAGAAAAGAGGTTTCAGTTTACCTCTAGACATATTAGGAACTTTAGCTAGAACTTTCCTTGCTTCTCTCACAATAATTGGCTCAGGGCCAAGACAGAAGCACCTGTTGGACTTTCTAGATGCTCTTCAAGTGTTATCCCTGTTGCAATTGGCAGTTTGTCAATTAAGCCCTCCTTGGTCATTAAGTAGATAAGTGAAAGAACAAAGGTACTCAAGGCATTTTCGGGATGTTGTAACAGGGATATGGACTTTGTTCCTTATTCTGTGCTCGGCTTTGGTATTTGTTTTTGTATTATTTTCATTCTTTTATTAAAACCTTTTTGCTTTTTCAAGACATACTCGATCATGCCGTCTCGCTATTATTGAGCCATTCCTCCACAAGGCTGGACCCTCAGAGGTGTTGGGATTATCCAATAATTTCTTGTAATATATTAATGCTGTTAAGGGGAATGCTGGTTCTAGACAAAGTTGTAGATTGATATAATTGAGATTCAATTGGGAATTGTCCAGTTTCCCTGCCCCTGAGGTTCAACCCGGGCTAGCTGTAAGCCTCAGAGGGGATAACTGGACAAAGGACCGAAGGCAAAAGACAGAGGTGCACTTTCTCTTCTCAGGATACATCCCACAGGTGATTATACGGAACCTTCTTATCCAAGTCCAGAGAAGGGAAAGAGGAAGTTCTTCTCGGGCGGGGTAACTTTGTGCCCTTGGGAGAGAGGGAAGGGGGCAGGGGATAAGACCCTTAACCAGTGGGGATTTGACTCAGGGGGAGGGGGCACAGGGAAGATCAGGTTAAAGGGAACACACAGATCCATGGGAAGGCACAACACATATTTAAATCACCCAGTGCAATACATATCAAAAATGAGCTAACCTACTTAATGCAACACAACAGGGAATTTTGAACAGAGTAAGCCCTTCGCTCCTGGGGTAAAAGGAGGTCTCAGATTTTGAGATAGAGATGATTTCAGAAAGTTATTTGAGGCCCTTAGTTTCTAGGGTGAAAAGGAAGTCTCTATTTCTTTTGAGACAGATGATTTTAGAGATAGAAGAAGAGAATCTTTATTTTGTACTATAAGAAGCATTCTTAAACGGTACCCTAAATAAGCAGACATTGACCCATATGCAGTGTAGAGAAGGCTGATAATGGGTGAAACTGCACAATCTGCAGAAATTCCCAGCAGTTGCAGATTTGTGACATTGAGAGCCACCAGACTGGTTTTTTTCTTGTAGCGAATGTGTCCATGAGACTCTGGAGAGACTCCTCTCCCAAAGTGATGAAAGATTATGTTTAAATGGTGAAACTGACTGAAACTTACAAGTTGTGTCTCTCTGTGTTGTTTGTAGGAAGGTGAGCAGTTTGCAGAGGAGAGGAAAGGTTTTTTGAAAGTCCTTTTTTCTTCTTTTTTCCTCCTTTTGGTGTATGTTAAAAACTATGTTTGCTTTGAGTTAGCTCTTGTAATATATGTTGCAATGTGATTCGTGCTAAATACTAAAACTACAGCATCTTCTACCAAAGCTGGGTGACGGGAAAAACAATATGCACCAAGTGATTCAGATACCAGAGATGATAGTTGTCTCCAGAAGATGTGTATTTCAGAGGATTATTCGTCTAATGAAACCCCTGCAATATGCATTCGATATGCATCCATGATAAGATAATATTCCTCGCCAGAAAAGGACATTCCAGAGGATTCCAGTGATAAGGGTATGCTGGGAAAACTTTCATCAGAAGTGGCCACAAGAAAGGAACATGCATTACTGATAGTGGAGGGTTAAAAATTGTATAAGTTAACCGCGGGTAGTTGAGTGGGGAAAGGTAGAAGATGCACAATCTGAACTTTACGCAGTCTGGCTTTGGAATAAACGTCAGCTTCTGCAGCTAGCTTCATACTATTGTTTAAGTATAACTCCAGCCCAGGAGATAATTGAGAAGCATTGTTTTAACCAAATCAAGTAGAACCCAAGGTAAAGCGTAGGTATGATTTAAGATAGTAACTAAGAAATAGGATAACCAGTATCTAGGGTTGGAGGTTAGTTAACATATGTATAATTTGAAACTATAAAAATCACAAATTGACTCTGTATTCTTGGGCACAAGATTTGGGCATTTCATGCCCCTGTGCCCCGCGCGCTCAAATAAAGAACTGCATATGATCGCCTTCGTGTGGTTATACGTTTTCCTACACTAACATTTTTGGCGACCCAGATGGGACCTGGTGGGCGCAGCCAGGACCCCGCAACCCGATCACGCTCCAGCCGGCACCGGGTGATTTCTCGGGGAGCCCATCGGCGCCTTGACCCTCGCCGCTCACAACTGTGGCAGTGCATGGTTTTGAATTTATTGTTTGTCTGTAAAAGTCCAGTTCTATGTATCCCTACCTTCCCCCCCTAATTAATATTCCTTTGTTCCTCTCCTCCATCACGAGGTGTCTGCACCTGTTCCCTTCGGTTAATTGTCAGTTATCTTTCCCGCCTTGAGTTTTCCCCTCCCAGTTCTCTTTAATTGGTCCGAAGCACCCTTTTCCCCCTCTGTTCTCCCTAGAGACTGTAAACCATTGGCTGGAGGCGGCCAACCCCACCCCCTTCTCTCCCCTTCTCTGCTCCCCTTAAAACCCTGTGTTAATTCGAAATCTGAGTCCAGAAACGGCTCAGAGTTAAGTTAATAAACTCTCTGCCGCACTGTTTGCTGGATCCTCCTTTCCTTCCTCTGCCTCGCCGCCTCAACACCCCCTCATAACCTCCTATGGGGTCCTGCACCTGTCGGAGCCCGCTTTGCCGCCGCGGCGTGCGGGCTGGCTCTGGACTGCGCCTTGTCCCGGTGCTTGGGCTGGCTCGGGGCGACACCCGGTGGTTCTTTAGAAGCACCGCGGCACACAACGACCCCTGGTGAGAGGTAAGGTTCTTTATTCTCTGGTCTGAGGGCCAGCCATTAAGACGCAGCGAAAGCTACGCTTGGTTGGGCAAAAGGAATTCCTGGTGGTATTGCCTAGGCAGCCGTCCATCAGACATCATGAAAGCATTGCAGGTTCCACATATGTGGTTTTTATGTATCTGTAATATGGAGAAACTAAAAGGGTTAAAAGAGGTTTTGGGCAGCAATAAGGCCTCTATACCAAGTTCTTCTCCTTTGGGTTGTTTGTTGGCACATTGGAAAAAGGGGAATTTTGGTCAGGAATTACGAAAAGATAAATTGATTGAGTATTGTAATGTTCACTGGCCAAAATATGCTCTGCCTGAAAACCAGAGGTGGCCACAGAATGGGTCTTTGGATGTAAAGGTTATTATGCAACTTAGATCGCTTTGTACACAAGATGGAATGGTGGAACAAATCCCATACCTTGATTTATTTCTATGCTTGCTCGAAAAACCAGTTTGGTGGCTTGGCAACAAAATGGAAGCAGTAAAAATTGAACATAATAAGTGCTTGGCTTGCGCCCAAAATAAGCATTGTATGCAGCATGCGATTTTAAGTGAAGCTTTAAGAGGAGAAGAGATGAACTGGACTCGGACTTATTAGTAGCTCCCATGGCCCCCGCACCCACCACAGCCCCCTCGACACCAAGTTCTACCCTGCTCAACCTGACCCCACCTGATTCTCTTACACCCCCCTCGCTCGCGCCAGCACAATATGTTTCCCCCCTACCTTTGTCTGCTGAAGGTAATTATCCTCCTCTGCCTATGCCTGCCCCTCCTCTGCCTGCTCGGGTGCCTGCCCCTGCTCCACCTGCTCAGAGAACCCCCCCTTCTCCACATACACCTGCTCAAAGCTATCCTGCTCCCCCGCCCATGCCCGCTGAAAGATTTATCCCCCCTCCAACACTGGCTCAAGGGTACCCTCCGCTCCCACCTACACCTCCTTCACCAGCTCCTGTCCCGTCTGCCCCCCTGTACCCCCCCCTGCCAGATTCACCTGTCCAGGATGTGATTGTGAGGCAGAAGCAAAGGGGGAATGTGAAGAAGACAGAATAGAAAGTAGTGACAGTGAAGTGGATGAGCTAGACGCCCCAGTAGCTCACCGAACACGAGGAAAACTGGCCCCGGAGTGGCCTAAGGCAGGAAAGGGTATATTAAAATCAGGCAAACAAAAGAGAACAATGATTGCACCACTAAGGCAAGGGGTGGGAACTAATGGACCTGTCTTTGTAAAGGTACCCTTTTCACCTGCTGATTTAGTCATATGGAAACAATCAGCTGGAACATATAGAGAAAACCCAGATAAGGTAGCTCGTGTGGTTAAGATGATAATGAAAACTCAGAACCCTGATTGGGAAGATATTCATGTGATATTAGACACTCTGATGGATGAGACAGAGAGAGATATGGTTCTTCGAGCAGCGAGAGAAAGAGCTAGAGAAGATATACGAAATGGTTTGGTGACAGGGACACTGGATTATAATTTTCCCACTGCAGACCCAGAGTGGGATGCTAATGACCCCTCTGGAGTAGATATGTTAAGGCTAAAGAGATATCAGGAGTGGATTTCAGTTGGTGTTCAACAGGCAATACCTAAGAGTATGAACTGGTCTAAGTTGTATGAAATTCGACAGGAAAAGAAAGAATTTCCCACTACCTTTCTAGAAAGACTTAAGGAAGCAGCTAGAAGATATACTGATCTTCAGGTAGATAGTGAGCAAGGAAGAACTCAGCTTGTCTTTATTTTTCTGGGTCAGGCACAAGAAGATATTCGGAAAAAGCTACAGAAACTGGAAGGTGAAGAGTTAAGAAACTTGGATAAACTCCTAGAGGTTGCCTGGAAAGTTTATAATAACAGGGAAAGAGAAGTTGCCAAGAAACAGGGGCAAAGCCTTTTGGCAGTTTTAGAGAGACAGGGGCGAGGACGTGGTAGAGGAGGTCGTGGCGTTAATAGGGGTGGCTTTGGCAGAGGTTCTGGTCATGGCAGACTAGGTTTGAATCAGTGTGCATATTGTCGGATGGAGGGACACTGGAAAAGGGAGTGTCCAAACCGGTTTAGCCAGAATGGTCAGCCTCAGTTAGACAGCATGTTTAATCAAAGTAGTGAGCATCAGCTGGATGGTGTAGCCAGGGTCATGGTTTTACATGGGAGAGAGCCAGGATCAAGAGAGCCCATGGTGACTTTACATTTAGAAGGAAAAGACGTAGATTTTCTCATTGACACGGGGGCCACACATTCTGTACTAAATTATCTTGAGGGGAAAATCGAGAACAAGTCAGCAGCAGTCATTGGAGCCACACGGAAGGAGGAGGTACGGCCATTCTTGCAACCCCTAGAATTGAGCTTTGAAGATAAGATCTTGACCCATGAATTCTTATACATGCCAGACTGCCCAACTCCACTCTTAAGGCGCGATCTACTAGCAGCACTGGAGGCAGTAAATTACTTTTGAGAATGGTGAACTCGTAATGAAAATTCCGGAGTCTAAGACAGGAAAGATTTTGATGATAAAAGAAAAACCAATTTCTAATATTCCTAAAGAAGTAGAAGATGCAGTAATTCCCTCTGTCTGGGAAACAGATGTACCTGGAAAATCCAAATTGGCACAACCGGTACATGTAGAGTTAAAAGAAGGAGCAAAGGCTGTACGAATCAAACAGTACCCTATAAAACCAGAAGCACGACAGGGAATAGCAAAGAGCATTGATAAATTTTTAAAATATCGAATTCAAGAAGAATGTAAATCGGAATACAACACCCCAATTTTCCCAGTAAAGAAACCCAATGGTGAGTATAGACTTGTACAGGATTTAAGAGGTATAAATGAAATAACAAAAGACATTCATCCAGTGGTTGCCAATCCCTATACATCGTTAGCATCCGTAAAAGAGATATATAAATGGTTTACTGTAATTGACTTAAAAGATGCCTTCTTCTGTATACCCCTTGACCAAGAAAGTAAGAAACTATTTGCCTTTGAGTGGGAACATCCAGAAAGTGGAAGAAAAACTCAGCTAACCTGGACTCGATTACCGATGGGGTACAAGGGCTCCCCCACTTTGTTTGGAAGTCAACTGGCAAAAGGAACTGGAAATCTGGACCAGAGAAGGGCAAGTACCGAGAGACCAATATCTATTACTCCAGTATGTAGATGACATTTTGATTGCGACAGAAGAAGAAATGACCTGCATAAAGGAAACCATTGAGATCTTAAATTCATTAGGAATAGGAAGGTATAAGGTATCCAGAGAAAAAGCACAAATTGCCCAACAGACTGTGATTTACCTGAGATGTGAAATCTCACAAGGGCAGAGAAAACTGGGTACTAATCGTATTCAAGCTATCTGTGCTATTCCAGAGCCCCAGAATGTACACGAGCTGCAGATCTTCCTTGGAATGACAGGGTGGTGTCGCCTGTGGATCATGGACTATGGACTGATTGCAAAACCCTTGTACGAGGCTCAGAAGACACAGCCGTTCACCTGGGGCAAACCACAGAAAGAGACCTTCCAGAAGTTAAAGGAAGCACTGACAATTGCTCCTGCTTTGGGGTTACCTGATCTGTCTAAAGACTTTCAGCTGTACGTGCATGAAAGGCAGCGACTGGCACTGGGAGTCCTGACCCAACGACTGGGAAGCTGGAAAAGGCCGGTGGGTTACTTTTCCAAACAACTCGACAACGTAAGTGCCGGATGGCCTTCATGTCTGCGGGCAGTGGCAGCTACCGTGCTACTGATACAGGAAGCCAGGAAGCTCACGATGGGAAGACACATAGATGTCTATGTGCCACACATGGTAACTACAGTCCTGGAACAAAAGGAGGGCTTTTGGCTCTTTCCAAGCCGGATGATGAAATTCCAGGTAACCCTGACTGAGCAGGATGACGTTGCACTAAAAACAACTAACCTCTTAAATCCAGCTCTATTTCTAGGTGCCACAGCTGAGGAAGGTCCATTAGAGCATGACTGTCTAGAAGTCATCGAGCACACTTATTCAGCAAGAACAGATCTGAAGGATGTCCCCCTAGAGCAACCAGAGTGGGAACTCTTTACAGATGGAAGCAGCTTCATGGAGAACGGAGCCAGACACGCGGGATATGCGGTAACTACAATTGATGTAGTAATAGAGGCAAAAGCACTACCACCTAACACGTCTGCACAAAGGGCAGAACTAATCGCATTAACCAGAGCTCTCGAGCTGAGTGAAGGGAAGACAGTAAATATTTGGACTGACTCCAAATATGCCTTCGGAGTAGTGCATGTACACGGAGCTTTATAGAAAGAAAGAAGACTGCTGTCCTCCCAAGGGACAAATATTAAACATCAAGATGCAGTCCTACAATTGATAGATGCAGTACAAAAACCTGAACAAGTAGCAATCATGCACTGCAAAGCACATCAATCAGGCAACTCCAAAATTTGTGAAGGAAATCGAAGAGCATATTGGGCAGCCCGTCAGGTAGCGTGAAAAGTGCAGAAAACAATGGCATCGATACCATCAAGACTTAATATCTTTCAATTTAATTTGCCTCCTAAGCCAAAATATACAATCGAAGACGACAAACTAGGACAACTGCTGAAGGCACAGAAGAACGCAGAAGGGTGGTATGTAACCGCACAAGGGCAAATAGTGGTACCTCCTTTAGTAATGAGAGAAGTTTTACAGGTTAAACATAATGAGTGTCACTGGGGTGCAGAGGCATTGGTGAAGTGGTTGAGCCAATACCTAATCTCAGTACGGATGCAAACAATGACCAAGTCAGTAATGTCTAAATGTGAAATCTGCCTGAAAAACAACCCGGTAGCTAGACGACAGGCACAGATAGGCAGAATTCAGATGGGAATAGAACCAAGACACTATTGGCAAGTGACTTTTGCAGAATTGCCAAGAACTTGGGGCTACAAATACCTGTTAGTAGGGGTTGACACGTTTTCTGGATGGCCAGAAGCCCTTCCCTGTCGCACAAACCAAGCAAAGGAAACAGTTAAGTGGTTATTACAGGAGATCATTCCCAGATTCGGGGTGCCCCTAGGGATATCATCAGACAGAGGCCCACACTTCATAGCCACCATGGTACAAGGGGTGAGCAAGTTACTGGGAATGTCTTGGGACCTCCACACACCATGGAGACTCCAATCAAGTGGGCAAGTAGAGAGAATGAACCAGACACTGAAGAGGCAGATCAGTAAAATATGCCAGGAAGCCAAATTGCAGTGGCCACAGGCTTCACCAATAGCATTGCTAAGAATTCGGATAAAGCCTAAGGGTAAGATGTCAGTCCTTATGAAATATTGTATGGGAAACCATATGAATCTCCTAACCCCAATCCAAATGTTCATGTCACAGGGAAACAAGATGTGTATAATTATGTTCTGTCCCTTGAGAAAACTCTAGCTCGGCTTCGAAGTGCTCTCGTGTGGAACAGACCACTGGCCCTGGAGAATCCAGTCCACAATATCGAACCAGGAGATGAAGTATACATCAAAACCTGGAATGAAGAACCACTAAAAGAGAAGTAGACTGGTCCCCATCAGGTACTGCTAACCACCTTTACAGCAGTCAAAGTGGCTAGAGTAGAACCCTGGATACATTACATGCGCGGGAAGAAGGTCTCTCGTAGAGTCCAATCGTGGACTGTAGAAACTATAGGACCGACAAAGCTGAGGCTGAAACATCTGTAACTGCTCAAATGGTATTGGTAATTGTGCTCATGCTCCTCTTGTGGGTAATGTTAATTTCATGGATACTAATGTTACCAGTGGGGATTGCTGTTACTTTGGGATATGGAATACAGAAGGGTCAACTAACCACTCTTCATTCTAGAATGAAGAGAGAGGTACAAGCAAAGACACAAGTAATAGAAATTTCTAATGAAATTCGAGCTGAAAATGTAATGATTGGATTGGTCAGAGACTTTGCCAAAATGCACAATACCAGCAGAATAACGGCCTGTCTGCCAATACCAAAGGCAGCAGGGGACCCAGTGAGCTGGGGAATAATAACGTCAAAATTACCTGAAATAGGAGGGAACAAAACAATCAAATGTAAACAAGTACCAGAGTCAAGGGTGGTGGTCAAAGAGTACTGGAAGATAACAGAGAGTTCCTATATGCAACCTATGAGAAAATCAGACTGCACTCTTAGTAATGGCAAATTAAGACAAATCATAGAGTGGTAGGTTAAAGACCAAGACCTTGCAAAATGGGAATGTTGGTTTCTACACTATCAAAAGATCAGGGACAACGCTACAGAGAGCGTTGCAGTGTGGAAGTGTGAAGAAAAGGATTGGAAAGGACTGGAACCCTGGGACAGTGCATGGTCTATGAGCATCCTCCAAAAATTCCAATATATGGAAAGCACACCCTGGTGCATTAAATGGAAAGGCTCTGAAAATGACACAGATCCCACAGTGACGAATACTGGTACTAGCAGTCAGAAAGAGGAAAATAAGGTAAGTTGGTGAGTATGTAATAACATTTATGATTGCACCTCTGATAATCTGGAAATAAAACAGTGGTCACCATTAGCAGTAGCCTTACGAATCGGTTGTGCCTGCAGGAAAATTAGACACAAACAAGGCAAAATAGATTCCAAGATTATAGTAAGATGTAGCAGGGGTACAATTTGAAGTCCAGGACCGTTTGTATGGGCAATGAGTGATGGCACATAGACAACACACTTGCCTATGGACGGGGAGGTAAGAGAAATCACCCTGAGCCTTCCCACTTTATGTCCAATTTGGAAGAAATCCCCATTTAAAGGGAGCAGTGAGCCCTTGCAAATAAAAGCAAAACGAGATGTCTCAGAGGACAAGAACCCAGATGACAATTGGCAGGAACCCTCTAGTGGAGTAAAGATTGGGCGGGGCCTAGAATCCTTGTTTGGTCCCGTTGCAAATTATCAAAATAGAGAAATGCTATATAGACTCACAGGTCAGGTAGACAGATTAGAAAGACTCACACGAGAGGGATTTAAGGAACTCAACATGCAATTACAGGCCACCACCAAAATGACTCTGCAAAATCGTTTGGCTTTAGATATGTTACTTTTGAAAGAACATGGAGTGTGTGGATATTTAAAGGGACAAATTGACCATTACTGCATCCACATCCCAAATGTAACTGCAGATGTAGAACATGACATCAGCCAGTTAAAACAAATAGAGCATGAGGCACAAAAGGAACAAAAAGATTTAGCTACCAGCTGGTTAGGTAAAATCTTTAAAGATTAGGATAGAGTGTGAGTTCATGGATAAAGTCTATCCTTGAAAATCTGATAATTTTACTAATTATATTTTTAGCAATTTAGTTAGTTTACAGAATCCTGAAGAGAGATACAGAAAAAGGCATCTTGGAACAGGACCATAATGAAGGCATTGGCACGGAATCCATATCCAGTGCCTTCGATCCGCAACAACATCCAGGACAAAGCCCATGACAACAGAAGATTTGAAGATGAACATCCAGTATAAACTCTGAAGCCAAATGGACTGTATTAAGTGAAAGCATTTACACTTAGTATATTAGAGTGAAAATACTTTCAAAGGGGAGAATGATAGTGGAGGGTTAAAAATTGTATAAGTTAACCGCGGGTAGTTGAGTGGGGAAAGGTAGAAGATGCACAATCTGAACTTTACGCAGTCTGGCTTTGGAATAAACGTCAGCTTCTGCAGCTAGCTTCATACTATTGTTTAAGTATAACTCCAGCCCAGGAGATAATTGAGAAGCATTGTTTTAACCAAATCAAGTAGAACCCAAGGTAAAGCGTAGGTATGATTTAAGATAGTAACTAAGAAATAGGATAACCAGTATCTAGGGTTGGAGGTTAGTTAACATATGTATAATTTGAAACTATAAAAATCAAAAATCGACTCTGTATTCTTGTGCACAAGATTTGGGCATTTCATGCCCCTGTGCCCCGCACGCTCAAATAAAGAATTGCATATGATCGCCTTCGTGTAGTTATATGTTTTCCTACGCTAACATTACCATGCGAATAAAACAAGATCAAAAAGAAGAAACAAGACCCCCCCTGGTATCCTGCAAAGCCTGAAAAATGTATAAAAGAGACCCTGTGAAAGCAGTGTTTTGTAAACTACAAGGGTATGGAGTTGTAGAGTCCAGACCCAGTTCACCCAGCGCCGATTGCCTGGCTCGGCGCTGTTTTGGTTGTGGCCTTTCCAATTTTACTTTGATTATTTAATAAATTCCTTTAATTATTAAATTGGCTGATTAATTTATAACAGTCTGTTTTGCCTTTTCCTCCTAATCATATCTCACAGCAAACACTGAAACCATCACACATGGCAAATTAGATAAGTATATTTTAACAAAACTTAGGATAATTTAAAACCTACATGAAATAAAACTTTAAATTAATAGAATATAAATCTATTATCACTTAAACTTTATAAATCTTAATCTTAGATTTAACTTATACTTAACAGGGCCCAAACTTAAACTAAACCATACTGAAATTACTCTTAATAATAACAGAATACTAAAATATAACAACTCAGATCTAAGTATAGTAAATGACTCTAATTAAAAATCCACTTCTGTTTTGTGACAGTAAGTCTTTTCCCCATACTTTAATGGGTTTCTCCACGAAAGAACAAATGATTGCTGCTTTTCCTTCGGATCCTTTGCCTGTGATCATACACCTGCTTTGTAGACATCCGGCGGCTTCCATATTTCTACTCCTGAATCCAGTAAATCTGTGACTTTGATTGTTCAGTTGTTGTGCATCAGGCTGCAAACTAGCTATGGTGCACTAGAAGTATTAGAGGGTGCAATAACAGAAGCGGCCAAAGGTGACGCTGCAGCAGGATGTTGAACGTCTTGTTGATCACAAGATGGCGGCGGCAGCGGGGAAGTTCGTAGGCATTGATTACGGAAGTGCACAGGGCGTTGCCATGGCAGCGGCATAGCCGCTTCGGGTGGCTGCACTCCGCACCGTTCGCCCCCTGCAGGGGGGACGGGTTGCTTCCTCCCCTCCGGGCTGCGGCGCCGCGGCTCTGCCCGCTCCAGGTGGCGTTGGGGCTGTCCCTGCCCCTTCTGGCAGCGGTGTAACCGCTTGGCTCACCCCGAGCGATCTTTGTTCCCCCGCGCCCTCCTCCTGCCTCTGGCTCCTCCCTGAAGGGATATGAGGGGTGGCTGAAGCCTCAGCCGTGTTTTGTGTTTTTAAAATTGGTTGTGGAACCGCCGGGGTGACTCCGCTCGCTTCTGGCGGCGCCGCTCCGCCTGACTCGCGCGGGAGGGGGCTGCCTTGCCCGCCCCGCCCACTCCGCCGGGTTCGCGCGGAGGCACTCCGTACGCCCTGTGAGGGGGGGTTACTCCGCCAACCCCGGACTGCGGGGCCGGTCCGCCCGCTGCTTGCTTTGCTGCTACGCTATTTACGTGCGCCTCCGAGGGGGTTAGCCCGCCCGCTCCGCCCTGTCCGAGCGGCGCGGGTCCTACCGCTACAAGGTGCAGGATCGGTCCACCCGATCCAAGCTGTGCTGCCTTGCCGGCGCCGTGCGAGCGGGCTTTACCGTCCGTCTCGCTTATTGTGCTTGGACCGTTTATTCCCTGCTGTTCGGTGTCGGAGGTTTGCGCTGTTTGCGGCAGTGCCTGGGCTGTTTGCACAACTGAGGTAGTATGTGCAGCTGCGGGCTGCGCAATTAACGTAAGCTGCGAAATTTGCTTAACAGCCGCTTTTTGCGTACGGACACATTGGTTTGGTTACGCACCATTCCTCCATAAATCCTGGGGTCCTCTTGTTATGAACAAGCTTCCCGGATGGGAGGGGCTGGGCTGCCCCTGTCCTGGCCCCGTGGAGGACGGTCGCCCAGTCCCCCCCGGGGAAAGCGCAGAGCACGCATTGGCACGTTAAAAGAGCTCTGGGAGTGCAGCCCCCCTCCTCCCAATTTGTGCTTTCATCCAGCCTTTTGGAGGAATGGGGGTTTCTCCTGGTTGTAACCCCCACACCCTAGCAAGTTTGAAGACAGAGGGAAGCTGCCCCGAAGGGAAAGGCGGCATTCTCCTACCTCATTAAAATGTGAAAAGGAGCGGCTCCGGCCTTGATGGCCCAGCCATTGTTTGCTGTAACTACCTCAGCCTGGATACCTCTGCTTCGACCAGGACCAATGCATATGCATTTTTATATGCAAATAAAACTGCCCCTGTGAATCCTGGGAGAGGTTTTTTGGAGAAACTGCACCCCAAGACAAGAAGCTAGATGTGTCAGAGGAGAATTAGATAGTGCCCTAGCCGAGCAAGAAGTAGATGCACCCCCTGGCCTGGTTTGAAGATTCACCATAACCTACGAGGAGCTTAGATACAATGGGAACTGGCTAGCTGAATTAACCTAGGCAGAGAAAGGGAAACTTATGATACTTTTCCCTGAGGGCAAAGAGCTGACTGCCACTGCTCTGCCATCTGATGGTTGACCAGAGAGAATTGCCAGCAGTTTCTATGGGAACAAGGACTCAGCATCCACTGGGACAGCACCTGCTCCTTCAGATGCCTGCAGCAGCATGGAAAACTCCGATCGGACTCTGCAATCCTGCTGATGACTTTAATAATGAGCTGATCACTTTAATAAAGAGCTGAATATTAATAAAGGCATATGCCCTGTTCATTACACTCTGTCTCTTGGTAAGCCTTCCGCAAGGTCAGGGGGGCCCTTAATACTCGGGTTTGTCCCCACCTCATGCTGGGTAGCTATCAGCGGGTTTTCAGGTGGCAGTGACGCTGTGGACACTGACGGGACAGAGGGAGAGACTGCCCCCTCTTCCTGCACTTCCTCCCCTTTCTGCCGTGCGGACTCAGTGCTGCTGAAGCAATTTTCAGCTTCATATCTGTTTGAAATTGCTTCATATATTACCCTACATACAGGGAGGAGCTTCGCAGCTGTACTGTTCTAAGGACGTGGGCCGATTATAAAGTCTTACACTGACTGAGTCCCACAGAAATAGATGAAAAAGTAGTTCTGCATTTGCCTTTGGGAATTGTTCTTGTACCCAGCGTAGGAGGTCTCTGATCTGATCTCTTGAGACAGAAACAGGGTAACTTTTTACCATGGACTCTAGCCTATTCAGGCCGCCTTTTTGTGTTTTGGACATTGGGTTTCCTATTTTTATACAGGATTAACTCTGAGGGAGTATTTTAAAAAGAAATCCTACCTGACTGGTACTGTCAGTTTATTTCTCAGTCTCCAAAATTCCCGTAGCTGACCTGCAGACACGAGTTCCTGGATCTGAGCTGTTTTTTCTTTTCTTTTTCCCCAGGGATTTTTTCTTCCTTTCCCCCCAGCTTTTCACTGCTCTTTCCCAGCTTTCTGCTGCTTTCTTACTTCAGAGAAGTCCTGACCTGGCACTAACAGATGTTTTTCCTTACGCGATGGGCACC
This sequence comes from Prinia subflava, assembly GCF_021018805.1. Classification (NCBI taxonomy): domain Eukaryota; kingdom Metazoa; phylum Chordata; class Aves; order Passeriformes; family Cisticolidae; genus Prinia; species Prinia subflava. The sequence continues at coordinate 7,120,269 of NW_026960606.1, forward strand.
ATTTGTGACAGTTCTGGTTTCTTTATTTCTGCCGAGGTCAGGATTAAAGACACGAAGAGTTGAGTTCAGACTTGGAATGTTTATTATCTCTTATCTATTTACAGTATTTACAGACTCACCAGCCATGAGCTCTAAGAAAACGAGGGTAAAAGGGAGTCATTCTAACTCTTTCCAAGGTTAAGAGATTTTTACCCAATAACAAGATGACACCTATATTATTTATACTTTTGACCCAATAATAACCACCCAAGGCCTGCAATGCAGATCTTTTTCACCCAATTACAGAAAACCACCTAAACCTGTGAAGAAGAAGGACAAAGGCAACACTCAAAATCCTCCATCTTGGCTCCTATGTATTACTATACACTAAACCCCCAAATTCTAAGTTTCTAGGACTCCAACACTGCTTTATCTCTTTTGCTGTGTAAACACTGAGCTGTAAATTATGTTCCAGAATCTGAGTGTTTACAGTATTTCACAGGTATTTTGCTGGCTAAAAATAACTCCCTCAGCAGCCTGAATCAGCCATCAAATGCCAGCACATTTGGCACTCTCACCCTACATCCTTTGCTACCTGTTCCTCTCCTGCTCAGGATTTGGACTCAACACCAGGCACCAACCTGAACACACAAAAAAGTCCCCAAACTGCCAACAGAGCCAAATATAATTTTGCACAACTGTTCCCACTGAGATGATCCACGTTTGGAATTAAGCCAGAGTCAGAACTGGCCAAGATCTCTGAGCAGACCCTTCTGAGCCCAGCAGGCAACCGCTGGAGCAGCTTTAATGTCATTGCCACTTTCAGAGGGACTTTCCACTAGGAACAAACTCCTGACTGATGCATTATTAGCCAGAGGAACTGTGCTGGGAGCAGTCTGCATTGCAAAAAAAGATGGGAGATGGGAGCCTCTTTCCTTTCCACTATCCAAGTCCATCTAATCCAACATTTGCTGCTTATCAGAGATAAATCCAAATGATTACAGTGACCAAGGCTTGTACCAATCCATTTAGATAACACTGCGTGCTCTCCTCCCAAAAGGGCACCAGCACTGAAACATTTTCCAATAAAACCTGACTACAGGTCATGTGTTATGGCTATAAACTACAGAACAATGTAAAATACCAGACAGCATTTGGCATGGTTCATCTAGGAGATAATGAATGTTTTTAGCTACCCCCCTGATCATTAACACAATTACAATTCTTTTAGCAATGATACAAAAAATACTAAGGCAGCAGAAAATCGCCGGTTGTGATTCTGCTGGGAGAGGGAGTGTGTGCCCTTTGCTATTAATGCTCTAATATTCCACGTGATAAAGGAACTCACTGCTGAGCTCTTCAAAATACTGTGGGTCTGCATAAATGCCAAGTTAGCCTTCAAGTGGTAACTTTTTTTTTTGCAAATGAAAGTTTAGAGTAGCATAAAAAAATTCCTGAGATCACAAACCAAAACTCTTATTAGAAAAATAATAACTGCAGCTGGTTTACACCACTATTAGCTTAGGGATACCCAATTACAAGTAACTGGTAGCTACCAGGCACAGAACAGTGATGATAAAATAAATAAATATATCAAAAATATGTGGGAAATCTTCCCATAAAATAATTGCAGGGCAATACTGGTCTACTGTAACAGAACCAGAGACAATTCCATTCCTTAGCTTCTCACATAAAATAACTTTTCTATCAGTGCATTCTGGTTTTCATGCTCTTAATTACTGATGATTTTTTCCCTGTTAGTAACAAAAAAAGTCTAAGAACACTTGCTATAAAAAAAAAGTGTATTGTGGTGGTGTGGAATTAAGTTCATAATAAGTTTATTAGGTTTGTGCAGGTTGATTGTACAATGGTATGTTCCTTGTACCCTATTTCCCCCTGTTGGTATTATCCTGGAATTCCCCAAGTCATATAACTCTTCAGTTATTTGTCAATCTTTCCTCATGGTCTGTGTAAACCCCTCCCTGTTGTCCCTGATTGGTTTCTGTAATGTCACCCCATGTTCGTACCACCTCTTTGGTTGAAGCCCATTGGTTGTAACCTCCTTACCACGCCCCACGACACTGCTGTATAAAACATCATGTCTCAAGAGCCTAGGGGGCACAGTCTGAGGATCCGGCAGGTGGTAAGGAGGTCCCCTGTGACCCCCAAACAAACCTTCTGTTAGTTTACTCGACTGGCTCCTCCCTTCTTTTCTCCATTGTTGTCAGCGCTTCTCCACCGCCTCACACAGCCTCTCAGGACAAGAACTCACAGGGACCAGCCGGCTTGCATGACTCGCCTGGCTGTACCTTTTAGCTGCCACAGAGCCTGAGCTAGCCTGGGCAGGCAGAGAGACTGAGTTCTCTAAAGGCACCGCAACAGTGTATGACTTTTTTAACCCATATACCAAGTGGTTTTTTTCCCACAGAAAAAGAACCAAACCATTTAACCCATTTAAAAATACCCTTCTGTCATTATAGTTTATGGACGGCATGGAACAACGACATTACTCTCAGCGTAGTGCAAAAATGAGAGCAGTCTTTATTCTTCTAAATCTTCCTTTTATACAGTACTTCAGTACAATGAATATGATTAGTCATTCAGTCTTCACCTCTTTGTAAACATCCTTTGCCAGTAAACACATTAGAAAAACACCACCTGCTGATGGTTTTCACTTCCCAAAGATTGTTATTGTTTCCTCCTTAAGATTTTCCCAAGCCAGAATGAGAAAGCTGCTTGCTTGTCTTTCACACAGACTCTAGCAGTGCTTGAAGCCTAAAATCCGACCACTGTCAGTCTCCACATCCTTCTGAAATTCAGACTGACTCAAAATGATCCTAACACACCAGGATACTGAGTATCAGGTGAAATTCATATGGTTGTAACCTCTTCCCTGTGATGCCAAACACAAGACAGCAGCTGTCTCACCAAAGTTTTCACATTTGCATTGTTTTGCTGTTATTTAAAATAAACCCAGCCTAAAGCCTAAGGAGAATTCCCAAGCAGCAATCCCCCCCAGAGGGACTGCCGTGCCCCCCCAGCAGTCCCCAGTGGAGCGGACATGGTCACGTTCCTGCTCTGATGAGCCACAAAGCAGAATTCCAGATCTTACGTTGTGACGCATCACTCAGCAAGGGGCTGGCCAGGACCAGGACACACAGCAGGACTTCCAGAAAGGACATACTAGAGGCAATGGGGGAAAAAGACCTTTTCTTCCAGATTTTGCCAGCAGCAGAATGAACTTCCCTTTCTGCTGCTGTGGATTGTGGATTTTGAGCTTGTTTTACAGCATCCTTCTCTATAAAGAATTACTAATTAACTTAAAACTGATACAGCTTCCTGATAACTTACCCAGCATATTTTCCTTTATGAAACAAGGTAGTTCCATAAAAATATCTCATTAATCTTGGTATTTCTGAATTTTTGAAATCAGATGTGAAGTATCTTTTTAACAACCTATATTTCAACACTCTAAGGCATCTGTCAGGAGCACTTCTCTCTTCTCCTTTAAGGCTTATGTTACCTTTTACAGATAACAAACTTGGACTGTATTTGCAGACAATTTCCTGGAACAGACATTGTTTTTAAAGACAAAGCCATGGTCCTGAAGCCATCTAAGAGGGATGAGATGGGAAGGAGGGAATCCTGTAATTGGATGCATCTACCATTAAGTTTTGTCGATTAATTTTTCATTTTTCTGAGAAAAGAAAATACCCATCTGGCAAGGATGAGTGATGACAAACTCACACCTTAGCACACTCCCTCTCATCTTGCTCCTTTATTATTTAAAGAGTCCTTAAAAATGCTCAACATTCACTGCAGAAGAAGATCCTGACTCTGTGGTCACCCCAAACACTACCCAGGTTACATCCAAACTCTGTGGAGTTTACCTGCACTGAAGCTGAAGTTAGCAGAAGCATTGTTCTTAGCACAGTGCTTCCAAAACTAATCCATAACTGATAAAATCCCAGCATGGATTTCCTAATTTGACAGGAGCTGGCTGCTTATGTAAACATACCAACCACAGTTACATTAACAGCAAAAGGTAAACTTTAATCTTTGCTTTTCAAAGGATAAATAATGATCTCTAAAAATCAATGCCTAGCAAATTCTTGAAAGACTACTGCTTTGGCTAAAGCCCAACAACACTTAATATTACAGCAGTAGATAAGAGATTCTCAGTCTTGCCAGAAGATTGCTTTATAACAGACCACAACAAAGAAGTTAATATTTACCTCAGTGAAAGAAATTGCATGATCCTTCTTCAGATGCAAGGCAGAAGTGTGAAGAAGCGGTTCCTGCAGATGCTCCATTCTTCTGATTGACAGGGAATTCCCCTCTGGCTCCAGCTCCCAGTTGCTCAGTGGGAGCCTCAGGTTGGCTGATAAAAACACCCTTACCTGGGGCTGTCAGATTTCATTCAAGGATGCAGAAATGCAATGGGCAGTTTTTCCTTAGGTGAGATGCTTTAATGAGGCAGGTTACAAACCCCAAACTCTTGACTTTGCGACATCATTGGCATTTATTGGATGCAGCGGGTTTGGACCTGGCCTCAGGAAGGACTGCAGAGGCTATGAGTTGGTTTCTGTTTTCAGTGCCCACTTGGGTAACAGCAAATAAACCCAGTGCTAGCAGACCTGAACAGCTGAGAGCTTTGTATTCCACAGCACACCCATTTCCTCCTCTTATTGTCCAAGTTTCTGGAACTCAGCAGAACCAAATGCCAAGTTATGCATTCTATAATGACATCCAGGCTCATTTAATTTCTTCAAAGAGAAACATAAGTAAACCAAAGTTACTGATCAAAATGAATGGTGGAAGATGGAACTGCTCATGATCTTTAATCTTAATTCATTTCAGATTTGGTTCAGGATGGCTATGAAGACCAGTCTCTCCTCCTGGAGCATTGCAGGGGTCCTGAGAGTGACACAAACAGAGCACAAGCTACAGATTACCCAAATACTGGTATCAGGACTGCTACAAATAGAGCCCAGAAAAGGTTACCAAGGCTTGAAACCATGACAGGTTCAGTTTACACCTATTCCTTGGTCACAGCATTGGAATTTCTTTCAGTTGTTGCAGCAAAATCTATCTCCTATGTTTGTAAACAAAAGGACAAAGGACTAACTGCACCTTGAACAAGGGTGTTTGCCCACAGTGAACCCAGGGTTTCACTGGGGTTTGTTCTCTGTCTCGGGTCCACAACAAAAGCATATCAGGGGCAGGAAGAAAGATACAATGACTTCTAGAATGGCTTCAAGCACAGCCTTTCTTGGCTGCAGCACAGATGAGTTTGGCTTCTGGGAATCCTGCACTTTAAAATAAAAACCACACACAACCCAGTGCCTACTGATTGTCCTTTTTAAAAAAGTATTGGCTTAGTAGGACCTCTCTTTCTTTTTGGATTTAAAATACATTTTCAGCATTTTACTGAAATACTCCAAGCTTTCACTGCAAGATAACAACACTGCTGCACTCCAATACCTTTCCAGTATTTCCCAAGCTGTTCAAGAATCACAGTGACAATCTGCCATTAAAACAGCCCCATTACTCATTCACACAATTTTCCTCCTTTTGAGTAATTCACTCTTTTGGTTACACCTTGGATTACATAATTTATGACCCTTGCTCGGCAAATTACTTTATTTGGAAGACTGGCACAGCCACAATGAGACAAACACATTTACCACCTGCTTCCTTCTTGAAAAGTGTCACTCCTCCAGCATGATAAAAGCTTTAGTTTTTCCAAGTCCTGATCTACACCATTCTTTAGAAAAAAGTACCAAGAAAAGAAAATGGAAGCACTTCTCAAAATTTAGGCCACTGAGCATTGATCTGTCCTGTTACTTCAGTGATTTCTTCCAGGAGTGTTACAGTACTTCAGGGGTGAAGTTTTTCCCCTAACATTAATAAACCAAGTGTGACTTATTCATTAGAAATGAACTCTTTAAAAGTACTTGAAAGGGAAAGAATTGACAATTTTCCTACAGATGAAAACAATAGACCAAAATTAAACTTACTTTTAAAAGAAAAAGTATCTTATCACCCTTTATTTCCAGGTGCTTCACAGTGATATGACAAAATAAAGTATCACAATCAGTTTTAAGTAAGTAAAATATTAATATCAACAGGTTCCAAATCTCTCTATATTCAATACAATCAACCATAAATAAAAAATGCATTAAATTAAAGCTATTTCTATATTATAAAATACCATGTAACCCCATTCTTTAGGACATTGAATTTTTCACAAATATATAACTTATATAAAAATTACAATATACATTCTTCCTTTTATGACATTACTGTATTATTGCACTATGAAATAAACTTAAGCGAATCTTAAGAATACATTAGAGAGGCATTTCAGTGTTTCACTATAAATTAATAAAACCATGTCTCACAATAAAACTTTTCCCATGTTTTATGTTCATTTTTCACTGTAACAGATTTGTCTATTGGGTCTAAAATCTTCAAGAGCCCAAGTCAGGCACATGGATACCCAGGACTCACAAGCATGGCATCATGTAGATCTGAATTTGCTTTTTTAAAGCCATTGCATAGCATATTTACTAGAAATTACTAATACAGACATGTGACTACAGCTCCTTGCAGTCAGCTGTAAAGTATTATATAACCCCTGAAGGTTCAGATGTCTGAACTGAAAGCAGAGAACACACCCAGCCAGAATACAAAACTTTCCATACTTTTCTCCCACTTTCTATGGCTGCAGTTAGGGAAGAGTTTTCTTTAGCTGTACCTGTTTCACAACCAAAACCTTCTAATTTTAACCCCACTGTGTGGGGATAGTAAACAAAAATTGGTGATAAAAATGAAACAAACAGAAAATACCCTGCCTTGAGGAGAAAGAGAAATCTCAGCTGATGAAAAAACCTAAATTTAGAAAGTGACTATAACATCAGCAACAGCATCACCACCGACTGGTGTAGGTTGGAAGGGACTTTACAGCCTGTTTTCTTCCACTCCTGCCATGAGCAGGGACACCTTCCACTACCCCAGGTTGTTCCAAGCCCCATCCAACCTGGCCCTGGACACTTCCAGGGATGAGGCAGCCACCTGGCAAACCCTGAGCTGGAATAATCCTGTGCTACTCACTCCTCTCACGTACCAAAAAATCACACAGCACAGGGACTCCATCCTGTGAGGTACAGAACTGCATCCCTCATCCTGTTCATTCATCACAGTGGGCAGGAACACTCATTTTAAGTTATGTGCCAGAAGATGTTTAACTCTGAGGTTTAGTCCTATCCCAGTGTTGCCCTAAGGGGTAATTTGAGACTGAAATCCAGCCCCAGGACAGCTTTGAGTAACAGGGCCATGCATAGCATGAGCAGATCAGGGGCTGCAATGGAAGGGCTTGCATGGAACACCTGACTCCTGCCTGCCCAACCGAAGAGCCAATAGACATCTGCAGACCAGACACCCCTTCCAGTATCACCAGATCTGAACAAAAATGTCTTCAAAACTTGGGAAGCCCCAGGGCAGTTTCTGGCACCAGGGAAGAAGCAGTGTCCTAAGGCCTGGTCTCCTGGGAAGGGCAGATGTGCTGGTTCCTTAACGGCAATCTGAGGCAGCTCCTCTCCCTGATCCCACGACACAAATTCCTGGGCAGAGTTTTTCATTATGTCCTGAAAAATCTCACCACAGTAAACTCCTGCAAAATCCAAGCAAATCTGCATCATCTTACCTTTCCTGTTGAGTTGCTGTAGTAGCACATCACTCAAAGCTAGAATTTAACAATTTAGGAGTAGAGCAGATGGCTTTTCCTTTATGTTTTTATCCAGAATGTTACTGTTATAAATGCCAGGACAATTTATTTCCAAATTCAGTAATTTGGTTTATTAAAAATTCAAATCACAAAATTTGGATCAGAATCAAATCACAGAATTTTAGGCAACAAAACCCCCACAAACAGCGATACCTACTTGACAGAGTTTTTCCCGGGAAAATAGCCAAGGGTGACCTCTGAGACACGCAGAGCCTGGCAGTCTGCTGTCTCTAGCTGGGTACACAAATTTGCCCGCTTAGGGACTCAGTTTAAATACACTTTATTTCCCCTTCAGCAATATTCTCCCCATAGTTTCTGTTAAGCACCGGCAATTAAGAGTGTTTACATTAAGCCCTGAAAGAGTCCCGCTCCGTATTCAAGTGCTAATGTCCAGATTCAGTCCTTGCTTTGAGGTGATTTAACAGCCGTAGCAGCGTGGATGGCTTGCTGCCCGTAGTCAGGGTGTAGGTTGGCGATGTTAATTGTCTTCTTCTGACAGCGTTTTTGCCTTGTATTTTTCACCTTCTATTTCTGGACCAGGAAAATCAGGAGAGGTGCTCAACTGGGATCTGAGGCACGCGGGTGGAGCATGTACACATCTATCATACATTTATACAGTATATTACAGTTTCCAGTTTATAATTATCCATAAAACATGAATTAAATAACCCTATTTTTCACATTACCAAAGGGAGACAGATAATACAATTTCTGGCATCCAGTTGTTATAAATGCCAATCCAATAGTCAAATTAAAATATAATTTGGTTTATTAAAAGATCAAATTACAGAATTTCAGTAAAAACCCTCAGTGGAGTTATCTTGACGACTGACCCGGGGAATTGCCAAGGGTGAACTGGGACGCAGTATCTGGCACACTGATGTCCCCCTGAAGTTCACAAATTTGCCTTGTTCGGGGCTCGGGTTTCATACACTTTATTTTGCCCCTGGCACTAGATTTCCCCACAGTCTCTTTGTTCCCAGGACTGGTTATTCGAATTCATAGTAGTCTCCGGCCGGCTGAAAAGATTTTCCTCCGGTAGTGCGAGGTGTCAATTTCGGGCTTCCCGTGGGTGAATGGAAACTGAAGTTTCTGAAGTTTATGAATGGAAGGGCATTCTTCTCCGGGGATCTGGGCTATGATGGTGCTCTGATGGCTCTGCTGCCCATGGGAGGAAGGACTGATTGCTTATCTTAATGTGTCCTCTTTTCTGATGCCAACGAAGGAGCCAGGATTTCCCGACAATTCTTAGTCTTTTCCTAAATGGTACTTCTAGGGTGGTGCCTGCCTCAGGATCAGTGAATTCCAAGATGGGCTGGAATTAAGGTTACATTCTCATATAACATATTTACAGTGGTTACTTATGATTTTTAACATACCATAACCCATAAGAACACGAATTAACATCCCATGTTTTTTACAGTCATGCACTTGAAAATGATAATTTCTTCACAATTTTCACTTATGTCTCCATCTGTTTCCCTGGAAATGGTATATGAAGCCCAGCCATCTAATTTTTCTACTCCTCTCTCGGTGATGGAACACTAAATGTGTCATGTCCAGGAGCTCTCTGAAGACTGATTTAATATCCTCTGATTGCTGCCTGAATTCTGACAGTTGCCTGGGCCTTTAAGAGATGATTAAAGAAACAAAACACATTAATTCCAGTCAGCTATCCCACACAAGTTTAACTAATATAATTCTTCTTTAAACTTCACATTTTCTGACTTTGCCTTGCACTGGACTCTGTGTAACAAAGACCAACACCTCACCTGAAATTTGGATTTTAAAATATCGATTTGTTTCTGACCCATCCTAAAAGCTTTTCTTCTTTTGCTCATTCACCATTTGTGCCTTCTGCACATTCCATCCTGCAGCATCTCCTCATGACTTTGCTGATCCCACAGGGACACCAGGAATTGTGCCTGTATTTCACTGATCATTTGCCTTTGCATTAGCAGCCTTGGAGAAAGAATCAGGTTGTGAAATTTCTTGTCCTGGAGAGCAGGAGCAAATATTCCATCACATCCCAGTGCTGAGAACAGCAGCATTTCAGGCTTTAGCCTTCCATCCACACTATCTGTTCCTATGTTTTCTCTTGCTTCCCCCTCAATTTTACAGCAAAGCCCATATTTTCTTTAATTGAAAGGTAACAGAATGAAGAGAAATAGAGGATGAACAGAAGTACAGGGATATACACCATGATAAAAGCAGTGTTTGAAAGTTTCATCTTAGGAAACTTAATTTCTAATATCATTCTTATGGAAAAACATAGAATTTCACAGAAATCCTACCAAAATCAATGAGATATTGCATACAAACTTGTGGGATGAAAAAGTTGGCTGCCTACTACTTCCACATTTTTACTGTCTGTCAGCAGTTTAAACCTTGAAACTAGATTTCCAACTTCCTAAACATTTCTAATGGATTTTATATTAATTCAGTATCAGTTTCACGTATTAAGCAATTTAAACACAGTTCTTCCAAGTGTTAGAAGTAGGTGCATAGTCTAGAAAGGATGTTTAGAGATCAGTTGTGTGTTTTTGCCCAACTTCAGACATTTGAACACTGAAGAGGTGTGCAGGACAAGGAGTTGTTTCCATTCACCTTTGTGAAAGAGACAAACAGTACCAAATTATTTTGTAAGGAAAAAAAGTGACTCTTACACAAGCTTTAAAGCCAATGCTGTTCACATGATACAACCACAGAGATTTTAAGGATACTCAGACCAGCAGGAACTTGCACTTCATTCCAGAGCTGAAAGATAAAAGACAAAGAAGCCTCTGCAAACCCCATCCCTCACATTCTTCATTCAGATCAATGAACATCTGCGCCAAAGCAGAGATATGTTTGTATTTTGAAATATCCTTTGTGAAGTGACATTTATTAGCAAGTTTGGCACAGAGAAACCTCACTGTGAGAAGACGCTGAAAAATCTTGTTTTCTCAGTGTCTCACTAATGACACTGAGTGAATTCCTACTGCTTATATGGAGTCAGGAACAAAGTAAGCACTAAACAGAATCATGTAAGTCAATAATACAAATTAGACATAAGAAAATATCTGCTTAAATTATACCTCACAGAGTACGTATTGTAAAGATTATTCCTTCCCTTCTTCCCTCCCCCTTATCTGTAACATTTTGCAGTCTCTAAAGCAGACTTGGCTTAGCTCCTGGTGCTGTACATGTCCACATCTTCTGGGCTGGACTGACCATGGTCCATAAGTTTTGGATCAGTCTTAAATTTTGATGTCTTCCCTGCCCCTGTTAGAGATAGTAAAGAAATATGGTTAAAAAGTATGCATATACTTGAGCTGTAAGGAAATAAAGCTTAGTGATACATTTTGAGAATTTCTGTATTACCAAACACTTAGAAAAGACCAAAACCTGTCTTCTAGTTCAAAGTGTGTTAAGAAGTGATAGAGGAGGATGAGGGCATGTTGGAATGTTCAGCGCAGCAGTGGATGTACAGCAGGACCTCTTCTCTCTCTCCAACACCACTTCCTAACCCAGCAGAGTGAGAGAAGAAATTGTGATGCTTTGCCCAATACAGGAAAGGAAGGGAAAGTTTGAGGCATGGAAAAAAAATCTCCAGCATTTCTTGCCCCAGTGCTCCCAGGAGCAGAGCTGGCTCCCAAAACCAACCCTGCCCTATCTTCCCTGAAGTTGCTGCCAGATGCCAAGAATTCCAAATGAAGACAAACGCTCCTATCGAGTTTCACTTCATAACTTCCAAAACCCATGAACAGAGTTTAGTGAAACACTGAACCCTCCCATTCACTGGAGGACAGTGCACAGGCTGACATATTTAATGATACTGCTATTCCAGAGGATCCAGGGGAATATAAAGGCAGCTTTTCTGGGGCTGTCTCTCTTGTTCCTGATCTGCTTCTTTACCAGCTACAAGGGATGTTACATTCTCCTGAAAGCTTTGCCCCATTTGGACTGAGAAAATAAACATCTCTGGCAACACAGATTCATTTAGGGCATGGATATTTTTGGCTGTATCAGGGGCATGAACTAATTCCCCCTATGAAAGCAAAGACAGATCTATAAACAAAAACCCAATAAAGACAGTTTGGTCTGGAGCAAGTGTAAAAGCAGATCAAAGCATTCCACAAACTAAATCAGAAAAAATTCAGATGCAAAGATGTGAATGCATACTCTAGAGAAAATAAAGGAAAAAAATATTAAAACCCTCATCCAAGTATGTTCTGCTTGCTTTCCAGAAAAAAACAAAACCAAAAAACCAAAAAACCAAAAAAACCCCAAACAAACAAACAAAAACAAAAACAAAAACAAAAACAAAAACAAAAACAAAAACAAAAACAAAAACAAAAACAAAAACAAAAACAAAAACAAAAACAAAAACAAAAACAAAAACAAAAACAAAAACAAAGCAAAAACAAAAACAAAGCAAAACAAAAAACAAAAAAAAAACAAAAAACAAAAAACAAAAAACCACAACCAAAACTCTGGTAACAATTCCTTCCTTCCAAGTGATTTCCTTGTAATAAATAAAATTCAGAGGTTGCCCTTAAAAAAGGTAACAATATTTTACAACAAATGTAGTTCTCCTTTAATAGGTAATTGTACTGTTTCCTCTTACAAATTGGACTACCAAATTTTTGTCTGTTAAATAGGCTGTTGCATGATCTAGTTTATCTGAACCACTTAAGATGCACAAGGAACCACTGCAGAAAACCCAGCAAAATAAAATCCAGTGTTTCATTTCTCAATTACACACTCCTCTTTCATTCCACTATGGATCATCTCTGCATTGTTAGCAGAGGCTAAAAGTAATGAAATCCATTTGAGACTTCAATCTTCTAATTATAATCCAAATTAAAACCTTTATGTGTGTCTTGCATTTGGATTATTCCTTATTTTGGCCTACAAAAGAACCTGGTTCATATTAATATTGATTCTCTGACATTATTGAGAGAGAACGGCAAATATAGAATTCTGATACTATGACAGGGTCCACAGTGGGAAAATTATCACCTCCCCGAGGCTCTGAAATATGCATTAAATGACAGCACGTAAAATATGCTCTCAAGAATAATATGCACTGACAGCCTGCTCCTCTTTAAGGCAAGAGTAAGTGCAAAATTAAGTCAACTAATTGGATTTGCAAGTTGCCCTGAGATTACACTTGAAATGATTAATTTACCTGATGAAGACACCGGATCTTCATTACTCCAAGAATCTACTGGAGAAGATTTTGTTCTCTTAAATGATCTTGACTCAACAGCAGATTCAGATTTGGTACTAGAAATTCCCTTCTTTTTCTTATCTTCCTGCATAATTGGTTTTGACTCTTGCTGCAGCTGTGAATCAAACATTAATAAAAGAAAGCACATGGGTATATGCTTAATACATTATTGCAAAATAAAGCTTTCAAGTCCAGGAGCTTATCTTTTATGAAATTATTTTCAGATATGACATCATACAATGATATTCAGTTAGTCAGCTGCACACAAAGGACACAGCTGATAAAAATAAAATGCATGAAACCCCACAGATCAGATAGAATAAATTCATGTAGAAGGGAATTTGTCATGACTATTACTTAGGACTGAAGCTGTGGTTTTACCCGAGACCCTCCAAGAACTTCACCAGTTCATTTCCAGGTGAGAAACCTTTAGCCTTACACAAGAATGAAATAGCCCTGAGTGTTTACAGAACACTTACTATCCTTAGTTAGCAGAAGATGGAACGATAAACCATGGTTACACCCTAGCAATGAGAAATAATGTGTCTTGGGAAGAGATTTCACTCGGGGGAAAAAAATGAACTTAATTGTAGTAATGCATTTCCACACCCAAGCAAATGATTCTATATACGGGAATGAGTTTTAGTTTACCTTTAAACATATAAGGAAGCCAAACTAGAAAGTTCTGTCCCCTTTGCATAAGTACTGGCCCAGTGCCAGCATGAGAGCACCTATTGGGCTTTAGAAACTTATCTCAACATCTGTAGCTGCTTCTATTAGCAGCGGGCCAAGTTATCTCTCTGTTGGGGATTAGATTTGTTTCTTTTTCACTTATATAATTTTTCCCCATAAGTTGCTAGGAGACTAACTACTGGGTACTTGTGAGTGCTTGACCAAAACAAAGAAGTGGCCAAAGGAGATTGTAGCACTGGACTACACCTTTTGTTTTTGGGTCTCTGGGAGTTTTCTCTCAGAGGGGAGAGATAAGGTGAGTTTTGGGGCAGTTTCTCTCTCTTGCTCTTGGCATTGGAGAGGACGGTCAGGCTGCTGTTGGCTGCGGGAGGAGTTCACTGTCACCACCCCATCCCGTCCTGGGAAATCTACCATCATCTGCTCGTGTGCCCAGGAATTCTGATATCACCTCCTCCTGCTCTGCTGGGCCGGCCTGGCCCTGCCCCCACCGCTGCTGTTTCCTCTGTGCTTTGAGGCTTTTCTGCTACTCTGTAGCCCTGCACTGCCCTGCCCTGCTCTGCCGGGACATCCCTGCCGCTCCAGCTACCAGCGCAGAGCATCTGATCTCATCCACCAGCCCGGGACTTTCCACCGTTTCAGCTTGGTCTCTCGGAGTCCTGGAGGGGCGCCAAGATCAAACTGCCCCTGGGCTTTTGTGAAAGAAAGCCCTCGAGGTTCCTGGTTCTGTTTATTATGAATGCTGTAGTTGTTGTTTGTATGTTGGTTTTGTCATATATACTAGTAAAGAACTGTTATTCCTATCCCCATACCTCTGCCTGAAAGCCCCTTTAATTTTCTAAATTAGAATAATTTGGAGGGAGGGAATTTGAATTCTCCATCTCTAGGGAGGTCCTGCTGCTCCCTAGCAGATACCTGTCTTTTAAACCAAGACACCCTCCTAAAACATTAAGTATTTATGAAGGTGCACAAAGGAGCTCAGGTGCTTTTCGTAGGGTGTCTTAGCAAAGTGTCAGGCATCTCTGACCCCTGTGCTTGGCTTTTGTTTCTGTATTGTTTGTTATTTTTGTTTTTTATTAAAGTCTTTATTTTACAAAACACCTCTGAAGAGCAGTCTCGCAAAATTATTTTAAGCCATTTCTCTTTGAGGGCTGGCCCCTCAGAGGTGACAGACCTTCGTGGGGTGTTGCAGTGCATTAAATAAGTAGTTCATTCTTGTTATTATATTGCACTGGGTGGTTTGTTGTATTTGCACACAAAAGTAGTTTTGTTATATTTTGCATGTGATATATTTCGTACCCCCTCTGGGTTTTGGTATCCCCTATTCAATTCCTCCCCATGCCCCCTCCCCCTCCCTGGGTCATTTCCCATTTGTTGCAGTTCCTCTCCCTCTCCCTGCCCCCTTTTCCCCGGGCATAAAACCCCTCGAGCACATGGCTCGGCCCTTTCCCCTGGAGTGAGTTCTACAAGAAAGCTGTGGGACTGTGGTCCCAAGGAAAGGGGTGCCTCTGTCTTTTGCCTTTGGTCCGTTATCGGGGTAATGCACTGGGGTCTGGAGCTAGCCAGGATTTGATCCCAGGAGCCTGGTACCTGGATAAGTTGACGTCCAACGCCAAGGCCTCTCGTTCGGTCTGAAACCCCACACTGTAGCTGGATTTCCACTCGTGGATTTTATAAACTTTTGGAAAGTCGACTGCCCTGGTCGTGACTGTCACTTTTTGCACGACACACTGACCAGGGACCACACCGGCAGTTCATCAAAAACCCAGGACAAATCGGTTCCAAGACCAGGGACTCCTTTGCAGCAGTTATGAGCAGCTGAGGTCCTGGGAGAGGGGGTGAGTGCTCCTTGCTGGAGACCCCGAAGTGACCCTCGAGTGCGTGGGGGTGACAGAGCACAGAACTCTGGCTGTAGGGAAGGGTGGCCCCTCGTGGGTGGGGAATTTAGGCATGGGGGGTAGCGGTGGTTCCCAGGTGTGGTGGAGGGGGCACAGGCAAACATGGGCGGGTGTTTTTTTACTGGCACAGGCAGCACTGATCTGTGGTTTTTGCGTTTTCCCTGACTCCAACAGCCATGTACTGTAGCAGCGTCTGTAAAAGCCGCGGGCTTCCTCACACGTGAGTTTCTTCCTCTTACCTCAGAGCTGAGGGGAGGAGAAACTGTGAACCCTTTCCTAAGTCTGGTTGCAGCTTTCGGTTTTGGTTTGTATTTGCTGCAAACGGAGGTAGATTGAAACTGTGCAGATTGGATTTTAACACCAAAAATAGGTTCTAAGCTCTCTGCACAGGAAAGAGGCATTTATTCCCAAACCCTAGATACCTTAAATGGTGGGAACATTAAAATCTCTAAGGGGAAATTAAAGCAGTTTATTCGGTGGTTGTCTTTACATCTGCCTCAGTTTACACAGCAGAATGCAAATTTTGTCTCTTCCTGGGACCAAGTTGGAGGACTGTTAACATCTAGAATAGAACAGGGAGACAAAATAGCAACTAATTTTATCCTGGTGTTCCTCTTAATTCGTAAAGAATTAATTAAGAAAGAGATGGAAAAACAGCCGCTGCAAACCTCCCCTCTCACCATTTTCCCTACCCCTTCTTCCATTCCCTCTTCTGAGCTGATAGAGACGCACAGGACACCTCAAGAAACGCAGGGAGCCTGGTATGAGAGCCACTGCCCCCAGTCCTCTGCTTCCCTTTCAGCACCCTGGCTCTGGCAGCTGTGCGCAGGCTGACAGAGAATCCTCCCTGTATCCCTCTTTCCTGGTTGCTATACCTAAAGTTTCATGTTTTGCTGGCTCTGAAAGTGAAACCCCCTATCTCCAAAATGGCGGCGGCCGCATGGCTGACCGTCCATCTTACCCTTCTTCTTCCCACAACCCCTTTCTCCCACATGTCCCCTCCCCCAACACCTTCCAGTCCCACAACCCCTTCCTCCCCTCAGACACCACCCCTCCCTCCCCCATATTCCCTCCCTGCATGACATCATCCTGCAACCCCACCCCCAGATGTTGAAATCATAGTTCCCATGGTTGCTCCACCTCTCCAGACAACTCCACCCCCCTTCCTGTTCCTGGTTCCCACACCCCCCCACCCAGTCCCCCAGGGGGGAGAAGCAGGCCTGGGGGGGGTGGGGAGGGGGGGTCAGGGCCAGGGGGGTGGAGAGCAGTGGTGCCAGTGGTTCCCACAGGCGTGGGGCCCCGGGGGAAGGTGATCCTCCCGGCAATTCCCACAGAGGGAATGGGGCCGAGGGAGGTCGCGGGGGGAAGGGTGGGCCCCTAGCCAGTTCCCATGGAAACAGGACTGGGTGGGAAAGCCCTAGAGATAAAAATCAAGAAAAAACAAACAATACATTTAGCCATGCCTGTTACATATACTGGGAAAAATAATGCCATCAGAAATTACCAGCCCTTCTCTTACAATAATAAAAAAGAACTGTGCAAAAGCCAAAAATAATTTGGCTGAAACAGTGAAATTTTTAAGGGTATGATGAAAGCTACCCTATCATCTGTTGAAATAGTATCAACAGATCTCAAAGATATATTCTGGTGCCTGCTGACACCCTCAGAATTTGATCTATGGGAAAGCACCTGGAAAAGATCTTTGAGAAAACTTCTAGAAGAACTAAAGCAAAGAACCCAGAGTGCACAAGATTTGGAAGGAAGATATCACCTATGAACATCTGTGCGGTGAGGGGCAGTGGGCTAACCCCGAGGACCAAACTTGAGTGTTATCCAAATTAATTCTAGATAAAATCTGTAATGTTGCAGAAAAAGTTTTTAACAAATTACCAGCAGTTGAGACACAAGGTAGCTATATCCATATTAAACAGTATGGCTCAGAGAATTTCTTACAGTTCTTGGACTGCCTTCAAGCACAGATAGAAAGACAAGTACAAGACCCAGTGGCACAATCAGAATTAATTGAAATGGCTCAGAGGAATGCCAATGAAGCCTGCTGCAGAATGATCCTAGGACTGTCTCTTGACCCTCCACCCCCACTGGCACAAATGATAGAAGCATGTGCAAAGAAAGCAGATCTGTTCAGCACACCAGAGAGAAAGCCTGGATCGACCAACCCAAAAACTGTAGCAGCTGTAACACCAGAAGTGAAGAGGAAACAGACATCACCAGAACAGCTCCAACACATCACCTGCTTCCAGTTTAAAAAGCCTGGACAGTTCTCCAGAAACTGTCCCCAAAGCCAGCAGAAGAAGAAGAATCAGAAAGATGGGCCAACCAACAATCAAAAAAACTAAGACTTGAGCGCGAGCCCATACCGCACCAAGACACAAATGCAGCAGGTTCCACTGTGGGAAAACACTGTCTCAGCAAAAAGGGGGGAGGAAAGGGAGCTGGGTGCAGGGCAGCAGAAAGTTAAAAAGGAAGAATGTTTATCTAACAGAGCTTGGCAGCCTCATGGGCATTTCAAGCTTTTAACTACAGAGGCTTTTCTTTTCAGGTCTAACCACTGGACAGTCATTGAAGTGGACTTGCCAGAGAAGTGACGAGACTTGACAGTAGATCACACAGGACTGGACAGTGAGTATTTTGTTATTGGGGACACAGCACACAAACCCATGGAGATTGAGATTGTTCCCATGACCATTAGGGAATCAGGCCCAAACTCATTCTCTTGGCGTGTTGCCCTCAGCCACCCTTCTATCTGGCCAAGGGGCAAATCATCACCCAGGCCATTCCCACTCCAGCGGAGGTCCCAGTAGATGACAAAACACCTGACGTCTACTGGGCAAAAGTGGTTGGGGAGGACAAACCCATTATGGTATGCAACCTAACCCCTGGGACAGACCATCTCCACGTGGAGGGCCTTCTAGACATGGGATTTGACATCACGATTATACTGGAAAAGATGTGGCCTTCACATTGGGACTTGCAACCCATGGCTGGCAGACTTCAAGGTATAGGAGGGCTTCAATTGTCAAAAATCTCAAAAAGCATTGTGCAGGTTGAGGTGCTGGATGGAAAATGGGCCAGTGTTCGTCCATTTGTCATCCACTATAAGTCTCCCTTGTGGGGGAGAGACACCATGTCCCAGTGGGGGGGTCAAATTAGTTATCCCTTAAACCCCCCAGGATTTTTAGAAGCAGCCACTGTGGAGCGCCCTGCCCAAAAGTTAACGTGGCTGGATGACACCCCAGTCTGGGTAAATCAGTGGCCACTATGTAAAGAAAAGCTTAAGGTGCTCGAGGAGATCGTAGAAGAACAATTAGCCAAAGGCCACATAGAAGAGACAACCAGTCCTTGGAATTCCCCGGTCTTTGTAATAAAGAAGCCAGGGAAAGATTAGTGGAGGCTCCTCCACGACCTCCGAGAAATAAACAAAGTAATTGAGGACATGGGGTCACTCCAACCAGGGATGCCTTCCCCAACAATGCTCCCTCAAAATTGGCAATTGTCGGGGTGCTCACTCAGAGCCGACGGGCTCTATCACCGGCCAGCCCAGATACTGCGACAGACGTCAGCAAGGGTCAGCCTGCATGCAGCGCAGGCAGGGCTGACTCCTGTGGGTTCTTGTCCTAACAGGGGCTCGCGTGAGCGATGGTAATTCGACAGGCAGGGGAACGAAAGGAGGAAACAATTCCAGACGAACAGAGGGTTTATTACAAACACCTCTCCAGCCCGGGAATGTCCGGGGGGAGGAGAGTACAGTGGGTTTTTGTCAGGGGCGAGTCGCGGGGGGGACAAAGGGAGTGGTCAGCCACTGCTGGCCAACCAGGGCAAGTTGCTAGGGGACCCGGGGGTGGGAGAACATAACTTGAACTAATCAGGAGAGGGTAGGAGGGATTTCACCAAGGCGGGAAAGAATAACAGACAGCTAACCGTGTGCCGCATAACAGGTGCAGGTGCAGACAGGAGTCATGTGAGTTAAACAAAGGAACCATCAGGGGGAAGGGTACAGAGAACCAAACGAGTACAAAAATATACAAAGCATAACCGATTAAATTAACACACTGCCACAGGCAATTGGCTGTCCTAGATATCAAAGATTGTTTCTTCCAAATTCCACTACACCTAGAGGATGCCCCACGGTTTGCCTTCTCAGTTCCTACCATTAATCAAGAAGCCCCAATGAAGTGTTACCTCTGGAAGGTATTGCCGCAAGGCCTAAAGTGCAGCCCCATGATCTGCCAGTGGTACGTGGCTTCATTGCTGTCCCCAGTACACGCCAAAAGAAAAGAAGCTATCATCCTCCACTACATGGATGATGTGCTTGTGTGTGCTCCCGATGACACTATACTCCAACATGCACTTGACCTAGTGGTTAAAGTTTTAATCTCCGCTGGATTTCAACTGCAGGAAGAGAAAGTTCAAAGGGTGCCACCTGGGAAGTACCTGGGCCTGGAGATCACCGCGCGGACCATTGTTCTGCAAAAATTGGAAAACAGAAGTGAACCCAAAACCCTACCAGATCTCCATTCCCTGTGTGAGTCTTTGAACTGGGTCAGGCCCTGGCTAGGTCTCACCAATGAGGACCTAGATCCCCTCAACAAGTTATTGAGTTTATTGAGGGGGGAGAGAGAACTGATCTCTCCCAGAGAACTGACCCCAGAGGCAAAAACCGCAATAGAAAAAGCACAAAAGGCTTTGGCTGAGAGACAGGCTCACCATTATCAGCCCGAGCTGCCTTTCAATTTCATTGTTCTAGGAATGTTGCCACACTTGCATGGTTTGATATTCCAATGGATCGAAGGGCAGAGACATTCACTCTTAATAATAGAGTGGGTCTTCCTCTCCCGCCAATGATCCAAGACTGTCACAAGGCCACAAGAGATGATAGCTCAGCTGATCCAGAAGGCCAGGTTGAGACTGCGTGAGCTGGCTGGTTGTGACTTTGCGTGTATTCACCTCCCGGTCAAGCTTTCTGGGGAGGGAAAGAACGCTCCCGAGAGGCTGATCAAAGAGATGTTCGAGTGCCTGCTCCAGGGCAATGCCAACCTCCTGATGTCACTGGACAGCTACAGTGGACAAATATCAGTCCACGCCCCCTCACACAAACTGTATGACGGGGAGTTCCACCGCATTCCTTGTGAGAAAAGGAGTCGAGGTCCTCTCAAAGCTCTCATAGTGTTCACTGTTGAGTCTGGAGCGTCCCACAAATCGGTGATGACTTGGAGAAATCCCCAAACTCAGCATTGGGAAGCTGATGTAGACTTTGTGGAGGGATCGCCCCAAGTCACTGAACTGGCCACAGTCATGAGAGCTTTTGAGAAGTTCTTGGAGCCAATTCATTTGGTCACCGATTCGGCCAACATGGCGGGGGTAGTGTCCAGGGAAGAGCAGGCAGTTCTCAAAGACATCAAGAATGAGCATCTTTTCAGGCTGCTCTCAAAACTAATTTATTTAGTTTCGCATCAAGAGCACCCATTCTATGTGATGCACGTAAGGTCGCATACCGATTTTCCAGGCGAGATCACAGAAGCTAATCACAAAGCAGATTCCCTAGCAGCCCCAGCAGAAATGGCAAGCCTTCCAGATGTTTTCCAACAGGCAAAGCTAAGTCACCAGCAATACCATCAAAATGCACCAGGCCTAATGCGTCAGTTCCAGCTAACATGGGGTCAGGCACGAGCCATTGTAGCCACCTGCCCTGATTGCCAGCACTAAGCCATGCCATCACTAGGTATGGGGCCTTGAGAGCTGTGAAGAGTGGCAGACAGACATCACACACATTCCTA
This sequence comes from Prinia subflava, assembly GCF_021018805.1. Classification (NCBI taxonomy): domain Eukaryota; kingdom Metazoa; phylum Chordata; class Aves; order Passeriformes; family Cisticolidae; genus Prinia; species Prinia subflava. The sequence goes on from NW_026960606.1 coordinate 7,141,635, forward strand.
CTTTCGGCTGCCTAAAATATGTACATGTAAGCATTGACACCTATTCAAAAGTGGTTTATGCCTCTGCTCACGCAGGAGAAACCTTTGGGTAAAACCTTTTGTTCCAAAAAATCCAGCAGCAACAGAAGATGATGAGAAGCAAGCAGCTGTTGCTTCAAAAAGAAGACGCCACCAGAAAAAGAAGACAGAACCTTCTTAAGACCAGGTTAATTCCGGCTGACCTCAGACCTTTAAAATGTTTTAAACATGTTTTTTTTTCCTTTTAGAAAATACCTACCTCCCACTCAACCTTGCAATGAGCCCTGTCCAAATTGTCATCCTGTTTGCGCTGAGCAGCCAGACAGCTGCATGGATCATCCCTCAACCACACCAAAACATCTGTGTGACCCTGGCACAGACACTCCAACAAGAAAATATAAGCTTGTCTACTGCAGCAGTGAGAGACCCTATGTCTACCTGCCTGGTAGGGATCCCCCTGCAAGCAGAAGAGTATTCAACCAGTTTTGACACACATATGCTTAACCCAAGTCCTAAATCACACAACACACAACCAAATAAAATCTGCCATTGGCGGTCTGTAATGATTAAGAATCCCATAGAAGAGTGGCTACCAAAATTGCCCAGAGCAGCTCAAGAACCCCAAGAATTAGAGCTGTTAGGTGTTGTTATGGTTTTTGGATGGCACAGAAATAACAACATGACTCTCCATGATGGTAGAAACGAGAGCAAACTTTATTCTTCTAAATTCTACTTTTATAGAGTAGTTCGGTACAAAGAACATGATTGGTTATTCATCGTCTACACCCTTCAGTAAACATTTCTTTCCAGTAAACATGTTGGAAAAACACCACCTGCGGATGGTTTCTCACTTCCCAAGGTTTGTTTGAATTCCTCCTTAAGATTTTTCAGGCTAACATGAGAAAGTTGCTGGCCTGCCTTTCACACAGACACTGGCAGAGCCTGAAGCCTAAGTGCAGACCAATGTCAGGCCCACAGTTAGGTTCCTCTCCAGCACTATATTGCATTCACTTTATCTTCACCCCACTGTCTAGCACTAAAGCCTTTCACAACATACTGCAATATCAAGAAGAGTTCACTGCCAAAAGGTGATGCAATATTCTGAGACATGTTACAGCAGAGAACCCATAGCATTCACATCCCAAAAGCCTCCCTAAAGGTCCGTTTCTAATTTGCAGAGATCGGGCATGGGCAGGAATCCCATCCCGGCTCTCAGGAGGGCCATGTACCATCAGGTGATTGTCCCTGTCGGCACTCAACCAAACCTTGATTGGCGAATGGATGTGAAAAAAACAATTCAACCAACAAAATTCATAAGAGAAGCATTGAAAATTTGGACCCAAATTGTGATTCAGAAATTTTTCATTGGGCCAAGTCAAAATGAATTGCTGCGTCCCTCTTCCTTCCATGGGTCGCAGCAGCCAAAGCTCTAGGTGAATTGGGTCACCTAGAGTGCTGGGTGGTCAAACAGGCAAACTTGACATCCACTGACATCAGCTCCCTCCTAGAAGACGAAGAGATTACCAGGCAGGCCACCCTCCAAAATTGTGGAGTCATAGACTTCCTCTGGCTGCTGCATGGACACGAGTCCCAGGAATTTGAAGGACTCTGTTGCTGAATTTAACATCGAAAGCACCCAATGTCTACACTGCCCTCAAAGAACTAAAAAGCTTAGTTGGACAAGTAAAGCAAGAATCCGAAGACTGGTTCAGCGAAATGTTCAAAGGCTGGGAACTCTCGGGGTGGTGGACTTCAATAGTTAAAACAATTCTGTTGGTTTTTGTTGTTTTGTTCTTAATTGTGTTAGCGTTCAGAGTTCTACGTTGTTTAATTTTAAAAGCCCTCAGCAGTTTAATCCCTAGTACTTCAGAAGTCAACCATGCAGTTTGCAGACCAAAAGCAGCCTGACTTACCCACAAACCACAAGTGATGGACAAATTCCTATTCTGCATCAGAATAGGCCCAACACCTTTCTTTTAACTTTATTTTAACACAAAAAGGGTGAGGTGTTGCAGTGCACTAAATAGTTTGTTCATTTTTGTTACTATTCGCACATGTTACTATTTGTTCGCTCATTTGTTACTATTCATGTTTGTTGTATTCACACACAAAAGTAGTTTTGTTTTATTTTGCACATGGTATATTCCATACCCCCCTCTAGGTTTTGGTATCCCCTATTCAATTCCTCCCCATGCCCCCTCCCCCTCCCTGGGTCATTTCCCATTTGTTGCAGTTCCTCTCCCCGCTCCCTGCTCCCTTTTCCCCGGGCATAAAACCCCTCGAGCACATGGCTCAGCCCTTTCCCCTGGAGTGAGTTCTACAAGAAAGCTGTGGGACCATGGTCCCAAGGAAAGGGGCGCCTCTGTCTTTTGCCTTTGGTCCATTATCAGGGTAACGCACTGGTGTTGCCATGAATTTTCCTGGTTTGCTGAGCGTCCATATTAAAGGAGAAGTGTGCAGCTTCTCACGCTCGTGAATGTAAACACAGGACCATGTTTTGTAAACATTGGCAATGTTATGAATTCCTTCTCCAAGAGAAGGGGAGGTTGAATGACAGCCTCCTTGACCAATGTTGGTGGAGAGGTGGGGATACCATTCTCCAATCCATGGTCACCTTGCCACAGGTATATAATAGCAAAATAAACTAAGGGGCGAGTCTTCCTGCCCTGCATGCTCTGAACCCAGATCTGTCCCCAAGTCTCATTTCTGGTTAGGCCTCGCGGTGATACACTGGGGTCTGGAGCTAGCCAAGATTTGATCCCAGGAGTCTGGTACCTCGATAGTGGGGTTTATCATATCTGACCCCATACAAGATTCCATCAGTTAATAAAAGTGTCTGTACCACCTCAATTCTTGTTTTGCTATCAGTTTAATGACAGTTATCTGAATCTCATTTTCAGAACTCAGAATTCCATTTGTCCTTCTTAGAGGAAATAAAAGTTGATGACTGCATGCCAATGAGCACTGTAAATTTAAAGCAAAATACTTCTACATGTTAATGTAACTGAGAAACAAATTTTCTTTGAAAAGAGCAATGAAAAATTACTGTGCAAAGCTGCAATTTTACTTGGGAAGTGCTACTTTCATCAAGGTTTTATAAATTTCCACTTGAGAAAAAACCCTTTTGGGTTGGATAAAGCCCACATTTAATTCTGGGATTACTAACCCAAATTCCTTATGTCATTTACAGAAGCTTCATATTGCCCTCTACTCTGTGCTGGCAAAGTCTCAGTTGTTTACTATGTCCTATTTTGACCACTTCACTTAAAAACCAGAAACACCACAAATCACACATTCCCTGAAACCAGAAAAAAACAGAGAAACTAGAGGAAATTCTGAGAACAAGAATTATGTCAGAGATAGAAAGCCTGTTTTGAAAGACAAGGTTATAATGGGGAAGAGAATGTCAAAAACCCTGATAACTTTTCCATATATAGTAGGTCAATATAAAGAGTTTACTGACCATTTATTCACTATGGCTGCAATGAGGACAGGAGAGAGAGAAGAAATAAATCAGACATGGACAATTCATATCACAGGGTAATTAAACCAGACTTTCTGCAAGGGTTGTAGAAGAGTAAGCCAGTCATACCTACTGTAATCCTGAGTGTCTTTAGTCTAAATTCAGGGGATGCTTAAGACTAAAGCTTGAATCAAAATGGATCCTTTATGCCAAGATAAAAAAGGAGCTCTGAGAGAAACTCATTCTTCTCTTGTGCACCTTGCATGCATTGTGGGACTACAGAGGGGATCTCAACATCTACTGGTGTGAAAGGTGTAAAAACAATTAAACACTGAAGTGACAAAAATATCAGATTGGGGTTTGTGCCTTGCTTAACACCATCAGTAAACCCTGAACAGCATCAGCAAAAGTCCACAACTTTCTAAGCTCCCTCTCCATGTGTGAGTTATTAATTCTCAAGTCCTACCTTGGTGACAGTTTCCTTGTCTGCCCACAGTGACCTCACAGCCTCATAGGTCTGATGACTCACACAAAGTAACTTTTCCCGTTACCTATTTTTTTAGAAAAACATAATTTAACAACAGCTTTTAAAATACAAAGACAGACTATTAAAATGAAAATAATCATGTTTGCATGAGAAAATGCTTGACCCCATACTAAGGCATCTACTTTTAAAGATCTAGTGCATATTTCCCTTACATCAAGCAAATTGTAAATAATTTTTAAATTGGTTTTAGGAATCCACAGGAAACATTTCCACGCTAAATCCACCTACTCCAAATGAAATCAAAGCCTGATCAGCAAACAGTGTGCTGGCAGTATTGGCACAATAGATGGAGCACCAGGTTAAAGGATCCAAACTTGTCCCACTGTGTTGGAAATGCCACAGATAAAACCAGAAACTTGCCTTAGCAATGACCACAGACTGAGCTGGGTAACAAACAGAATATCCTACAGTAGTAACTCCCAATGGATAAGCAATTTTCTTAAATCTAGAACGTGTACAAAGCCAAATACTTTGAATAATTAGACAAAAATGAAATGCAGACTAAGCAGTTGTAGCAATTAAATGCAGGAGACATTGATATTCTGAAAGAGAAATAATCTGTTTTCCAATATTATGAAGAATGAGAAGAATGGTATCATTAGTCTGTCTAGTCCTGCTCTGTCAGCTCTCAGCCAGCTCCTAATAGCAATCAATAATGTCCCTTCATTTACCAGGAATGATTTTTTTAGTCACACAGGCTTTTGCCAATGTTTCTGAAGAGTATTCTGACCACTAGAACTGTTACATGCTCCCTTCCCCAAAGACCAATAATGAAAACAAGCAAACCCTACCTTTTCTTGTCAGCACTACACCAGCCAGGCCTGACACCATAATTACAGCGGCTTTGGGAAGAAATTCTGAGGAGGGGGGGGGTTGTTCAGGTAAACATAAGCATCTAAGAATTGGAAAAAAAAGACAAAAAGGAAGCGGGGCAATTCAGTATCAGTCATTTTATTTTATTTCCCACTTAAAAAATAAAGGTGAAAATTTTGATTTTACTGAGAGTTTATATAGATGAAATGAGACAGATATGTGACTTGCCTACCTTTTCCAAACTGAATTGAATCCATTATTCCATTTTTAACAAAGACATAGGTATCACCGTGAGGCCTAACCAGAAATGAGACTCGGGGACAGATCTGGGTTCATCGAGCATGCAGGGCAGGAAGACCAAGTTTACAAAATCCCACCTTTATACATTTCCTATGAGGTCTGTGGATTGGAGGATGGAATTCCCACCTCCCCACCACATTGGCCAAGGAGGCTGTCATTCAACCTCCCCTTCTTCTTGAGAAGGAATTCATAACAAGGGCAGTGTTTACAAAACATGGTCCTGTGTTTACATTCACGAGCGTGAGAAACTGCACATTTCTCCTTTAATATGAACACTCGGCAAACCAGGAAAAAACCTCATGGCAACACATAGGCACTCTACAAGGAGAGAAAAAACCAGAAAGTAAAATCTCAGCAAAAGTAGCTGTTCACATATACCTCAGCACAAGACAAAGAAATACTGTGTAACTTTAAAAAATCCAAACCAGATCAGTGACCTTCTAGAAAGGCTGTGCAGAGATCTACCCTCATGACAAACATATTTATATTTTTAAAACTTACATTGACAATTAATGAAAAAAAACCTCTAATGTAAGCTGTCCTGGTTTGAGGGGAAATGAGTTTTTTCAGGAAGCTGAGGTCAAACCAATCAGTGGTCAGTGTACCACATCCCCTTTATTGGCACCTTCGGTGGCCACTGAGAGGTTGGACACGCCTCTGAGGACACAAGGGATTAAAAGCGAGGCCTCCCAGATGGACTTCCTCTTTTCTGGCTCTGCTTTCGGAGAGGAGCATCCTTCTCCTCTACCCTGCCCAGCCTGGCCAGGCTGGGCAGGGGAGGGGAGCCAGGTGGCCAGGCTGAGGTAGGCCTCGGGCCCCAGGGCGGGGAAAGAGAGAGAACGGGACTGGAGCTGAGCCAGCCCCATCCAGGATGGAGGGGTGGAGAACTTTGGAGGTGCCTTCTGTCCCCCCATCCCCATCCCCCTCCCTCCCCCCCCTCGTCCCATCTCCCCCCCCCCCCCCCCCAGGGAGAAGGTGCCGAGCTGCGAGCTGCGTGTGGGAGCTGCCAGAGTCTGCGACTGCCTGAGCCTGTGGCCTTGCTGGGAGACACAAGCTTTTAACTCTTTCTAAGGCAGAAGAAAACTATTCCCAGACATTGATTCTCATGGCTGGTGGTTTCAGAAGAGAGAGAGGGACTGCCTGGGACCGAGATGATAAAGGACGATGAAAAGGACCCCCTTCGATGGCAGAGATGAAGAGGAGTGGCTTTTGGGCTGGACTTTTCTTGCGTAATGTTAGCCATAGATGGACCCTGGACTCTCCTGAACATAAATAAGACTGTATTTGGGTGGATGCATTTTGGCTGAAAACCAAAGACTTTGTGGCCTATTCTTGGAACCCTCGGCCCCAGGGGTAAATGTAGGGGAGACTGCTTGTCCCAGTATGAGAAGATGGCTGGTTTTTGGTACTTGGCCAAACATCCTTAAAAGAGCCCTATATGCGGTTTTGGTCCATGGACAGTGGTGAGAGCACTGGACATGGAAAGGAGAGTGTCACCCTGGCAGACTTCTCCGGGTGGTGCCATGGGTGACATGGGAACACGGGAGGGTGGACCTGTGTTTCCTGTGGGGGGGTCTGTGGTGCGAGAGAGACTCTTCTCTCCCTGGATGGATTGAAGATTTATTTTTTTAAGGGATGATGACTTTGATGGGGAACCCAGGGTTGTGGAAGGTTTAAGCAAGTAGGATGAGGGTAATGTGCAAGTGTTAACTGTTGAGCATGTAAGGGATGGAAATTGGGGGGAGGAGAAGAAATGTTCTGGGAAGTTTTCTTTTCTGCTTTTGGGTGTTTGGGTTTTCTTTTCTTGTGTATTGTCTGTTGTTATATAGGTTAATAAAATTTTCTTTCTATTTCAAGTTTTAGGCCTGCTCTACTCTGTTCATGACCACATCTCACAGTAGTTCATTTGAAAAATATACACTCATGGGTGCACTGGCATCTGGCCAGCTTCAATCCATGACATAAGCTCACTTTCAAAATTGACATCTCAGGAACTGTGGAGTAGGATAACACCTGGACGCCAAATGTAGAAGAAAATTCAATTATAAAATACGTTCTTCTCTTCCTTAGAGACTTTCCCAGGAAAACTGAAAGAGCAACGCCGAATTTGTGCCACCAGAGGTCACTGCTACTCAGTGTTGGGAACGATTAATGGCATGAACAAGTTTTGTACAGATTTATAACAAGAGTATTTCAGTCATGCAGTCACTGACATTTTCACAGACCAATGGAATCACAATTTACAGAAAATACATTTTGAAGACATTTTGAATTTTTTTTCAACTACTAGGGTCTACATTTTTTTGCAAAAAGCAAAACACAAGCACAAAATCTCCTCCTGCCAACAGCCAGGGTGAAGCTGCTGTTTCCCAGCAGGTCCAAAAGCAGTAACAGGCATCACAGTTCCCTCTCCACCTGGAACATGCAGTAAGAGCTGGGAGGTATTTCTGATAACTCATGAGGAACAGCCTGCTGCAACAGATACATGGGATGCATTCTGTTTGTATTTTTTTGTCACGTACTGCCCTTTGGAAGCATCTCTTTCTCTGTGGACTGCACCTGGAATTTCAGACTCCAAAACACCCTCAATTCCACCCTCAAGTTCCACCAGCAAGAATTTACTGACATAACTCCTACTATAGAAGGAAGGCTCGTTTTTCCATCCAAAATTATCTTATGCTACGACAAAGAACTGCCAAAAAAACCCTCCAGGGGAAAGTAACCCATTTTTTCAGTGGTTTAGTGTAGTGCTGAGAGGAACTGCAGGAAAGGTTGAGTGCAGACATCCCTTGCCTGGCACCACCCAAAATAGTGGCTGATGGTCCTTTGCTGCTGCTGCAGGCACCCAGGCTGCTCCTCGATGTACTTGGACTTCAGAGGGGGTGCACTGCAAATGGGGAGCTGCAAAGAAAGGCACAACTGAACAGCAGGGGCAGAGCTCTCTTCTCATTAGCTGCAGCATTTGAAGGGGGTTTTTCAAGCCTGCAAATCCTCAGTGTTTCCATCATGGCAAACAAAGCCTTCTACATGGAATTATGAACTTTTAGAGTTCCAAACTGACTCTACTCAAGTGGGACTTCACTCTTTAGAAATGAAAACTGAAACAATTGTGTAGATTCTAAGAAGTAGAATTACTAACTAGAAGATGGATGTGTGCATTACCAGAAACTGCACATTAGAAAAGGACTCATCAGTAAGTATTCTATTTTCACCTTTTCTGACTTCATTTTTGAAATACTGTAATAATGAAAATGAAATAAAACTTTACTATTTTAGTATTGTAACACTTCTTGTTTTATTTGAGCAACAGTGGTCAGTTATTTATTATCACATATTACTTTGCTATGTATTTTAGTTACTGGGTAATATAATTCAATGGACAGAGCTGCTATTCTGCAGAATTTTCTAGTATTACTTTAAAGACCAAAAAAGAGGAAGATTCATACCTTATCGGACTTCACCAGCTGACTTTTGGATTCCTTTTCTGCTGCTGCATATACAGTAATACATACAAATGGCAGCCCAAAAGAAACAGATGCCAGCTTTGCCACCTGGGACAGAGAGATGAAAAAAGGGAGTCTTAATGCTGAAATTAAATTTTCTCTTGGGATTGATCAAATATGGGATTAAACAAGTCACTTTTAAAAGCTTTTTTAAGCATTACGCCTTTTAGAAATGTCTTCTGACTTACACAAAGATTTTCTCAAATTATAATGGTAAATAAAAGGTAAAGATCCCTGACAACAGTTATATGTCTGAAATACCAGGAAGAACTTTGTGTTCAAAGCCACGCTGATGCTTCCATCACCTGTTAGGGTAAATTTAGCTGTAATTTACTCAGCATGCAGGAACTCCATTTTTTAAGGATTATTAAAGAAAAACTATTTTAAACGTAGCGTAATTCAGATTGCTCATTTCTGTACAGCATGCTACCAGAACAAGACACCAATTTTCAGTAGACACTAGAAGGAAAACTGAATTTGAAAGTGACAGAACATGAAAAAGTTGTATTGTTCACTTAAAAAAAAAAAAAAATTTAAAAGTTACAATGGATTCTGTGCTCAGTGTAAAAGAGAAAGCTATACAGGGAATGATCAAAGTGATCCAGCTCCTGACTGAAAGTAATTGCTTTACTTTTGGGTGCCAGCAGACAAACACATAAATGTTTAAAGATCCAAGGAAACAGTTGTACTGGCTAGCATTTACACTGGTACAATTATCCCAAGAGGGCTTCACTCTTTTCTACTGAAATCACAAAGACCAAGAGCGAAAGAAAAAGCAACATAACCTTGACTACACTATAAAGGCTTCACTGCATGGAGCTGTTTATCTTGTTCCTAATCTAATCATGAGGTGCACTAAAAAGACCTCAGTTAGCAAAGTTGTTTCTAGTATTAACTTATGGAAATTATTTTATTAAAAGCTACTTACAAAGCATTATGTATTAAACAAGGAAAATCATATATTGTTTAGCTACAGAAACCAAAAAGTATTTTACCTATGAAAAGTTCTCCAGAAGTTACTGGGAATTAAGAAATGGCAGGATCATATTATTATATCAAACACTAGGAAAGAAGCACAGAGAAAAACACGTGCAAAAAGCTGGAGCTGTGAAAGACCCTGGAATTACATGTTCAGCTAATAGAATGACTCCAGAACATCAGCTGATAACTGACTTACAAATTGTCTTGGGTTATGTAACAAAAAAAAAGATGTATTCTATTTCATCTGTAGAAAGCAGTTGGGGGATGGTTTCTTTTTTTTCTTTATCTCTTGTAACTCCAGGGGGGAGGAGGGTGGATGCCTTCTGATAATAGACCAGCTGTTAAAACCAGTTGGGGCAGTGTTTCTTATCTCTTTCATCAACTTTGTCCACCCTCAGGGAGATATCTTCTGTTAATGGACCATTAAAGCTCACCAATGACATGACAGATTACATCATCCCATTGTGAGATGAACCACCCAGTGGGGAGAAGCCAACCATTCCCTACACAGATAAAAATGGGGACACAGGGACCCCAGACATCCTCTTTTCCACTGGATTCTCAGAGGAAGACCGGACTCATCTCACCACCACTGAACCTGCCTACAAGATCATCTCTACTTCAACAGAACGACATCTGTCACTCCAGGAAGACTAATTTGGACCGCTTCCAACACCCTGGACAAGAGGGTGTCAAGTCGTATTCCTGACTCCATCAGGGTTTTCTAAGACCTTTGTTTGCTTGTTTGTTTTTTTGTATTACTGCATTTGTAATTTTTTTAAATATTCCTAGTAAAGAACTGTTGTTCCTATTCCCATATTTTTGCCTAAAAGCTCCTAATTGCAAAATTGTAATAATTTAGAAAGAATGAGTTTTACATTCTCCATTCCAAGAGAAACTCCAGTTTTCCCTGACAGATACCTGTCTTTCCAAACCAAGACCGAATTTGGCACCCAAGTGGGGCTCAAGGGCATTAAGAGAAAGTAGTAACAGTTTTTGGGTGACTTAGGTTCTTGTGTACTGGATATAGAGGCCTCGTTGGACAGCATCATGTGGTCTAGCTTGCCCTGGTTGGGGTGGCATGTGGTTGTGGCTGTGTTTCCCCCATTTTCAGGCCCTTATCTAAACATGGGCCCTGTAACTAAGGCTGCTGTGGCTGTTATCCAGTTTATATTATGGGTTAATAAGGTCTAAGAATTCATGGATTTTTAACTTCCTCTGGAAGGCAGGCACATGGATTCAGAGCTATCACACCCTAACTGTGTGTTTTTGGGGTTACATTAACAATGGTACCTACTGTGAGGAAATGACACCAGGGGAGATCTTTTCCTAACCCTTAACCCAGCTCTTTGGGTCTATCCCACCAGTTTTTGAAGGGTTTAAATCTCTGAATGCTAATGATATCATACAATGGCTGGTGTTGCTGGTATGCCTGTTCTGTTTAGCATTCAGAGATAAGGGGAGATTGACCTGGATAACTACTGAAAGATCCCAATACTTTCCGAGGGTCCAGCCTTGTGGAGAAATGGCTTAATAAATAGTGAGATGGCTTCTCTAGACATTCTTTGTAAAATAAAGGTTTTAATAACAATAAAAATAATAAACATTATAAAACAATGAAATACAAGGCGAACACAGTGTAGAAGACACTCTTACACTGGCTAAGGCATTCCAAAAAAGCTCCTAAGTTTTTTTGTGCTCTTTCTTAAATACTGAATGACCTAGGTGGGGTATTTGGCACTTTGCCCAATGAAATTGGCAATAGGCTTTGAGGTACACTTCCAAAGCCCAATCAGTGCCTCTGTGCTGGCACTGAACCAATTACAGTGAGAAGGCTATAGAAAATTCTTGTTTAACTTCCTTATATGTTTCAAGGTAAGCTGAAACTCTTTCCCTTATGTAGAAACACTTGTTTGTGTGTAAAAATGCACTACTACAGATAACCACCCTGATACCTACCCCAAAGACTAGAGATACTGCCCAAGAGCCTGACCCTGCCCCACAGCCTGCCTCAGAAATGAACCACCCAGACTGGGTGGGGGTTCTGGTGAGGGAGATAAGCCAGATGCTGAAGGAGCACATTTCCCCAGTGGTGGCCTCATTAGCCTCATTATCCCCTGCTGTTGGGAAACCCTCCCTCTGCCCTGACAAAGGAGAGTCTGATGGTGCAGCAGTGGAACCCACAGACGTTACTACTGTCCAGGTTCCAGCTGAACCACAGGGGCAGTAACAGCCAGCAGCAGTTTCCCCTGTGGAAACAAAGAAGTCTAAGGTGAAATCAGCAAACCCAGGTAATAAAGATAAGAAAGGAGGGCCCTCACAACCCACAGGGGAGCCAGAGGTTGAGATCGTCACTGAGTCCCTGTCATATGAAAGTCTACTTAATCTGCAAAAAGACATTGTACGATGGGGACGTGAGGCTTACACAGCCTGGTTACTTCGGGTCTAAGACCTTATGGGTACAGGGGTGAAACTAGACAGTGGTGAGGCAAGGAATTTGAGACCCTTGACCCAGGACTCAAGTTTGAATCAGGTATTCGTAACGGAGCAAGGACCCCTTTCCCTTTGGGAGCGGCTTTTGATGAGTGTAAGAGAGACGTTTGTCTGTAGAGAAAGAATGCAGGAACACCACCATAGAATGAGCTGGAAGACTCTTGAGGAAGAGATCCAACAGCTGAGGGAAGTAGAGGTATTGGAGGTACTCATTGGGAGGAGTAGACAGCAGGATAATGACCCCAACAAGGTTAGATGCACAGGATAAATGTTGTAGAATCTGGCAACTCTAGGATCATCTCAATACACCACATTCATTGCAACAATTAATGCTGAGGACAACTGAGAGACAGTGGGTTCTGTAGCCGTCAAGCTTAGAAATTATGAGAGCATGATTGTCATGGGTTAAGCACTGGCCAGATGTTAATGCACCCATGAATATATGTTTTTCCTAATGAGCTACTGTGAGATGTGGTCAAGAACAGAGCAGAGCAGGCCTAAAACTTGAAAACAGAGAACAAAACTTTATTACATTACATAAGAACAGAAAATAGAAAGGAAAACTCTAAACACACACAAAAAACCAGAAATGAAACCTTCCCAGAACATTTCTTCTCCTCCCCCAATTTCCACCCCCTACACGTTACCCTCCATAGACCAAAACCTTGGGTTTTAAATCATAAAATCACCACTCAAAAAAACTAATCTTCAACTCAGCAAGGGAGAGAGGAGTCTCTCTCGCACCACAAACTGCTCCTCAGAAAACACAGGTCCACCCCTTATGTGTTTCCATGTCACCCGTGGCACTGCCCAGAGAAGTCTGCCAGGGTGACACTCTCTTTTCCATGTCCAGTGCTCTCACCACTGTCCATGGGCCAAAGCTGCATACAGGGCTCTTTTAAGGATGCTTGCATGCCGAGCTCTCCCCATCTTTCCCCTGGGGCCGAGGGTTCCAAGAGCAGGTCTCCCCTGAGGGCAGAGGGCGCCACCACACCCTCCCCCTCTCTTCTCTGTTCACTCCACTCTTAAAGTGCCAGTCACTGCAGCAAAAGCAGAGGCAGCTGTATCCACCCAAATGCAGTTTATGTTCAAAAGAGACTCGAGTTCAGTCTATGGCTTACATTATGCAAGAAAAGTCCAGCTCAGAAGCCACTCCTCTTCAGTTCCCTGCCCATCTAGGGTTCTTTTCAATCATACTTTTTCATCTCGGTCCCAGGCTGTTTTTCTTTCTCTTCTGAAACCACTAGCCATGAGAATCAATGTCTGGGAAAAAAGTTTCCTTCTGCCAAGAAAGGGTTAACAGTTTCTGGCTCCCGGCAGGGTGCAGGCTCAGGCACTCCCAGGCTCGGCAACTCCCACATGCGGCTGGGCACCTTCTCCCGGAGGCGGGGGGGGAGGGGGGGATGGAAGGCACCTCCACAGAACTCCACCCCTCCATCCTGGATGGGGCCAGCTCAGCTCCAGTCCTGTCCACTCTCTTCCCTCCCTGGGGCCCCAGCTTACTTCAGCCTGGCCGAGTGGTTCTCCTCAGCCAGGCCATGTGGCCCCCCCTCCCCCACCCAGCCTGGGTAGGGGAGGAGGGAAATGGTGCTCCTCTCTTGAAAGCCGAGCCAGAAAAGAGGAAGTCCCTCTGGGAGGCCTCGCTTTTAACCCCTTGTGTCCAATCCCTCAGTGGCCACTAAATGTGCCAACATTCAAACCTGACCTCTGATTGGTTTGACCACAGCCTCTTGAAAAAACTCACTTCCCCTCAAGCCAGGACAATGATCAATGGCCCGATGCAGGCTCATGTTTCTGCCGTGGTTAAGGAACTTAAAGAGGAGATGAGGGAGATGAGGAAGGAGATGAGGAGGAACAGTTCCCACGTGGCACCGGTGTGAGTCACAGGCCCCAGAGTCAGAGCCCAATGTCCTCCAGCTAGAGAGAGAGGGTACACCCCATGAGCTGATCTGTTGGTTTTTCTGTGTGACCATGGGGAAGACATGAGGGTGTGACATGGGAAACCCAATTCTGTCCTAGCAGCACGGGTGTGTGAGCTTAAGGAGAGAAATGTCGGAGTCTAGAACATCCCTCTGGCCACCCTGGAGGGTTTGAAGACTGGACAGGGGGGTCTGGGATCTGTACAAGGGGGTCAACCAGCCTCACACAGAGCCTAGGAGGACATTGCCTCTGATCCCTGTCCGTGGGAGTGAATGCCCACATTGTATGAAGAATCACAATCTGAGAGAATTCAAAATAAGTAGTATTTAGTTTATCATAGAATGTAAATGTAGAATCTAGGATTTTAAGTATATGGGGTTGAAGAGACAAGATGGAGGAATTGGGGAGTGGCCCCTGTGCTCCTTGTTCTTGCTCTCATCCCCCATCTTTTGCTGAGTTGGATTTTAGAGATTGGTTTAGAGTAGAAACGACATGCTAGCATAGGTAGTAGGCCTTGGTAAAATTTTGTAAATAAAAAGTATGTTTTGGACGGTGGTTGGGTCAGGGGTACCGTACATAAGGTGCGGGGCTCTCTGATCCGCCCAGTCCTGTTGCGTGTCCTGCTCTGCTGGGGATGCCTTGCAGAGCTGGGAAAGAACTAAGATAATGTACCCTGCCAGGGAGGCCTGGCAGAGCTGAGAAAGAACTGAGAGATAATGAAGAATAAACAACCTTGGAAACATGCACTGGCGGACTCAGCTTGTCGTCTCTGGCGTGAAACACTTAGGGCAAAGAGAAGATGAAAAACCTTATCCCGGGGAACAGCAACCCCGAGGAGACTCCCAGGGAACAGCAACCCTGAGAGAGAAACACTAACCAAGAGGGTTCCACTAGAATGAAGGTAGCCTCAGCCTCCCATGACCAAGGCACCAGCTATTACAGAAGTGAAGATGCTGTGTCAGATCCCCTTGAAAGAAGCTCTACTATGTATGCAGAGGAAGGGAATAGTAACCAATGCTAGAGGAGCCCTGCCTCTAGCCAGGAAGAGGCATGGGAAAACCGAGTCTTTTGGACTGTGTGGGTTCTATGGCCTGGCACTTTAGAGCCACAGAAATATAAAGCTTTGGTTGATACTGGTTTGCAGTGTACCCTAATGCCATCGGGACATCTGGGGACAGAACTTATTTCCATTGCCGGTGTGACGGGGGGAATCACAGGAATTGACTCTGTTGGAAGCCGAGGTGAGCCTGACCGGGAAGGAGTGGCAGAAACATCCGATTGTGACTGGCCCAAAGGCTCTGTGTATTCTGGGCATAGACCTTCTCAGGAATGGCTACTACAAAGACCCTAAGGGACTCAGGTGGGCTTTTGGAATAGCTGCTGTGGAGGCAGAGGGCATTAAGAAATTCAACACCTTGCCTGGATTATCAGAGAACCCATCTGCAGTAGGACTCCTGAAGGTAGAAGAGCAATGAGTACCTGTTGCCACCTTGATGGTGCATCGCCGGCAGTATCGAACGAATCGAGATGCCGTGATCCCCATCCACAAGATGATCCGAGAGCTGGAGAGCCAAGGGGTGGTCAGCAAAACCCACTCACCCTTCAACAGTCTCATCTGGCCTGTGCGCAAGTCTGACGGAGAATGGAGACTGACTGTGGACTATCGTGCCTTGAATGAAGTGACTCCACCACTGAGCGCTGCTGTGCCAGACATGCTGGAACTCCAGTACGAGCTGGAGTCCAAGGCAGCGAAGTGGTACACCACAATTGACATTGCCAATGTGTTTTCTCCATTCCTCTGGCAGAAAAATGCAGGCCTCAGTTTGCTTTCACCTGGAGGGGCATACAGTACACCTAGAACCGACTGCCCCAAAGGGTGGAAACACAGCCTCACTGACATGGATTGTTGTGGTTTAGATTTAGGGGGGGTCCCTGAGGAGAGGAGCAGAGCCTCCGGAGGCCTCCAGGGCAAAGAGAGCGAGCCCGCTTCCCCCTGCACTCTTAACAGGGAGATTCAAACTGGGCGCGGATAGATTCTCTGGCCAATGGGGTTACAGACACATGATACTGCAGGGGAGGTTACAGACTTGGGATAAACCATACACTTTGAGGGGTGAGCCAGAGCATACCATTTCAATAAAATGCAATTCCACAAATTCACCCTTTTTTTGTTAAAATGTGAGAAGAGAAATATGACATATGACCATTAACAATCTAAAAATGAAACAGTAATTACACAGTTTTGCAGCATAAAAACAGATACAATTGCAGTAAAGATTATGTTATACTGTGAACAGTTTATCTGACTTGATGTAATTGCGATAAACGGGTTATGTGGGTTTATATTGCAAGATTTAAACAAATTAACAAATTTTGTTTAGCCTTTTCAGCGTGACTGGCCTAATGGTGCCTAGCCTTTTCCAACTGGCTTTTCAGACTACCACAGCCCCCAGTTCCAGGCTATGGCGCTGACTTCTGCTCCCATTCCAGGGACAGGAAAACATGTGGAGTTCCCCAAACTCCAGATGAGGCTTCAGATTCTCACCCATGGATCTGAGCCAAACTATTCCTTTCACTTTCCAACTGGTTCAACCAAAGGAGAGACACTCTGCATGCAATTGTTTATATATGTCCATAAGTACCCATTGGGGATTTTTTTGTCCATATATGCACCAGAAGTGTTGAGAGACCTAACAGAAGACCCGCAGTTTTAGGTCATCAAAAGAAAAACAAACAAACAATTTTTTTTCTTTTTAAATTATTTTTCACCCCTATTTTTTTTTTCTAAAATACTTTCTCAGACACCATTTTAGGTTATCAGTCACCCTCAGAACTTACTGAGGACAGAATAAACCCAAGAGCGATTCTGATTCAGTAGTCTACTGACGAATCGCGCTTTACAAAAAAACAAATCAAAAACTGCTTCTCATGGATTTACCCTTGTGACCTGAGTAGGCCTCTGCTTTCTAAAACTGAAAGCAGGACAATCTGCAATATGAACACACACAAAAACTAGAAAGGCATAATTGTAAAACTACTTCATGGGGATGGGAAGGAAATGGAGAAACAACAGGTTTTTGGTTTTAGAGTTGGAGAAGTAGGGGGTTGGATCACCTTGCTGTTTGGCGAGAACAGCGAGGGGGGGGTCTCAGGCATTTTGGGGTGAGGAGAGACAGGAGGGACAGGGGCAGAATAACAGGGAAAGGACATCATAAAGTAGCATTAACAATTATACAAGGCTGTAAAACTGGTATTACAAATTTACCTTAGCTTTGAGTTTTGGTTTCTTAGCTTTTACCTTGTAGGACTTTGAAAGCGGAAGGTGGAACTAGGAGCTGGAGGGGAGGCATGTGGCCATGTTGGCCATGTGGTCACAGCGCATGTGGCAGCAGCCATGCTGTGCTGTGCTAGGCTCAGCAGGACGGGGTTAACTCTCGGGGGTTTGTTTAAGGGAAGGTGGGTTAGGGAGAAGGAGCAGCGAAGGGAGAAGGGAGTAAGGGTGAGGAAGGAGATCATAGAATTTACAAAACTAAGTTTTGGGAGGTGCGAGGCTTGGGCAAAGCTGAAGACTGCTTTTTCTTTCTCTGATGGCTTTCTCACTGAAACAGGCGGGCTTGGGTTCCTTTCACTGCTGTCCAGAGTGTTGGTTGCTAGGGCTTGACGGTCTGCATGGTGTGCGGAGCCCTTCCTGCTGCCGCTGCCGGGCGGGGGGAGGGCTATCTCGGCCCCATCACTGTGGCAGCAGTGCAGCCAGTGGCGGGCGGGTGTGCTCTGCGTGGCTTCTTAGGGTCTCGGACCCATGCTGCGGCTTGCGCTGGAGCCTCGCTGTGCCAGGGCTGCGTCGGAGCCGCGCTGTGGGATTGCATTTTATGGAAATGGTTTGCTCTAGCTCACCCCTGGAAAATGAATGGTTTATCCCAAGTCTGTATCCTCCCTGCAGTATCCTGTATCTGTAACCTCATTGGCTGGAGAATGTTACCGCGCCCCTTTGAACCTCTGTGATAAGGAATGCTAAGGCAGAAGGCTCTGCCCCTCTTGCCCCTCTACCCCTGGAGGCCTCCTGATGCTCCCTTTTTCCTTCTCTTCCCTTCCCCCCCTTTCCCTTCCCCCCTCCCTCAGTGAATAAACCCTCACCTCATCAGCATCCCACCGGCATCTGAGTCTCTTTGCCTGCCAGCACGGGAACACCACGACCCCATAAGACCCCGGGGGTCTCCGGGGGGCACTCCCCGGGGACCCCCCATACATTTAAACAACAACACCGCGCCTCCAGGGCTGCACAGCTCACACTGGGGCTGCGCCACCTGCGCTGCGCCACCATGGGCCAGAGCCCTGAGGGGCCAGGACCTGGGCCCGCACTGCGCCGGCTGGAGGTGGTGGGACAGCGGTGTGGTGTCTTGTGGGGGCCTCTGTGTGGTGGGGAAGAAGCCGCCAGGGGCCGCAACTGCGGCTCTGGACGGCCGTTCTGCCGGAGACGGCGTTGAAGCGGTGTTCTGCGGGGTTCTGCGCTGTGCTGGTGGTGCGGTGGTCTATCTTTGTCTAATTGTTGTGGTTTAGATTTAGGGGGGTCCCCGGGGAGGGTTCCCCGGGAGCCCCCCAGGTCCTAGGTTCATTGGTATTTGCATGCAGGCAGGCAAGGAGATTCCAGATGGCTGGTGAGGTGCTGATGAGATGAGGATTTATTTGCAGTTCAACCCCGGGAAGGCAACATGGTCACTGAGGCAGAGGGGAGAGGAGGGGGAGAGAGGGAAGGGGAGAGGGAAGGGGAGAGGAGCAGAGCCTCCGGAGGCCTCCAGGGCAAAGAGAGAGAGCCCGCTTCCCCCTGCACTCTTAACAGGGAAATTCAAAGTGGGTGCGGACACATCTAGAGGCCAATGGGGTTACAGAGACACAATACTGCAGGGGAAGTAACAGACTTGGGATAAACCATACACTTTGAGGGGTGAGCCAGAGCATACCATTTCAATAAAATGCAATTCCACAATGGACCGATCCAGGCTGCACTGGAAAGGGGTGAGGCTCCAGAACATCTACAATATATTGATGACATCACTGTGTGTGGGAACACACTTTGGCTTTAAGTCTTTGCATTTCAAACAATCTGCTTCAAAGTGTTGGAATCTTATCAACAATCAAAAAAAAAAGTTTAAAAGCTACATCATTCTAAAGAATTCACTACCTTCCACTCAAAAGATGCAGAATACCAACTAAACCATAATAAAACCATATAGTTAATTTATGCTAATCTCCAAGACATTGTTTCCCACTGAAACTGCAAATTCTGTGTGCTTGCTTCAAGAATTGGAGCACGAGTCAGAAAACGTGCCCTGAAGGCAGGAACTGCCTCAGAACAAATGGAATCAGAGGAGTGGAGTATATGCAAAAATGTGGTGCATGGATTTATATAAAAAAATATATGAGTTCTTTATAACAAAATGGGAACCCACTAACCAGGTTAAAATAAGATTAAAATTTAGGAACTACCTCGTATCATATTTTCCATGAAAAAATGTTAATTAAAGAATAAAGAGTCATAGGTTTATGACTTTCTCCTACCACTCAGATGTCTTGAGGTGGATCACAAAACTGTCTCAGATCCTTTTGGTTTATTTTTCCCAGAAGTTACATGAGACATGATGATTGCCAGAAGCTTATTGGCCAAACCTAGTATCCTAATTCAGGTATGTATTTATAAATCTCATATGACAACCACCAAAAACCCTTATACAAGAGGAAGAGATCCTTCCACTTCACCTCAACTCACTGACTGATACTCCACGGATTTGGTTTTAATCTTGGGCTGCCAGATGGTGACCCACAGAGAGTGAAATCTTAAGAATAAAACTCTTATTAATAAATCTTTCATAGTAAACAGTAAAGAACATGCATGAAATAGTCACTTCACTAAAGGTACTGAATCATTCAGATTTATGTACTGAGCCAAACTACTTCGAGATCACCCAGCCAGACAGCAAAGCCAGTTTATTTTGCCATAAGAAACTAAAGTAAAATGTTTTATTTTAATTTCTCTGTCTGTCCTCGTTGACATCATTCTTTTCTTTGCAGATACATACACATTTTAAATGCTCTAAAAAAGTCTAAATGATGATTCATATGAGAGCAACCTGTTCATCAATTCGACTGTGAACACTGGAAAACCTGTCTAAATATTTGTGAGGAAGCTTAGATCTTTACATGCATGGTTTTCTGTTTAAAGACACTGTATTGTTTCTACAACTAGAGATATTTTAGATACTTGTAACCCTGTTAGCTCGTAACAGCATGATTTTAACAGCCTTGCTTTAGTGATGTACAGCACCACTAGCACTTTATCATGTTACTACCAAACTATCATGTCGATATTCCTCGAGCTGAAGGTGTTTCGGGGGCGAGTACATGGAGAGGAACCAGAAGAGAAACATTGTTTTTATTCCCTGTTGCACAGTTTATCGCCTCTCGAACCAGCTCTTTCCCCCTCAAGTCCCACACCACCACAAAGATCTCCCACTGCCCCACTCCTCCACCTGACCCCGGCTTCCGCGGCACCCGGGGCTCCTTCCTCCCAGCACCGGCGGAGCAGCGGGCGGGCCGGGCACTCCCAAGGGGCCGCACGGAGCCGCCGCAGCTGCCCCTAGCCAGCGGAAGAGCGAGAGCGGAGCCTGAGGGGCAGCGGAGCCGCGGGCCGGAGCAGCGCCGGGCGTGTTGGACAGCGCCGCGTACGGCGCGCGGGAAGGGCCGCGCCGGGTGGGGCCGCGGAGCCGGGGCGGGACCGTGCTCAGACCGAGCGGGATCGCCCTTAGCCGGCATCGCCCCAAAGCGGGCAGAAATGATCCCCTTCAGCCGGGGAGGGGATTTCCCTCAGCTGAGATTGCCCCAAAGCGGGCAGGGATGGATTCCCCTCAGCCGGGGCGGAATGGCCCTCAGCCGAGATCGCCCTAAATCGGGTAGAGATCCGTCTCAGCCGACATCACCCTAAGGTTGCCCCTCAGCCGGGATCTCCCTCAGATTGACTGCGATGCCCCTCAGCCCGCATCGCACTCAGCCTGGATTACCCTCAGAACACAGAAAATCCCCCATAAACACACAATCTAAGTGCAGATAATTCGTTTATTGAAGTCCATAATTGACAACTGAAGTTTACAACTTCCCCCCGCCCCCCAAAAAAACCCCAAAAGCTTTGTTTGAATTTAGGAAGAATAAATGTTTGGTTTTGGTTTTGGTTTTTTGGGGGGGTTTGTTTTGTTTTTTGTGTTTTTAAATAATGTACAGACGATATCTCAATATCTTTGAAAGAAGAGCAATATGTTCCTTTTTTAAATGTTGCAGTGCAACTTACAACTTAGATGTCTGTGCAATGTACCATGAGGTATATGCCCAGTGAGCAACACACAGTGAAGTTTTCCATTCATAAATTTTCATTGTAGACACACAAAAAGTTAACAAGTTATTAATCTGTGATAGAAAATGCAGCTAGTTATAGTAATTCACACAGAACTCATCTGGAAAGAGGGAAAAATGAAACCTAATGTTCATTGCCTATAGAAACTACTGGATCATCTCTCAACACAGACAAGTATAAAATTAAAAATACTGTTGTGAAACTGAAGAAATACTGTTATCCAGGGGTTGAAACCTTGTTTGACCTGTATTAGTCTAGAACCATTGCTTTTCTCTCTGTAGCATCCATGAGCTGAGGGATTTACTGCAGTACTGATGGAGCATCTGCTCGTCAAAGCATTAAGCATGATGGGCATTATAGAAAAGTTGCAGAATGCTCAAAAACTTACAACTCCAGCATTTTCCCTGGCATGGATAGGTGGTTTTCCATTGCCTCTTAGTTCATCTCCCAGCTGATTAGAAAAACAAGGCTGAAACATGGAAGATTACTCGTATTTGAAGCTTGACACTTCAAACTTCTCAAGATGGCTCTAAAATACTTATTTTTCTTAATGACAGAAAACATATATTTATTTAAGAAAGAATCATCCACAATATAACTTTGTGTTAAATAACAGTTCTGCCTCTAATACATATATACATACTGCTTATAAACAAAAATGCCCACAGGTCATGGAGTCTCCATGATTTTTATACAAAGCGCTATATATATATATATATATAGTTTTTTAATTTTTCTTTTTTTTTTTTTTTTGTTATTGAAAATAGTCCTAGTGAAAGTTTGGTTTATAATCTATTGCTACAGAAATGGTAAGAATGTTTATATTTACAAAGAAACAAAGACCATGGAGACTCCATAGCATTATTTGCCAAAGATTTGAAGTTTGTGGGGTTTGCAAAATGCACATTGTCAGCACATTGGACAAGTTGAACACCAGCAGTATGATACTCCAGTGCTTTGGTATTTCAACCCCTGAATATACAGAGACATTACTACAGCCTACTTCACAGTTTAATGCAAGTAAAGTGCAAGCCATAGTACAAGGGTGTCATACATTTCCATACATGTAAGCGTTATCTAAAAAAGGCTCTATACAAGGTTTATTAGCTATTTAGTAACCTAGATGGAAGTCACCTATGGCCCAGCAATTAATGGTCTTACAAGGATATTATCTTTGTAATACAGTATGTGTCGAATGTAAAACATTTATTAATACTAGTGCATTTCTCTTATATCCTAACCTGTTTTCTCATCAGATTTTAAAGCTGAAATCCTTGTTTCACAGTAAAACAGAAGTCTTAACTGGTAACAGGGTCTTACTGGTATTTTGGCCAGTGAACACCATTTAAGACATATTTGTTTTGTGGTTGCTAGTGGAAAAATGCAGTAGTTAATATGTATAATGTGACATCCTTAGTTAATCTGCAGCATTCGGACAGATGCATTTACTGTTAGTAAAAAGATCTGTATTGATACCCTCACCAATGCCTGAGCATGAACAATATTCTTGAAATGTGAGGACAGAAGCTACAGGGCTTAGCTGGTCAAACAGCAGGTTGTTGAAGTATTTGATCATTTTTACAACATTTCTTTCTTTCAAATACTGCTCATACAGTGGCATTAATGCTTAAAGTCCCTAACTGTCACTCCTAACACATGTATGTTCTTGATAAAAATAAAGATATATCTGCCTGGCCTGCATTAAGAGTAAATATGGTTCTTTTCCTGAAGGCAGTTTCTGTCTGAATTATTTAAATATTTTTATTAAGAGGAGGTCCCAGGAGTATATCACCTGTCTTCAAACCTGATAAAAGCTTAAACAATATTATTTATAAACCTCCTTCTGGATGTGCAAGTTTTAAAAAATGTTTCTTTATCCATCAGTTATATCCAGAGTGGAGAGTTCTCTGCCCATGATAGAGAGTGGAACTGATCAGAAACATCACATTTTGCTTGTGTGTAATGGGAGCAATGAAAGTAACTATGAACATCAACTAAGGAAATAGAACTTACTAGTTTTGGTTTGAATAGCCATGAAATTTCCATACATCAGCTGATACGGCTCAGGTGTAATTTTCAGATGGGATTTTTCAGATCTGTGCCCATTTAACACCCATCAAGAGCCTCAGCCACACGGTGTGAATTCATCTGAGAGAGAAGATGGAGGACCTTTCCACACAGCATCCTGCCTGGGAAACTGTCCTAGTTTAGGACAAAATTCCACAACTCCCTCCCCCACCACCGGGTTCGGGAGGAATTTCCTCAGAGGAGAAAGTGGAAAAAACTTGTTTATTGAGAAACAACGAAAAAAACCCACTCCCCAACACAAGGAAAACAGTCCGAGATGACAAGAAATGTTTTCACCAGTCCAAGAGAGGGTGAGCAGTCTCTGCTGGGGAGGGTGCCAAAGCTTCTTTCAGGTGCAGACTCCGGGGGGTGTTCCCTTGATGTTCCCGAATCAGGGCCCGAAGCAGGTCCGATGTCTTCAGGGAAGGGAGGAAGGAAAGAAGGGGAAACACAAAAGCAGAAAAAATGGCAAAAAAAGCAAGCAAAAAGCAGAAAGCAAGAGAGCAAAGCCAGCAAAGCAGCCTAAAGCTAGCAGCAAGCCAGAAGCAAGCAGCCGGGGGAGGGGCTCAGCCACAGACAAAACAAACTGAGAACACGGGAACAGGGAAAAAAAAAAAACCAACCACGATTTGGGATACAAAGCATGAAAATGTCCTGTCACCCCAGGACATTAACCTACCCTGAGCCTCAGCTTTAGTGAAGGAAACATTCTGGAAGAACATGAGCTTTTTAATACTGAATATAAATGAATAGCCAATATTGCTTTTCCAGTTTTTTCTGTTATTACCAATTTTTTGTCCTAGTGGTAAATAAACATCATTTGGCAGCAGAGAAGGTGATGTGTTGTGGCCTAAGGCATGTGGTACATGGAAAATCTACCATGGAAAACCTGTGCTCTTCTGGCTGCCCTAAAGCACCATTTCCCTACTGTGAAAACTGAGGAGAGAATAAAATCCTTTATGAGACCAACCCAACACTTATCTCTCTAACATTAAATGTAGGGAACCTGGGTATGCCATGAATGGGGTTCAAGCTGAGACCCAGCAATACAGAAAGGCTTGTCCTCTCCCTTAAGGAATCTCCCTAGAACTGGATCTGAAGACAGAATCCATGTAGAGACACAGGACTTGCTTGTACTGACAAATTGAGTGTTTAAACTATAATTAAATTGCCCGGTGGTATCCTCTAGTTCAGGGGCAGCTGACAGGCATTGCAGAGGGGGTTGGTTTTGTTGTGCTGCATTGTGCCTTAGCCAAGGGTTGTTTTACACAAACCATCTTTGAAGGACTTTGTTTCCCCCTACATGAAAGATTTGTACAAACTGTTGGTGAATTATCACAAAATAGCTCTGCTGGCAGAGCTGTCCCTCCTCAAGGATCAACAGCCCCCAGCTATATCACCTTGGTCATAAATACTGCTATTTTTTTGCAGAAAGAATGCTTTTATCACTTTGGAAGACAGTAAGACTCCATGAGGAAAGAATATGACAAATAAGGTACGTGATAATCTTGGCCTGATTTGCATTACTTGAGACAAAGATAAGAATGTTCTTTGTTCTCCTGAGATTTGTGTTGAGTTAAACAATTTCTATCAGATTCTTCATTTTTCTCCCAAAGATCCTATTAACATTTAAAGTGAAATCTCCTAAAGATCAGCAGCAGAAGTGTACAATTTTTGAGTAGGCTTAGCCCTTCCCAGAGCCACTGTAAAGTAGCTCCTTCAAAGGCAGCTGTACTGCCCTTCACAAGACCTTGGAGAATGAGTGTTCTGTAACTGCCGAGAGGAGTGAGTAGGCTTAACTGGCCGTGTACAATCCTCTGCAACACTAATTTCCTTTTCCTTAGAAAAAGCCAGTGGAGCACCACATTTCCAGCTCAAAAGGCAGCTGCCAAGAGCTGAATATACTGAAAACAACCGCCTCCTTTGATTTTTGTTCCTGCCAATTAGAGCAAGCTCAGGATAGTTTTCTCTTAAAATAATGAAACCAAGAAAAATGTTTCAGTTCTCTCAGGAAGTGATGGCGAGAGAGCTATTAAGACACTTTCAAAGATCTGACATGTCACTGAATACAGACCAGTATTAAAAAAGAAGGGGAATCAGTTGCTCAGGGGGAGCATTAAATCAGTTGTAATGAAAAATAGCCAGTAACAAGAAGACTCAGCTTGTGGAGTGTCAGAGAAAGTCTATGGGCTGAGACATTTTACCTGCAGGAATTCTGAATGAAGACACTAATAAGGTCCAGTTAAATAAAGCACATCCAAACATTTCCATGTTGTTGTATATGTTTAAAAAACAAGTTTTATCTGAGAATTCAGGCAGGAAAACTGGTAAATAAATAAATTTATTGTACAGGTGATGTTTATTTCCCTAGATGAACTCAACAGCCAAGCCTTGTTCTTTTATTATTTAAAAATATGGCATCAAAAGGACCTCAACAATTCCAGCTGCTTTGTACAGTATGTTTAAGTACCTGTTGGTCCAGGAGTATTGGACATATTTTAACACATAAACAGGATTTGGTGCATGAATTTTGAAATACAGTATCCATATTGCACTTTGCATTCCAGTGAGTTCAAAGGTGGTGAAAATAAAAAATAATTGTGCTGAGGTGACTACATTCCTCTCTGCAGTCCATTTAGGTTGGCACCTACATCCAGAAGGAAGAAAACCGTGGCAGGGAGGGAAGGGCTTGAGTACATGTGCCAGGAGGATAAGTTCCTGTGAAATGGCTTCCAAATTCCAGCTGACATTTGTGAAAGAATAAAGTCTTTGTATTGCTTAATTTCGCAATTAGATTTTGCTTGCTCTAAGGCACAAGCAGTGCCAGACAAGTGGTTCAAACTTTTTTCCCAGTTAATCTTAAGCCCATTAGAGGGAATTTCTCCAGTGTATCTCATTTCATCTCATGAATCTCCTGGACAATTTATTTGGCCTATTCAGTGCAAATCACATTTGCTGAGAGCTGCTCTGCAAGAGCAGAATGAAGACTCACAATTCCAAGAATTTCAGAAACTATGATCTCATGACACTGAAAGATTTTTAAAGATAAGCTGAAAGTATGAACTCTCTACTATTTATCTCATCTATTCATATTACAGAAATTATATTTAAACTTAAAACAGAGATAATCTGTTTTCCCTACTACTTGGGTTATTTCTCAGAAATCTATCTTCCCAATTATGTTTCTCATTTTCATCTGTATCTATAAGTAGTATTCTCTGTTTACCTGTGACTTCACTGAATATGCTCAGTTATGTCTTGAATGATGATGCAGTGGCATTCAAAACCCTTTTCGAAAGATATTTGGAAATAATATAGATCTTTGCATTATGAAAGCACAAACCATCTTTTGGGTTTGAAACAAAAGGCATATTTAAATTTCTTTAGGAATTTAGATAGTTCAATCTAGGTAACTATTTCTGTGACCATCCATCACTGCTTGCATGTATAATATGAATTAATTTCTAAATGGATTCTATAATTTATGCTGTTGCTCACTAGAAATCAAGGAATGAAATTAAGACTGGAAAGAAGGGAGGAGGCAAGGGAAAGGTGTTTTTAATTTTGTCTTTGTTTCTCAGTATGCAATTGTATTTTAAATTAATAAATGAATTTTCCCCAAGTCAGGTTTGTTTTGCCTATGATAACCATTAGCAGGTTATCTCCCTGTCCTTGTCTCAACCCAGGAGCTTTCCCATGACATTTTTTCCCCAGTCCAGCCAAGGTCAGCCCCCCTCAGCTGCTCTGTGGAGACAAAACTAAACATCCAGGACACCTTCACCTGGTCTGGCTTTGGGAATAATGAAATCTCTTCCTGGATATTAGGACCTCACTGAGATGACATTTTTTTCTCTATTATACTGAACTGCATTAATTTTACAGTCCTTGATGGATGAGAGCCTATTAGGTTTATCTTGTGAAAAAATTATCAGTGAATTTGTTTCAGTGAAATCTGTTTTAATGAAATGACATCAGCTATATTCACATCCTCTTCATTCTGCCTTTTAGAACTATTCTAGCAAGCAGAGTCAAAGCAAACTGTAAATGGCTTTGAAATCTATGTTCAGTAGCATTCAGAGCGATCTTTTTTCCCCCCAAGTATTTTCCCCAAAATCTGATTCTTACAAAGCATTCTCACCTAGGCAAGGAAGTGAAATACACTGCGTGACTTGTGTCTTCCCAAACCAATCAATATTGACTGGTTTTCAAACGATGTTTTGAATAACTTCACTCACTTGCAAATGTACTGCTAGCAGTTCAAAATTATTGCCAGACATTACATAATTTTGAATAATTAACTCAGATATAGATGTCAGTCTATCACAGAATGTAGTTGACTAGTTCAGGAGGTTTTTTCAGCTTCGTTCTCATGCTTTTTTTTTTGAATTTTGTGACTCACAGTCATGTGTCACTTAAATTCACAGTGAAGAAGAAAACCTGCAGTATGTACCTTACTCAGTGCAGATGTTTCGGTTTTTTTCTTTAACCATGAAATGCTTCAAATTCTATTAAAACCAGTTTAATTTGCAGCATTAGTGAACAACCAATATTGTTCTACTCATATTTTACCTCTGTGCCAAACCTGCTTGCTCGTGTTCCTTTGTTTAAAGGCAGGCACAGCACGTTACAAACACAGTATTTAAATGGCATGTACAGAGTGCCCATAGGGCCAGATTGGGATCTATTTCTTAGATGTACAGTGTACATTTTAAGGCACACTATAGGGATTGAGTTTACATTTTGATAACTCTGTTCTTTTATTTGCAAAGATGGTCACTACCTGGAAATGTTGCAAAAATAAATGTTCATCTCTAAGAGTGGCCAATGTATTCATGTCTTCATTTTTTATATTTTTTCTCCAGAAAAAATGTGTGAAAATGTGAACTTTAGGGCATTTAAAAAGGAAATGTCCACTATCATGTTAAATTTTATACACATAGATATGTATTTATATATATATCTAAATATATAACATGATTGTAGGAGCTCATACTATAAGCTGAGTTTTAGTACAGTATTTTAAATGTACTGGTATTTATTTTCAGTTACACTTCTGCACTGCTTCTTTCTAATGCAGAGCTTGATACAGATGTTGGTTGATAATAGCAAACAAAAAATTCATAAAGAATATTATTGTCTTATCATGCAGTGAAGTAGGGATCCTGTGGCACTATTCTCTTACTCAAGTATTTACAGTACTGCTGAGTACCTTAGCAATAAATTCACCAGTGTTTGACTGCATCTGTCAGGGCACCCAGCAGTGATTCAGGCTGAGGCTCCTGTCACACATGGGTCTCAATGAAGGAGTGTGTGTGTGTCAGCATTGGGGCTGAGCTTGCCAGTTCAGAGGCTCCATTTTGAGAATTCCCAGCAGCACTGTACTCACAAATGTCCAGGAAAAACTCATAGTTCTTTAATTTCCAATCTTTGAACTTCTTGGATGTTAAGTTTGGGTCATCCAGAAGGCTGTTGATAACTGTGAGGTCCCCTTCTTTTGCCTGGCAATTTCCAGAAAGATATAGGACAGATAAAAATGAAACTTTGTATTTCAGCACTTTATTTCTTCTTTTATTCCAAGTGCCAGGAAAATTACTATGGAAACTTTAATATTTACCTAAATTCAGGAACTATTACAGCATAAACTGTTTGACAGCTCAGTCTGTGGCATGTGCAACAACTTGACTACACAAAGTGCCAAATAATCTTTTTTTTCTCTTAATCTGGAACATGTTTGCTTTCAAGAATTTTTAGTTTCTTTGAAACTTAATTTTAAAGCTACAAAAACGCATTAACAATAGAAATGTAAAGAGATAAAGGAAATATAGTGACATTAAGGACAAGAGGGAATGGCTTCATTCCCCAGAGGGCAGGGTTAGCTGGGATATTGGAAAGGAATTCCTGGCTGTGAGGGTGGGGAGGCCCTGGCACAGTGTGCCCAGAGAAGCTGTGGATGACCCTGGATTCCTGGAAGTGTCCAAGGCCAGGTTGGATGGGGCTTGGAACAACCTGGGATAGCGAAAGGTCTCCCTGCCCATGGCAGGGGGTGGAACAGGATGGGCTTTAAGGTCCCTTCAACCCATCAACATTCTGTGATGTACAATTAGACTTTTCCTAGTTTATATTCCTTACACACAAAATCAGTGATAAAGCCTTACTTTTAAAGTGCTCTTGAGGACTCGGATGTGGTGCAGCTTTTTGTTGATGATTGGGTCGTTACATCGCTTCACAAAAGACTTGTGGAACTCCTGCTTGGTGGAGGGACGCTGCTCTCCGAAAGCTGACAGACTGGCTTCTTCCAGAGTTCTGTAGAGCTCTTGCAGACCATCTGTGATTTCTTCAATTTCTTTTATGTTTTCTGAAAGAAAAGAAAGAAACCTAAGAACAAACCTGATCATTCAGATGAAGTCTCTAAAATCAGCAATACTGCAACTTCAGTACTATCTTAATCTATTACTAAGTTTTGCAATGTTAGTTTTGATGAGACAAGAACATTTGCATCATCTCAAAGATCAACATTTAGTGCTACATCCTGTCATTTCAAGTACAAACTCCTGTGTTTGCCAACATCCAGTGTGGTGGTGGGTTTTGGATAAGCTGTTTGGAGTTCTGTATTTCAGTGGTTCCTCCCTGTTTCTCCCCGCTCAAAGGGTCAGGTGTTGCCCAGGCATTTCCCCTTTTTGTCTCTTTGTGTACCTCCCCTACCCCTGCCCTGTTCCTAGAAGCTTTGGTCAGCTGTCCATCTCTTCCCTGACCCTGCCCTATGTTATGGAAAAACCCCTGTCTATCTGTCCTGGGACCAATCACCTGCTTGTTCCACACTCCCCCACCCCTTGGGTTTAAAAGCGGGCACGGGCTTTGTTCTTGGCTCATTTTAGTACCCCCGTCTCAGGGAATAAAGGTCTCTGAGAAATTGTATGAAAAGGAGTCTTCTCTAGTCCTTGCTCCAAAGTCTAGACACAGCAACACCTGTTGCCGTAGAAGAACCGCCTTGTTCTGCACCGTTACCTGAATCTGCTGGCAGATTTGGGAATGGCCCTTGGCACAGCCAGGAGACAGAGCTAGTGGGAACTTTACCGGCCATGTCAATCCAGCAGTTCAACCACCAAATCCTTGCTGAGAATAGTGGCAATACTGCTCTGGATTTTGATGGCAGTAAAGTGGATCAGAACATCTCCCAGAGCTTACCTTCTGCATAAAAACTATTGTGCCTTCTAATAGGAACATTCTCTTCCAGATCATCATCGGTCCCTTCAATGGACTTTACGCGTCCCTTCCTGCGGACATCTCTGTTTTGGGGAAGGCTTTGGCTGCGCTGTTTCTGGGGCAGCCCATGGGAGCTGTGTCCCCTCAGACATTCCACCAGAGGAAAAGGCCCATCCTGCTCAAAATTGTGGTGCCTCTGAATGGGCAGCGTGGCTTGTCTCCATTTGTCCGGTGACATTCTGGGCCGGCTGCTCATGTACTCCGCCTCCAGAGGGACAGTCTGGAGAAAATGGAGCCCTGAACTGGTTAAGGGAGTCTCTATCAGGTCCTGCCACGAGCGCCGTTCTCGGTAGAGAGGTCTGCATTCCGAGGAGTGTGTGCTGCCTGCTGCATCCTGCCGGGATTCCTCGGCAGAAGAGTGGGAATACGTTGATTCACTGGAAAAGTGCTGACCTTGTTTAGCTTCAGGGAATGGACTTGAAGAATTCACCTGAAAAGATACAAAAACATCTGCCCATGAGACAATGTTTTGAACAGACTCAAAAAAATGACTGTAGTGTAAAACACTGCATGATATCTATAATCAGATGGACTGATGGGTTTGATTTGTTGTGACATGAACCACTGTAAACAGAAGAGAATTAGCAGTGACAACTTTTATACAAGTGCTCTTTTAACCACTCCCTATTCTTGTTTTGCACATCCTCTGCCCACAAGCAACTCTTGATGGAAAAAGTGTAACACTGGTGCAGGTTTCCTGAAGACCCTTCCAGCTCACACTTGGTCCAGCTGAGGACAGTGGAAGTCTCCAAAAGAAACCATAATTGGATTTCCTTTCTTTTTTTTTAGGGGCCAAATAGAAAAAAAACCAAAATACAAACCCAAACAAAAAAAAAATTCAGCACCCAGGAAGATTTTTGGCTGGGAGACTGTTGAACTTGTGAAACAATTTAAGTGAATTCTGCTGGGTCTGTGTATAAATTTAATTCAAAACAAAGAGAAAGGCAAAAATGTGGAAAATCAGAAAGGGAGGGGCTTAACCTGTATCCCAGTTGATAAAACAGCATCACATGGGTGAAAATCAGTCTGAACTTCACCCATGAGATGCTGTTGTTTCAGTCACTCTTTTTTTGGTTCTGGCTGTGTGAGGATCGTGTCATTCACACTGAAGAAAAATCTGAAAGAAAAATTGAGAACAGTCCTATCTGTACTTAGAATCATAGAATAATTATCATAATTGCCTATGTTTTGTCTAATAGAAATGTTCTATTTGCAATACTGTCATTACCATGGTATTGCACACAATCTTGTAAAAAAAAAAACCCCTTTCCTAGAAAGATTTGTTCTTCAGAAAATAACTAAAACATGATTACTGCATAAATGTGAGCTGATCTTAATCTCTGTCATCCAGTATCCAATAATCATAATTGAAAATCAGTCTCAATTAATATAAACTATCCCATCCACCACATTCTTTTCATATTCTGCAGCAAAGGTAAAATTTGAATATTCTGTTCCTGTTATGATGTGTAGTTTCACTAGTCCTACAAAAAAAGGTCATATTTCCAGTCTGGTGACAGATCTGTCAGGAGACATTTACCTCTCCTTCATTTCTAACTGATTTGCTATGGAAAACTCCAGGTCTTGGCTCATAAGGAACAGCAGTAATTTCATTTTTACAATCACATCCAGCTTTGTTCTGCTGCCTTTATGGTGCTTAAATATTTCAGGACAAGGGAAGTGCAAGTCAAGGCACACAGATGTTTTTGGTGACCTAGGGTCACATGCAGTGTCTGTGACTCACTGAGGGTGTGCGGTGGTAGGTGTCACACATCGTGGAGGAGCCCTCCTGCTTCAGGGTCAGGGAGCCGTCGATATCGTCCTGATCGCTTTCACTCCAGTAATCTGCTGACAAAGCATTCCAGGTTTCACTCAGGTGCTTTTCCACAAGCAAGCAGATCTCACATTTTAACAACATCCTTCCATGGCAAGGTAAATGTTCCCCAGTCACCTGCAGGGCTTGGCAGCCACTCAGGAACAGGCTGGTGGAACAGTCTGGCACCTCAAACACACAGGGAGTGCAGGAACCTCCAAATGCTTTAGGGAAGTGTTATAGAAGGCAGCTTGGGCACCTGACTTCCACTGCACATAAAAACCAACTTCTGCTCACAGACTTTCAAACACAAACCTCATTCAAGATGCTGAAGTAGAGCCAAGCCTGAACGCTTAATGTAAGTGGGCATAACAGGTTCCACTGTGGGTGCTGGGGAAAGCGCAAGGCTGGCACCTGAGCTCAGGAGGTGCAAACAAATATTGCTGAAGCACACATTGCCCCAAGTCTGCAATGTCTGCACCATAGGGGGATGAACATCCCTGAGGGCTGGAATCTGGGAGATCACACCTCGCCCTGAACCCTGCATTCTCTTTATCATTCATTTTAAATATTTCTTAAAATTACTGCTCAGGATTTTATTTTCTTTGGTGGTGGCACCAATAAATTTAGTTCTTCAAGGAAATGTATTCTTATCAAATTTGATATTTGAAAAGATATGGCCATATGTTGATAAAGAAGTCAGTTATGACCTCTCCAGCTTTATTGAAATACTGAACAGATTTGTAGTGTCTGCTCTCTTTTCCTAATTATAATCACTGAAGCATTACCTTCATCTGGGTGAATATCCTTGTCATCAGGTGTGTAACCAATTGCTGCAAGACCCAAACGATTCATCCATCTAATAGAATGATAAAAATGAGGAAGAGAGGTATTTAAAAGGAACAGCTAATGTAAATCTGAAGGCATCCACGTCCTTAACATCTAGAAAAGTCAGACAACACCTAATGCAAAAAGGCTGTTAAACCCACGATTCAGATGTGTTGGGTGGTTGATAAATGGGAGTGAAGGATTTATCACATTTATTCTGATTGCTACTTCTATTTGTTTCAATAACTTACCTGAATTGCCAAAATACTAGAAAATAAAATAGAATTATGATAATTATTGTCTGAAAACCTGTGTTGGGAAATAAGTTATATTAAACTTGTATCTTCAGAAAGCTAAAATAGCCTATGTCAGTTTGGTTATTTGCTAGTCTGGATTCACAATGCGAATGATATAAACATTTAGTGTTGAGCTGCAATATCAACACTATTTTCCACGAATTTGTTTAATACAGGCTTTTGGGTTTCTAAAACCAGACTTGGTAAATTGCAAGTACTTCAATATTTGCATTTGGCATTGGATGTGCTGGGTTCTTTCTTTGTCCCCAAATTATTTAGTTTGACAGAAAATAAGATTCTTTACATCATTAGGAAAATATTATAGCTTATTCTGGGAAAAATACATTTTGAGTTTTCTTTATGTAAAATTATTGGATATTTATACAATATATAATTGAAAAACTAGGGAAAAAAGGAAATTACCACACAGAGGGAAAAGTCACTTCCTAATGTTCAGCAAATGGGAAATCAAGAATGATCTTATTTTTATCAACAAGGAGATATAACCAAAGAAAAAAGCCCTAATAGTGACATCTATAATGCCTGGGATGTTTTTAATCATTCCTTTCCTCAGTGACTAAATTCTTAATTATGTCATTAATTTCCCAGAATGTTGATGTGAGAGTTTATCTAGAAGCAGCTCTTTTTTCCTTTTTGAACATTTGTCTTGGTTTGAAAGACAGGTATCTGCTAAGAAGGGGGCAGCAGGACCTCCCTAGAGATGGAGAATTCCAATCCCCTCCCTCCAAATTATTCTAATTTAGAAGATTAAAGGGGCTTTCAGACAGAGGTATGGGGATAGGAATAACAGTTCTTTACTAGTATATATGACAAAACAACAAACAAACAACAACTATGGCATTGGTAATAAACAGAACCAAAAACCTTGAGGGCTTTCTTTCACAAAAAGCCCAGGGCAGTTTCATCTCGGTACCCGTGCAGGACTCTGAGAGGCTGAGCTGAAACGGTGGAAAGTCCCGGGCTGGTGGATGAGATGAGGAGCTCTGCACTGGTAGTTGGAATGGCAGGGGGTGTCCCGGCAGGGCTGCACAGTGCAGGGCTACAGAGTAGCAGGAGAGCCTCAAAGCTCCGAAGAAGCAGCGGCGGTGGGAGGAGGGCTGGAGAAAACGAGCTCAGGATTCCTGGGTACACAGCAGATGACGATAGATTTCCCAGGACGAGACAGAGGCAGAGTGATGGCCGTGAACTCTTCCTGCAGCGAGGGGCAGCTTGACTGTCTCCCTCCATGCTGAGAGCAAGAGTGAGCCCCCCTCCCGAAGCTCTGTCTTTTTACCTTTCCCAAAGCTCGAGTTATCTCTCCCCTCTGAGGGACACTCCCAGAGACTTAAAAACAATAGGTGTAGCCTCATGTTGCCATGTCCTTCAACTACTCTCTTTGTTCTGGCTAAGTAAGGTCATTAGGGTTTCTTAGAAACTTATGGGAAAAAATTCTGTAAGTGAAAAAGAGGCAAATCTAACCCCCGACAATTTGCAAAATCAAATTTGCTAATAATTATCTTCTTGGTTAATGAATATTATAGTTACAAAAACATCTTTCACAGGCCTCAAGTCAGACATTAGTGAACAGTACATGCAATATCAAAAAGATAAGTTGTTTTGCAGATTAAAACAAGAAAACTGTTCAGTGTCATTCTTTTCTACTTGTTCTAGAGGAGAAAAAAAGCTTTTAAGGACATATGTGACTGTTATTGTCCAGGAGAGTGGTGTGTAGGAGATGGGATGCACAGCAACGAGGCAGAAAATGAAGGAAGAGTGAACTCTCCACTAAAAATAGCGCACAGTTCAGCATGTATTGATCTCCTGGTCCCAGCAGCTCCGCAGAGGCTCCGAGCAATGATCTTAATCTGTAATATTGGATACAGTACTGACACACTGTACGACCTGCAGCAGAGCCTTCCACAGATCTTATGACTTTCTTAAGTAGCCGAAGGGGACAACAGCGTTCACTTCTTACAGGGAATTGTGAGAGGGTTTAATTTACTTGCAAAACTATGAAAATAAAGAACTGTATAATCATATTACTTTGCTTCTCAGTATTAAGCCAGAAGTGAGCAAATTGGAGGTGAAAATGGAAACAACGATTTGTTTTCCCAAATGCTAACAGCAGTGTTAGGACTGCTTACAGCCATTGTTTGCATCAGCACGTCAATAATTCATGTTTATCATGAGGGAAGTGCATTTAAAATAGATTCACAGATTTACAGAAGAGCTTTTGCACAGCTCACCAGCATAGTTTCCCTCAGCAAATGGTGCCTTGATCGCCTGGCATTTGCTTCCCTTGAAAGACAGATCCTTTATTGCAGGAATGGCAATGACATCATTCTCTGCTCGTTATTAAGCATTTGTATTCACCAGTTTTTCATCAGTTGTTCCCAAATTTCTAAACTCATTAGCACTGGAGAAAAATAGTTTTAGTCATACTTTGCAATATGCCTTTGGCAATTAAGCAGGATGGCTCAGTGCCTTTGATAGTGGAGAGTTAAAAATAATTTCTGTATAAGCTAACTGCGGGTGGTGGGGGGAAGGTAGAAGACGCACGGCCTGAAACCTGACACAGCC
Organism: Prinia subflava; assembly: GCF_021018805.1. Lineage (NCBI taxonomy): Eukaryota > Metazoa > Chordata > Aves > Passeriformes > Cisticolidae > Prinia > Prinia subflava. The sequence continues at coordinate 7,177,919 of NW_026960606.1, forward strand.
TGGCCTTGGAACAAACGTCAGCTTTCTGCAACCAGCCTCATACTATTGTTTTAATTGAATCAAGTGTGACTCCAGCCCAGGAGATAATTGAGAAACATTGTTTTAACCAAATCAAGTATAACACAGGGTAGAGCGTAGGTATGATTTAAGATAGTAACTAAGAAATAAGAGAACCAGTATCTAGGGGTGGAGGTTAGTTAACATATGTATAATTTGAAACTATAAAATCACAAATCGACTCTGTATTCTTGGGCACAAGATTTGGGCATTCCATGCCCCTGTGTCCCGAGCGCTCAAATAAAGAACCGCATATGATCGCCTTTGTATGGTTATGTTTTCCTACGCTAACACCTTCAACTGAGGTTCTGCTTAAGCATCAATGATAAATTAGGACTAATTACCATTTTCCAAGTTAAAACAGACTCAGACATTTGTGTGGCCAGTGCATGGAAACTTATACTGTCTTAAATATCTTGCAAAATTCTTTTGTTTCCCATTATTAATTTGAGAGTGTCAGATCTTGGAAGCAAATATAGACACCAGTTGAAGTGTTAGGATTGACAGAGCCAGGGATGTTCTGAGGATACCCAGAGTATCAGCTTTATGCCTATGGCCTCAGTGGCCAAATCTGGGATTAGCTGAAGTTAAACTTCCTTCTCTGAGGCTGCTCAGGCTTTTCTCTTCCAAAGGCCAAGATCATCCCCAGCTATAGTCACAAGGACTTTACCTAATTTACCACAATTCAGAGTCAGCTCTTTGCCAAGCCAACATAAAGGGTTCTCTGATGACATTCAGTGGCTTATCATGATAAAATCTCTTCTGATAAAAGATCCAGAATATCCATTTTAGGTTTTGTGTTTTTAAAATAAGCACGAGTGAATGTTTTTGAGGTTAATCAGGAGATATACAAGTGGTGAGATTACAGCTCATTTTCTTACAGTTAATATTTTTTTCCCAAGGAAATGCAAACTCAGGTCGAAAGGAACCTTGAATAAACTTGATGAATTTCCTTGATGAACAAACCACTTTCATTTTTCAGAAAACTGCAATCAAGGTTATAAAAAATCTTTGTGGAGAGCTTGGAAAGGCAGGCAGTTGGTTCTGAACTCTGCCCTGGGTGCCCTGTGGGCAAACACTGGGGTCCAGTTGGGCACTGGTAGCTCCTGTCAGAGCTGGACTCCGGAGGGATGGAGGATGCACATCCCACAGAGTGTCGGGCACAGCAGGGCTCTGTGTGCTGCACCTGGCCTGCACAATCCCAGGGGCTGGATTGCTGATTTGGTCCTAGAGCTGTGCCCCAACAGCTCTGGGACTTCCCTGTGGTCACAAGGAGGCCTGGGCTGCCCTGGTGGGGGCACCTGTGAGATCTCACATGCTGTACTGGTTTGAAAGCAAAACCAGTGATACTGGTTTTCAGAAACGGCCCTGGGCTGTAATCCCTGGGTAATAAACAGAATTATCTCAATAAATTTAACTTAAATACTACCAGGCAGCTCTATTATATCCCAAAGCAATGACAACAGCACCTGTTGTAACCAACAGAATTAATTACAAGCATGTCTGATTTATTTAGAATTGAATTGAGGCAAAGTACAAAATTTATTTATCCATTTTCATGACTACTCAAGGCTCATCATTCCCTGCCTTTGGTTCACTGGAGTACAGGCGATAAAAAAATAACCCTGTAGGTTGTTACAATGTGCCTTGTTAAGACAGGGATTATATCTTATATATTAATCTTATATCTTATACAAATATCTTATTTGTACAATCCTGGAGGTAAAATGTTGTGGCAGAGGATCTGTGGGACATTTAGTGCTGTTCTGTGTCATCACAATTTCCATACAGAATGCAAACCCTGTGCTCTGTTAGGTGGCCTACACTCAGTGAAACATCCTGGTTAAGTTGTTTAATTATCAACAGGAAAAAGTTGTTGAAATTTTCTGGGTAAAAAGGCAGAAGTTGGGGAGAGGGAGCCCAGCTTTCTGCCCAGGGTCAAGGTACGGGGATGTGCATGCGTCTTGGGTTGAAAAATGTAACCAAAAATGTGTATTCTATTTTCATCTGTTGAAACCAGTTGGGAGATATTGTTATCTCTTGTAACTCTAGGGGGGGGAAGAGGGCAGATGCCTTCTGTTAATGGGACAACTGATAACACCAGATAAGGCAGTGCCTTCTTAACTCTTCCTCCACCCATCCTCCTCCAAGGGACATCACCTGTGAATTGGCCATTTAAGGCCTCTCACATGACTGATAACATTACTTCATTCCATTGTGAGATGCTCCACCCAGTGGGAGGAGCCAAAGCCTTTCCACCAGGATAAAACCAGCCATCCCAAACTCTAATGCAGCTGGTTTTCCACTGAATTCTTGGAGGAAGACTGGACCTATCTTACCAGTACTGGACCCTTTTTTCTACAGAATCATCTCTACTTCACAGAACAACATCTGTTACTCCAGGAAGACTTATTTGGACTGCTTCCAACACCCTGACAACAGGGTGACAGGTTGTATCTCTGACTCTGTCAGGGTTTTCTAGGACTTTTGTTTGTTTGCTTGTTTTGTTTTTGTTGGTTTGGGTTTTTTTTTTTTTTTGTATTACTGCATTTGCATTTTTTTAATATTCCTAGTAAACAACTGTTATTCCTATTCCCATATTTTTGCCTGAAAGCTCCTAATTGCGAAATTGTAATAATTTGGAGGGAGGGGTTTTTACATTCTTTATTCCAAGGGAAAGTCCAGTTTTCCCTGACAGATACCTGTCTTTCCAAACCAAGACTGTTTCAGTGCAGAAGTATTTTTTCCTCATTTTTGAGATTACATCCACATTTGAGTTTATTTGTTTAAATGGAAAAACAACAATTAAGTGGAAGTTAAATTTCACTTGAATTAAGTTATCTTTAAGTCCATTAGAGATTCCCTTGAACCATTTATTTCATACATAGAATTTATTCAGTGCAGTTTACATTTAATTTCTGATCAAAATCTTGGTATTATATTTTTTTTTGTCACTGTGATAATCAGATTCCAGAATTCACAGTAAAATTCTTTGCAATACACAATTAGATTTTAAAATTGATTTTGTACCTGTTATGCTGACTTGTCTGACCAGTCTTTCTTACTGAACACCTCAAAAATCAGTGCATTTCCCATTTGGGTTCCTAAGGTACATTATTTTCACTATTTTCTATGATTATGCAGGTAATACATTCATTTAAGAGAATAAAGGGTACTGTGATTGCCTTAATTTTCCTCCACACGAAAGAGGCTCCAAACCATCTCCTGGTGAAATTTAACTCGGAGCAGATTCTTCTCCATGAGCTCATCTTTCCCTGTGTATCAGCCCCCAGCAGCCTCTGCCTCTGCTATTTGATTTGTCACACTTGCTGGGATTTGTTAAGCAAAATCATTCATGGGATAAACTCTGAGTACTCTCTGATTTGATAATTTGACATGAATGTTGATCTTGTTTCATGCATTGTCTTAGATTTGTCAGTCTGGAAAAATAGAAAAAAAGCCCGAGACAGCTTAATAATTGACAAGTGAACCAATCTGTGCTCTCGGCATGTGCATCTACTTCATGCACTTAATAGGATTTTTTTTTCTTATTTTTATTTTTTTAACTTTCCTCTGTCAAACAAACGCACAATTATGTGTCTGTACTCAGAAGTCTGGTTTGGTGTGGGTGGAGGTTTTTGTTTGTTTTTTGTTTTCCCCAGTGAGTAATAGAAAACAGAAATTCACTGCTTTGTAGCAAATAAATTACCCTTCTGGTACCAACATTTTACTGTACAAATATAGTCATCTATCACAGAGAATAAAAGCACACAATGACTGATAGGCTGTTATTTGATCCAGAACCAATAATAAACCCTAAGGAAATCACCAAAACAGTCACACAAACTCAATCAAGTGGAACTTCTCTTTACTCACTTATTCAAACTTTTACCCCAGCTTTCACCAAATGATTGGCCCAAAGGAAAACTCTGGAGAAAGAAAACTTTCTTTATAAGCAAGACAACTGAGCTTAGCATGGCCTAAAGTATGGATGGGGTTTTGGGATTTAGAGGGGAATTTTTTAAAGAAATGGGATGATTTACTTGTGAAATTGTGTAATTCTGCTTCCACATGGTTTTTAAAAAATCAGCTCAAATAGGCTAAATAATGCTGTTAAATATTGGGCTAATTCATTATGATGAAATTTCTTGTTTCTTGTTTCTATTTTTTATTTCTATTATTTTTTATTTCTATTATTTCTTATTTCTATTATTAAATCTTCAAATTTGGCAGAGTTAACTCCGTATCTCCAGGATAACATCACAACGTGGACTGTGACACTGCCTTCACCTCAGAGAGGTGCAGGGCTGGAATCACTAAATCTGCTCTATGAAATAAAGTTGAACTGCTTGGCTCCCAGAAGAACTCTATCAATTCACACTGGTACTATTTACAGCAGAATTTGATTAAGGTAATTTTATAATTTAAACTGGTACAGAATACACTGAATATTAAATTCAATGCTAATTAAAGCCATAAACAGGTTATGTTTGGTGTGGTAGGAAATAAGGCCTTTAACAAGCTTGGAGTACCAAGCCAGAGATGAGCTCATCAAGTTCATTATTAATTAATTTTTAAGAACATGGCTTTGCTTGTGTAAGACCTGACAAAACAGCACAAGCATGAATTTTGCAAACCCAAGTAACACAGCAGGCAAAACTCAGCCACAGCAGAATGCCTCAGTCTGCTACAGAATAATCCATCCCTATCCAGTGGGGTCCAGCTCTTCCTTCAGCAATGTGGGGTTAAAGGCACATTAAAATATTCCGGAGTGGGAAAAAATTAATAAACATTGAATCTGAGGTGAGAAACTAAAAAGAGCTGTTAAAACAAAAGCTGGTGGTAAAGGCAGTTGAAGAAAGGATAAAATTCCCCTCATAGTGAATAAGGAATGTTCCTTTCCATGCCAGGAGTCCTTCACTTTTCAGAATGAGGGACCCCTCCCCCCTTCCATCAGCAGGAAAAATCCAGTTAAATTCTGTGCTGAAAACAGGAGTGGGAGACACTATGCAAAGCATTTGCCCTATTTCCTCACATTATGGGGTTAGCAATTTGCTGGGGAGAGATTTGTGAAATCAGTATTTTAAATACATTTTTCATCTATGAATCTTGCTTCTTCATTTTAAATTTCACAAAGGATCTCTGGGAGAAGGAATTCCAGGAAGCCTGTAAAAGCTGCAGGGATGCCCAGGGATTTTACGGGGTAGCAGAGTTATCCATCATTTGGGTGGGGAGTGAATTCCAATTGCTCTGCAGGGACAGAATTGCTGAAGGGAAAATACTGCACAAAATACTTCAAGTAGAAGTTCACCCTTTGCCTTCTTCCCAAAAAATCAGGGAAAAGGCTCTTGTAAATTCCAATGTAAATGATGTGAAGAATGGTATGGTATGAAAAGACATGCTGGCACCTTCCCAGCTGTTCCTGTGCTCCAAGTCCTCATTGCCATACATGCAGCTTCCTGGGCTCCCCATGGAAAAATCAATGGATGTTGTAAAAGCAGCTCATCGAATGTGTGTCAAGACTTCCTGGTTTTCCTTGAGTCAGAACATTTTATCTATCATTTATAGATATGAGCAATGGCGCTTCAACAAATGAGAGCTACCCCAGCAGCTGAAATCAAGGGAGACCAGGCAGAGTTAAACCAGCAAAACATCCTCACTTTGGTTTTGTCCAAACAGACCTGAACCATACTACACAACTGAGGAATGGAATATTAACAACCTTGAAAAAATATCTTTCAGCAAACTTATACCCTGAAAGTATCCCTTTCCTGATAACTGAAGCTCATCACCCTCATCGGTGCAGGATGAACAGGCCTCAACAGTTTCACTCCAGCCAGGCTCATGCCCCAACACACTTGAAGAGCCGTGTAAGCCACAGAATATAAATGTTCAATTCAACACTGGTTTTTAGGCCTTAATAGTCCAAAGGAAAAAAACCCATCCCTATCTATCTTTCCAAGCTGGCAAACATTAAGAACGACTGTTAAGTAAGAACACCTCAAAGTTTCAGTTATCTGTGCCAGGAAAGATTTAAGACTTCCCAGAATGGTGACCTTGCCTAGGTGTCCTCGTGCTTTCCACCTCAGCTAGGAATAAACAAATTTCTGATGTAACAGGAGGAAGGAGGGCATCTGACTGCCTTTTAGGATCTAAGGCCCCGTCCCACCTTCACCCAACCTCTGCCTTCACCACTGAATCACAAAGGAGAAGCATGGAGTAATTTGGGTTAGAAGAGCTCCCAGGAGGTGTCTGTTCCCACATCCACCCACAGCAGGGCCAGCTTTAATGTTGGATGAGGTTGTCCAGTGCCTTGTCCAGTAAGAAGTTTGGAATGTCCTCCCAGCACATCCAAGGACATTTAGAAGCTCACTGCAACACCAAAAATGGAACTTTGCTCACCTCTGCTCTGTGTTGGGACAGTGATGTGGTGAATAAAATTAATTACTGCTGATGTTCTGTGGTTTTGGCGGTTGTTCTTGGGATTGGAAGGAGAATCTATGTATGTATGTATGTATCTATTCTCCCCACCACCTGGGTGTACTCTTATAAGCTTTGGTGTGGGTGCACTGTTTAACCTACCAGAAACACTGATCCCACTAAGACTTACAGCCTTTACCTACAAATCACCACAAGGGTGATGAACCTCAAGCCCATTAACAAAAGAAAAAAATCTAATTAACACAGATGAGACCAACACAAGTAACTTTCCTTTGCAGAACTAAGACGGGTCATGGCAGGAAATGTCAGCAAGTGAGCCACAGAATGTAATGTATTTACTGAAATTAATGGAAGGCTAATTCCTGACAACACCATGAACCAGCATTCTATCCAGGCTCCAGGAGTCTATTCCTGTGTGAGATGAAATATTGGAGCACCAGGATAAAGAACATCCCACAACGAAGAGGACACATAACTCACCTGTTCATCTCTTCAAGGCAGTCGGTTGCAAAGTAGAAGCTCTTTATTTTGGGGTGACATGCTTTGAAGGCACTATAAAAAGAGCACAAAGAATAAAAACCACCTTTTCTTTCAATTTGTCTACAAATCCACCAGACTGTTCTGCTCTACGATTCTTCAGCATGTTACAGGTTTCATAGGCATTTGTCTCTTCAGTTTGAATTTTGCTGCCTAAATTTATAGATGGCTTCCGCGGATCTGATTTCATCTACATTTGTGAGCCTCATACTTTGCAAAAATTTCAAAAGCCCTTTAATGACTTAAAAATATAAATCCTTTGGATAACCACTGATGTTCTATATCTAAAAAATTCTTGGGTGAATTTGATAGACTTATCGAGTATATTCAAGTATATCTTAGTTGTATTCCAAAGATCAACTAAAGGAATAAATGTCTGATCCCTCCCACCTCTCCTCATGTATTTAGATGACTGTTTTATGTTCTACAAAAAGAAATGCAGAGGGCTGCCAAGTTGAGCTAGAAATCTCTGGAATAATAGATAATATTCAGATGGCATGGGTGATTATAATTCACATAAAATTCTTTTTATTAATGCTTTTATGTGGTCTAATCCCTGGGCTCTCCCTTGGCTGAGCAGTTGAAAACTGATAAGAACAATAATCAAGATTTTACAAATTTTTTGTGTGGGTATAATGAAAGGGAGTTTTGCTATCAAGGAAACCAGAAAGTCCAAGCATTATAGACTATTAATTTGATTAGCTGGCAAATGTTTAAAAAATGCCACACTATCATTCATAACATTTATGTTAAAATACTGACATTTATTTGGTGATTACCAGATGTAAGAACTAGATTAGGAATCATTACACATGGAATTATGAAGAACCTGTGATGCAACGTTTCCACTATTAATAGCTTAAATGCAAATGAGTGTTTTATTAATTACTATGATTTATTGCAGTTTTCAAAGACAAGATGAAAGCTGAAGAAGCTTCACCTGGGCACTGTGATTTTTTAATATATATAATTAATACAAATGCATCCAGCAACAGCTTTCCTAACAAAAGTCCTACAGCAGAGTTATATTTCTGTGCAGTTTTCTTTCTCATGAGATTAGGGATATAAAGGGTAAGGCTATCTTTGCACAGAGGGTTATCATTAAATATTAAATTCCATAAAAGGAGACTGTAGAGGTATTTAAGTTGTTTTGGCATCTGGACAGTGATAATTTCCACTGGAGAGCCTCACTGCCCTGGCTACTTGTACTTTGCAAATAAAAGCAGCGAGTGACTGTGAAATCCCACACAGGGATTCGTGATGCCCACTAGATGGCATAGGCTTGTTAATTATCTCTCTTTTGATCATTATATAAATGCAGGTTTAAGTATGCTTGGATCAAATTTATGCTTTCTTTTAACTGATTGGTATGATACGATTTTAGTGTCAAGAATTCTTATCATGCTTAGTCTTCTGCTTTTAATGTGGAACCTTTTAATCCCCATATGCCAGCTGAGTACCAGAAACTCCAACTAGTTCTATGGAAACAGGCGTGGGTAAGAAAGGTGAAATAGTTTTGTGTGTCTTTAGACACATGAATTAGAGCAGTACATGGCACATCTTTAATTACACAGAGATTAGCAAATACTGTACTTTCAACAGAAATTCCTTACAGTACTACATTTTTGATGCTCAAAATAGAAAATTATGACTAAACAAACACTCCTGCACAGATCTACTGTTGGTCTGAACTCTCTGCAATGTCTGCACCTTCTCCTGCTCCACTTGCCCAACCATTTCCCAGTGGGATTGGCTCAGATTGGAGAGGATAAGGTGGTGGGTCTAAAGATCATAATCCTCTTGGCTAATCCTGAGAGAGTATCACATGATGGAGTTTCTGCTTGTAAATAGGATTATTTTCCTAGACAGGAAATTTAAATACATACAGGCATTCAAATGCCAGCATTGGGGTTTCAAGTCAATGTTAATGGGTGGAAGTTAGTGTGATAAACAGAGTTTAATTTGGCTCCACTGTGCTCCTGTAATGTGATAAAATCTATAATTAGTGGATCATTTTCCAGTGGAAGGTGTCCCTGCCCACGGTAGGGGGTGAAATGGGATGATCTTTAAGGTCCCTTCCAACCCAAATGAGGCTGTAATCCTGTGATTATTAGAATATTTTACATTCTCACCCTAAACCTGCCTCAGTTAAGGCACAGAGAGGTGAAATCAGGATTACGCAACAGGTCAGGCACTGTCTGCAGGGCTCCTGGCTCAGCTGTTACAGAACTTGTGAATGTGTCATAAAATGCAGAAAGAGCAAGAATTTTGTCGGTAAATCAGTTACCTGCTGTAGGTCTGGCTGCTTTTGCAAAGGAGTTCCCACATGCCAGGTCCCTGCAAACAGCTCTAATTGGTTACTATATGAATGTTCCTTAAGATCTTTCTGTCTGATACTGTGATAATTTCCTGAGATAGTGAACATTAAAGCTGCAATAATGTATTGCACTGTTAGGTATCTGCAGACTGCAGAAGAGATCTTTATTGCTAAGAAATGGAGATCCCAATTTTGTGCAAACTTGTGATTTAAATGCATTGCAGTTCTGTATCAGGGCTGCAAAACATGACAATAAATCCATCTTCATCCCCCAGCAGTGTCACTAAGATTATTATTAGGGAAGTGTTTAGATACATTTCTAGCATTAGGAACTGGAGTCTTCAGGGGAACAATTTGAGATGTATAAATATGAATAATTTGGAGAAATTGTATCTATATATAATTATGTTTGGCTTGGTTTGGAGGGCCCCAGACTGGCTGCAATAATCAAGATGTGGTGTAGTGAGTGCCAGTTTAAAGAATAATCCCTTCATCCATTGGCTGCCCTCCAGTTAACACAACCCAGGAAGTTTCTTCCCTGTGGGGGCGCACTGGTGGCTCAAGGGGGCTTTACTGTCTGCAAAGACTGCCAAGATCTTTACAGAAGTCATAAAATCATGAAACTGTAGTAACATTTCAGCTGTACTTTCATGTCTGCCTGTACTACAATGTGTAGCAGGAACAGGATAACTTAGATCATAAGGCAGAGCTATCCACAGCTGGGCCTCAGACCAGGCCTCAGGCCGGGGCCTAGTAGGCCTAGTACGTCCAGCATACGTAGTACCAGATAAGGTTATCTGTTACTGGGAATGTGTTAAGGTAGGGGTGCTACTAGCATGGAACAGTTACTGGGAAGACACGGTGGCTACCTTAAACTGCAATAGCTTACATACTTCTGTATGTTCACTGCCTATCAGAATGCACCTGTTCTTGTAAACTATTCTGTCTGTATTTAACCTGCCATCTCAAGGAATAAAGGGAAGAACGTGTGATATACCCACATTGGGTCAGACCCCGTTCTTTAGTCCCCGATCTTTAACTGTTCCCAGCAACAACAATGACATTTGTATAGAGCTCTAACAGCACACTTGCAATATGAAGTGCCAAAACTGTGGCATATCCTTGATAAATTTAAGACACAAATTTGTATTAACTAGGCAATGAAAATATTCACTAGGTGGAAATTGTTGAAGGTTGAGGCAAAGCACCAGTTGATAAGGACTAATTATACCTGTGGCTCAATTAATCTTTATATACTTGGGGATCAGCGTCATCATGGGGCATTATAATTATCAGTATCTTTGAAAATAACACAATATTCATGTCATGCCCCAGCATACAAACTCAAATAACTGTAATTTATCATACTCTATTGTTGTTATGATTTTTGGACGGCACAGAAATAACAACATGACTCTATGACGGTAAAGTGAGAGCAAACTTTATTCTTCTAAATTCTACTTTTATAGAGTAGTTTGGTACAAAGAACATGATTGATTATTCAAAGTCTACATCCTTTATCAACAACCTTGCCAGTAAACATGTTCTAAAAACACCACCTGCAGATGGCTCCTCACTTGCCAAGGTTTGTTTGAATTCCTCTTTAAGATTTTCCCAGGCCAGAATGAAAGTTGCTGGCCTGCCTTTCCCACAGACACTGGCAGAGCCTGAAGCCTAAATTCAGACCAATTGTCAGTACCACACTCTATGATCACTTTTAATCAGGAGGATGCAGGTCTTGCCTAAAAGCAGTGGAAAGTTTCTCAGTGGCAATGCAAAAAGCCTCCTGTCACAGGGACAAGGTCATTGCACATCCAGCTATAGCCCAGAGAGCTGAACCAGCCTGAGATAATGCCATGGTTCCTGTAATAATCGGGTACCTTCATTAAATGCATTACTGCGGCAAATCATTAAACCACACCAAATGATGCGTTCAGTTATCTATATTCTTGTGAAAGCTTTCTTAAGGCTATTCCATCACTGTGAGTCATGGATGTCAGGAACAGCCAGGCTGAGGAGCAGAACTCCCCATCCCACAGATCAGTGGGAGAGAGAAATCCAGTTATTTCCCCAGTAAGCCTTCAAATCCTTTAGTTTCGAAAGGGTTTGAACATTTCACAACAATAGCTCTGAAAATAACCCTCTGAGATCTGAGGGGAAATTCAAACTGAGTTCCAAAATGTTCTTAGTTCTGCACTGGGGAGAGCTGAAGGAAAACTGACACTATGATTTTGGGTTTTCAGTGGAACCAAGCAATGGAATGATGCTCACTCCTGGCCTTGTGGGACAACCCGGGAGAGGACAGGTAAGTGTTTTCCAGGTGTGCTCACAGGGGCTGTGGGTTGGAGCTGGATGGACACAGCCAGGGCCCCCATTCCCACATGCTGTATATACGGAGTTTCACCGCACTCACTTCCAGGTAAAACAGTGGCTAAGGTAAGGTGCAGTTCTTGTGATGGGGGAAATATATAAATGGTAGTCCATGAAGGAAGAAATCAAATGGAAATTCAGCTCAGGAAAAAAGGAAATGTACTATGAACATTTTCATTATACTTTTACCTCTGGACCTGCCTCTTTTTGAAAGGATTCAAGGCCTGAAGGTTCTCAGCTTTCAGTCTGTCTTCGGTTGAAAAATGTAACCAAAAATGTGTATTCTATTTTCATCTGTTGAAACCAGTTGGGAGATATTGTTCTTTATCTCTTGTAAACAGAGGGCAGATGCCTTCTGTTAATGGGACAACTGATAACACCAGATATGGCAGTGCCTTCTTATCTCTTCCTCCACCCATCCTCCTCTGAGGGACATCACCTGTGAATGGGCCATTTAAGGCCCCTCACATGACTGACAACATTACTTCATTCCATTGTGAGATGCTCTGCCCAGTGGGAGGAGCCAAAGCCTTTCCACCAGGATAAAACCAGCCATCCCAAACACCAAGATTGCCTGTTCCCACTGGATTCCCAGAGGATGACTGGACCCTTTCTTGAGGATCATCTCTGCTTCAAGGGAGCCACAACTGTCACTCTGGGAGGACTTAATTCAGGCTGCTTCCAACACCCTGACCAACAGGGTATCAGGTTTGCATTCTGACTCTGTCAGTGGTCCTTTGTACAATTTTTAAATTTTATTTTATTTTTCTCCTTTCTTCTTGTTTGTTCTCTCTCTATTAAATTGTATTTCTGACTTGGAGTCTCATTGGTTTTGCTTTCAAACCAGTACACAGTCGTGTGCAAAGTTTTAGTTAATCGGACTTTTCCCTGTGCATATATGCTACAGAAATCCTTCTCTAAGCTGAGTTCTGAGGGATTGTGTTCTTATGCTTTGAGGAAAGCTCTGGAAGCTATTTCTAGCTGTGCACAATGGCCTTCTGTTTGATCTTGGTTAATTCACTGAAATCTGTTAGGTGTTTTATATTCTAACAAAAGGGTATTGTTTTTCCTGTGTTTTTGTTCAATATCATTATTAATATCTACTCATTGCTCTGAGGTATTTATACTGCTCAGTTCATGTTTAATTTCTAAAGTGATACCTGTAGCTGAAAGGAGAAATAGAAGTGTAAATTGCACTGTCTTGTACTTCTCTGACGCAGTAATTAGACAAGAACAGGCAACTGAATAGGTTTGATTTTCTGATGAGCAGTCTCTATCTTCATATCTTCATATCTTCAATATTTCTATTGTATTGTACTCATAGTTGTAGGACTCGTTTCGTCAGACCAAAATTACACTTAGTTATTGGAAAAGCACAGGAAAAATCCAGGATGCTTAGTTAAAAGTAGAGAAGCATACAGAAGACATATGCAAATAATTCAGGAGATCCCAGCAAAGTGCTACTCTCAAAGCATTGGACTTGTTCTGTTAAACCTGTTGATTGCAATCCCAACACTTTCTGGAAGCAGTTTCCAAAGAGTGTCTGTTATTAAATATTCCTTAATTGCAGAAAGCTTATAATATGCGTTGTAGTGGAGCAGAATGTAGAAGTAGCAATATGCCCACAAGCAATAATGCAAAATTCATTTTACATATGTGTCTTGGGTTGTAATATCTAACTAAAAATGTGTATTCTATTTGCCATCTGTTGAAAACAGGTGGGGAGGTGTTTTTCTTTATCTCTTTTATAACCCATTCCTCATAACTCTGGGGTGGAGGGGACAGGTGCCTTCTGTTAATGGGCCAGCTGTTAAAACCAGGGGAGCATTGTTCCTTATCTCTTCTACAACCCATCCTCCCTCGGGGGGGGGGGGGATATCTGCTGTTAATGAGCCACTAAGGCTCACCACATGACTGATAAAATTAAATCATTCTGTTGTGAGATGCTCCACCCAGTGGGAGGAGCCCAGCATTCCTACCTGGATAAAACCTGAGATTCAGAACAGCAGAGCATTCCTCTTTTCCACTGGATTCTCAGAAGAAGACTGGACTCATCTTACTGCCACTACAGGATTATCTCTACTCCAACAGAACCACATCTGTCATCTCTACTCCAACAGAACCACATCTGTCACTCCAGGAGGACTTATTTGGACTGCTTCCAACACCCTGGCTGACAGGGTGTCAGGTCATATTCCTGACTCTGTCAGGATTTTCTAGGACTGTTGTTTGTTTGCTTGCTTGTTTGTTTTTTTGTATTACTGCATTTGCATTTTTAATAGTCCTAGTAAAGAACTGTTACTCTTTTTCACATTTTTTGCCTGAAAGCTCCTAATTGCAAAATTGTAATAATTTGGGGGGGGGTTTACATTCTCTATTCCAAGGGAAACTCCAGTTTTCCCTGACAGATACCTTTGTTTCCAAACCAAGACAGAATTGAACCTAAATATTTTAGCTTCAGAGAGCAACACAATATTTGATATGAAAAGCTTCCTCCATAAAAGAGAAAATTAAGATTATATTCACCATCCCCTACTTTGATATTTGTTATGCTATTTTCTGTGGGAAAATATAGCCCTATTGAACCTGAGAAAGTTTTATCTCTTTACTAAAGTATTCATAGCTTTTTGATTTACTTATTTAACTGAAGCTATATCTGGACTATCTGGCAAGCTGGCTAAAGAGTTATTCAATTAATTTTAATCCAGCAAATGGTATTTGCATTACATCACATCTTTTATAATAAAGAGAAATACTAAAGCTTAAGTGGATCTATGATGTTATATTTACAAATTTCAAGGGTTTTTCTCAGTAACTTCCTTCTCTGGACTTTGCAAGTATTCAGTACTATGTATAGCAAACTTCCAAGAGCAATCCTTTGTAAGCATAATTGACACATTACTTACTGTTTTCGTCTGCATTCAGTTGCTCTGTCTATCCTGAACTCGGGTAAACTAATGAATCCTTCTGCTTTTTCATCCTATTGAATGAGGAAAAAAAAATATGTAGAAAAAGAACACAGAATTAAAGAAGAGAGCAATGAGAAGCAGCTGTCTGGGTTTTATACAAAGAACAACTATCCAGTCAAAGGAAACACTGAATGTATTTTGCATGTACTGTTTTTATTATGAAAGGGATTCATCACACAATGTAAATAACCTCTATGAGGTAACGAAACTGATAATTTCTCAAAGGAGGCACAGCCATTCCAATCCCCTTTTGCTGAAGATCACAGAACACCTTTCAGCCCCAAACACAGCACCTAAACAGAGGAGAGCGCTCAGATTCTTCACCATAAATCTCCATTTTACAGCTGTTTGGTGGATGTCTGTTTAAAGTCTCAGTTGTCATACCACATGCCCTGCTGACAGCCCTTGAGGAGCTTCCTTGGTGAGATCACCTCTGATTAAATGGGGAGGTAATAACCAGGAAATGTATCCTGTCACTTTTTGCTTCTTTTGAAGCAATTCAGCAGGAAAAGCAGGAAGACATATTAAAACCATTTGAAAGGTATTAGCAAGGGCACAGTGAATTACGGCTTGGTTTGAGCCACAGCCTGAGAGTCGGCCGGACACAGCCAGTGCCCCCCACTTGGCACAGGAAATGTCAAACACCACAAAACCTCTTGATCACCCACAGCCTGAACAGCCTCTTGGGCTACAAAAACCACAAAAAACCTGAGGGGAATTATGCTGCTACATTCATCCTCTGGAAGAAAATGGGAGAGGTGGAGTGAAAGATCAATAACCAAAGTAGGCTGCAGAGTTCAGTTCAAGCCCTGGGGCTGCTGCACACAAATGGAAGAGCAGCTTTGAATCATTTTGGACTTCTCCCCTCTGTTATTTTCCCTACATTTATGCAGATTGCACCAGCATGGGCCCATTGGTTTTCAGGAAAATTTCACCAAGAACAGCATTTTACACATGAGAAACTGCAAACTCCAGACTAATTCAGCAAAAAGCAAGAGGAACATCGATATAAAAATAACTTCTAGATAAAGAGATTTACAAATTCAGATTTTCACATCTGCTTCACAGAATGCTTAACTAACACAAATGGTTACACTTTACACATTTCCCCCTCCCCAAATGAAACTGGGGAGAGTTGAGTGTGAACACTGTGTTAGACCAAATAAATCTGTGGAAAAGGATTACCTATGGACATATTAATTTCTTAAAGACAGCCATGAACATCTGCTATTTTATTAGGCTTGAACATGGACTTGGAGACTTTAAAAAAGACTTTCCAGCAAGAGTGTCCCAGACCTGGCAATTAAAGTGGCAGTTCATCTGAGCACGCAGTAAAAATGGACTTTAAAATAATTATAAAGCTTAAGGTTTCATTTTTACTTTGTCCAAGCATGGTGCGTACTTACATTCTGGTTTGTGTACCAGTACAAGGAGGAATCCTTCAGAATGAACCAGTACTTTTTCCATTTCTGGGTGAAATAACCTTTGGCATCCTTTTTCTTCCAGAGCCAGCCTTCGCAGTCGCCGTGCCCCAGGTCCTTGCAGGAAATGCACCTCCTGCTCACGCTGGAGAGGGAACTCCCTGGGAACACCATGGGGTGAGAGGGGGGAAAACTGTTCCATTTCTACTTTAAAACCCTCCAAGCCAAATCATCTCCAGACTGAGAATGAACCATTTCCAAATTCAACAGTGCCCTGCAATTTTGGTTTCCCCATGAACACAAAATAAAAAGGGCCTGGTTTATGCAATGCTTTATTTAATATCTAGAGGGTTCATTCCTCTAAGGGCTGATTTTTTTTTTCTGATTAAGATGGACAGGATAATTCAAAAGTAAAAATGTATTTATTTGGCCTCAGTCAGGAACTCAGAGTATGACAATCTGTACACAGATGCAAACACTACTTTTTTTCTGTATATCTTCTTTTGAGCATCAGAAGCCCTGTCAAATTATGGGAATTTCTAAACCAGATTTTTATAACCAATAAAAAAGAAAGGTTGTTCACTTCTGTAACAGTGCACATGCTTACATGATTTTTATCTTGAAGTGAACAATATTTTGACTTTACAGCATCCTGTTAGAGGCACAGCAGGAATAGGATTTTCTTTTTCTTGTCGTTATTTCAATGGATCCTAATTGAAAGGCTTAGATTGCCTTGTAAATATTAATAAAAACAGGTTTTTTAAAAATAAATATGGTATAATTTATTTTCCTGAAAAAAACTGTAGGAAATCTCCTTAACATATAAGACCTTTTTTTTTTCCTGTGAAAAATCAAGTTTATGATGCTACAAGAATTACATTTGTCCTACAGCTGTGAAACAGGGAAGAAATTTAGAGAACATAAAACACCATCCTTTGCTCTGCAGTGTTCCACAAGCAAGTTCTCATCCATTTGCTCATAGATGCTCCTTGCCTTCTTCCTAAGGAAGAGGAAATTTTACCACCCACCCAAGCAATATTATGCCTATAAAAATTTATTTCGGTATTTTAATTTGGCATTTTCCTTTGTTGCTTACTATTAAACTTAGAAATGTTTGAATCAAGTTGAACTTTTGATACAGATCACTTATTATCAGGGAAGGAGCCTCATTTTCTAGTTTCAAAATGTTAACTGAAAGAAGTTACCTTTTGACCATTTTCTGCTTTTTACCCTGAGGGAAGCGTAATGGAATGACTGTAAGGGAAAAAAAAAAAAAAAAAAAAAAAAGAAACACCAGTGCAAGTAACAGCAGTAAGATCTAAGAGCTTTCATTCACTCCCCTCTCCAGGGTTATCACAGCATCAGTGATCACAGGATCTCCCTTCTGTCATTTTTTGCTTACTACTTTCCTCAACATCATAAAGAAAACAACACTCTGCTGAATCTGCAAATTAAAATCGCTTTAAAATATATTAATTTCAATTGCAGTGAAACCATCAAGGATTCTTTGCATTAATAGCTGTGCAGTAGTTTGAAAACTAAAGATATAAACTCCTATGAATGAGCTGATAAACTGACAGGTATTTAAAGTTTGTTGCATCAACATAATAATTATAAAAATATGCATTCAAAAAGAAATATTCACCACAAACATGATATGCAAAATCCTGTGCTCAATGACGTGTCAAAGTCACACTCTTCCCACCACAGAAACAAGTTTTTTGGGTTGGTGATTGACAGAATAAATCTCAGGAGAAAAAATCCTTTTTCCTTTTGTGGCTGCATGAGAAAATTGCTACAGATTCTGAAAAAAAAAAACAAACCTAAAAGCATCTCTTTATTTAAACCTAAAAACAGGGATAGCACTCAAAAACTGGTAAGGATTTGCCTCCAATGTACAAATGCTTAAGAACCCTAGAAAATAATCAGGTTAAAACAAGACTCCAGCTCCAGAGAGACAAAGGTTTATTTTAAATGAAAGTAGCAGAGGGAGGAAAGGGCTTGGACAGCCACAGCCCTATTTGTAACCCTGTTGTGATTTAGCCCTTCACAAGTGGAAGGTTTTGTGGGGATTGCAGGGATCAGCAGCTCCTGACTCCCGAGGGAGCTGGCTCAGAGGACACCAGCTCTCTGTGCTCTCCGGTCCTCAGCCTGTCCTCCCAGCTAGCCCCAGGACAGGAATGTTCCACAAAACGTGGTAATTCTGTCAGGGAAAGCTCAGTGAGAGAGTGTGCAGAGTGCCACCAACCCAGCACATCTCTTCCATTTAACTTCATCTCTGCAAATGTGTCTCTTCGTTCAAGAGAAGACAAAGATTAATGCTCCTGTGCTGGAGGAAATGTGGCAAAATACAGAAAATGCAACAGCAAAACTGAGAGAAAGTAGCAAATGTGCACAGCAGCTCTGGGGGTTTTGTTGATGGATTGCAAATCACAGAAGCAATATTGATCTGTCCTGTTGTGTCAGCTGGAGTTCTGTGGTGGCTGGGGCTGAAACAAATTGCTCAGTGTTCCTCTTTCCACAGAAACACATTAGGGAAAAGCAGGTGTGTTCCTGAAAAACACATCACTAAATTTTCCCACAATTTAGGCTAGAGAAATGCAGTGATGGAATAAAACTCCATAATGAAATGTGGTTAAATTTAAAGGACTGCAAGATGAATGAAACATCTGGAGGAGATACTCACCAGAAACTGGTATACATAATTTAATATAAAAGTTTTAAAAATAACAAAAAAAAACACAAACCAAAAACCAGCACAACAAATCAAGGGAGAGCTGAAAATATCTTTCTGTAATAAAAAATATCTTTCTTCTAAAAAGCTCAGTTTATTATTCTTCCTGTTTTGTTTATGCACACATAGAATATATTCAAAACAAGGAACTAGAGAATGTGAAAGGTTTGCAATACCTTGAGGATCAGTAGTTAATTAACACTGCTAATGTAAAAATTCAAGCTCCTCATTCTGAGAGAGAAAAGAACCACTATAATATAATTAACTTGGTGGCAAACACTGTGAGAAAACAGAACTCACAACTCCAAATGACTCAGAGTTGCTATGGGAGACAGACAGATGATATAGAACTCAAGGGGCTGTCAGCATTTCAATTCTTACCTCGAAACCACAACACAGGGCCAGAGTCAGAGAGTGCACACCCTGCCACCCCCACCCAAACCCAGCACAGTGGAAATGAAAAAATGTGCTAGAATTGAATGGATGCTACATGGAGGTAAATTAAGGAGATCTCAGTGTAATCAGACAGTAGGAGAAGTGTTGTCACAGAAACACTCAATGAAAAGCAGAACTGGTTGCTTGTACCTCCACTGGTTTTAACCTCAGGAGTTTTTAGGGAAAGCTATTTAGAACTGAGTCATCACAGCCACAGAAAAGTTGGGGTTGGGAGGGACCTTAAAGCTCATCCCATTCCACCCTCTGCCATGGGCAGGGACACCTTCCATAGACCAGGTTGGTCCAAGCCCTGTCCAACCTAATCAGTATAAAAAGTGCTAAGTCAGAATGAAGAACTGACATTCTACAAATGAAGGTTTTGTTGTTTGTCCTTTGTATGAAATAATTGCCAAATGCTAAATAATAAACCCCCCCTTTTTTTTTTACAGCTATTTTCCATTGAAAATGGAGCACCTTGACTTTGGTACCACAAAAATATTTTAAAATCTTAATCCTCAATCTCCATATCATAGTATTGGTACTATTTAAATATTTGTTAGAGGCTGACAAAGCTTTTTTTTTAGTTAATGTGGATATAGTTTCCTGTTAGGACCTGGGGATTATTTCAAAACAAGCACCTATCAGAGTTCATTTTTGAATATTGACATATTGTTGGACCATTGAAGAAGCTAGATGTGACTTTGAGGAATACCCATATAAAATTCTGTATGAGTCCAAGTCACCCTTTTTCCTTCCGGCCTCGAAGGAGGTAAAAGGCTATCCCGGCTATCTCCTTGGGGGGGGGGGGGAGGGGGGAGAGGGGGGGCTGGGCCTTTCACAGGAGGCTCCCTTGGCCCGGTGACTCCCGGTCCGGGGGAGGGGATGAGAATATGTCCCCGGCCCGGATCGGGTTTCTAGCAGCTGTAAAACACACTGCCGCTTCCCCCTGCTGGGGGGGGGGGGGAGGAGGGGAGCTGGCCTGAGGCCTGGCCGTGGCCCTGGGCCCTTCCCCCAGCAGGGGGAGGGGAGTCTGTGTCCTCTGATGGCAGCTCTGGGCTGAAAGCCCGCCCCCCCCCCCATGAAATCCCAGGGGTGGGCAAGAGACATAAGTGTAGTAAATATAGTATGTTAGTTTGTGTTTTGGTGCATGCAAACTGTAAATATGTTCTGTAAAATGTAACAGTGGTTAAAGTGAGGCACGGAACTGACTAATTCCAAGACAGGCAACACCCAGAAACTGCCATTCAGAGGAGGACAATGCAATGCCAGGAATAGGAGACTTTGCCATTGGCATCAGAATAGAGGACACATCAAGATAAGAAATCAGTCCTCCTCCCAAATCGGCTGAACTGTGCACACCTGGCCATCATGCTTATCATCAGAGGGAAACGTCTGTTCATTCAGAATTTCATCTTCCATTCACACACTGGAGAAAAGAAATTGACACCTCTCTCCCTGAGGAAACCCCATTCAGTAGACCAACGACAGCGATACATTCGAATAACCACCCCAAGAAAACAGAGAACTGTGGGAAAATCCTGTGCCAGGGGCAAAATAAACTGTATAAAACCCGGACCCCAGAAGGGGCCAATTTGTGAACTCTGGGGGATTGCAGTGTGATAGAGCCTGCTTTCCGTTCACCCTCTGACAATCCTGGGTAATCTTCACCGTAACTCCGCTTGTTGGTTTTACCGAAATTCTGTAATCTTATGTTTTTTAATAAAACAAATTATATTTTATTGGCAAAATAGATTGACATTTATAACAATATGGTGCCCAAGCGTGGGGCCAGTTTTGGGAGATCTGCGGACCTCCATTTTCCAACCGAGAGGCGCCCTGCTCCTACAGCGGCTCGGCGGGACGGGGAGATCATGCAGAACAAACTGGCTAAAAGAACCTACAAAATTCAAAACCAACAACGGAGGGTTAGGACAAGCTAGCTTGGGAGGGGTTCTTGGGAACTCAGCGGGGATCCAGGGAAAGGGTCTCTGGAACCAGGGTATTTTGTTTTCACTCGTAAAAATCAATGTACAAGAAGAATCCACTCAAGAAAAGGAGATCGTGAGTACTGCACGGTTTAGTGGGGTGACCAAGCATATGTGTGTGAGATGTGATATTATCACGGAGCGAGTGGGGACCCCAAGGCCGCAGTTCCATTGTCCCACGAGGGGCGTGGTCGGCCATGGGGGAAGTGTGTGATATTTGTTTGTGTGTTTCCCCAAACCTCGGTAGGTCAGGGGGGAGTCGGTCACAAGGGCACTGGAAGGGAAGGGACGTCCTGTTGAGTTCAGGGGCTGGTAAACCTTCTAGTCCGCGACCAGTGAAGGTCCACTTAATATTCTTAGGAGTCTGAGAGCCCGTCGTTAGAGGAAACCCCACGGGACGGTCCCCTGCTGGCCAGTAGTCTAACGGCACCAAGTTTCTGACTTGGGGATTTAGATTTAATTTGTAAGTTGTGACCCGGGAATTTCCTTTTTGTTAAGGATGGAGTCGTATTTTAGCAGGAATCAGGAACACCCCTCAGGAGAAGCCTCCGTGGAGGTGACCCCTGAGATCCCTTGGGGAAGCCCCTTGGGATGGCTGTTGGAATGCTGGCAGGAGTGCCCAGCAAGGAGAGAAATGTCAAAGAAAAGAATGATTTATTTCTGTATGGAAGTTTGGGGAGGGAAAGAGATTGGGAAACATGTAGTATGGCTGGTGTTTGGCACGTTCGAGTCATGGACTTGCCAGGCTCTGTGTACATATGTGAGGAACAAGGAGAGGAGTGAAGTAGATGAGTTTGAGTATGCACAGCTATGGGAAAGATCTCGCTTTAGAATGTACCTAGTATGAACTGTGAAGAGAGAAGAATGGGAACCCCTGGACAACCTCCCCCCTCCCTATTCACCCCAGCCAGCACAAGCCCCCGTCCCTCCCCCAGGGCTTGCACGAGACCCAGATTTACAGCCAACTCAAGCTCCTCCGGTGGCGGCATCGGCACCTCCACCTGAAAGCGGGGTCTCTAAAGCAGAGGCTCCGGCCTTGCCGACATCCCCACCACCACCTCAAACTCTCCCACCTCCCGTAGCCCCGCTTCCTGAGAAGCATGCAATCCCTCTCCCTGGTCCTAGTCAGCGCACCCGCATTGACGCACCTAAGCCAGCACCCATGCCCTCAGTTAGGAGAACCAGATGGAAGGGGAGGAAGGCTAGTGAAGGGGAGAGCGAAGCCGAAGAAGATAGTCCAAATTTGTACCCCTTGTGGGAGGTGCCCACAGCTCCTGGAGTTATTGGGTACATGAACGTGCCCATTTACACCACGGATGTGAGACCCTTCAAACGGGAAATGGGGAAGCTAATGGATGATCCTCTTGGAGTAGCGGAGAGAATTGATGAATTTCTAGGAACTAGTATTTACACTTATGATGACCTTATGGCTATTCTAAGATCCTTGTTTAATCATGAGGAAAGAGGACTGATCAGGCAAGCGGGTATGAGGGAATGGGAGCATCAGAATCCTCAGGGGTCACCTGGATATGTAAAATGGCCCAGCCAAAACCCGCAATGGAGCCCTCAGTCTGAGGATGGGAGGAAAAGTATGATAGATCTGAGGAATATAGTGGTCCAAGGCATTCGGGAAGCTGTGCCCAGGGGTCAAAACATTAGTTAAGCCTTTAATGAATGTCAAGGAAAGGATGAGACTCCCTTGGAATGGTTAGACTGAGAAAGTTTACAGATGTATTCAGGGACTGATCCCAACTCCCCAGTAGAAGTGTTACTCAAAATGCAGTTCATAGCAAAATCCTGGGAAGACATTAGAAGGAAATTAGAAAAGATTGAGGATTGGCAGGGGAGAGGCTTGCAGGAATTACTGAGGGAAGCACAAAAGGTGTATATGCGATGGGAGGAAACACAGCAAAAAGCCCAGGCAAGGGTACTAGTGGGTGCAGTCCAAGAGATAGAGAAGAGGCAACCACCTCCCAAGCAAGGGATTGTGGGATGGGGCGGCACCAGGAGAGGGCAGTCTCCTCCTGGGCGAAAAGATTCAGGAAAACTTAAGGAACCTCTACAATGTTTCTATTGTGGAGGTTAGGGACACACTAAAAGGGATTGCTATAAACGAATAAAGGATGAACAGGTATTTAAGGAGGACTAGGAAGCCTTGGGCTCTTTTTCCTGGGGTCTTGTCCATCTAAGGAGCCTAAGGTAAAATTAAGAATAGGACCCCACAAGGAGGAGGTTTCATTTCTGGTGGACACGGGGGCAGAACGCTCCACAGTCCAGAAATTGCCAAAGGGTTGCTTTCAGAGCAGGGATACAGTGGTGGTAACAGGGGCCAAGGGGGAGCCTTTTAGAGTTCTAGTAATTAAAAATGTAAATATTGAATTGGAAAGCAAGGCGTGTGTAAAAAATCTATTGTTGGTAGAAGAGGCTGATTATAATTTACTTGGAAGAAATTTAATAATAGCATTAGGAATTAACCTCATCGTTAAAGGCATGGACATTGTAGCGAGTCTATATCGACTGACTGAGGAAGATGAGAGTAGAATTAACCCCGCCATATGGCATTCCCCAGGGGAAGGAGGAAGAATTGAAATGAGCCCCATATCTATAGAGATCCAGAGACCTGAGGAGCCTATTAGGGTAAAACAATATCCTATATCCCTGGATGGGAGGAGGGGATTGAAACCTATAATTGAAGATTTGGTAAAGCAAGGAATCCTCGAGCCTTGTCTATCCAGGCACAACACCCCGATATTGGCAGTAAGAAAACCGGATGGAAGTTACAGACTGGTTCAGGATCTAAGGGCGGTGAACCTAAGAACGAAAACCAGTTTTCCCGTAGTAGCCAACCCATACACCCTGCTAAATCAAATCTCCCCAGAGGATGTGTGGTATAGTGTAATAGATTTAAAAGATGCATTCTGGACTTGCCCCCTAGCCAAAGATAGTAGAGATTTCTTTAGGTTTCAGTGGAAGGATCCTGACACAAATAGGAAGCAACAACTTAGGTGGACATCTTTGCCCCAGGGCTTCACGGACTCTCCAAACTTGTTTGGCCAGGCTTTAGGGAAATTGCTTAGTCAGTTTGTCCCTGTGGAGGGAACGAAAATCTTGCAGTACGTGGATAACCTGTTGATTGCAGGACCCCGGGAAGACAAGGTAAAATCAAGTATGATAGAGTTGCTAAATTTCCTGGGGGAGAAGGGATTAAAGGTGTCAAAATAGAAGTTGCAGTTCACTGAGCAGGAGGTAAAGTACTTGGGGCATTGGCTGATAAAAGGAAAAAAGAAGCTGGACCCTGAGCGAATATCAGGAATCATAGCCCTGCCGCTCCCACATTCAAAACAGGAGGTCCGGCAATTGCTAGGACTCCTTGGATATTGCAGGCAATGGATTGAAGGTTATAGTGAAAAGGTGAAGTTCCTCTATGAGAAACTCACCACAGACCGAGTAAAATGGAATGAGCAGGATGAAAAAAGGCTCAAGGAGTTTAAAGGGACCCTGGTAACCGCCCCAGTGTTGAGTCTCCCCGACATAAAACGGCAGTTCCAACTGTTTGTGGATGTTAGCAACCATATGGCGCATGGAGTGTTGACACAGGACTGGGCAGGGGTCAGAAAACCGGTGGGATATGTCTCAAAGCTCCTAGATCCCGTGAGCTGAGGATGGCCAAGTTGCCTACAGGCAATAGTAGCGGTGGCTTTAATGGTCGAGGAAGCCAAAAAGGTGACTTTCGGGGCCCCGCTAGTAGTATACACCCCCCATAACATTAGAGGCATTTTACAGCAAAAGGCAGACAAATGGCTCATGGACTCGAGGCTATTAAAGTATGAGGCAATCCTAGTACATTCTCCCGAGCTGGAACTACGAATCACAGCTGCTCGGAATCCCACCCAGTTTCTGTTCCGAGATAGATCAGAGGAATGTAGCCATGACTGCTCTGAGGTAGTGGAACTACAGACTAGAATTAGACCAGACCTCGAAGAAGAGGAGCTGGAAGGGGGTGAAAAATGGTTTGTGGATGGGTCTGCAAGGGTAGTAGAAGGCAGAAGGAAATCAGGGTATGCTATTGTAGATGGAAAGATGGGAGAGGTAATAGAATCAGGGCCACTCAGTGCCAGTTGGTCGGCACAGGCTTGCGAACTTTATGCCATTCTGCAAGCTTTGAAAAGATTTCATTGGCAAAATGGATTGGCATTTATAACATAAGTATTTGTGATTCCTGACTACCCGGCCGCCCGGAGCTCTGCTCGGCCTTGAAATATGACACCATAAGCCGCAGCTGAGGGAGAGAGGACTTGGGCAACCTGAAGCCTCCAGAATTCCAACCCTTTCCCTGAGAGAGAGAAGAAAAAACACAGAAAGAGAGACAGCATGATAAAAGTCAGAGAAAGAACTGATAAGGATTGTTGGAAGGAGGGATTGAGGAGTTTGCCATTTTTGGCTGGACGTGTCTTGTGAAACCATGGAGAATGGACTATTTCCTGTAACATATGAATGCTGTTTGGGGGAATGCGTGGCTCTAGTTGGGAGTTGTGGATTGATAAGCCCTTTGCTCCTAGGGAAAAAGGAGATCTCTAGTTTTTAAGATGATTTTGGAGACAGAAGATGAGACTCTTTGCTTTATACTAGAAGAGGCATCCTTAAATGGTACCCTAAATAAGCAGGCATAGCCCATATGCAGTGTTGGGAAAGCTGCTAATGAGAAAGACTTCACAAAGTCAAGTTCCTGGGTGGCTGGCTTTGTGAGAGTTGAGACCCACAAGGAAACAGTAGGGAAAATTCATGGGATATCAAGAGAGACTCCTCTCCCAAAGTGATGGAAGATTAGGTTTAAATGGTGAAACTGACTGAAAATCATAGTTTTGTCTCTCTGTGTTGGTTGTGGGAAAGTGAACAGTTTGTGGGAAAGGGAGAAGAGTTTTGAAGGGTTCAAATTTTCTTTTTTTTTTCCTTTTGTTTCTTCTTTTGGTGTGTGCTAATAAAACTATCTTTGTAACCTTTAAGTTTGGCCTGTTTTGCCTTTTTCCTCCCAAAGTCTATCTTACAGGAAGGAAAGAGAGTAAATACAAAAAACCATCACAATATTCTAAGATTTTTAAAGCTTTTCTTTACCTTTGGGGTAAGCCTCCCTCCAGAAGTGCCTTCCAGCCCAACGTGGTGTGTGATTCTCCTCCCCAAACCATCACATACTTCAGAACACACACTAAGGTTTCTAAACTTAACAGAATTCCTAAGTTCCTAAACTCAACTAAAAGTATTGCAGACACACTGACCTGCTGTGGTTGCAGCAGGCAGTTTCCTCAACATGGAAATTATTCCTAGATTTTTATTTTCAGCTCTTTCATAACATAGGAAAATGTCAAGGTTTGGGATATCTTAAGTATCTTTTAAAAATATGGCAATAAACTGAACAGTTGAGGAGTTTTTTTCTCATTTAAAACACATTTATAAATCATTACCTTCCTCATGGATGTGTTTCCTGGATGGTCAATGGCAGAACTTGCATATCTAGGGCAGACAGAAGAAAGATGTCAAATAATCACAGTAAAAAACCCAAACTGACTACATAGTGCTTACAGACACTATGGATTTCTAAATATAACCACAGCATCCTGCAGCACAAGGTTCTGTAAGATTTTGCTACAGGATGCCACAGATACCAAGAACTGACACTTTAAAATGCAAAAATACTATTTCTGATATATGTGAGTTCTGTAAAGACTGGAGAACAAAGCAGGACAGCAGCACCAGAGGCCTTTCCTCATCCAGTGCAAACAGTATTGGCCATGATGGAAATAGGACACTGAATCAGGGTCAGATTCTTCTGATCTGGCACAGAAATTCTTGAACACACAGTTCCCCTTCATACTCTCAAAAGTCAGGAAAAGGAGAATCCTTAACACTGTGGATGTTTTTGTATGTCATGTAAATAGAAATAGAATGCGGAAATGGGAAAACAACTGAGGGGAAAAATTAAAAAGGAATAAAAAGATTGTGTGTTGCCGGGAATCAGCCAGAGTCAAGACAGAACTCAATATGAGTTAAAAATCTTGCTTGTTTATTCAGTTATTTGACATACATTTATACTGTGCTAAGCATATGCACCTAACTCTGAATATCATTGGTTAAAACGCAGTGTTCACGCGTCCTTGCAGTACACATAATTGGTTCAGAAGCTCTGTCCATGAGGCTAAATGCTGCAAATCTTCCCTAACTTATGGTCAATGCATCCTGTCTAGCATCCTGTTACAGCTATTGTTCCAAGCTTTACTTCCTCCTTATCCCATCTAAGGAATGGTTCAAGGACGTTTCAGCTTCTACTCATCCCTTAAGCTAAGAGCAGGATTGTGCATGTCCCTGCTTTTCCAGCCGTGCATCCACAATTGTGGACATTTTTAATATATTGCCAAATTCTGTTGGTCATAATAACAACAATTGTTTTAAGTTAGCGAGGCAGGAAGTGGCATTTTCTCATTTGAAGATTTCCATTGTTAGGAGAAATCAAATTTACCAGCAGAAACAACTTCTGCATTGTGGGTTAGAAACATCTATAGTCGTGAGGCAAAGGAAATTTCCAGCCTGCACTGAAGGGATGGAATACATAACATTGAAATTAAATTTGTAAAAGTTAATAGGCTTCTGAGCTGTCTGTAGGTGACATGGATTGAAAGAAACAATGAAAACCAAACAAGTTCAGCTTCAGACATTTGGAGAGGGGATGGAGAGATGCCCAAAATGCTGCTAACTGTGCCATTAATGCCCCATTTCTGCCTGTCCCTGACAATGCCATCCATGCTGTTCCATCCTTCTGGGCACTTCCCTCTGATTTTGGGGCTGTTCCTTTTAATCTCATATGGAAAGCATCACTTTTGATGCTTCCAGTCTCTCAGCCAATATACAATCTCAATTATGCATCTATAGTGGTATCGAAAAAATCTTTAGTCAAGTTTTATTTGCCTCTGTGCAACCACAGTAATGGGTGTCCTTACAGTAATCACAGAGTCAGCAGTAAAAATGCTGTAAAGTGAGGGAAGCAGTCTGGAATTGGTGATAGGAGCAGACTGCTCCAGGCTTTTGAAACCTTGGCCAGAAAGTCAGGTCAGCATTAGATGTTCTAACATGCAACAAGTGTCATTTTTTCACTTGGGAACAGTTTTCAACAGTCTGCAGTGTTGCAGTGTGCTTTTTAGGTCATATTTATCCATATTTTCATTTTATGGTTCAACCCAGCACACCCCTGTTTTTTCCCCAGTTTTCGGTCCAACCCAGGTGTTGCAATCCTTCCCTTGCCCAATTCATTAGCATATGCCCACAGTTATTTCCCCTAATTCCCCTCTCATGCTCTGCCATCATTGGGTAATCACCCTGACCTCTACCCCTTCTGCTGTCTGTGTGCATAAAAGCCCTCCACGTGTGGGCAATAGGGTCTTAGATTCCACCATGTGTTGAATAAACCACCTCTGTTCAACCCCCAAGACCCGTGCTGCTGTTCCATTTGTCCCTGCACCTAAAGCATCGATAACCGGGACTGCAGAGCTCATAAGGGGGTATGTCGCCCCCCATTCAGTGCCGCCTCATCTGAAGCACCCCTGGGGTACAGAGGTACCCCGGGGAATCCCTTCACTGCAGGAGGTTTGTTTGTTAAAAGATTTTATGTTTATCACATACCTCTCCCCAAATCTAATTATTCCTGAAGTATTCAGATGTGCAGATGACAGAAGAAGGAAATGCTGATCTTTTCTCCTCTCTAAACTAGTAAATTTTCTGTATGAAAGTGTCAGAACCAATTTAGACAGAGAGGACAGAGAGGAATTGTCTTCCCAGGGAGGTGGTGGAGTCACCATCTCTGGATGTGTTTAAAAAAAGACTGGACATGGCACTTAGTGCTATAGTCTAGTTGAGGTGTTAAGGCATAGGTTGGACTTGATGATCTTAGAGGTCTCCTCCAACCTCATTATTATGTGATTCTGTGACCCCCAGTATGTTGCATATTCTGGTTGAAATGTTTCTCTATCATATTTGGTTGAGTTATTCCTCAGCTGTATTTTTAGGAAATCTGTTGTTACAGCAAAAGGAGCAAAAGGGAGAAGAAGGGGGAAGATGTGCAGTGATACAATTTATAAGCACCTGGACTAATATTTCTCAATTAAAACAGTTGATCTACTAAATATGTGTTCATGTATAATTGTGCTTTTGAAACAAACCTCAGGATCTAGAAAAAGATTATACCAATTAAAACAAACAGAAAAAAAGAAACAAACAATTATTTCAGTATATCTGAAGAAACATTCCTTGCATAAATAATATCACATAGAAAAGGCAAAATATTAAGGAAATAACTGCAGAAATTGCATTTATTAATGTAATTCATACAATTTATTAATTAAATTACATTTACAGGTTCATTCTAAAATACTTATTCTACCCTACAATTTCCTTAAATGGATTTCTGAGCTATTTCTGTTTGACAGAAACTTGAAGGACTTAAGCAATGTCTATTGAGACTCTGGATGTGCTCTACCTGTGGGGCATATATTGGAATTTGTGTGGATAAAAAGGTCTCCCTTTTATCCATTTTTCAGAACTTGGACTAATACACACATGTAACATTTTGGATTTATCTACTTGGTCACAGGAATGCATTTTTAATCACCTCATCTGGATCCATGATTTACATTTAGGTTACTAGAACTTCCATCTCATAATATATTCCTGTTACAATGAGTAAATCCTCACAGCGGATTAATCATTGAGTATTTTGTAGTGAGGTTTGAAATCCCTGGCTCAGGTCTCTGCTCTGGGCTGTTGATGCTTCGACCAACTCAGGTGCACCTGTAAATCTCTGCAGCCTCTGCAGTACAGCTGCAGCTGAACATGCAATGTTGACAGAAAAATGTCAGGACTGAAAGTTATTTTTAAAATGTTCATCTCTTCTTATCTCTCTGGCATTAATCACAACCAAAAAAAAAGGTAATTTTCAAAGCACACCACCGTGACCGTGATTAGAATAATCTTTATGCATTATTTTCAAAGACAAAATGTGTTATGAGAAAGAACTTGAGCAGTGTTTTCACACGAAAACTATGCAAATATTCAGAAAAAGTGTTCAATCAAGTAGCAGCTGTGCCACGTGTGAATGGTGTGGTTTATCTGCCTCTCTCCCCCTTGAAGGCCAGGCTGGATTAATATATTTAACCTCCTGTAAAAGCAAACCCCCACACTTAGCCGAGGTGATGAACTGCTGGCACTGGAGGGACAGGACTGTCTGTCATCAGATGAGGTGGAATTTCATCTGTACCTCACTTTAATCTCTGCTAACAGTGCTGCTCCACTTGGTTAAATGCAATTTAAACCATGCACACCCAGGGAAACAGCAGCAAATGGTCACCACTAAGGGTGCCTTTCAACTGCATTGTGATGTTTAAAACACAAATAAAGAGGTAAAAATGCTGTCAGCCCTGAAAAATCAAGCATGAGGTGGTCAACAGCTGATAGTGTTGCACCTCAGAGTTTTAGCTGTAATTCAGGGATGTTTATAGCACTGAAGGGAATCAGCAGTTGTAAATCCTTTAGATTGGTCAAAGCACTTTATATCTAATTATACAGCTTTTAAAATAGGTTTAGGCCATATGTGAGATGAAAAAACATGAAAAATAACAATTATCATAGATTACAACTGTTACATCCCCCTGGGGAAATGGTTTCTTCTCCCTCAGGGACCCCTGGAACTCCTGTCATGTAGTCTGACCCTTCCTTCCCCTTCTGACCCCATTGGCTGTGTGCCAGCTTGCCCCTCCCTCAGAAATCCTGAGAAAAGACCCCTGTCCCCCGGGATCGCTCTCTCTCCTGGGACACCCACCTGGAATAAAGATCTGCAGCTAAAAGGGTGAGAGCCTCTTTTGAATCCTTTTCCTGTCTCTCTTGATATAATCCTCCCAGGCCTGAGAAGGACTGAGCTAGCTTAGACCCTTGAGGGGAATAAGGAGGGTTATTTATCAATTGGCCCCCAACCTGGGTTTAAATATAGAAACCCATGCAGAGCTGGAGACCTTTCAGGGTCTTAGAAGCTTTTTGGGAAGTTCAATTACCCTAGCCACTTTGGCCACATCTTGTTGCTATAGGTGGGTAGGGATCAGATCGTAGCTTGTGAGTTTGCCCAGTCACGAGTGAGCTAAAGACAGGACTTTCAGTTGCTCCTGACTCAGCATATGCTGCCACGGACCAGGTAAAGACCTCTGATTGATTGGTACCGCAAACTGGGAGGGCGAAATTTTACCTTTGCAAGTAGCAGCGGGTGACTTTAGGACCCAGCGGCTGGGATTTTTTTTTCTTTTTTTTCTTTCGTTTCCGATTGCCGCGGCCCGCCGGCCCATGGAGCGGCTCCGCATAGGAAGCCCTGCTTTTCGGGGAAACCCCGGCCCGGGCACGTATCCCATCGGCCAAGCAAGGCTGCGGGGACCCCCCGGTGCCACCGGGGCTGGAGAAACGGCGCGAATACGCGACCGCAGCCCCCGAGTTTTCCCCGCCTGTTCTCTCTGGTTATAGGAGACACAAGGGTTACATACAGCTGACTGAAGCAACTGGAGGCTGGATTGTGAGCAAATAGCTTTCAGTAATATCGAATTATGGGCATTCAGCTATCTGCTCCTCAAAAGAGTGTATTAAAACAACTTCAAGACCTTTTAATTAATGTTAAAATTTCCAAAAGGCTGCAAAAAAAATTCGTTCGCTGGTTAGAACATGAATTTACTGAAGCTGTGTAGTCGTGCATTTCTGTACCCGAGCAGGTGTTTCCATATAAGGAAGTGAAGCTAGAATTTTCTATAGCCTGCTCGCTGTAATTGGCTTGGTCCCAGCACAGACACAGTGATAGGACTTTAGAAGTGCACCTCAAAGTCTAGTGTCCATCTCATTGGGCCAAGAGCCAAAAAAGCCCACCTAGACCATCGAGTACTAAAGGGCCTGCATAAGGGTACACGAGGCTTTTTGGGAGTGCCTTAGCCTGTGTAGCTGTGCTTGGTACACTGTGCTCGGCTTATCTCTTTTCATTTTGTAACGTTTATTATTTTCCTGTTATTAAAACTTTATTTTACAAAGCATATCCTGGGAAGCCGTCTCGCTATTTTATTAAGCCATTTCTCCGCTGGCTGGACCCTCGGAGTTATCGGGAGAAATCCCGATAAATGGCGCCTTCGAACACGAACCCTACATTAGGGTAACTGAATCGAAGTTTGCTGACAAGCCCTCACGTTCAGCTAGGCCATTTTGCTCTTGGTTTCCGTTTTTTTAAAAGCGAGCTCGTGGTGGTTTTTTTGGTCGTGAAAATAAAACCACATTTTTGGGTCAAAAAGGCTGAGAGGGAGCCTTTTGACTGAACCCCTATACCGGTGAGAGGGGGTCTTTGCCGGACACCGATTCTGGTACAAGGTGGATTACTCTTTAGAAGAGAGAAGCTGCAGTCTAGCAGAGCTGGAGAACAGCTAATCACCGAGTGACCTGAGAGAGTCGGAGACAACCAAGAGCTGCCAGGGGATCACAAGAGCCATTCTGGTGAGTGACAATGGGGACCCGGCAATCCGTAGAACAGCGAGACACCTTTTGTTATTTTAATTATAAACTGACTATTCAAGACTATAAGTTTGAGAGGAAAGAACTTAAAAAACTTGTGACATGGGTCTATAAGAAGTATCCGGACACTAATACAGCTGAAACAGTAACAGTGGAATTTTGGGACAAAATAGGATTGAAGTTGTATAATTCAAAGAAAAAATCTGTGTTAAAATTAAGACCCATCTTTAAAACTGTGTTAGACTTTGTAACAGAAGAAGGCAAAAGGCTCAGCAGTGAAAAAACACTTGAAACTGCAGAAAGAGAAACCTTGGGAAAAGCCTCTAAAAGCAACCATAAAAAAGGAGCCCAGAAAGTAAAATGCAAAAAGGCTCCTGCTCACCTTAGACATGAAGATAAAAATCCAAGTTCTGATGCCCCAAGTCCCAGAAAAAACCGGTTTGATTTACTCCCGAGGAGAAGGCACGGGGCGGCTCAAAGCCCTCCCCCGAGCCGTCCTCAGACCCCCGGAGTGGGACCTGTGCCAGCCTTGGCCAAGCAGGCAAGAGTTCCATTCCAACCGCCCTCCCCACCCCCTCAGTCACCCAGTACGAGATTCGGGCGATCCCGGTCCGTTAATTTTGAGAGCGCGAGTTTTGAACAAAGCCCTGAAAGCGCGGGCTCACAGAACAATGAAAAACGTGGAATTCTCCCCATCTCAGAGGCAGAAACTGTAGCTCCACGTGGGCGGGCTCAGTACAGCCCGACCCTGCGGCACGCCCCATCTGATGTGTCGCTCAGCTCCTCCCACTCCAGCACGGGAGGCTCCCCCTCCATGGGCAGTGCCAAGCATCGGGCACCGCCCCGGGTTGGCACCCACAGCCTGGACAGACACGCCCTGGCTGTGAGGAGCGTGGGAACCGGATGTGACATCCCGGAACTTGCCCTCCCCAAGATGGCGGCGCCCATGCCGGAGCAATGTAAACAAACTCCGATGAAAAATCAGAATGTTTCCCACACGTCCTGCAGTTTCTCTGATGATTCAGAGGATTCATCAGCCAGCATAGATCCCTGGCACAAGATAAGGAAAGAAACCAGCACCCCAGAGCCAGCCCGGCTCTGGCGACAGGAGACCAAAACAAAACAAAAACAAGGACAGAGCAAGACTGAAGCAGTGAAAGTTTATCATCGTCTAAAACCCTCCAAGAAAACAGAACAGAGACAGCTAACAGTTCAATTCCAGCAGCCAAGATACAAAGTAGACTTCGTCCAAAAGAAGACTGTCATGAAAACCACCACAAGAATCCACCAAAGCAGCAGGCTCAAAATACCTTAAAACCCTGACCTATTCTTTTATTTTGCAGTTTTAACAAGAAACCCAGAACTTTGTAAGTTAATTTTTTCATTAAGATCTCACAAAGACTACCAAGTAATTCCAATACAAAAAGTTTTTCTTTTCTGTTTTGTCAATTAAGCAAGAAGATTGTGATAACTTGCCCAAAAAATTTATATTCCAAACTAATTATAAAAGCGAATTCCTAAATAATTTTTCCTTTACAGGAAAAGATTCTGCAAAAATATTTTGCTTGCTCATATCTTTAATTGAAATAGTTAATTCAAAATTCAAAAGTTTTTAAAAAATGGCCCGTATAAATATTACAAAAAAAAATTATTAAATTCATCTCTATAATTAAATTGAAAACCTTTCAAAATTCATACTCCTCTAAAAACAATTCGTTTTATAAATAAGTCAAGAAAATCTAAAATCTCATAACCATGTAGTAGAATCCTAACACCAAAAAATAAAAATCAGATTTTAAGAAAGTCTAAAAACTATATCTCAAAACCAAAAAAGAACAACTGTCTACATGTTTTTCAAAGTTCATATTTTATGTTTACAAATTTTTATGTTGCAAGTTTGGTAGAGGGAACAGAGACCTCTCAAGAAAAAGTTCTAATCAATTGTAAAATTCACATTAAAATACTAATCTTTTTCCTTTTTTCTCAACAGCAACTGTATTGTGTCACATGTTAAAGCAAACATTAAACTCCTAAGTTTTATAGCAAATAGCAAGGTAACAGCAAACTTTTAACCATACATCAAAATACATCAGCTCTTGTAAAAAGTGTCGCATATATCTCAAAGTCAAATTAAGACAATTGTGCAACCATGCCCAAACTACCAAACACTAACTACACCATCAATAGCAGCAAAAGTTAACCCTCAAAATTAAAAACAAGTATCATGCAATATCAACCATTTAAACAATTCAAACAAATTCACTTGTCTAACCACACACTTTTTAAAGTATGTTCTACCTCAACACATAAAGGAGAAAAAGACCAAAAAAAACAATTAAAACATCTCTTGTAAACATTTCTCATTCCTTAATGTACAGTTCTTAAAATTACAGAAGTTTTTCAACATATCAAGACTACCACATATTATAACTAATTCATTCAAAAGCCAATCTATTGTTAAAAAGCACACAAATAGCTAAAAATGCTCTTTAAAAGATAAAAATGGGAGAGGGTGTAGTGCTTTCTATTATAGAAAGGTTGAACAAAGTTATATATATGTTTTTTAATCTCTCATATTCATAAAAATTCTGAAAACAAGACAAATTTTAGAGCCTGTCCTTTATGGCAGGGAGAGAGGTTTTGTTTGTCTCCACAGGTACAGACTCTAAGAAAGTTCCTGCAAAAGAAGTTGAGTCACAACTACAAAAGAAGAAAGGAGAGCAGAACACACCTCAAGAAGAGCATGCAAAAAGACCCAGAGTGACCACAGACTGTGTCTTCAAAAAGACTTCTGCATTTTGACACAGCCCAGCACTATAGACACTGAAATACGTTTGAAGCAGAGACTTAAGTTTTATAAAAGTTGCACTGTTAAAATTTCTGAAGTTATTATTGTCATGTCAAAATTGTTCGTTGTTGTATGTTAAAAGTTATTATCAAATCTTTATGTAGAAGAAAAAGAAAATATAGTTCACTTGAAAAAATCTCCCCAAACAAAAAGTAAAATAAGATTCATATGTAATTTGAGACTAAATATTAATTTTAAAGATTGGCTAATAAAAAGAAAGTACCAAATTTAAAATTTTGTAATCCATAAAACTACAGCTTAACTATAAACCAACTTGTTAAATAACAATAAGTTATTGACACAATCACAATTATGAACAAAAGTGAGAATTTTTTCAAAGTAACTATTTCTCTTTTTTTTTTCTTTTTTTAATATGATTTTACAGGGTGAGATGTAGTCGTGCATTTCTGTACCCGAGCAGGTGTTTCCATATAAGGAAGTGAAGCTAGAATTTTCTATAGCCTGCTCGCTGTAATTGGCTTGGTCCCAGCACAGACACAGTGATAGGACTTTAGAAGTGCACCTCAAAGTCTAGTGTCCATCTCATTGGGCCAAGAGCCAAAAAAGCCCACCTAGACCATCGAGTACTAAAGGGCCTGCATAAGGGTACACGAGGCTTTTTGGGAGTGCCTTAGCCTGTGTAGCTGTGCTTGGTACACTGTGCTCGGCTTATCTCTTTTCATTTTGTAACGTTTATTATTTTCCTGTTATTAAAACTTTATTTTACAAAGCATATCCTGGGAAGCCGTCTCGCTATTTTATTAAGCCATTTCTCCGCTGGCTGGACCCTCGGAGTTATCGGGAGAAATCCCGATAAAGCTGAATTGTTACAGATGGATACTGTTTCCTTTTGGGACCACGTGGGTACTGTGATTACAGATAAAGTCCAAAATAATGATCACGCCGCTTCTGTATTTATCCCAATATTTTTGCAAGCTCGTAAACATCTTCTAGAGTTAAGCAAATCTAGCCAGGAGCAAAAACTTACCCCATGTAATCCTCCCTCTGATCCACCTTTATATCCGGGTTTACCTTTGTCCCGGGATCCTTTCAACAGAGACAGTTTCTCTCCGACTGATCTCGGTGGGAGGGCAGCGGCGGCCCAGGACTTCTGCCAGGCTGCAGAGCCCCTGGGGGTCCCTCTCCACGTGGCAGATAACAATGGCGGCTGCCATGTGCTCCGAGCTTCCTCCCACAACCCCTTCTCCCCCCTACCCCCTCCCTCTGCCCCTGCCCCCGCCCCCACCCCATACCCCTGTGCCAACCCCATTGCTGGCCTCCGGCAGCCCCACCCCACCCCTCCTCCCCCTGCCTCCCTCCCAGCTGCTCCGGCGGCACAGAGGGGGCCGGCCCCTCCTCCCCCTGCCTCCCTCCCGGCTGCTGCGGCAGCACGGAGAGGGCCGGCCCCCCCTCCCCGCACAGCCACGGCGGGGGGTATGATTGCCACACAGTGGGGGGAGGGGGACAGCCTGGGTTGCCCAGCCAGCACGGAGAGAGCATGCCCCCCCTCCCCAAACCCCAAGGGACTGCAAACACTGTAACTCCAGTGTCCCCAGGCACAGGGATACCAGCAGCAGTTTTCAGTCCCTTGGCAAATACAGATGAACACATTTTCTCTGTTGCTCCTGTTACATATGTAGGTAGAAGGCAAGGTTCTAGGCAATACCAGCCACTCTCCTACCAAGACAAGAAAGAGCTGTGCAAGGTACAGCGTGAGTTTGGGAGGGACACTCCCATCTTTAAAGGGATGTTTAGAGCCACATTTGATTCTAATGAAATGGTTCCTAGTGATATTAAAGACTTATTCAGATGTCTGTTATCTCCCTCAGAGTATGATCTGTGGGACAATATGTGGAAAAGGGCTTTAAGAACAATTTTACAGGAGATTCAGCAAAACCCTAACATGGCTAAGGACACTGAGAATAATGATATTACATTTGAACATGTGTGTGGTGAAGGTGCCTGGGCTTGCCCCGAAAAACAAACTCGAGTGTTATCCAAACCAATTTTACTTAGGATTAGCAATGTTGCAGAGAAAATGTTTTATCAGCTACCATCAAGGGAAGGGAAAGGAAGTTATGTCAATGTTAAACAATTTTCAACAGAGAATTTCTTGCAGTTTGTTGATCGTCTGAGGACACAGGTGGAACACCAAATACCAGATCCCGTGGTGCAGGCAGAGCTGATCAAGGAGATGGCTCAAAGAAATGCTAATGAGACCTGTCGTAGAATTATTCTCAGTCTCCCCTTGGACCCTCCACCTACTCTGTCCCAGATGATAGAAGCTTGTTCCAGACGGGCAGAAATGTTCTGCACATCTGAAAGACATCCTGGAACAACACACCCACAGCATACAGCCCCTGCGGGACCACACCCCAGCAGGCAACAGATGCCACCAAACCAGCTGCAGCGCATCATCTGCCTCCGCTGCAGGAAACCAGGACACTTCGCCAGATCCTGCCCTCAGACCCAGAAGCAGAAGAAATCCCACAAACAAAAAAACTGAATTTACAGCGCGTGCCCGCTGTTGACACTACAACGCGCAAAGATATAAATATAGCGGGACTCACATTGGCAAAAGCTTCTCTCTTAAAGAAAAAGGGGGGGGAGGGAAGGTCACGGGGTGTGGAGGTGCAGAAAAATGTAAATGTTAAATGCTCAACTAACAAGGTTTGGCAGCCACTAGGCCGTTTTAGACTTGTAACTACCAAAAGTTTCCATTTCAGATCTACTGAGTGGATGGTTATAACAGTTGACCTGTCTAACATCTCACAGGACCTGACGGTTTACCACATGGGATTGGACAGTGAGTATTTTGTTATTGGGGACACGGCACACACACCCTTGGAAATTGAGATAGCTCCCATGACCATAAAGGGAAAAATAATAGGCCTCATGTTGTTGGCTCGTTGTATGCACCCACCCTTTTATCTGGTAGCGGGGCAAATTCTTGCCCAAGCCATACCGGTTCCAGCAGAGATCACAGCAGACGGTAAATCACCAGAGGTCTACTGGACAGAGGTGGTGGGGGAACCTAAACCCTCTATGGCGTGCAACATTACGTAGGGGTCGGAGCGCCTCCTAGTGGTAGGAGTCCTTGACACGGGCGCGGACATTACTATTCTGCCACAAAGCATGTGGCCTTCGAACTGGGAATTACAGCCGGTGGCAGGCAAACTTCAGGGCATAGGAGGAATCACAATGGCAAGGATTTCAAAAAATGTCGTGCAAATTGAGGGACCTGATGGAAAGGTGGCGAATGTCTGTCCTTTCGTAGCAGATTATAAGGCCCCACTGTGGGGGAGGGACACCATGTTTCAGTGGGGAGTCCAATTGGTCATTCCTAAAACACCCCAGGATTTTTGCAAGTAACCACTGTGGAGCGCCCTACCCAGAAGTTAAAGTGGTTGGAAAACACCCCCAGATGGGTAGCACAGTGGCCTTTGAGTAAAGAAAAGCTCAAGGTGCTGGAAAAACTCGTGGAAGAGCAATTGGCTCAGGGACATATTGTGGAGACAACAAGCCCCTGGAATTTCCCGATCTTTGTAATAAAGAAACCGGGAAAGGACAAGTGGAGGTTGCTCCATGATCTACGAGAAATTAATAAGATAGTAGAAGACATGGGACCCCTCCAACCAGGGATGCCCACTCCAACAATGCTCCCCCGAGATTGGAAATTGGCTGTCTTAGACATCAAGGACTGTTTCTTCCAAATTCCATTGCACCCTGAAGATGCCCTAAGGTTTGCCTTCTCAGTTCCCACGGTCAATAGACAGGCCCCAATGAAGCGTCATCACTGGAGGGTCCTTCCCCAGGGTCTCAAATCGAGTCCTTTCATGTGCCAACAATATGTAGCCTCATTACTGTCTCCAATACGCGCACAGAGAAGCCATCATCCTTCACTACATGGATGATGTGCTAGCGTGTGGCCCCAATGACTCTATACTCCAACACACGCTTGACCTAGTGGTTAAAGTTTTAACCTCTGCTGGATTTCAATTGCAGGAGGACAAGGTTCAAAGGATGCCACCTTGGAAATACCTGGGCTTGCAAATCACTGCAAGGACTGTTGTTCCACAGAGCTTAGAAATTGGTTGCAATCCAAAAACTCTAGCAGATCTCCACTCCCTGTGTGGGTCTTTGAATTGGGTAAGACCCTGGCTAGGCCTCACAAATCAAGATCTAGAACCCCTCTTCAATTTATTGAAGGGGAAGAAGGAGCTGACGTCTCCCAGGGAGCTGACTCCAGAGGCGAAGACAGCAATCGAAAAGGTACAAAAAGCCTTGTCAGAGAGACAGGCTCACCGGTGTGAGCCAAAGGTGCCTTTCCAGTTCATTGTTCTAGGAAAACTGCCACACCTGCATGGTTTGATCTTTCAATGGATCGAGGAAGAGAGAGATTCACTCTTGATAATAGAGTGGGTTTTCCTCTCCCACCAAAGATCCAAGACCATCACAGAGCCACAGGAGCTGATAGCGCAGCTGATTCGGAAGGCCAGGGTAAGATTGTGTGAATTGGCAGGTTGTGACTTTGCATGCATTCACCTCCCGGTCAGACTTTCAGAGGAGGGAAAGAACTCTCCTGAGAGATTGACCAAAGAGATGTTTGAGCATTTGCTGCAGAGTAATGCCAGTCTCCAATTATCTCTGGACAGCTACAGGGGACATATATCAGTCCATGCCCCGTCCCACAAGTTGTTCAATGAGGAATTCCACCTCATTCCTCATGAGAAAAGGAGTCGGAGACAACTCAAAGCTCTCACAGTCTTCACAGACGCATCGGGGGCTTCCAACAAGTCGGTGATGACTTGGAGGAACCCACAGACTCAGCATTGGGAAGCTGATGTCGAGTTTGTGGAGGGATCCCCCCAAGTGGCTGAACTGGCCGCAGTGGTAAGAGCTTTTGAGAAGTTC
This sequence comes from Prinia subflava, assembly GCF_021018805.1. Taxonomy (NCBI): domain Eukaryota; kingdom Metazoa; phylum Chordata; class Aves; order Passeriformes; family Cisticolidae; genus Prinia; species Prinia subflava. Next base: position 7,218,515 of record NW_026960606.1, read on the forward strand.
TCAGAACCAATCAATTTGGTAACTGACTCTGCCTATGTGGCGGGAGTAGTGTCCAGAGCGGAGCAGGCTGTGCTCAAAGAAATAGAGAATGAACATCTCTTCAGGTTGCTTTCAAAGCTAATCTATTTGGTTTCTCATTGACAGCACCCGTTTTACGTGATGCATGTGAGGTCACACACTGATTTGCCAGGTGAGATCGCAGAGGGGAATTGCCAGGCAGACTCCCTTGCTGCACCAGTTGAAAAGGCACATCTCCCTGATGTCTTCCAGCAGGCAAAACTGAGTCACCAACATTACCATCAAAATGTGCCAACCCTGATCCGACAATTCCAGCTAACACGGAGCCAGGCTCGAGCCATTGTAGGTACCTGTCCGAACTGCCAGCTCCAGGTCATGCCATCAATGGGCATGGGGGTTAACCCCAGGGGCCTGGGCAGCTGTGAGGTATGGCAGACAGACATCACACACATTCCTAGTTTTGGTCGCCTCAAATATGTTCATGTGAGCATTGACACATATTCAGGTGCAGTGTATGCCTCTGCCCACGCAGGAGAAAAATCCATACATGCCAAGCAGCACCTGGTGCAAGCCTTTGCAGTGTTGGGAATTCCAAAAACAATCAAAACTGATAACGGCCCAGCGTATGTGTCCAAGGAGTTCCTAGAATTTGTCCAGCAGTGGGGAGTGGAGCATAAAACTGGCATCCCTCACTCCCCCACAGGTCAAGCTGTGATCGAGCGTGCACGCCAGACGCTCAAACAGGTTCTGGCTAGGCAGAACTCCTCGGCTTCATGGATGACACCACAGCAGAAGCTCTCCAAAGCCATGTTCACCATCAATTTTCTGAACTGTTCATTTGAAAACATGAGTCCACCTGTGGTACGTCATTTTAATAGTGGTAATCAGTTTAAATTATCTCAGCGTCCACCGGTTTTGATTAGGGATCCTGAAACTTGGGAAACCAGAGGTCCCTATGAGCTGGTGACCTGGGGTCGTGGCTATGCATGTGTGGCTACTCCCTCAGGCCCTCGGTGGATTCCCCAGAAGTGGGTGAAACCTTTTGTCCCCAAAAATCCAGCTCCAGCAGAAGGGGATGAGAAGCAAGTGACTGATGCTTCGAAGAGAAGACGCCGCCGGATGGAGGAGAAAGAACCTCCTTAGAGGTGGATTCCTTCTGGCAGAAACAGGAACCTTTTAACATGTTTTAAAAATGTTTATTTTTCCCTTCTAGAGAAAACCTACCTCCCACTCAACCCTATGATGAACCCCATCCAAGTTGTCATCCTGCTAATGCTGAACAGTCTGGCAGCTGCATGGATCATCCCTCAACCACGTCAGAACGTCTGGGTAACCCTGGCACAGACACTTCAGCAAGAAAACATATGTTTGTCCACTGCAGCAGCTAAGAATCCTATGTCTACCTGTCTGGTAGGAATTCCTTTGCAGGCTGGAGAATTTCCAGCAGGCTTGGACAAATACAAGTCCAACGAAATTCCAGAGGCACACACCCCACAACCACACAAAGATCATCAAAAGCAAGGTGTGTTTGCCATGAACCCCTTAGCGGAATGGGTGCAGGGTTTGCCCAGGGTAGCTCATGAACCCCAGGAGTTAGAACTATTGGGTTCCTCCCCTGCCACATACTGCATCCAGTTCTCCATCATCCCAAAACCCCCTAACACTGACGAGTACCACCTTATAAGGCAGTTCCGGGGAGAATTTATTGCAAAGAGGTGGTGTCATAATATAAGCCACATTGCACCAGACAACCCATCTCACTCCAAACCCAGAAGCCTCCCTAGAGGATTGTTCTTGGTTTGTGGGTATCGGGCATGGGCAGGAATTCCATCCCGGCTTTTCGGAGGGCCATGTACCATAGGGCGATTGTCCGTGTTGACACCCAACCAAACTTTAATTCGTGAATGGACACACAAAAACAAATCGGCTGACAAAATTCAAAAAAGGAGTGCTGACAATTTGGACCCAAATTGTAATTCAGACATTTTTCATTGGGCAAAGTCAAAAAGAGTTGCTGTATCCCTGTTTCTTCCGTGGGTAGCAGCAGCCAAAGCTCTAGGTGAATTGGGCCACCTAGAGTGCTGGGTGGTCAAGCAAGCTAATTTAACATCCATCGCCATCAGCTCCCTCCTAGAAGACGAGGAGATTACCAGACAGGCCACGATCCAGAACCGTGCTGCTATCGATTATCTTTTGCTATTGCATGGACATGAATGCCAGGAATTTGAAGGACTCTGTTGCATGAATCTGTCCTCAAAGGCTCCAAACATCCATGCTGCCCTCCGAAGCATGAACAACATGATCGGACAAGTGAAGCAAGAATCTGAAGATTGGATCAAGGAACTGTTCAAGGGCTGGGGATTCACTGGGTGGAGGACTTCTGTAGTCAAAACAATTTTGTTACTTTTTGTTATCCTTTTCCTTGTAACCATAGCATTCGGGATCCTACGCTGTTTGATTTTCAAGGCTATTAATGGCCTCATATCTTCTACCTCAGAAGTCAACCATATAGAGTTGGCAAATCTAAAGCGATCTGATTTCCCTACCAACCATAAGTGGTGGGAAAACCCACACTCCGTGTCAAACAGAATTTGAGGATGTTTCTCTGTATCTTTTTAAACAAACAGAATTTGAGAATTTCTCTCTGTATCTTTTTAAACAAAAAAAGGAGGAGATGTTACATCCCCCTGGGGAAATGGTTTCTTCTCCCTCAGGGACCCCTGGAACTCCTGTCATGTAGTCTGACCCTTCCTTCCCCTTCTGACCCCATTGGCTGTGTGCCAGCTTGCCCCTCCCTCAGAAATCCTGAGAAAAGACCCCTGTCCCCCGGGATCGCTCTCTCTCCTGGGACACCCACCTGGAATAAAGATCTGCAGCTAAAAGGGTGAGAGCCTCTTTTGAATCCTTTTCCTGTCTCTCTTGATATAATCCTCCTAGGCCTGAGAAGGACTGAGCTAGCTTAGACCCTTGAGGGGAATAAGGAGGGTTATTTATCATACAACTAAACCTAATTAGAATATTGTGGAATCCTACTGTTTCTAAGAGGCTGAAATCTGAGCTTACTCTCCTTGTGTTAACCCCTCCTTTGACCCAAACCCTAAAACTCCACCCTTATAACACCCTATAAAACTCCACGACTTGGCCCCTGTCCCCCTCTCGGTCTTCCTCTTCACCTTCTTCACCCTCCCTGGTCCTGGTGGAAATCAAATGGATCCTGGAACTTAACAAACAGAGGCTTGTCTCATCTGTTTCCCTGCTGGCGGCTGCTCCCCCCTGGACACAATGGTCACTGTTGCCATATGATGCAAGAGAATATATGATGATACTAAGTAGCTGTTGCTTCAAATATCCTTTTACTGTGACTTTTGGATGCAACATGAAGATAGTTCATCAGATAAACAGCGAAGAAATGAAAGACAATCACTGTTTTCTTCATTAGAATAAATTGATTCAATTCAGACCTAAAGGTCAAACTGAAGACCCCATTCTTAATATCTATCTACTCCAAACCACAAATATAAGCAGTAATCTTGTACAGACTGAATTAGATGTAGATGTTCATTGAAACATTCTGCCTGTTGTTTACAAAAATCATGTTAGACACATATTACGTCTTTCATGCTCAGCGAGTCTGAAATACTGAATTTCAAAAGTAAAACAGTAGATTGGGGAATATAACAGTATAATTTTTTCCCCTCTACAAATATTTTATAAACTTTTATCTGAAGAATTTTTTAAACTTTTGTAATTTATATTTATGTTTGGTGTTGGCAAATGAATGTTTACTAAATGATATCAGCACTGACATCTTTAAACCCTGAAAATTTATTCCTCAAATACTGCAATGAAGTTTCTAAAAGTAAAGAAAGGAGTTTGCTTCACAAATATAACTGTATATATATTTAAATATAGAATAACAGAAGTAATTACCTTTCAGTATCTCCACTGACTGTATCCCCTGCTCTCTGTAGAAGAAAAATAAAGAGCATTAAGCACAACTAAAGACAAGAATTCCTTGGTGCTGTGAGCACAGTGAAACAAGTGACAGAGGTAAACCACAGTCATTCTGCAACTCTAAAGCAAAGGAAATGGAACTCTTATTTCAATTTCCAGTGAAGAGTTATTTTAAAATGAAGATCATGCTTAAAACAACTTGCATCTGCACTTATAAACTAACTTCAGATGCTGTGTAACTGTGATCAAAGCCCTTTAAAATAAGGGAGCTAAAATTTGTTTGAATGTTTGCAGAAGTGTTAGTATTTGAAGGGGAGTTTAAATGCAAAGAACAAATATTGCAACATGGAATAGAGAATTTCAGAAGGACAAACTTTCTTTGACATCATTCTTACACAGCTTTAAATAACTTGATTTACCACACTGGTTATTCCTCTGAGGTATGGAAATGACTCAACTTCGTGGAGTAAGTATCAGTTGACTCGGGGTTAAAAATGAAATCTTCAGATGGTTTAAGTTACTTTAAAACAAGTTTTATGATGGAGGATTCTTCCAATAGCTAATAATTGAAATTTACAAAAAATGAAATTACAAAACAACCCCCCTCTCCCCCCCAATAGGTTGTAAAATTCATATGTATTTGTTTATAAATGCAGAAACCTGCACTTGCTAAATCTTTGACTTTCTGGATAACCAAATAGGAAACTGATAATTTTAGGAAGTGAAATGTTTGTATTTTAATGTCGCTACTTGAGGCCTGCAGCAGATGTTTGATCACAGATCATATTGAATCACGGATGAGTTCAGAGTACAGAAACAGAATGGACAGGAAGTTTGCTGGGGCTGTTGCACCACAGGGCTCTGCGCAGGCACATTTTGGACAAATACATTTTGCCACCTCCTCCTTCAAGAAGTCTCACTTGCCCCTGGGGAGCCCAGTACAGAACCAGTTATCAGCTTTTAGTGAGTTTCAGCTAAAATATTCCAGCAAATGTGAGGAGCAAAGATGATCCCACCCAAATAACAGGCCTTATCTGATGACAAATAATGAAATGGTGCCCTTACACTAAAAGCAGGGAGATGCCTGACATTCCTTGTTGAAACCAGGCAAAGGATGAAGCTCCCCAGTGAGTGATTGAGTACAAAACCCGAACAGGCTTTCCTGAGAGCCATAAATGCCTCAGTTCTCCTCAGAATATGCTGAAATGTAGCCCAGAGAACTTTAGAAAAAATTCAAAAAACCCTGTAGAAATACTCACATTTTCTTAAAACAGACTAGAAGGGTTAACAGTGCACAACTAAAGCAAAATATCTGCTTGAGAGATGTTGCTCTGGTGCTGAAAATGCACTGCTAAATACAAATGAACCAGTCTGAGCATCCCTGGAAATACTGAGGACAACTCAGGTAAATATTGTGTGACCAGGCAAGCAAAATAAGTTTAACAGTAGAACTACCAATGCTACTGTTATAAAAATAGAATTTATTCCTACCAGAAGGCTCAAAGCGTTCCTTCTCTTATCCCTCTGACTTCTAAAGTTTCTAAATTTAGCAACTTGTGCTGGTTTGAAAGCAAAACCAGTGAGAGAATCCAAGTCAGAAATATAATTTAATAGGAGACCAAAAAAAAAAAAAAAAGTAAAATAAAATAAAAGCAATAGCACAAAAGACCACTGAGAGAGTCAGAACACAACCTGACACCTTGTTAGTTACGGTGGTGGTAGCAGTCCAGATGAAGTGGTCTTGTTGAAGCAGTGATCCTGTAGAAAGGTCTGGTAGCTCTTGTCCTCTGGGAGTCCAGTGGGTAAGGGCTCCTGTGCTGTCCCAAATCCCAGATTATATCCAGGTGGGAATGCTTGGCTCCTCCCCCTGGGTGGAGCATCTCACAATGGGCTGATATCATTCCATGAGTCATGTAGGGGTCCTTGATTGCCCATTAAACAGAGATAGCTCCCAGAGGGAGTTACCTATGAGTCATGTGCAAGGCCTTGATGGCCCATTAACAGAAGATAGTCCAGAGGGAAGGCAAGGGAAACACTGCCCCACCTAGTTTCAACAGCTCGTGAAGATGGTGATAGACTACATACTTTGGGCATATCTTACATTATAACCTAGGACATAATCCACCCCTTATTCTATTGCCATCTACATCCTACCTGAATCAATACATTCTTACAGATACATATATATATATCCAGAATGAAACCTTACACACAGTTCTCACTCAAAAGTAGGCCTCTTTGTGGTACACAATGGGTTTCCCCATCTTTCTCCATTACCCACCAAGTGTAACCAGGTCCTTGAGCAAAAACAATCCCATAGGTGGGTCTGCCTTTGCCTGAGGTGGGATTAATCCAAACAGTCTTTCCTAAAATACCTTTCATGTTTACCACAGGGACTTTACTGTGTGCAACTGTTCAGACTGGGCAGAACAAGCTCAAGTTATGGAGCCTCGGGTGTTGACCATCCAGGTGGCTTTTGCTAAGTTCATTTCCCAATTCTTGAAGGTCTCCCCACCAAGTGCCTTAAGGTGGGTCTTCAGTAGTCCATTGCACCCTTCAATTTTCCCGGCAGCTGGTGCATGATGAGGGATGTGATATATCCATTCAATGCTACGTTCTCTGGCCCAGGTGTTTATAAGGCCGTTCTTGAAATGGGTCCCATTGTCCGACTCGATTCTCTCAGGGGTTCCATGTCTCCACAGGACTTGCTTTTCCAGGCCCAGGATGGTGTTCTGGGCAGTAGTGTGAGGCACAGGGTAGGTCTTCAACCATCCAGTGGTTGCTTCTACCATGGTCAGGATGTAGAGCTTGCCTTGGCGGGTTTGGGGAAGGGTGATGTAGTCAATTTTCCAGGCTTATCCATACTTGTACTTCAACCATCGTCCACCATACCACAGAGGCTTCACTCGCTTGGCCTGTTTGATTGCAGTGCATGTTTCACAGTTGCGCATGACCTGTGAGATGTTGTCCATAGTAAGGTCCACCCCTCGGTCACGGGCTCATTGGTTTCATCTCTTCCCTGATGACCAGAAGCATCATGGGCCCAATGAGCTAGGAATAATTCTCTTTTGTGCTGCCCATCTCGATCTACTTGTGATACTTTCACCTTGGCTGCTTTCTCCACTTGGTCATTGTTGCAATGCTCTTCATTAGCCTGACTCTTGGGTACGTGCACATCCACGTGTCGAACCTTCACGGTCAGCTTCTCTACTCAGGTGGCAATGTCTTGCCAAATCTAGGCAGCCCAGATGGGTTTCCCTCTGCGCTGCCAGTTTGCCTTTTTCCTGCAGTTCAGCCATCCCCACAGGGCATTAGCTACCATCCACGAGTCGGTGTAGATATAGAGACTCGGCCACTTCTCTCATTTGGCAATATCCAAAGCCAGCTGGACAGCTTTAGGTTCTGCAACCTGACTAGATCCACCTTGTCCCTCAGTAGCTTGCGCAACTCGTCATGTGGGGCTCCATACTGCAGCTTTCCATTTCCGGTTAGCGCCTACAATTCGGCAGGAAGCATCAGTGAAGAGAGCATATCGTCTTTCAGTCTCCGGTAGCTCATTATATGGTGGGGCTTCCTCAGCACGTGTCACTTGCTCCTCTTCTTCTTCTTCAGAAGATAATCCAAAAGTCTCACCTTCAGGCCAGTTTGTTATAATTTCCATAATCCTAGGGCAATTCAGGTGGAAGGAACTTTTCCCTTGAACATCCACCCCAGCACGGATAGTCGGGGTGCCAGGAGCAGCTGCGTTTCAGTGCCAATTACTTTTGAGGCCGCTTAAAATCCTTCATAGGCTGCCACAACTTCCTTCTCTGTGGGAGTGTAGTTGGCTTCAGATCCTCTCTAGTTTCAGCTCCATAATCCCAGTGGTTGTCCTCGAGTCTCCCCAGGCACCTTTTGCCAAAGGCTCCAGGACAGGCCATGGTTTCCGGCTGCAGAGTAGAGCACGTTCTTCACCTCTGGTCCTGTCCTCACTGGGCCAAGGGTTACCGCATGAGCGATCTCCTGCTTGATCTGGGCAAAGGCTTGCTGCTGTTCAGGGCCTCAATGGAAGTCATTTTTCTTGCAGGTAACCAGGTAGAGAGGGCTCACAATCTGGCTGTACTCAGGAATGTGCGTTCTCCAAAAGCCTATGGCACCAAGGAAAGCTTGTGTTTCCTTCTTGTTGGTAGGGGGGTACATGGCAGTGATCTTATTGATTACTTCTGTGGGGATCTGGTGACATCCATCTTGCCACTTGACTTCCAGAAACTGAAATTCTTGAGCCAGTCCCTTAACCTTACTTCGCTTAATGGCAAAACCAGCTTTCAGCAGAATCTGGATAACTTTCTCTCCTTTCACAAAAGCTTCCCTTGCCATGTTCCCCCACACAATGAGGTCATGTGCAGAATTGCATTTTATGGAAATGGTATGCTCTGGCTCACCCCTGGAAAATGTATGGTTTATCCCAAGTCTGTAACCTCCCTGCAGTATCATGTATCTGTAACTCTATTGGCTGAAGAATCTTACCGCGCCTACTTTGAACCTCTGTGTTAAGGGTGCAAACGGAGAGGGCTTCTCCTCTTTGCCCTGGAGGTCTCCGGAGGCTCTGCTTCTCTTCCCTTCCCTCTCTCCCCTTCCCTTCCCTTCCCTCTCTCCCTCAGTGACCATGCTGCCTTCCCGGGGTCAAACTCCAAATAAACCCTCATCTCATCAGCACCTCACCAGCTGTCTAGAGTCTCCTTGCCTGCCTGCATGCAAACACCCACAAGCCTAGAGCCCGGGGGGCTCCCGGGGAACCCTCCCCGGGACCCCCCTAAATCTAAACTACAACAGTCATGGATATACTGTAGATGTTTGGGAGCTTCGCTTTTTTCCAGTGCAGCCTGGATCAGTCCATGGCATATGGTGGGACTGTGCTTCCACCCCTGGGGCAGTTGGTTCCAGGTATACTACACACCCCTCCAGGTGAAAGCAAACTGGGGCCTGCACTCTGCTGCCAAAGGAATGGAGAAGAAGGCATTGGCAATATCGATGATTGTGTACCACTTTGCTGCCTTGGACTCTAGCTCATACTGAAGCTCCAACATGTCTGGCATGGCAGCGCTCAGTGGTGGTGTGACTTCATTCAGACCACGGTAATCCACTGTCAGTCTCCATTCTCCACTGGACTTATGCACTGGCCAGATGGGGCTGTTGAAAGGAGAACAAGCTTTGCTGACCACCCCTTGGCTCTCCAGTTTAAGAATCATCTCATGGATAGGAATCACAGAGTCTCTGTCAGTGCGGTATTGCTGACAGTGTACTGTTGCTGTGGCGATTGGTACTTGTTCTTCAACTCTCAGCAGTCCCACAGCAGAGGGGTTGTCTGAGAGACCAGGCAAGGTATTCAGTAGTCTGATATCTTCTGTCTCTACAGCAGCTATCCCAAAAGCCCAACGATATCCCTTTGGGTCTTTGAAATATCCATTTCTGAGATAGTCTATGCCAAGGATGCATGGGGCCTTTGGGCCAGTCGCAATGGGGTGCTTTTGCCACCTGTTCCCAGTTAAACTCACTTTGGCCTCCAATATAGTCAGCTGCTGGGGTCCTCCTGTCACCCCAGAAACAGAAATGGATTCTGTTCCTACATACCTTGATGGCATCAGGGTACATTGTGCGCCAGTGTCAACCAAAGCCGTATATTTTTGTGGGTCAGATGTGCCAGGCCATTGGATCCACACAGTCCAATAGATCCCATTGCCCCTTTCCTCTACTTGGCTAGAGGCAGGCCCCCCCCCCCCTATTCCTGGTCATGGTGCACGTTGCTCTCTTCCTGTAAATATGTTCCTGAGGTTCCTTTAAGAGGATCAGTCACATCATCATTCCTATACAGTCTGGAGTTCTGTGCACGGGAGACCGGAGCAGTGTTGACTCTAGATGAGCTCCTGGTGGTAGGTGTCCCTCTTTTCAGTTCACATACCCGGGCTGCTAAGGAGGAGGTGGGTTTTCCATCCCACTCCCTCATGTCTTCTCCATGCTCCCGAAGAAGAGATCAAAGGTTACCTCGTGGAGTGTAGCCTCTCTCCCTGGCTGGCGAATGCCTGCTTCTAATGGCAGAGACTCTTGTTGGTTCTGGCGAGATGTGGTAAATTTCTTCCTTAAGTTCCTTTTTCAGTTTCTGATGGCCTTCTTCAATCAAGCTCCTGACTTGCTCAGCCAGCCTTGTTTCCACAGACGAGACATGGGTGCGAAAAGGGGTGGTGACAGTGTCCTCATAAATTCTTAGTTTATTGACCAAGACACCCACCCTGTCCTCACCTTCCCTCCATTGCAGTGTTGCCAGGTAACAGGAGTACATCTCTGGTCCAAGCCATGCAAATCTCAACCACATCTGCGATGTGCACTGGACATCATCTGGGCTTTTAGGAAATCTCTCGTCTTCTGAGAAAATGATCTCCAGTAAAGCCAATTCCCTCAGGCATCGGATACCTTGTTCCATTGTGCTCCATTTTCCTTGGTGCACCTGGAGGTCTTTACAAAGGTATCTGTCCTTCACACTTGTCAGCAGTCGCTGCCAGAGGCTGAGTTCCTTGGGTTCTCCCGATCCCCTGATCAATGACCACATCCCGGGACAGCGATCCCAGTTGTCTTGCCTCACTTCCATCCAGAATGGTGCCATTGGCTGCAGCGTCCCAGATCTGGAGCAGCCAGGTCAGGATGGACTCATTTGTCTGGCGGGTGAATTTCCTCCGCAGGTCACGCAGCTCACCCAGGGACAGAGAGCGAGTGATGATCTCTGGCTCTGTCTCTTCTGCTGGGTGCAAAGGTCCTGCTGCATCCTCATCAGTCACTATGAGGACTGATTTGCTCTTTGATTTCTTCTTCTGAATGGGAGCAACTGCTACTGGTTTAGGCTGTTCTGGTTTGGTGATGGTTTGTGTGGAGATGCTGACGGCACCTTTGGTGCTTTCCTCCTCTGCCACAGCCTGCGTAGACATGGACACTGTTGCTTTGTTTTTGTTTCTTTCCTCCTCTGTGACAGTCTGTGTAGACGCAGACGCTGTTGCTTTGCTTTTGGTTTCTTTCTCCCCTGAGACAGTCTGTGTGGACATGGGCGCTGTTCCTTTGCTTCTTTTTTGTCTTCTTCCTCAAGAAGACACTGCATCACACTATGAAGTGTTTTGTTTCTAAGCATGTTGCAGGCCGTGCAGAGAAGACAAAGCAGAACTAATGACAACATTATGTTGACCTTGGCATCCAGATTGTCGCGGTGTGTGACTCTTCAGTCCCAGGGCACACAGTGGCCAGGGGTGCGACACCTTCCCCCTGGGGGGCTCTCACCTCCCCACCTAGGGACTCCGATGTTCTCGGCAGTGTCTATTTCGGAAGCAGAGATGGAGTGGAGGCGAGACGGGTCTTGGGGTAAACTAAGGAGATTTATTACAGGTATAACTGAAGCATAACAACTAAAAGCTGGACCCCAAAGACGGGGAGCACATGTCCCGCCGTGGGTTTTATAGACAGGGCGATACAAAGCAAACAACCAATGAGAATGCACTCAGGGAGGAGTCTAGGGCAGGGAATACAGAACTAGATCCAATGGGAATAGCAGAAGCAATGTAATGATATGAAACAGCAAATGATATATCGAGTTAGGGAAGATTGGCAAGGAAGGTTCTAGAAACAGAGGCAGGGACACAGAGAAATGACACCTAACGGCATGTATAATTTAAATCATAACACACAAATGAAATATAAAGCTAGCTTGAAAACTTAAAGCGGAAAATCCACACCACATCTCCTCCTTTTCTTTTCTAAAAGAAAGAGAGTGTGATGTCTAAAATAATGTTTACTAAGGAAAAGGGAGAAAGCAAATTTAAAGGAAACTGGCATTTACAGCATCCAGGAACTGCATTCATCATTGCAAAATTTTACTTTTGGCCAATTAAAACTTCAGGGATCTCTGTCTCGAGGTTAGAGTTCGAGCTGATAGTCTTAAACTTTGAATTTTAAAAGCCAAATTTAATTTGTGGTTAATGGGTTCCTGGTTACTGTATTTTCACGAAGTAAAGTTTTCTTTATTAAGGTAATAATAAATCATGTTTATAACTAAAATAAAACAACAGAAGTACTGGTCATGCCCCTTGCTCTGCAATCACTCAGTGCTGGATCTTCTGGACAGCTGAAGATCTGTTCTTTGAATGGCGAGGAACAGCATAACTACAAAGATGTTCAGTCTCTGAATCAGTTCTCTTAATTAACAAATCTATGATGCTGACAGTTACAACACAAACACACAAACTTGCTGAGTCAAAGCAGGTTGCAGCAAACTTCTCTGTTGATAGATCTGATTGATGGCTGTTCTCACTGTCAGCTGGTTAGAAAGATTCTCTCTCAGCAGTCTCAAATCCTTAGATGAAAACATCAGAGTGCAAGGTGGCAGGTGCAGGTGTGACAGCATGACTTTCCTTCTATAATACACAACTTGATAAATTATTTCAAAATTATCTGGAACACAGAGAACACTCGAGTTTAAAAGCAACACAGGAAAAACAAATTGGGATAGGGAAATTAAACAATTTTATCAAGCTCATGAAATAAGGCATCTAATTTAAATCACTTCCTTTTGGTCTGGAAAACAAATACTAATTCTAAGAAATAAAAATAAATTGCTTTATAGTTAAATTTGTTACAAAAGAAATTAATTGTCATTAAACAATTAACTAAGTATCACTTGTTTTGAATCTGTTTTTCATCACCAAATTGTGGACATTTACTTTCTGCTGGGCCCTTGCAAAAAGACAATGGACAGGGTTTAGTGAGTAGACCAATGAGCCTATATTTTTAAATTAATAAACATAATATAATATAGTGAAGATAACAAAATACAACAAATATAAACATAATAAAAATAAATATGACAATGGTAAGAAATTAAAAGGGACACTGGGTAAGGAATGACCAGGAAATGGATAGGGGTTTGTGTAGTTACCACAAATGAAATAATTGCAGCATATGCTGAAGTCTGTTCTTTCAATGACTAAATTTAAGAAATAATGTAGCAAAGACAAGCAAATTAATTTGATGCTTTAAATCGGGGAAAATTCCTTTCAAAAAGAAAATCAAAAACATTCGGATTAATGAGTGAATTATTAGAAGCAGAAAAGAAATAAGGAATTGGGTAACTGTCACAATCAGTTTTGGGGTATCGGTAAAAGGTGCGACCTGGGCACTGCCATCTTGGGGGGAGGCAAAATGACAACATCTGAGTCTGGGTTTCCAGCTCTACCTCCTCCATCGGAGGAGTGGCGTCCCTCCTTAGAGGAGGGGGCTGTAGGGCCGGAAGAGGGAGTGGGATTTGCAGTTCGTCGTCCCTTCAAAGGGGCTGACCCCTCCTCTCCTGCCCCCAGAAGACCCCTCGAAGGAGGGGTATCAGGGTAACGACGGAAGGGAGGGCGATTGAAGGAAGGCGTGGAACCGGGGACAGATTCAGGGACCGGAAAAGAAGGAGAGGCGCGGGAACGTGGGTTCCAGGCGGCATGCGCATCGCCATCTTGGAGGGGAGAGCCTGCCTGACCCAAGTTAATGGCGGCTGGCTCAGGGGACAGACAAGGGTTAAGGAAAGTCGGAGGAATTGGGGTTACGGGGGGCTTCACAGAAGCCACAGGAGAGTCTATGGGAGAGGGGCCCGACGCAACCGAATTTCGACGCAGCGCATGGTGGTAAAGGGCCTCCTTAATTATAACACAGACAGCCTTTAACTCATCTTCTAAAATCCAATTTTCCCAAAAATTCCAAAACTCAATCCTAAAGAAATCATCGATTGGGGTCCCTGGGAAAACCCGAAAAATTAAAATTATTATCCTTTTTAAATCTTTTTTCTCAAATTCTCTCCCAGAATTTCTTAAAATAAATTTAAACTTAACATAAACACCTTGCTGTCCACTCAACACTTTCTGCTCCATTATCTTTTTTCCTTCCACTCTCCCTCCTCCCCCCAAAGATGCGCCGCGCGACTTACTCCCGGTTACAGGGGGTGAGAGTGAAAGGAATGGGGTTGGTGAGCCTACTTCCCTCCCCAAAGGCTTTCTCTCAGGTAACTTACTGCAGTTCCCCCATTGGGGCAAAGCAGGGGCAGTGAGGACTCGAAACACTCAACTCAAGCTGCCACTTTATCTGCCGCAGACACCCATAAGGCCTGGACTGTAAGCTACCGACAATCCACCCTTTTTTCCTTTGGGAGAAGGATTCCCCACCGGCCTGGCCAGTTCCCAACCGGTAGGGACCTAAAACCTGCGCGCTGCTGGGGCGCGACCCCGGAGCCTTACCCGTTCCAGGCGCTTGGTCCTCGCAGCACCTCGGCTCCCCGCAGGCTCAGCTGACGCTAGTCCCCCCAGGTGGACCGCCCTGGCGCTGGATCTAGCGCTTCTCGGCTCACCACGCGTCCCGCAGCTGATCGGGTCGCAGGTCTCGATGACACGTGCCGAGGGCTCCCTTTCTGTTCTCGGCTCGCCGCCCCCGTGACTGGATCTCTGCGAGTCACTTACGCCAGAGACCCCAGCCACGGCGCGCCTCTGCGCCTTCCCTCCAAGGCACCATACCTTGCGAGGGCCTTCTCAGCGAGCTTTCTCCTTCGTCCTCGGGTACACACCCCCACTGGGGGCAGGCACGAAGGAGTCCCGGAACTGCTCCTGCCTTTCGGTTCCTCCCCGGAGTCAAAGAGTCCCGTGCCACCGATGTTCTTTCCTCCCTTCCTCTTCCTCGGCGAGGAATTTGCCCGTTTGGTTCCTCAGAAGAGGCAGGGAGGCCCCTCGTTGAGCACCAGGATGTCGCGGTGTGTGACTCTCTTCAGTCCCAGGGCACACAGCGGCCAGGGGTGCGACACCTTCCCCCTGGGGAGCTCTCACCTCCCCACCTAGGGACTCCGATGTTCTCGGCAGTGTCTATTTCGGAAGCAGAGATGGAGTGGAGGCGAGACGGGTCTTGGGGTAAACTAAGGAGATTTATTACAGGTATAACTGAAGCATAACAACTAAAAGCTGGACCCCAAAGACGGGGAGCACATGTCCCGCCGTGGGTTTTATAGACAGGGCGATACAAAGCAAACAACCAATGAGAATGCACTCAGGGAGGAGTCTAGGGCAGGGAATACAGAACTAGATCCAATGGGAATAGCAGAAGCAATGTAATGATATGGAACAGCAAATGATATATCGAGTTAGGGAAGATTGGCAAGGAAGGTTCTAGAAACAGAGGCAGGGACACAGAAATGACACCTAACGGCATGTATAATTTAAATCATAACACACAAATGAAATATAAAGCTAGCTTGAAAACTTAAAGCGGAAAATCCACACCACAACACCAGATAAAAATCAATATTTTTGTAATCTGCTGTGTCAGGCCTGAAAGGCTGGAAAAAGTTATTCTTCACCCCTTCCCACAGGGGCTTGCTGAAGCTCCAGACATAGCATCCTAGACTAGGACAAGAAAACAAAATCGAGTATATATTCTGAATGACATTCATTGCCTCTGAGGTTAGCATATAATAGACCAATAAAGCAATCCTAATACCATACCCTGGTCTACACAGGAGTATTAAGGTCAGCCGATAGTGCCCCATGTGTGGAAAAATATAGAGAGCTAGGTATAAGACACATGTAATTATGTTGAACAACATAGCGAACAGATGTCTTCTCCAATACAAAATTGTAATTCTGACTTTTCTCAGTACCTCATGTCCCATGTTGGGCACCAAAAGATGTGCTGGTTTGAAAGCAAAACCAGTGAGAGACTCCAAGTCAGAAATATAATTTAATAGGAGACAAAAAAAAAAAAAAAAAAAGTAAAATAAAATAAAAGCAATAGCACAAAAGACCACTGAGAGAGTCAGAACACAACCTGACACCTTGTTAGTTACAGTGGTGGTAGCAGTCCAGATGAAGTGGTCTTGTTGAAGCAGTGATCCTGTAGAACGGTCTGGTAGCTCTTGTCCTCTGGGAGTCCAGTGGGTAAGGGCTCCTGTGCTGTCCCAAATCCCAGATTATATCTGGGTGGGAATGCTTGGCTCCTCCCCCTGGGCGGAGCATCTCACAATGGGCTGATATCATTCTATGAGTCATGCAGTGGGTCCTTGATTGCCCATTAAACAGAGATAGCTCCCGGAGAGAGCTACCTATGAGTCATGTGGCATGGCCTTGATGGCCCATTAACACAAGATAGTCTGGAGGGAGGGGGCAAGGGAAACACTGCCCCACCTAGTTCCAACAGCTCGTGTAGATGGTGATAGAATACATACTTTGGGCACATCTTACATTGTAACCTAGGACACAACTATAAGTGGGACTACTCATTCAGTCAGAGCTTTCCATTCTATTTCTTAGTTTCCTTTTCCGGAAATGCTCCCAAAGTAAAAGCAAAGTGTTTCCAAATCAGGGTTTATTCTCTCTCTCCCAAATGGGACCTTTTCCATGCTCTCTTCCCTGACAAAGCTGAAATAAACTTCTCTTACCCCACTCTAGCTGCTCTTTCCAGCACCTGAATTACAAATTTTCACTGCTATAAGAACTCCGTTATTTATTTCCTTCCAAGAAAATGCACAAAACCCACCTCTGTTACATGTGATCACCTTGGATTGTGGCTTCCAGATTTCTTTTGATCAGATATATTTCATAAACAATTATTAGTGTGATGTGAACTTGCATATATTAGGCTGAAAAAGACCTACTAGTGAGAAATTTGCTTCTGATAATAAAATATTTTTCTAGATGTCAGTCTTTTAACACCACCAATTTTTCTGCGTTGCCAAGCATTAATTTCCAAAGTTATTGAATAATGTAATCTCACTGACTGAAGCAGAGTCTGTAGCAGGGAAATTTAAAAAGACTATAACAGGGTGAAAAAGGAAAATATGATTTAACCATTGCACAACTCATAGATTATTCTAAGTGATTTTTAGTTGTGGTAATTCAGAAAAGAGCAAAGAAGAATATCTATATAAATACAGAGGGAGAGAAAATTTTTGATATTGGTACTTGAAACATAAAAAACATAATTATGTCTTTTAAAGTTTTTATCAATATGTAATTTATTAGAAGAAAAATATCAGCCCCTGACCAACTCATCACTAACACAGAGATTTGTAGGAGATCAGGGAAATGCGGTTGGAAGATTTCACGCTGTACGGATAGATAGAGCCCCTCCCCCTCAAATAGTCAATGCAGTTTAACCCCCTCAGTTACCTAGTGATGTAAGCAGACGGAAATGACATCCTAAACCTAAGCTATTTAACCCCCATACCGTCTGCTAATAAACACCATTTGCCGTCCACCACATTGGTGTAAGCGAGCCGATGGTCTGAGCGGCCTGGGAGAGGCCGCTGTGCTGTTCCTGAGCCAGGTGGTCACTCCTCAGAGAAGGCAACAGAGATTATTACCAGTATTTAAGTGTGGACACTCGAGATTACTACAGACCTTTGTCACATATTTATCATGTTTTGACTGATTCTCTCCCCAAAGAAGTTCTCTTGGGAGAATAAATCTTGAAATGCCAACCTTTATAAAGGATTTCTCATACTATACATGGAAACGCCCACACTCTGGCCTTTCTATAAATGTCTACCTATAGCTAAAATTAATTTCCTTGTGTAATTATCATTACATGCAGATTCAATGCTGACAATGACTTACATGTGGAAGGCTCCTTCTTGCATTTTCAGCTACCTTATATATAAATTTTTTTGAGCAGTTACTTCTCACCAGTTTGTGACATTTGAAAAAAAAATTGCCTTTTCCTAGTTCCTTAACTAAAACTTTACTTCATCTTGCTACAACGCGACTTGCATGAGTAGCAGACATGGGAGGCTCAGGAGGCACAAGTCTTGCCATGCTGTCAGAGACTATAAAGCACAAATTCTGTGAAATTCAGGTCACTGGCACCTATCTGCCTTCTTTAGTCAGCTCCACTTTTCTGGAGCTCTAGTGATTCCCACGGATCTGCTTGTGCCTTGCACGAGTGGAGATGAAAGGACAAAAAGGCATCTGTGGTCCCACGAGCAGATCTGAGGCTCCTCTCCCCAAGGAAATCCTGTAGAAAGTCCCATTTACCTGAAACTTATATAAATGACTTACAACAACAACAAAAAAAATCGTTCCTTTGAATCAGAATTTCTTCTCCTAAGTAAAGAAATCAGATAAACCACTGAGAACAGAAGAATCTGAGCTGCAGACGTGTGAAAATATTTAACACTCATTATTTACTTGTGTCCTAAAGCAAGAGACAGGAATAGTTGGTAATGGGATTAGAATGGTTTCACAATGTGTGTTACTAATCTCAGTGGCCAAATTCAAGATATTTATTCCATCTATATATATAATTTATTCAGACGCAAGGATTCACAAGCTTCTTTATTGTACTATTCTTCCACTCTTCTATACTCAGATACTGAATTATTATTAATAAAAGTAAAAAAAGAAAAAACTACTACTTCTGCTTCTTTAACTTCTATATTTATTATCCTGAAGATTTCTCTACATTATATTTGTTCAAAAACAAACAGTGGCCTTGTTACAAGGGACATTACCTATCTCTCTACCTCAGAGAGCAGATGAATCTGCTTTCAAAATTATCATGCTGAGCTAAAAATAAAAGCAGCCTTTGAGGTTTTCATTCCACTCACCCTTGTTGAGGGGTGAGATAACAGAGACAGGAAATCACCCAATGTGATCTACATTCATGTACAGTTTGAGATACTCAAATTTGTGCTGAAATAAAACAAGAGGGCATGTGAGAAAATGAACTGAAGGCAGAGGAAAGGGATCCACTCGAATATGTATTTATGGGGTGATGATTAGTATTGTCAGCACATGGTGGGGAACAGGGGAGGCAGCGAAGGGAGAGGTCAGGAAAAACAGGTAATTCCTTCCCCTTCCTTTTCCTCACCATGGAACAGGTTACCTGTGGCCCTGCCCTGCCCAGGGCTGTTCTTTCTGCCATGAAATGCTCCTGTCCTCCAAAACCCCCTCCTTGTTCTCCTGCTGGGGAAGGGGGAAAGGACAGGGAGCAAGGCTGAGCCACTGAGTAGAGAGAAAAAATCAGAGGAGTCCCCAAAATGTTTCAACTGGATTCCTACACATTGATCCTTTCAGCAGCAGGACATGATATTTGTGTGATAAGGGAGACATTTCTATTTTGTGCATCTTCTGGAGGATAAATATTGCAATTATCATAACAATAATATCAGTTGTAACTACTATTTATTAACAAATGGCTGTTAAATTTGGCTTTAGACTCTATATGTATCTAAACTGGGTTTTTTTTGGTAGCCTGGCAAAACAATAAAAACAAGGCATAAATTCATTTGCTAAAATAATACAATGCAGTGCAACTTAGTTGTGTTGTGGTTCTCTGGAGTCAGAGGACTGCAGAATGTTTTACAAATGGCAATTTATCCATGAAGCCACAGCAGGTTAATGAATGCTTCATTTGCTGACTTGCATTGGTAGTTTGTAGTGGTTTGTTTGAAGACTGCATTATATCATCATTTAAATATGCTCTAATAGAGCAAAATTACTTGTGAAAACACTGCATATGTTTGGATAAAGGCAGCTGCATATTTGCTTTGTGCAAAGTGTCTTGATATAACTACAAATAAGGAATTCTAGGCCAACCAAGCAGCCTGAACTTTTGGAAGCAGCAGGAATGAGAAGCCCGTCTTGGGGTGGAATTTGCAAACACATCCATCCTAACCAGGCTGTTCCAAACAAAATCCCAGCTCCTCTCCTGAGCTTCTGCAAGGGGCTGGTTCTCCCAGAAATCAAGGACAACCTGAGTTCTGGGTTAACACTGGTTTAGTAAATTTTTTTTTTCTGGATCCAGGTCAGTTATGAAGTTCTTGATTACTGAATGAATGTGGAAACTTAAAGACTGATGACATTATTGTTAAAAAGAACCTTTCTTAACATTTTCTTTCCCTTTATTTTCCCTTATACTGTAAAACACCTTTTTAAAACACCTTTTCCCCCTTTGAGTTGTTTATAAATTATTGAAGAGTATACATTAGAGTCAGGTCTGAACAGAACTCTAAAGAAACACATTACTGGACTTTGCTACTCAAGGATCCACCTTTGAGTATGAGGGAGACATTTGTCAGATCAAGCCTTCATGTGCACAGTCCCAGTGAAAAATAATATTATTTTACAATCAGTACAACTGGGCAGACTCATTTTGAAGCCACAGAAGCCAGAAATACTTAAATTAGCTTCTCTGAGCAGCCAGAACCCACACAATCATCCTCAGAGTGATTTCTCAGCATAACTGCAAGGTAGGGAAAGAAGGTTTCCCATATTACAGATACTTAAATTAAAAGCAAAGATAGATTTTATTCAGCAATTCAGAAAGGAAAGCAAACTCTGAAGAAAGTAATGCTCATCCCTGACAGCACAGGTTTACATTGGTTTTGCACAGGTTTTAATTCTCAGCATGTACCATTAAAGTTTATATCATTTGTCAAGCTGCTTCTGCAGCTCCAGGAACAGTTAAAGAGCATTTCTATCACCCTTTGCTACAGGGATGAGTTACCAACTTCCTGGGATCAGGAGGAAGGGAATAAAAAGCAAGTTAAGCAAGTGCTGTGTAACAATGACTAACCGTAAAATACCATCATGCTTCAAATTATCTTTAAAATAAAAAAGTGACTCCTGGTCTAGCACTATCAATGAATGCCCTAAAGCAGCCATTATTTCTGTTTTACTGTGAAGGGAACATTGAAATGAAAGAATTTATCTTAAAAGTCATTAAAAATTAAGTATTTTCAACACACTGAATTCTAATTTACAGAAAAAAAATTAGAAATTCAAATCTTTTCTCCAGTTTTTTTAAAGTATGATACTACAAAGCAAAATATCCAATCATTTAGTAGATAATAGGCCCAGAACATTTATGACCAAGTAAAACCAGCTGAGAGATCATTATCTAATTGGAGAATTTATTGTGGTAACCAGCAAATTGAATTTCAGAGATTCAGAAAGTCATGTAAGTCTGAGGCAATAAAACCACAGAGTCGAACATTGTGTGGATTTCCAGACTGGATCTGGAATGAGAACTTCAATATTCTCTTTTTAGATGGAATCTGGTTGCCACAGAGCAAAATGGAACTGAGCAGCAGGATAGGTACAGTTTTCTATAACTTTTTGTAAAATCCTGAAGATTTTCCAAGGTTTTTTGTGTTTTGTTTTATGGTCAGAAATGCAAAGTGAAAAATTTCCCGGGTACATCTGGTCTACTGAGTTGGAGCCCTGTGTGATAAGTTAATTTCCTGCAGAATGAGAGCTGGTAATATAAAATAAAAGCACATTCAGGTTTTAACTCTATCCTTGTAAGCTCATATTTAGGCTCAGCCTGGTAAATTATATCACTTCAGAAGTGAAGCATTAGTAAACATAGAAAGTCATGTTCCAAGAGATACTCTGTGGCAGTGTGTTAATTTAATCGGTTAGGCTTTCTATACTTTTGTACTTGTTGGGTTCCCTGTACCCCACCCCTCGATTGTTCCTTTGTTTAACTCACATGACTCCGGCACCTGTCATGCGACACACGGTTAGCTGCCTGTCATTTCTCCCGCCTTTGTAAATCCCTCCTATTTTTCCCCTGATTAGTCCAAGTGATGTTCTATTACACCTGTATCCCCTGGCAACCTGCCCCGGTTGGCTGGCAGTGGCTGGCCACCCCCTTTGTCCCCCCTCCGAATCCTTTGGACAAAAACCCCCCGCACTCCTCTCCCCCCGAACAGTTTCGGGCTGAGGAGGTGTTTGCAATAAACCCTCTGTTCGTCTGAAATTGTTTCCTCCCGTCTTTCCACTGCCCGTCGAATCTCCATCGCTCGCATAAGCCTCTACCAGGCAAAGAACCCACAGGAGTCAGTATAGCTTGCGTTGCTCGCAGACTGACCCCCTACCACCCTGTCGCTGTGTCCGGGCCAGCGGCGACAGAGCCCGTTGGCTTTCTGTGAGCACACAGACGGAGGTGTGGCGCCCACCGTCCGGCACTGGAAAGGGGCTTTCAGCGCCTTTACGGAGCCCACGGGCAGGATTGGTGCGTCTCAGCAAGGAGCTGAGCTCACCTGAAATAATCCCTGGACGTCACATCGGCCCGGGTTGGAGCGCCCTCTGCGAGGGACCGCTCCCCGGGGAAGAGGAGGGCAGCCGTCTCCGCCGCGTCCCGAAGACGGTCCTTCTCCGGCGGTGGATCTTCTGGAGCAGCTTTGGAGCACCACGCCAGGGGTTCGTAAGTAAGCAGACCCCCCCTAGTCCGCGGGGCGGGTCAGTGGGGACGGCGTTCCCCTTTCTGGCAGCCTGTGGGGGACAGCCCCCCCTCGCTGAGGTCGCGCGGCCCCCGGGATTTTGGTTTTTTGGCCCCTGTCCTGGGCTCACTCCCCCTGGCGGTTTTCCGTTCCCTCGGTTGATTTAAAGCTTTTATTTTTGTGCGCGAGCGCAGGCTCGCGTGGCGAGGCTGCCGGCAGACGCGGGTTTTTCGCTGGCCAGCCAGTTTCGGTTTCGCCGCGTGCGCCGGCATTTTGCAGAGGCGGTCGGGCGCGTGAAACAGCGGTTTTAAAAAGCGCGCGGCGGCGGGTTTTTTTCGTTGCGCCTTTCGTTTGCTGGCTCCAGAAATTACGCAGGCAGAATGGGTGCTTCTCTGTCTGCTTCCCAGAAAGGAGTGTTTTACAGTTGCGTTGCATTGTTAGAAGCTAATAAAGTTAAGTTCTCTAAGGATTGTTTAAAAAAGCTGGTCCGATGGCTTTTCCTGCACTACCCGACGGCGTCCCCGCCGATGGTACACACCTCCCGGTTTTGGGAGCTGGCGGAAAAGAAACTGTTACAATTAGGTAACGCCGGGGAAAAGAACACACAGAAATTAGCCTTTTTAATTTTGCAATTAAAGACGGCAGCGACGAAAAAAGGAGTGCAGAAAAGCTCTCAGGAACCCCAGCTAGCCCCGGTTTCCCTTCAACCCAATCCCAGCCCCTCTGCCCCGAGAAAGGGAAATTTGAGGAAAGCGGCAACTCAGAGAGTTGTCCGCCCAGACTCTCCGAAAAATTCCCAGCCCCTGAGCCCCAGTAGCCTGGGACAGACTGCTGGGGACCCCTCGGAAAGCTCTGGCCAAGCTGACCGAGGACCTTTCCTTCCCCCTGCTTCCCCGAATTGCAAACCCAAGGTTCAGTTTAACTTAAATGCGTCACACTGGCCACAAAATGGCGGCAGTGACCCACCTAATGGCGCCCACTCCTCCACGTGGCCGCCACCCTTCCCCCATCCCCTGAACCCCTTTCTTTCCTCCAACCCCTTCCTTCCCTCAGCTCCTCCCTCCGCCCCTCCCATAGCCCCTCCCCGGACCCCTCCCGCCTCCCCCAAGGTCCCGCCCACTCGCCCTGCCCCTCGACACGCCCCTGAGGCGGGGCCGAGTCCCTATCCCCGCCCTGGAAGGACGCCATCTTGCCAGCAATTTTCCCACGCCCTCATTTCCGTTGGGAACCGGAAGAAATGAGCGAGGGTGAGCCAGAGGTCACTCTCTCTGCTGCGCCTGTCACCTACCGCAGAACACGTGGTGGTGACACACCAAAACCCAATTGGCATGCTTTTTCCCCAAGCATCATTCGGGATTTATGCAAGGCGCACAAGGAATATGGCAGGGAGAGTCCCTACTTCCGTGGCCTCCTCACTGCTGATCTCGCAGGTGTCCATGTTGTTCCAGCAGACCTCCGGCAGCTTTTCTCTTGCCTGATGAATGGCACAGAGTTTAAGCTCTGGGACGCAGCATTTAAACCGGCCCTGCGAGAAGCAATGCCTCAGTTGCCCTTTCCAGCCATCGATGAAGAGGGCAATGCCCTCTCTCTTGAGTTGCTTGCTGGTGAAGGTTCCTATGTTTCCCCTGAGTCCCAGGCAGCCCTAATACCCTCAGCAGTCCTTTCAATTATAAAAAATATAGCCTGCAAGGCTTTCTTTTGTTTGCAGCCAGACGCACCATCACCACCCTATACCACCATTAGGCAGGGACCTTCTGAATCATTTGTTGCCTTTGTAAAGCGGCTCACCAGAGCAGTGGAAGTTCAAGTCAAAACAGAAAGTGCACGGGAAGGTATTATAGGGGAGCTTGTTTTCGTTAATGCTAACGACCTGTGTAAACAGGCAATTTTGAGTCTTCCCCTAGATCCGCCCCGCACTCTCCACTCAATGCTCCAGGTGTGCCAGATGAAGGTGCCCTTCCTTGCCCGGAGGAACCCACCACCCTCCCAGGCAACCTTTCCGCCCAAGGCTGTGCGTGCTGCAGAATCATCCCAACAGCCTCGACATCGTCCGCCTCGGCGGCGACCCTCCTTCGGCAATCGCCCTGGTCGCTGCTTCTTCTGCAAGGAGGAAGGACACTGGACTGCCAACTGCCCTAAGAAACCTTCACTACAGCGGACTCAAAATACATCTCCAGGAACACCGGTGCCTTCCCAGGCACAGCAAAAAAACTGAAAGGGGAGCGCGGGTCGACCCAGCGCGACGACCCCAATCGGGTGGACCGGGCAGGGAACTCCAAAGGGGGTCTCTCCAACCTGGGATGCCTTCCCCAACCATGCTGCCACGAAATTGGAATCTGGCTGTAATTGACATAAAAGATTGCTTTTTCCAAATTCCTCTACACCCGGACGATGCCCCGCGTTTCGCCTTCTCGGTTCCTTCCATCAACCGAGCGGCCCCAAGGAAGAGGTACCACTGGAGGGTGCTCCTGCAAGGGTTGAAAGCCTCCCCAGTGATGTGTCAGCAGTACGTCTCTTCCTTGCTGTCCCCTGTGCGCGCAGCCACGGAGGGGGTTGTCATCCACCACTATATGGATGACATCCTCGTTTGCGCGCCGACCGAAGATGAACTTACGCAAGCGCTTGACCTTGTAGCCAATTCGTTAGTTGCTGCAGGGTTCGAGCTGCAAAAGGATAAGATCCAAAGGATGCCACCCTGGAAGTACCTGGGCCTGGAGATTGGTAAGAGGACCATTGTGCCTCAAAAATTGGAAATTCGGACAAATGTCCGTACCCTTGCGGACGCCCATCAGCTTTGCGGTGCCTTGAATTGGGTAAGGCCCTGGCTAGGTCTGACCACCGAGGATCAAGCCCCTCTTTTCAATTTATTGAAAGGGGGAGGGGAGCTCAGTTCTCCTAGGGTGCTTACCACAGAGGCAAAAGCAGCTTTGGAGAAGGTCAAGCAGGCAATGACATCGCGACAGGCACACAGATGCAATCCCGAGCTTCCCTTTCGGTTCATCATTCTGGGTAAGCTGCCACATCTACATGGGATCATTTTTCAATGGGACACAGGTGCAAAAACATCAGCACACAGCACCAAGGGCCAAGGCAGAAAGGACCCTCTTCTTATTATAGAGTGGGTCTTTCTCAGCCACCATCGGCCCAAAAGAATGACACAGCCACAAGAGCTTATGGCTGAGCTCATCCGCAAAGCAAGAACACGGATGAAAGATTTGGCAGGGTGCGACTTTGAATGTATTCACATGCCAATTGGATTGTCAACAGGCCAAATGACCAAACCCATGTTGGAACACCTGCTTCAGGAAAATGAAGCACTTGAATTCGCTCTAGTTTCCTTTACGGGCCAAATTTCAATTCATCGGCCGGCCCACAAATTATTTAATTCGGACGTAACATTTAAATTGGCTTTAAAGAGTGTCCAGAGCAGGAGACCTCTCGATGCGATGACAGTTTTTACTAACGCGTCCAGGAGTTCTCACAAGTCAGTGATGACTTGGGAGGACCCTGAAACTCGGCAGTGGGAGGCAGATATTAAAGTAGTTGAGGGTTCACCTCAAATAGCCGAGTTGGCCGCTGTCGTCAGAGCACTTGAGAGATTCTCTGGACCTCTCAATATTGTAACCGACTCCGCATACGTAGCGGGGGTGGTATCTAGAGCAGATCAGGCAATTTTACAAGAGGTGTCCAACACAGCTCTGTATGAGCAGCTCTCGAAATTGGTCAAACTTGTCTCCCACCGAGAGCAACCGTTTTATGTGATGCATACCAGGTCGCATACCGAATTGCCTGGGTTTATTGCTGAGGGTAACAGGAGGGCTGACGCTCTTGCTGCCCCTGTAGCGATAGCCCCGTTGCCTGACGTTTTTGAGCAGGCCAAGCTCAGCCATCAGCTGTTCCATCAGAACGCGCCTAGCTTAGCTAGACATTTTAACCTCACACGTCAACAAGCTAAGGCGATTGTTGGCTAGTGTCCTTCATGCCAGTCCCACGCTGTGCCTACCCTGCATGCCGGGGTCAACCCTCGCGGGTTGGAGAGCTGTGAACTCTTGCAGACAGATGTCACCCACATTCCATCATTTGGGAGACTGAAGTACGTTCACGTCTCCGTCGATACCTTCTCTGGCGCTGTCTATGCCTCTGCGCACGCAGGTGAGAGGGCCCAACATGTTATCCAACACTTTGTTCAGGCCTTCTCATTCATGGGCATCCCCAAGGGGATCAAAACAGACAACGGCCCTGCGTACAAGTCCAAGGAATTTGCTGGCTTCCTGCAGCAATGGGGAGTGGAGCACAAGACAGGCATCCCCCACTCCCCCACAGGCCAAGCAATCGTAGAGAGGACCCACCAAGAGATCAAGAGGGTCCTTAAACAACAGCAACAGATATTAAAGGTGGAACCGCCGGCAATCAGATTGGCCCGAGCCCTTTATGTCATCAATTTTCTAAATTGTTCCTTTGAAAATCCCAATCCGCCCATTACCATACACTTTGGGTGCAACAAGGAGTGGCAGTTCGATCCCAAGCCCCCAGTGCTGGTGAGATCACCTGAGTCAGGGAAGGTGGAGGGTCCATTTGACCTGGTGATGTGGGGGCGTGGGTACGCCTGTGTCCTCACGCCTACCGGGATCAAATGGATACCTGCCAAGTGGGTAAAACCATTCATTAAAAGGAAGAGGGAGCGTGACGACAGCGTCCCGCAGGTGGCTTCAGCGGCATTCCACCGTCGAAGGCGAGTCTCCTCCAGACCCTCTCTTCCCATCCTGTGCGAATGGGACCATGACCTGTCCTTTACCTATTTCTGTGACCCAAATTAATAATTTTTGGCCCCCCAGTTTTGTTTTTCAGACCCGGACCCAAGATGCTAAGCCTCCCGACCGTGCTCTTTCTGACCAAGCTGCTAACATTCACCCAAGCTTGGACCGTCCCACAGTCGCGAGCCAATGTGTGGGCTCTGCTCGCAGAATCTATGGGACAGGATAACATCTGTCTCAATCAAGCATCAGCCTCAGACCCGATGTCCACATGCCTCATGGGGATTCCCTTTAGACAGTGGGAAATGCCTGAAAGACTTCTCCATTGTGCCCACTGCATCAGTAAGACCCCCCAATTTAATCCTTTTATTGGCTGGAAGAATTTTGTGCTTTCCCTGCCAGATATGAAAGAGGAACCCCGAGAGCTGCGGCTCCTTGGAGCAACTACAGCTCCCGCCTGCATTCGTATTACCAATTCGGCCGACGCTTTAGACAACCGCACCAAGCACGCTTTTCAATCTAAAGTCCTAGACAGAGCCCACTCGTGGTGCAAGAAGTTGGCCAAGGGAGTTCTTCCCCCTCAAATTCACAACCACCCCAAAAAGTTACCCGAGGGAGTCTTTCTGATCTGCAGAGATCGGGCTTGGGCAGGTATCCCCTCTCGTCTTTCTGGAGGTCCGTGCACCCTAGGAAAGGTAGGGCTGTTCACACCCAACAAGATGCAAATTACGGATTGGAAAGAAAAGCAAAAGAAACAAAGTGGTGCACATGGATTGGCAGTTTCCAAAAGAGACCTTAGAAAATTAGACCCGGATTGCGATTCAGAAATTATTCATTGGAACAAAACTAAAGAGGTTGCAATCACAAATTTTGCCCCATGGGTCTCCTTTGCTAAGGCCATGGGGGAATTGGGACATTTAAAATGTTGGGTGGCGAAACAAGCAAATTTAACCTCCAAAACCCTATTCAACCTCCTGGAGGACGAAGAAATAATGAGGCAAGCTTCCCTCCAAAATCTGGCAGCCATAGACTACATCATACTTCTCCACGATCACACGTATGAGGAGTTTGAGGGTCTATGTTGTTTTAATCTGTCGACTCGGGCTGAGAGCACTCGAAAACTCATTGTACAGATGCAAAATATGATCAGTGACATCAAAAGAGAGACAGGTGATTGGATGAGCAACATTTTTAAAGGTTGGGGTTTATCTGGATGGGCCGGGTCCATTTTAAAAGCATGTCTGTTGATTTTGTTTATTATTTTAATTGTTTGTCTTGCTTTCGGACTAATCAGGAGATCGTTAATTAAGTAAGTTTTAAGTTCCACATCTACCCCCTCTCCGGCTGCTGCTCGGGTCGCCAAGGCCACGGCTCCTGAAGACGAGTTGAAGGAGCTTGAAAAGGAGCTTGAAGAAGAAAGTGACGGTGAAAGCCTCGCAGACGATTAGTGGCCAGCTCAACAACCTCGATTCGCCAAATGTTACCTGGACTCTGAGCATCTGCCGGACCCCCCTCACTTCTGTTCTTTTAGTAAAAAGAAAACGGGGAGATGTGGCAGTGTGTTAATTTAATCGGTTAGGCTTTCTATACTTTTGTACTTGTTGGGTTCCCTGTACCCCACCCCTCGATTGTTCCTTTGTTTAACTTACATGACTCCGGCACCTGTCATGCGACACACGGTTAGCTGCCTGTCATTTCTCCCGCCTTTGTAAATCCCTCCTATTTTTCCCCTGATTAGTCCAAGTGATGTTCTATTACACCTGTATCCCCTGACAACCTGCCCCGGTTGGCTGGCAGTGGCTGGCCACCCCCTTTGTCCCCCCTCCGAATCCTTCGGACAAAAACCCCCCGCACCCCTCTCCCCCCGAGCAGTTTCGGGCTGAGGAGGTGTTTGCAATAAACCCTCTGTTCGTCTGAAATTGTTTCCTCCTTTCTTTCCACTGCCCGTCGAATCTCCATCGCTCGCATAAGCCTCTACCAGGCAAAGAACCCACAGGAGTCAGTACAGCTTGCGTTGCTCGCAGACTGACCCCCTACCACCCTGTCGCTGTGTCCGGGCCAGCGGCGACAGAGCCCGTTGGCTTTCTGTGAGCACACCGACGGAATACTCTATTAATTAATAATTATTTATAACAGCCTTGCTAATTGTAATTTACTCTTGCTTAGGTTCTGTGACATTGAATATCAATTAAATTAAAGTTATAAATATATCATGGAAGGGGGCAGTGTTTCTTGACAGGAATATTTTACTGCAACATGGCTTCACGCATCATTTTATATCCTGGGCATGCTGCCAGTATTGCATTACCTAAATATCCATTTTATATAGGAACTCTGCATCCTCCCAGCAACTTATGAAATCAGGGTAATTGTTTAATTTTAGGTTCCAAATCAACATTCCTTCCAAAGTATTAATCTAGTGGTGAATCTCTGCAATTACCAATTTTGCAAAACTTCTTACGTCTGGTAATTTAAACTGCTATTAAGTAAGTGCCTTTTTGTATTTTTTGATACATATTTATGTAAGTGCTTAGAAAATTAAGCAATGGCTAAGTGATGCTCGATTCCTCTTTCCATCAAGCCATCCTTGTTTGATTACAAAATATTATCACCTTCCCTTCACTGATGATGAAAATCCTACTTATCATCTCCATTTCCCAAAGCATTTATCTGGGCTGAAATTTTGATCTCTATCCAGAGGTTGTACTGGGCATGTGTTAAGGGGAGAGGATTTCATGGAAATGTGATTCCAACAGTTCTGCACTTTTGCCTTCCACGGAAAAACACAGAGCCAAAGAAAGAAAAAAAATGCTAAACCAGTTTTGTCAGCTTTTCTAATACAAATGTAGCAAAAGCTGTTTTAAGATGATTTGGTCTCATTATCCAAAAAAGGTTCACATATCAAAATGCTTATGAAAATCCTGGTAACACCTTTAGATATTAAGGAAATGAGCTGACCTACTTAAAACTCAAATTTATATCTAAGAACACTACTCTCTGTTACTTTCCCTTTTTGCTATCAAGCTGCTATGAAATGTTCTTTGATATTTCACATTTTTGTTCTGGGTAGCTCTCTTTCAAGATAAATATGCCCATTTTTTCGCTTGCCTTTTCAGAATTCTTTCAGTATTCCAAGTGGGAAGATGTTAATGTGAATGATTCTGTGCTGCCAAGAACCCACAAAATCTGTGTCAGCAACTCTGTGTATTTGTCGACTCAGTTCCTCTTGTATATTTATAAGGCAGTTGACAAAGTGCCTCAGATATACTGATTCCTGTGATTATCTCCTGAAGGACTGCAAAGGTCTCTTTTAATGCTGCTCCAAAAATTTATGGTGGCAAAAGAATTAATACTGCTCTGTCAGTCCATGAATAATCATTGTACCTGTGCCATCCTCTGTAATCACTGCACACAAAGCAGAGTTTGTGAACAGAGACTGCACTGACTTTTAGGGTGGACTGACCACTTCATGTTGTCTCTTCCAGGATAACTCCTGTTTTCCAGTTTCCTGCTTTTCCTTCAGACCCTTTAGAGTTGACATTTTATGTCATTCGGGTATTTTTAAATATTTACTTTATCATCATACAATATCATACTGCTAATTTATCATGTCTGTTCAATTAGTTGCGTGATGGTATGGAAATCATGCAAGAGAATACAACTTCAGTCCTGAAATCAAGGGTGGAATTTGCATCTTACCCTTTATGACCCATTTCCCTCTCTTCACAACTCAGGTGAGCCAACAGATCATTAACAGAATTCCAAAAACTGAATAAAACCAGCTAATTCACCTACCAAGTTATTAAATATTGTTGGGGTTTGTTGCAGGGTTGTATAATAATTTTCTCATTCATCCTAATAAATTGCCTGATGATTTTCTCTCCAGGTTTGAAATCCTTTGCTTTAACTTTGTGATACTGATAATCTGATAATCTCTGTCAGAGAGACTTAAATCCACAATTTCAATAAACGAATTTAAATAAACAGTAACTCCATTAAACTCATCTGTTTTTACAAGACACTGTAATCAAAGTGGAAACACAAAAGCTTATAAATTAATGTATAATAAATTGTTATCAGACGCTGAGTGCAGGATCCCTATGAACCTTCAAAGATAATACAGTTAAATTAAACTAAACTCAGTGAGACTGAGTAATTATGAGCACGATTTCATTAAAGCATCTGACAGGAAATTATTCTTGCCTTGCGTTTTGCTGTTCTGTCCTGACTTTTAAGAGAAAGCTGTCATGATACTGACATCGAAAAAATTACTGTCATGAGAAATTTGTCATGACACCATCACTGAGCAACCTTTCTCAGACTATGAAACACAGCATGAAAACATGAAGTATAAGACTGTGTCTTTATGCCTGGATCAATCCTAAGAGAACACTGGAATGCTTGGATCAGTCCTAAGAGGAGAACACTGGAGTGTTTTCCAGGTGGCTCGTGCAGGGAGGTGTTTGTTGGGCACTCACATAGTAAAGTGGAACCGTGTTGTTCTCTGCCAGGGAGAAGTTGAGCACGTCCTGTTGCCCTGGCTCCAGCCTGACGTTCATGGTGGAGGCCAGCACGGAGGGGCTGATGGTGTAGCTGGAGTTCCCTGGGGGCTTGCTCTTTTTCCTGGACCTCCGGCCCGTGTCCTGTTTGTTGCCCCTCTGCGTCAGAGGCTCCTCCTGGATCACCAGGATCTTGTCGTCGCTCAGGTACCGCCTCAGCAAATTCTCAGAGTCCGTGGTTGGAGACGAAGGAAGGCAAAAAAGAAACATTAGGAAGAGGAAACAAGCAGAGAACCATTTTGGCTGGCCAGAGACCATCACTCGGTCCTGTTAAATTGGAAAAAGTCATGTGAATGTCCTAGGAATTGTGGGAGCTCTCCCTGGACTCTGTTCCACATTTACTGACACCATGTGGGGTGAAAGGGAATGGACACAGAAAATATTACTGGATTGTATCATGCAGGGAGCATTTCTAGGACCATTGCAGACACCAGGATTCTAATTTCAGGGAATTTGACAAGCTGGAATAATGGTTTTATTAAGGAGATGTGCAGCATACTTGGGCACAGTTTCAAAATGGGAGCTGGCCAGGCAACAAGTCTGTTACTGTCTGTAACAGTGAAATATGAGCTAAACATACATTAGCATATTTGGAATAAATCAGAAAAGGCTTGTGCCTTAAATGAAATTTATTTTCTCTTGGAATGGAAGTTTACTGAAAAAGGTAGTTTAAAATCCTATGTTGATCTTCAGTAATATCATTCAATTTTTGTTCACATTTTTAGGAGTCAAGTTGAACTCCTCTCAGCTTCCAGACCATGCCTAAAAGATTCTAAAAAAACTAGTATTCAAGAATCTTCAACAATCAGTGTCACAATAAATATGGTTGTATATTTGAAGAATATTCTTTTGAATTATATGATTTCTTTTTGCCAGAGGAAATAAAGGAAAAAAGAAACTGTGCAATCACTTTTGTTTCTTGCAAAGTTCATAATTCCCACTGGGATCAATGGAAGTTTATGTGATTAGAACTGCTGATCTGAACACTGACAGTACAATTGCTGATTTCTGTTCCAAATTTTAATTCATATTGATCAAAACATTCTCAGAGGATGCTACCTTACATCTGTAACATCACTTACTGTTTTCTAGAGCTGTGCAGATTTATATCTGATTGCTTTGAACACATATCTGAGTCTTCGAAGTACTTTTTCCCTTGATGTTTATGTTTCTTTATACTAGAATTAAATTCCTCCTACTAATACAAATTTTTTATTTTCAGAAATAGAAACAGAAAAGCACAGACACTAAACAGGCTCTTTTATATCCTCTGTGACACTCAAAAAAAGGAGATTTTTTTTTCCTGGGATGGTCCTTAAGCAACAAAGAAAAAACATCTTGGAGAACAGCAGAGAAAAAAAAAATACTCACCTCTGGTTCCCCTCTTGTACATGCCCTGTTCTTTGGACTCCCC
Organism: Prinia subflava; assembly: GCF_021018805.1. Classification (NCBI taxonomy): domain Eukaryota; kingdom Metazoa; phylum Chordata; class Aves; order Passeriformes; family Cisticolidae; genus Prinia; species Prinia subflava. The sequence goes on from NW_026960606.1 coordinate 7,251,470, forward strand.
TATCCAGCTGTACTCAGTAGGCATTGAAACCAGCCTCAAATCTCCTGGAAACAAGGCAAGGAAAACCAATATAATTTTTGAAGCTGAGGAATGGAAGGCTGTAGGGTCAGTGATGTCCATAAATTCCAGGTGTGATACAACCCCTCAGAGTAGTCCATTATTTGAGTTGTGGCCTTCAGGATCAGTGAAACATCCCAGAGCCTCCTCTTCATCACCCCATCCTCAAGGGGTGGGGTCATCATCCCCATCACCCCACCATCAACTTTGGTGAAACTCCTTGTAAATGTAAAGCAGATTACAAATTTATTTGAAAACTCTGCTCTGTAAAAACTTGCTCACTCATTAAACAGGTGTTGGGAATAAAGAGACAAATAGATTTTAAGTGGATGAAAAAGCTGTAGGAAAAGTAGAGAGAGAATTAATACAGATACAACAACACAGAACTGTCAGGGAAACATAAAACCCCCCTGATGTGGGAAATCACAGGGTGAGAAACAAAGCGATCTCATTTCAAGAAACAATAATTTCCACTGGCTCAGAAGGAAAACCTGGAGCAGAGTTTGGTGACAACAACCAGCAAAGAAGATTCAGCCATTGGGGTTTTAATCAATGGGATTTCATGGCACTGTGGCAGTGAGATCCTGATGTGCCCAAGCCATTCCCTACTTGAGCATCAGAACAGGGATGGCAGGGCACCAAACCAGGAACAGCCCCAGATCTCCTGAAAATTGGAGGGATGATATTTGGAGTACTTAGATTTTCCCATATTACATTTTTGTGCACACCAAGAAATTTAGTGTATAAATAATCTTATGGAAAAATACATAGTTGCATTATCTGCCTCACAGCTGAGACTAACTACAAATGTAGGATTCAACTCCTAATCCTTAGAAGAACAATATCAATTAAGAAAAAACCCTCAATAAATAAGAAAAGAATAATCACTAATATAAAAAGATAGAGAAACAAGTTTATAAATTAAAAAAGAAAATAGGAAGGCACATAACAAGTCAAGATCAACATAACCAAACTGAGCAGTTTTTCTTGTAAAGAAAGAACTGAAGCTCTGAAATTATTTATACACAAATACTGATACCACAGCACTACAGACATCAAAAATAGAAACTTAGGTCAGGAATCACACAAGGCAAATGAACGAGTGATTTTGTAAACTGCTTGTTTCACTCTCAAGTCCTTTCCTAATGAAAAGTAACCTATAAATTTATTGGGAGGGCCTCAATACTTCCAAGGGTCTAGCCTTGCAGAGAAATGGCTTAATAAATAGTGAGATGGCTTCTCTGGACATGCTTTGTAAAATAAAAGGTTTTAATAATGACAAAAATAATAAACATTATAAAACAAAGAAATACAAGCTGAACACAGTGTAGAAAACACTCTTACACTGGCTAAGGCATTCCAAAAAAGCCTCGAGCACCTCTGTGCTGTCTCTTTAGTACTTGATTGTTTAGATGGGCTATTTGGCACCTTGCCCAATGAACTTGGCAACAGGCTTTGAGATGCACTTCTAAAGCCCAATCAGTGCCTCTGTGCTGGTACTGAGCCAATTACAATGAGCAGGTGTTATTATTTTCAGACGGCACAGAAATAACAACATGACTCTCCATGATGATAGAAATGAGAGCAAACTTTGTTCTTCTAAATTCTACTTTTATAGAGTAGTTTGGTACAAAGAACATGATTGGTTATTCAGCATCTACACCCTTTTGTAAACATTTCTTTCCAGTAAACATGTTGGAAAAACACCACCTGCGGATGGTTTCTCACTTCCCAAGGTTTGTTTGAATTCCTCCTTAAGATTTTTCAGGCTAACATGAGAAAGTTGCTGGCCTGCCTTTCACACAGACACTGGCATAGCCTGAAGCCGAAATTCAGACCAATGTCAGGCCCACAAGCAGGATATAGAAAATTCTAGTTTAACTTCCTTATATGTTTCAAGGTAAGCTGAAACTCTTTCTCTTATGTAGAAACACCTGTGTGGGTGTAAGAATGCACTGCTACATCTCACCCTGTAAAAATCATATTAAAAAAGAAAAAAAAAAAGAAAAATAATTACTTTGAAAAAATTCTCACTTTTGTTGATAATTATGATTGTGTTAATAACTAATTGTTACTTAATAATTCGGTTCTATAGTTAAACTAAAGTTTTATGGATTAAATAACTTTAATTTTGGTACCTTCCTCTTTTTTAGCTAATATTTCAATTATTAATATTTAAAATTAATATTTAGTCTCTAATTACTTATTAATTTTATTTTACTTTTTGTTATGGGAGATTTTTTCAAGTGAACTATATTTTCTTTTGTACTGGGTTTGGGCTAATGAAACTTGTAACTCTTTACATACAGTTTAAGAACAAGATAATAACATTAATATGATAGTAATAACTTACAAAACTTTCTTAGTACAAAGAATACTCTTTAACTAGTATAAACTTTACAAAGACTCAGTCTTTGCTTTGAAAATGTTCTAATGTCTATACTGCTGTGTTGTGTCAGTGTAGAAGGTTTTTTGGAGACATGGTCTGTTGTCACTGTTTTTTTGCAAGTTCTTCTTCAGATGTGCTCTGCTCTTCTTTCTTTCTTTTGTAGCTGTGACTCGACTTCTTTTGCAGGAACTTTCTTAGAGTCTGTACCTGTGGAGACAAACAAAACTTCTCTCCCTACCATAAAGGACAGGCTCTAAAATTTGTCTTGTTTTCAGAATTTTTATGAAGATTAGAGATTAAAAAACATATATATAGCTTTGTTCAACTGTTCTATAATAGAAAGCACTCTACACACTCTCCCATTTTTATCTTTCAAAGAGCATTCTTAGCTATTTGTGTGCTTTTTTTAACAATAGATTGGCTTTTGAATTAGTTATAATATGTGGAAAATTTGATATTTTGAAAAACTTGTGTAATTTTAAGAACTGTACATTTAGGAATGAGAAATGTTTACAAGAGATGTTTTAATTGTCTTTTTTGGTCCTTTTCTCTTTTATGTGTTGAGGCAGAACATACTTTTAAAAGTGTGTGGTTAGACAAGTGAATTTGTTTGAATTGTTTTAATGTTTGATATTGCATGATACTTATTTGTTTTTAATTTTGGGGGTTATCTTTTGTTGCTATTGATGGCATAGTTAGTGTTTGGTAGTTTGGGCATGGTTGTACAATTGTCTTAATTTGATTTTGAGATATATGAGACTTTTTACAAGAGCTGATGTATTTTAATGACAGATGCATGGTTAAAAGTTTATTACAGTGCTATTTGCTATAAAACTTAGGAATCTAGTGTTTGCTTTACCATGTGACACAATACAGTTGCTGTTGAGAAAAAAAGGAAAAAGATTAGTATTTTTATGTGGTGGTGTGGAATTAAGTTCATAATAAGTTTGTTAGGTTTGTACAGGTTGACTGTACAATGGTATGTTCCTTGTACCCCATTTTCCCCTGTTGGTATTATCCTGCAATTCCCCAAAGTCATATAGCTCTTCAGTTATTTGTCAGTCTTTCCTCATAGTCTGTGTAAACCCCTCCCTGTTGTCCCTAATTGGTTTCTGTAATGTCACCCCATGTTCGTACCACCTCTTTAGTTGAAGCCCATTGGTTGTAACCTCCTTACCACACCCCATGACACTGCTGTATAAAATGGCAGGTCAGAAGAGCCTAGGGGGCATAGTCTGAAGATCTGGCAGGTGGTAAGGAGGTCCAGTGGGACCCCCAAATAAATCTGTCGTTTTACTGGACTGGCTCCTCCCTTCTTCTTCTCCGTCGTTGTCAGCATTCTCCACCGCCTCACACAGCCTCTCAGGACAAGAACTCACAGCGATCAGCAGGCTTGTGTGACTTGCCTGGCTGTACCCTTTAGCCTGCTGCGGTGCCTGAGCTAGCCTAGGCAGGCAGAGACTGAGTTCTCTTAAAGGCACCGCGACAGTGGTGGCGTCAAATGTGGGAGCCTGAGAAGCTCGACGGACCCTGCGGAGAGGACTGGCAAGCCGCAGTGTGAAGCTCTGGGCTTGCGAAGATCGTCCTTGGACGTCACGCTACCACCGGTCGCAGCAGCTCCGATAATCGGGGTGTGCTCCTGGTGGACGAGGGAAGCAGCCTCTCCAGGCACTTGGGAGAGGTCTTCCTCAGACGGAGACCCCAGGATCAAGTGTTGCACCTGAGCCGGGTAGTGGTGAGTACCCTCCGTTCCTCTGTGAGGACGCAGGTGTGTGTGTGTTAGGGATCGAGTTTCTCTCCCTCCGTGGGCGATTTGTGCCGTGTATCACCCAAATCGTCGGCTGCGCAGCCCCAGGGGTGTGGGTTTTGGCCCCTCTCCCTGGTTTTGACTCCCCGGCAGCTTCAGTTCTTTTAGTGGTTTTTTCGTGCTTTTAGTTTGTGCAGAGTGACTCGAGTGGCTGTCAGCTCCAACGGGAGCGGATTGCTGTCAGCCAGTTTAAGTTAAGCACAGCGCCCCAGTCTGGATTTTCATGAGTGCATGGGTTTTTGAATACTGGATTTTGAAGCGCCCTGTGGTTTCTAATTTCAGTTGCTAGCTTTATTTACTCTTGATCCTGTGTGTGTGAGCTGTACTTAACATCGAGAGCAGAATGGGTGCGGGTCTCTCCACAGCTCAGAAGGGGATGTTTTATGTTTTAGTTGAAGTTTTGAACTTAGAGAAAGTTAAATTCTCTAAGAGTTGTTTGAAGAGGTTGGTCCGATGGATTTTCCTACATTTCCCTCAAGTATCCCCAGCACTCGTCCACAGTGCCCAGTTTTGGTGCACTGTGGAGCAGAAAATTTTAGAATTGGCTAATGCAGGGGACAAAACAGCTCAAAATTATTCATTCCTGGTCCTGCAGCTTAAGGCTGCCACACTGAAAGACAGGGAAATGGAGGAAAAGCCAGGTTCAGGACACCCTTCCCCAGTTTCTCTTCACCCCAGTCCCAACCCCTCTTTCCCGAGAAAAGGGATTCTAAAGGGAGCAACAGCCCTGAGGTCTGTCGGCTCAGGCTCCCCACAGGTCCCTCGATCCCCCCGCCCAAGCAGTCGAGGCCAGACTGCCCGGGATTCCTCTGAAAGCCCTGGCCAGGCAGTCCGAAGATTATGCACTCCCAAGACTTTCTGAGTTGAAAAACCTAAAGTTCGTTTTAATTTTGCTGCGCCACAATCGTCTCAAAATGGCTGCGATCACGTGCCGCAGTCGTCATCCTCTTTGTCCCTTTCTTCTTCCCACAATCCCTTCTGTTCCTCCAACCCCTTCCAGTCCCCAACTCCTCCCACTTCCCCAAAGATCCCACCCACCTGCCCTGCCAACAGACACACCCCTGACTCTGAATCCCCACCTCCCTCAGCCTCACCCCTTCCCAGAAGTCGGCCATCTTGGAATTCTGGTTCCCACGCCCCCACTTCTGGTTCCCACGACTGGAACCTGGGAGTGCAGCCAGGAACCTGGAAGTCCCCATGCCTCTTTCACTGCTGCTCCAGTGACTTACAGAAGATCTCGGGGAGGTAATAACACCAATCCTAATTGTCATGCCTTCTCCCAATCCATCATTAGGGATCTGTGTAAGGCACATAAGGAGTATGGCAGAGAAAGTCCATACTTCAGAGGTCTCCTTGCTGCTGACCTTTCCGAAATTGTTGCTGTTCCAGCAGATCTCTGACAACTGTTTGCATGCCTCATGAACACGACAGAATTTAAACTCTGGGAAGGGGCATGGAAACAGTTGCTCAGAGATTCACTTCCACATCTCCTGCAGCAACCAGACACAGCAGTTGACAAGCACGGTGATGCTCTCACCCCTGAGTTGCTCTGTGGTGAGGGACAGTGGATGTCTGCCACCACTCAGGCTTCCCTCATCCCTGCTCCTGCCCTTGATGTTGTCAAAGAGCTTGCATGTAAGGCATTCTTGAGTCTGCAGCCTCATGGTCCCCTGCCTCCATATACTCAGATTAAACAACGGTCAGCAGAACCTTTCATAGACTTTGTTGAAAAATTAACATGAGCTATCGAGCTCCAAGTTAAGAATGAGCAAGCTAGGGAAGGGATATTAGAGGAAATTGCCTTTGTGAATGCTAACGAGTGTTGTCGTGCAGCAATTTTAAGTCTTCCTCTAGACCCCCCTAGAACTCTTCAAAGTATGCTACAAGTCTGCCAGATAAAGGTTCCATTCCTGACCCCGAGGCATCTGACACGACCGACCCAACCACATCGTACTTCGCGTGAAGTCAACGTTGTTGGTGCGACCGCTGCAGACTCCTCACATCGCAAGCCTTTGCAGCGCAAGCTGTCCTTTCGCCAGACCCCGACAAAGCCTTGTCTTCTGTGTGGGGAGGGTGGTCATTGGGCAACTGAATGTCCAGTCAAAGCTCAATTCCAGGCATTCAGACAGCAGACTCAGGGCAAGGAGAGGAATTCACAACACGTAGCACCACAGGGAACGCCACGCCCCAACCGCCGTTTCCAAAATAACTAAAGGGGGAGCACGGGTCCACCCAGCGCCATGACACCAATGGGGTGGACCGGGCAGGGAAGAAAAGGGGAGAACAACCGGACCATGACACAAAATTACCTGACACAACTCAATCTTTAAAACATCACTTGGCAAAACTGATTTTAACAACTCATTCTACCTTTGAACCTTACAGGTTGCGGCTGACGGAATCTTTGATCCTCAGTGACCAGGATTGGCATTTTGTCGTCATCAATCCTGGCGAGAGAGAGAACTGGCCTCTAATTGAAGGTATCTCATCACTGGGGATTGCAAATTTACTCCGCATGAGATTGAGGTTCTCCCTGGGAGACTTTCTAATAATCCCAGGCACCTCATTCTCTTGCTGCGATGCATCCACCCGCCAATATTTTTACCAAAAGGGCAAATTGTAGCACAGGCGATTCCTTTTGGGAATCCATCTCCAAAAAACACTCCATCAGTCAACACAGTTCAAAAGGTAACAGTTCACAAGCCAAAGATCAAATGTACATTTAAGGTGGGAAATGAATCTTTTGACGCAGAGACACTTCTGGACACGGGGGCAGATGTGACGATCGTTCCCACCAAGGACTGGTTGTCACACTGGGCCTTGGAAAATGTGGCTGGACACGTCAAAGGTGTAGGGGGACTTCAATTGGCGAAACAATACAAGAGCCTGGTGCAAATTAAGGGGCCGAAAGGACAATTGGAGAGTCTGCGTTTTTTCGTTTTAGATTATGAGGAACCTTTGCTTGGAAGAGACCTCATGGCCCAGTGGGGGGGTCACAATTGACATTCCTGACCCCTCACAAAATTTTTGGGCTGCGGCCACTGAAAAGCGCCCGTACCCAAAGGCTGAATTGGAAGACTGATACACCAGTCTGGGTAGAGCAGTGGCCTCTCATCACCAAAAAATTGAAGGGGCTTCAGGAGCTAGTAGAGGAGCAATTGAAAAAAGGACACATAGAGGAGACCAACTCTCCTCGGAATTCCCCAGTCTTCGTCATCCGCAAGGCTGACAAGACTCGGTGGCGGCTCCTCCACAACCTCTGCCAAGTTAACAGCGTCATAGAAGATATGGGGTCTCTCCAGCCTGGGATGCCTTCCCCAACCATGCTCCCACGAAATTGGCAATTGGCTGTAATAGACATTAAGGATTGCTTTTTTCAAATTCCTTTGCACCCTGATGATGCCCCTCGTTTTGCTTTCTCCGTACCCTCTATCAACCAAGCGGCCTCAAGGAAGCGATATCACTGGAAGGTACTACCCCAGAGAATGAAAAATTCCCCAGTGACTTGTCAACAATATGTCGCTTGCTTGCTGTCCTGTGTTTGCACAGCGGCGGAGGGAGTAATCATCCATCATTATATGGATGACATACTCGTTTGCGCCCCAACTGATGATCTGCTGGCCTACGCGCTTGACCTCACAACGAATTTGTTGGTTGCTGCAGGTTTTGAGTTGCAGGACAGCAAGATTCAGAAGATGCCACCTTGGAGGTACCTGGGCCTGGAAATCAGTAGGCCGTCCACTGTACCGCAAAAATTGGACATCAGAACCAAAGTCAGGACTCTTGCGGATGTCCATCAGCTGTGTGGTGCCTTGAACTGGGTAAGACCTTGGCTGGGTCTGACCACCGAGGACCTAGCCCCTCTTTTCAATTTATTGAAAGGGGGACAGGAGCTTAGTTTTCCTAGGACACTTACCCTGAAGGCAGCCCTGGTGAAGGTACAGGAGGCAATGTCAACAAGACAGGCAAGCAGGTGTGACCCTGGTCTGCCATTCAATTTTATCATCATGGGAAAGCTGCCACACCTGCATGGTGTGATTTTCCAGTGGGACTCATCACACAAGTCACTGAAACAAGGTAGGAAGGGCCAAGGCAGAGGAGACCATCTTCTTATAATAGAATGAGTCTTCCTGAGTCACCACTGGCCCAAGAGAATGACATGGCCTCAAGAATTGATGGCTGAGCTAATCCGCAAAGCAAGAACACGGATCAGAGAATTGGCCGGCTGCGATTTCGCATGCATTCACATGCCAATTGGCTTGCAAATGGGCCAAATCACAAAACCAATGTTGGAGCACCTGCTTCAGGAGAATGAAGTGCTTCAGTTTTTTACATTCCCCTGGGAAAGTGGTTTCTTCCCCACCCAGGGACCCCTGGAACCCCTGTCATGTAGTCTGACCCTTCCTTCCCTTTCTGACCCCATTGGCTGTATGCCAGCTTTCCCCTCCCTCAGAAATCCTGAGAAAAGTCCCTGTCCCCCTGGGATCGCTCTCTCTCTCTTCGGACACCACCTAGAAATAAACATCGCTGCAGCAAAGGGTGAGAGCCTCTTTTGAATCCTTTTCCTGTCTCTTGAGATAATCCTCCTAGGCCTGAGAAGGACTGAGCTAGATTGGATTCCTTAAAGGGAATAAAGGAGGTTTATTCTACATCAGTTCACCCTAGACTCCTTTATGGGCCAAATTTCAATTCATCAGCCAGCCCACAAATTGTTTAATTCGAATGTAGAGTTTACATTGGCCTTGAAAAGTGTCAGCAGTAAAAAACCTCTAGAGGCTCTGACAGTTTTTACAGACACGTCCGGGAGGTCTCACAAGTCAGTCTTGACTTGGCAGGATCCCCAAACTCAGCAGTGGGAGACAGATATTGAGGAGGTGATGGAATCACCCCAAATTGCTGAGTTGGCCGCAGTCGTCAGAGCTTTTGAAAGATTCTCTGGACCATTCAATTTAGTCACCCACTCAGCTTGCATTGCAGGGGTGGTTTCTAGGGCAGATCAGGCTGTTGTACAAGAGGTGTCCAACACAGCTCTTTTTGAGTTGCTCTCAAAGCTAGTGAAGCTGGTCTCCCACCGAGAGCATCCATTTTATGTGATGCATACGTGATCGCACACCCATTTGCCAGGGTATATTGCTGAAGGGAACAGGAGGGCAGACGCTCTCTCTGCTCCTGCAGCAATTGCCCCACTGCTGAACATTTTCGAGCAGGTGAAGCTCAGCCACCAATTGTTTCATCAAAATGCACCAAGCCTCGTTTGGCGTTTTCACCTCACGCGCCAGCAGGCAAAGGCCATTGTGGCTTCATGTCCATCCTGCCAATCACACACAGTTCCCACACTGCAAGCAGGAGTCAGTCCTTGCAGCCTGGAGAGCTGCGAGGTTTGGCAAATGGACGTCACACATATCGCACAGTTTGGCAGACAAAAGTATGTGCATGTCTCTGTCGATACCTTCTCAGGTGCAGTCTTTGCCTCCGCCCACACAGGAGAGAAAGCACAAGATGTAATCAAACACCTGATACAGGCATTCTCTTTCATGGGCATCCCTAAGAGCCTGAAAACAGATAATGGCCCAGCGTACAAATCCAAGGAATTCTGCGACTTTCTGCAGCAATGGGGAGTGGAACACAAAACTGGCATCCCCCACTCCCCCACGGGCCAAGCAGTTGTAGAAAGGACCCATCGGGAGATCAAAAGGGTCCTTGCTCAGCAGCAACGGGTTCTAAAGATCGAACCTCCTTCAATTAGACTGGTCAGGGCTTTATATACCATCAATTTTTTAAATTGTACCTTTGAGGTTTTGAACCCACCAATCATGAAACACTTTGGATCAAATTCCGAGTTCGACCTTAAGAAAAAAGTCGCCAGTTTTGCTAAGGTCTCCAGAGTGAGGTCAGGTAGAGGGCCCATATGAGCTCGTCACGTGGGGGTGTGGGTATGCCTGTGTCTCTACACCCACAGGCTTGCAGTGGGTCCCTGCCAAATGGGTAAGACCATTTGTGAAGAAACAATCAGAAAGAGACAACGAGGTGTCACAAGTTGCCAGGGCGGTGTTTCGCCGAAAGAGAAAGACATTGTTTCAATTGACTCTCCCGGTTCTATGGGAATGGGAGGACCCCCTACCTTTCTCCTACTACCTGTATCGTTAAAGGTAATCATATTTGTTTCAAGTCTATTTTTCAGTTGTCAAGAACCTGATCCAGCCCCGGACTCTGTACATCATGTCCATCCTTCTGGTCACGTTGATCCTGATTCCGACCTCCTGGCTCAACACCAAGCCTGGATGGTCCTGCAGCCTAAGGCCAATGTGTGGACCACCTTGGCGAAGTCCCTCGGCCAGGACCACATATGCCTTAGCCAAGCCTCAGCCACCGATCCTCTGTCAACCTGTCTCGTGGGGATCCCTTTCCACCATTAAGAATTCCCGGAAGCCATGCTGCAAAACTCCATCAGGATAAGTAAATTGCAGGTTCTCGATGGTTCACATTCAATGGTAGTTATGGATCAGGGAACCATTCCTGATGTAAATCTGTTTGTCGGATGGCGCAATTTTATTACCAAATTAGAAAACCTTCAAGAAGAACCTTTGGAGATGAAACTCCTTGGTTCTTCAAAAGCACCCTTTTGTGTTCAATTTACATTTGTTCCCCCTCAAGAGCAATTAAAAGCCTTTACTAATGTTCTCCAATCGAACCAAGCATATAAGGCCAACCTGTGGTGTGAGCAGGTCGCCCACGTGAGAATGGCTTCCACCTTGCTTTATAGGCCCTTGTCACTTCCTAAGGGTAGTTTTTTAATTTGTGGGGATCGAGCATGGCCAGGCATCCCCTCTCACCTCGTAGGAGGTCCGTGCACCCACAGCAGGTTGGGCCTTTTCACCCCCAACAGAACCCAAATCAGGGATTGGAAAATTAAAAATAGCACACACAATTCGGCTATCCAAAAACGAGATCTGAAAGAATTAGATGCTGACTGTGACTCAGAAATTATTCATTGGAGTAAACCTAAAGGAGTCACAATCACTGTGTTTTTGCCCTGGGTTTCTATTGCTAAGGTGATGGGCAAATTGGCTCACGTTTAATGTTGGATGGCGAAACAGGCGAATTTGACTTCCAACACCCTGGCTGACCTTCAACAGGACGAGGAGATTACGAGACAGACCACTTTACAGAACAGAGCAGCCATAGACTACCTTTTGCTTCCCCATGGTCTCACTTGTGAGGAGTTTGAGGGGCTATGCTGCTTCAATCTAACATCAAAGGCTGAGGATGTGCACAAAACCATCACAAAGATGCGGGACATAGTTGGCGAAATTAAAAAGGAGACGACTGATTGGTTCAATGGACTTCTGCAGAGCTGGGGACTTTCGGGCTGGGTTGGGTCAATTATAAAAACTTGTCTGTTAATTTTATTCATTATTATAGTTGCCTTAATTACTATAGGTTTAGTTAGACACATGTTAAGCAGATTGATTTCGAATGTTACATCTACCCCCCATCCGTCCGTGAATCAAGTCAACCTCCCCGAAGATCCGGAGGAGATGGAAATGATGGACCTCCGAGATGTCGACGGGCAAGAATATCCACCCTACGAGCAGTGGCTGATCACACAGACAGGATTTGATGAACTGTACCCGGAGTCGGAATATCTGCCGCCTCTGCACCAGTTCTCATCATGTTAATAAAAACAAAAGGGGGAGATGTGGTGGTGTGGAATTAAGTTCATGGTAGGTTTGTACAGGTTGATTGTAGAATGGTATGTTACTTGTACCCCATTTTTCTCCTGTTGGTATTATCCTGCAATTCCCCAAGTCATATAGCTCTTCAGTTATTTGTCAATCTTTCCTCATGGTCTGTGTAAACCCCTCCCTGTTGTCCCTAATTGGTTTCTGTAATGTCACCCCATGTTCGTACCACCTCTTTAGTTGAAGCCCATTGGTTGTAACCTCCTTACCACACCCCATTTCACTGCTGTATAAAACGGCAGGTCAGAAGAGCCTAGGGGGCATAGTCTGAAGATCTGGCAGGTGGTAAGGAGGTCCCGTGGGACCCCCAAATAAATCTGTCGTTTTTACTGGACTGGCTCCTCCCTTCTTCTTCTCCGTCGTTGTCAGCATTCTCCACCGCCTCACACAGCCTCTCAGGACAAGAACTCACAGCGATCAGCCGGCTTGCGTGACTTGCCTAGCTGTACCCTTTAGCCTGCTGCGGTGTCTGAGCTAGCCGAGGCAGGCAGAGAGACTGAGTTCTCTTAAAGGCACCGCGAAATTTTTATGTAAATTTTGCAATTGATTAGAACTTTTTCTTGAGTAGAGAGGTCTTTGCTTTTTTCTATAAAACTTGTAACATAAAAAATTTGGTAATATGAAATATGAACTTTGAAAAACATGTAGACAGCTGGTTTTTTTTTTGAGATATGGCTTTTAGACTTTCCTATAATTTGATTTCTATTTTTTGGCATTAGGATTTTACTATATGGTTATGATATTTTAGATTTTCTTGAGCTATTTATAAAACAAATTGTTTTTAGGGTTGCATGAATTTTAAAAGGTTTTTAATTTAATTATAGAGATGAATTTATTAATTAGAGGGTTTTTTGTAGGATTTAAATGGGCAATTTATAAAAACTTTTGGATTGTGAATTAACTATTTCAATTAAAGATATGAGCAAGCAAAATATTTTTGCAGAATCCTTTCCTGTAAAGGAAAAATTATTTAGGAATTGACATTTATAATTAGTTTGGAATATAAATTTTTGGGCAAGTTACTACAACTTTACTTAATTGACAGAACAGAAAAGAAAAACTTTATGTTTTAGAATTATTTGGTGGTCTTTTTGAGATCTTGATGAAAAATTAACTTATAAAGTTCTGTGTTTCTTGTTAAAACTGCAAAATAAAAGAATAGGTTAGGGTTTTAAGTTATTTTGAGCTTCTTCTTTGGTGTATTCTTGTGGTGGTTTTTATGTGTGTCTTCTTTTGGACAAAGTCTACTTCGTATCTTGGTTGCTGAAATTGGACTGTTAGCTGTCTCTGTTCTGTTTTGTTAGAGGGTCTGAGGAGATGAGAAGCTGTCGCTGCTTCAGTCTGTTGTGTTTCGTCGCTGGCATCAAGGCTGGGGTTGGTTCTGAGGGTGCTGGTTTATTTTTCTGCTGGTACTTCTGCGCTGGGACTGGGGTTATTGTTTCACTGTTTTTGCTGGGTTTTGTTGCTCCAGGCACGGCTCTTCACGTGGGCTGATGTTTGTCTCTCTCGCTGGGCACAGCAGGCATTGGGGAAGGGAGCTCCTATGCACCGGGAGCAGCACCATTGGTGTGGCTCGGCTCTGCTTTGCCTCACTGTTCTCTTTTGCTCTCTGCTAGTGATTTTTACTGTTTTCTGTGTGTCTCTCGCTGTTTGAGGCAACAGAGAGACTGCAGGATCTGTGAAAGCTGTTGATGTAATTTGGACTTGGGTTTTGTTTTACTTCTGGCTCAATGGCGGCTGCTGTGATGGGTGCAGTGCAGGTTTTTAGATGCTGGCTGTGGTTTCCACAGTTACCTGATCTGGGGGCGTGTTTGTCTGAGCTGAGGGTGGTGACAGAGGATGGGGCCGTGAGCACAGCCCATGAAAGGGGAGTGGTCTTGTGGCTGATAGGGAGGGACTCTGTGACATGTGGGACTGGGCGTGCCTTGCAAGGCACAGCTGGATGGTACCACCCACAAAGAGGAAAACTTGTGCTGAGACATTATTGCTCCGGGACAACGTGGCTTCTCACAAAGGAAATATTTTTTTGGCGTGTTTTTTAAATTTCTGCTCAGCACTTTCTGAATTTGCTTTTCTGTTTATGATTATTGGAAGGAGAAAAACAGGAATACAAAGGAATTGGAAGGATGGAGGGAACGGGAACGTTGCTAGTATGGCCAGTATTAGCTTAGTTTCCATGCTGGGGGAGAAGGAGAGGGGAAAAAGCAGTTCGGGACTTTCTGGACAGGTCTTGGTCTGCTTTTCAGGGTCAGCATAAGGAACACAACTGCTTTTTGGTATTACAGAATCAAAGCATGCTTTTTTTCTTCTACTTGATTGGAGCTCTGGTTTTCTTACATTTTAGTTTGCTTTGCTCCGTTTTTCTGCTACTTTTAAAGGTATGTTACAACTCGTCTTGCAAGGTTTTTTTCACTTTTTTGTATAAGTTTTTCTGCTTTCAGGTTTTTTATAGACTTATTTTACAAGTCTTTCAAGGTATTTCTTTTCTCAAATTAAAGTCTTAAATTGCTTAATTATAATCAAAATAAAAATAAAGTCTCGCTTAACTACTAAACTGCTGGGTCTCTATCTCACTCACCAAACTTGGCTTGCTGTGCTATTTCAGCTCCCTTGGTTTGTCCCTGATCCCTGTGGTCACACGGTGTTTGTTTTTTTCTTGCTGATTTCAGCTCTGCCAATCTGTGTAGCTTCTCCTTTGAGGAGATTTGCTTGCATTCCTGGATCGGTGATCTGGCTATGATCCCTTCTCACTGGTATGGGGATTCGGTCTAAAAACTCCCTCTTAGCTTTTAGACCCACAATGTAGTTTTTTTCATTACCAAAAAAACACTACGAGCTCGCTTTAAAAACGAAAACCAAGGGCAGAACGGCCTAGCTGACTGAGGGCTGGTCAGCAAAAACTCGAATCAGGCATCCTAATATAAGATGTCCCTGTTCGGGCACCACGTATTGGGATGCACTTCCAAAGCCTAATCGCTGTCTCTGTGCTGGTACTGAGCCAGTTACAATGAGCAGGCTATAGAAAATTCTAGTTTAACTTCCTTGTATGTTCCAAGGTAAGCTGAAACTCTTTCTCTTATATAGAAACACCTGTTTGGGTGTAAGAATGCACTGTTACATAAATTGTTTTGACATTGCAGCTTTGATATTTTTATGAGGAGCAAAAAATTCTTGTGTACAAGGATACCAGAAGAAAGTGAAAGAAAAAAATTATTTATGATGTTTTTGCCTCTAACACATGAATGGAAGAGGTTTGATATGCATTGCCACAAGAGCTCTTTAGACCAGAGCACTTTAGAGTCAGAAAGAAACAGTATAATGTTAAGTAAAACAAAAAATGCACTGCAACAATGTTAAGCTTAATTTTCACAGATACATTGGAAAAAATGGACTTTTTATTTACCTTCTTGGATTTTGCATGTACTATCCATACCTATCACCTACCTGAGTGTTGTAGTTTAAATTTATGGGGGGGTCCCCGGGGAGGGTCCCCCGGGAGACCCCCGGGGTCCTTTGGGGTCGTGGGTGTTCCCGTGCTGGCAGGCAAAGAGACTTCAGATGCCGGTGGGGTGCTGATGAGGTGAGGGTTTATTCACTGAGGGAGAGGGGAAGGGAAGGGGGAAGGGAGGAGAGGGAAAGGGAGCATCAGGTGGCCTCCAGGGGTAGAGGGGCAAAGAGGGCAGAGCCTTCTGCCTTAGCATTCTTATCACAGAGGTTCAAAGGGGCGCGGTAACATTCTCCAGCCAATGAGGTTACAGATAACTTGATACTGCAAGGAGGGTACAGACTTGGGATAAACCATACATTTTCCAGGGGTGAGCTAGAGCAAACCATTTCCATAAAATGCAATCCCACACCTGAGTATCCATCCACCTATGAGCTGCACAGGAGACTTATTTCTAGTAATGACTGGAATCCTGGTAAGTCCAAGGCCAGAATTTTGGAACAGTAGTTTGTATCAGCCCAAACAATAATGAAAGTGGCTGTTCGGCCATGAGAGGCTTCAGCCGTTTTATTTTCATTTCTTTGCCCATGGCTCTGTTGTTCCAGCATCAGTTTATTGGAGCTGCCATAAATCCTGTCTTTTTTACTGAAAGACACATTGTCACTTTGATGATTGATGTCACCTCTCAGTCAGAAAGTACAAAACCTTCCACTACAGTAGAACATCATTTGCATGTCTGTTAAACAACAGATTAATTAAATCTGTAGTTTTAAAAAATTCTGGTTTAGCAGTCATTTTTGAGAGAAAGGCGTATCTCAGAGACAAAATCCAAATTCCTTCTGGATTTCAATCAGAATTGTCCATCATAGACCAAAAAAAATCTTGTGTATTCCTAGGATCAGGCAGAGACCCCAATAT
The DNA here is from genome assembly GCF_021018805.1 of Prinia subflava. Lineage (NCBI taxonomy): Eukaryota > Metazoa > Chordata > Aves > Passeriformes > Cisticolidae > Prinia > Prinia subflava. The sequence continues at coordinate 7,267,828 of NW_026960606.1, forward strand.
TTTAAGTCACCGTGCAGCAAGAATTTATGAAAGCAGGCCAAATACACCCATCTGGCTCCAATTTTAATCATAGTTAAGATTTCTCTTTATCTTTCATTCTAATTTTGTTTCAAAATGACAGCACTTCACAAGGTGATAGAGTGAACATTACTGGTCTTAAGACAGAATCCTATTCTTCAGCATCAAAGATCTTTCAAACATCAAGCAGATGACTGAAGCAGTTACTAAAAATATCCTGTCTATAAGAAAGGTTTATTAAGATTTCCTACCCTGAAAAGGTTCTGTGTGCATATACACACCATTAAGGTCATTTAACTTGCTATTTTTACCAGAAATCCAGTTGCAATCAGCAAATTGCAACAGCAGGAGGGAAGTTCTGTGTAAGTGATAAACACAAGATAAATACTAAGAACAGGAGGCAGAGAAACTGCATTTAAGACCATCCCTGGCAGCAAACCCCACACCAGACTAAGCAGCATCAGAATCAGTGACTGCAGTGCTTTAAGAGTTTTCTTTTTTCCCCCCACTGTGCTCCCTTTCAGCTGCTGTTGGATCTTCCACCAGAACCACTCTTGGGATTTACTCCACTGAAGTGCAGCAGGAATTTAGTACCTGTGCTCTTCAGACACATTTTCCTTTACTGCTCTGAGCTTCTGAGAGGTTTTCCCTTTCCTAAATTTCAAAGACAGAAACTTAGGAAGTTGTTGGGGCTTTTTGAAAAAGTGAAAGAAAAAAAGGTCTCAGACTAGGTGAATAAAGTACTTATGGATGGCATGCAATATATAAATGAATATGTATACATCTCTCAAAAGATAGAAGCTACCCATAGAGAACACAATGGTCATTGCTTTCTCTGAGGCTCAGAAATGCTATTTTCAAAATCAGACATAATTCCAGTTTTAAAAAGAAATCTCCTATCTAAAATCTATAAGCTTCACAAAACTGTCCTACTGCCTTGAAAATTAAGCCACTTAAAATACATGGACCATGCACTGCTGTATTTCAGCAGTATTTTTCTCAAATTCATTAAACAGCAAGCAATTCAGTTTAAACAGAGAAGCAAAAAAATTTATCAGTTAATTTTCAACAACACCTTTTATATGGATCCATATACCCGTATACAAGCACGTGATTGTACACTCAATAGGGATTTATATACACACAAAATTTCTATAGAAAACCAGAGTTAATTATTGTTTTAATAGCATTTTATATATTTAAGCAGTCCTCATCCTAAGATTTTGAAACACAGTTCAAGCACTAATGAGTGCATTGTAGGATACTCCTCATGCATTTAATGCAGTGTTGAATTTTGGAGGGCGTTCCATCTTACACACACTTTCATACCACAGGGCAGTCCCTTCACTGAAGTTTAACAGCCCAGAACATTGCAAGTGGAATAATCTCCAGGATTTTGGGAGGGGAAATTGAGTAAATCAAGGTGCTGGCTATCCAAATAATATGAATTTAATTTTCATTCAGCATACCAGTATGAGCTGCAAATTAACTATAAATAACTTACTCCTGACCAGGAATGCTAGTGTGCAATTTTTCTAACTATTCCTTCATAAGTAAACTTCTGTTTATTGTTCAGAGCCAGCAGGTCACGGTCTGACTGACAGATTTTTGGGGAGAGTTGCAGAGATAACAGCACAGTTTGTAAATGTGACCAGTTAGAAGAAGGTTGAGGAAATCCAGCCTACCATGAGTGGGGTTTTTTTCCCTTCTCTTCACGCCTGTGGCTCTGCTCCTCTTATACTCAGAGCTCCCGGGGTGCCTTTCCCCTTCAGTCAGGGTGTAGTATTTCCCACTCTCGTGCTCCAGGAAATAGTTTGGAGACTCAGAGCCTTTCATCCCAGACTTTCCAAATTTGCTGATGTCATCACAAGACATTATTCCAATTTCATCCCTAAAACCAGAAGATGATGGAGAAATGAACCATTTAAGGTAAACTTCCAGCATGCAACTGCCTCCCCCAAATGCTACAAATAAAAAGTCTTGCAATTGAAATGCTGTGTGGGAGAACTTTATAAGTGAGGAAATTCAACAAATGTAAATTACCAAAACCATCATTAGGTGCCACTTTAATTGTGAGATAAACATTCAGGAGTTTTCTAGGATCTGAAGGAGAACATAAGGAATTGTTTTAATATGAGCAGACAAGGGTTTCCCTTGCAGAAATGCTTGAGAATAAGATGGTAGACACATAAAAGGAAATCAAACTAATTGATTTAAATACTTCTTTAAATACTTTCTTGATTTAGGACTAAAGCCAGGTTTTGCTTAGCTAAGTGAAAGTTAAGTCACTTAAAACAATGATATGATGCTAAATGTATTTTTAGCTCTTAATTTTATTAATTATTTGATGGTGGGGCTGTTCATTTTTGTTCTGTTTTATTAATCTAATGACATCAAAGTGTAAAATTTTATTTTTTGAAACCTCAAATCCCTTAGGACATAAATACCTGGGGCCATAAAGTCCTGATGTAGGGGAGAGAATGAAAACATCCTGGAGTGCAGAGTTGTCCATTTTTGAGGACATGCTCATCGTACTTGTTGGGGTTGTAGAGCTGCTTGTGGGGCCGGTCAGAATCACAGGCTGTAAAAAACCAAAAGGCACATGAAGAATAAATTATTATTTCCTGTGCTATGAGAAACAACAAAATCGGTGTGCACAATTTTAGGAATTTTGACCCCTTTTTTGGATTAGCCATTTTTAATAATTTCTGAAGTTTCTTCCAAAAAGGTATCTAGTGAAACTATGGACTTCAAGACTAGTTATGAATGAAACTGATAAACAACCATTAAATTAATTTAAAAGCCACCTCAAGGGAAAATCTGAGACTCAATCAAAGTATGATCTTTAATTAATGCAGAAAGTCAATTATCTGAGGGGAAAGGACACTATGAAATGCCATTAATACAGAAGTTAATTACAGAACTCTGGAATATTTGTACTGTATGAAATGATCATGTTGGTTTCAGTGGAAGATTTATTGTTAACAAGGACAGAATATCTTGATTTTTTTGAGAAAGCAGAATTCATTGTCCTTTGGCTTTATAGCCATAGTGATACAAATACGTGTTCTACGGTAAATAACAAATATAAGTTAACCTGAACAATAGATAAATATCCTTTGAGATTTTTACTTTATAAACTTTTACATGACATTGAACACAATTTTTTTGATTCAGATGTCATAGAGAAGCTCAAGTCAATGGCCTGCAAGGACTAGAAGGATGATAACCAAATATGCTGTGCAGGATACAGAGATATAAACAAAGAATATTTTTCAACCAAGGTTCAGTCTGTGTCGATACTCAAGAAACAGAAAATATTTTTATTTATAAAAGTTATGCTTAGATACAACCAGTTTTCTATAGGTGGAAGGAAAACCCAGTGACTCAAAATTTGGATGACAGCTATAAACACCAATCTTTTTCTAAATAAAAGGTTTTCTGTCCTCTAGAGGTAAACACAAATATTTTTTATGTAATTCAAAAAGTAAAAGCAGTCCTAAATACCAAAAAATGATGTTTTTTCATAAGAAAGTCAGTCTGCAAATGGGTCAAAATTGTATTAGTTCTCTATGCTTATTGTTAAACTAAATAATAATGGTGTAATTGTTTTGAATCAATTAGTTGTGACAGGAAGGATTATTTCAATTTGAAAAGTTTTCCAAATAAAAAGAAAAAAATACAGTAAATGTTGTATTTTATTTGAATGAAGTTGTAGTGTGCACAGCACTATTTGCCATTACAAAGGAAAAAAAACCACATTTTGTCCTGAGTGGGAAAATAATTAGAGTTTAAAAATTCACATAATCTTCTATCACATAATGTCAGCCAGAGACAAAAGGGGAAAATGGTGTCACAAATCTCACTGAAAGATAATGGAGCACAGAACTGACAAATGAAAACTCTGCTGTTGTTAACAAGGGAAATCCTCTAAAGACTACTACGACAAGGCCAAGTAATAGATTTTATGAGACCTCACAGATTCTGTATCATCAAAAATTCATAAATTACCTATGTGGTATAATTTTAAACTTAATTATTGTAGAAAACATCAACAATCTCTATAAGTACCTTAAGCAACAATAGAAAACACAACAACTTTTATTTAAAACTTCCTGCTGTGCACCAACCTGAGGTAACAAATATGATTTCAAGTTCTTAAATCCTATTTCCTTTTTGCCTTCCCTAATTATGAACTGCTTTTGTTTTGGTTGTTGGGTTTTTTTTGCCAGCACTAAATCTGAATGGAAAAATTGCTTCACATGTGGACACATCAATATATGGAGTTTACCGTGAAAATAGCACATGCAGAGAAATATGTATGGATCTGGACCTTGAACATGTCATGAAATACAACACACCCATATGTTATGCCTTTTTTGTGACAGTCTGACTTTTGATGAACTGTTTCTCTCTTAATCTGCTTTCACAGAGGTATTTTCCTGCAGCTTGTTGCTGTTTGGTTGTTCCCTATCCTGCTTTTGTCTTGGTGGAAACCCTTCTGTGGAAGGTGGAACCCTTTTTGATGGAATCCTCTCTGTGCTGTGTTCTCTGCTTATCCCCAAAGCCTGTTCTGCAAGACCCAGTTCAATCCATGAGCAGCAAAAAACTCCAGAACAACCAACAAACCAACCCCGAAATTCTCCTACCAATTCGACACATGGAACTGCTCTAGAGTCTCAAAACTGCCAAAGTCAACGAAAGGCAAAGACACTGAAGCCAACAGGAGAGGGAAGTGAGCTCACTGCTTCCAGCAGCAACAAGCTGTTGTGTCAGCTGTCCAGGAAGCATAGGCTTTAGTGGCATCTTGAAATTTAATCAGGCTGCTTCCGAGTCATTACTGACAATAATAAATAATACCAGATCCAGATGAGAGCTGCAGGAAACAGGCAAACCCAAAACCTGCATCCTGAAATGGATCCAGGTCAGAACACTTGAGCTTATCTCTGTGGCAGGAAGAATAAAAGATCTAAAATTGGTTTTCTACACCTCATAACAGAATCTACTCTTAAGAAGTAACACTAGCAGGGCTGTACATACATCCTGTGCCATACATGCAGTATATACAGCACACACTGTTCCCTCTGACACAGCCAGAGCCAGTGCTGCCCATGAACTATGATTATTTAATGTACAAATATAAAGAGAGGATCTCTCTGGAAGCCCTATGCAATTGCAATTTCCATTTGGCTGCCCCTGGAGGCTCCATCTGCAGTTCACAAGTAGATACATGAGCATCTTGCCAGAGCAAAGGATGTTATTCCTGCAGCATTATGACAGAAAAATCCCCTCTGGGTGTCACAAGGCCCTGTTCCTCTCCCCCAGGGGCAGTCACAGAGAAAGAAAGGTGGCCCTATATCCCACTGCCAGCAGCCCTGGGCTGCAAGGATTACACAAACTCCTTAAGTGAAGACACTGTGTAGGATTCAGGCACTCTGAGAAATGAAAGATTTAGAAAATGCCAGGCAGGGAGGAAATCTGCCTGGATAAGCTTGAAGTGTTTTGTTTCATTAATTTAAAAACCATTCAGAAACACATTCATGTATTGTGTGAACCAAACAAAAAAGCTCTGAGAAACTTCCACATTATGGAAGTGCATCAACTTCTTACAGGATGTTAAATGGCATTAAAGACAACCATCAGTAGTTACTGACGTACTGGCAAACCTTTCCTTAAAAAATGACATTTTGAGTTCAGTGTTTCAGCCAGTTTTTCCTGCTGTAGGAAGGAGCAGCTGTGATATTCACAATTGTCTTTTTTTTTTTTTTCTTCAAGAAATGAGTACACAGAAAATACCAGAGGTACACAGAAAATACCAGAGGTTCTATTATAAAAATTCCAACTGCATGAGAGGTGTGCAACAGAAGCAGAGTTCTGGAATTTAATGGATCTGACACACTTGATTACAAACAAGTAGTTGACAGACTGTGAAATAATGGAAACAGGGAGGCACCGCTGTCTCTGCCAGGCAGAGCAGCCACTGAAACTTGCTCTTCATAAAACTATCTGTAAATGTTCTTTCCTTGTCTGGAGTCCTGTGGCTCCCAAACTCACCAAAACATGGAGAAAACAATCTGATCATTGCCACACTTATTTATCTCAGCACTCTGCTTTAGAGGAGTTTGGGACAGGCTCCTGTTCCTTTCACTTCCAGTGTTTTCTCTTGAATAAAGGATTTACCATGACACTGCAGCATTGCAGCAGCCACCTTACCTGCAGTGCCAGAGGCTTCCACCTCACATTCTTCAGAAGGGCAGGAGCAGAAACCAGGGTATTCTGAGGACCTTTTTTCAAGGTTAAAATCACTCCATTTGGGTCTTCCCACAGTGCATTTACTAGGTTCTTTAACTGCCAGCCAACCTAAGGAAAAAGTCCATAAGTGAAGTTTGAAAGCTTTCCATTTAACTTGAAATGTGAAGGAAATGTTCTGTTAACCAACAAGGTCTATTACAACTTGCTCCTTGCAAACATAAGCAGTTTTTATAAACTCTGTGGGATTGAAATCATGCTGCCACAGTTGGATTTTTTTTTCCTTTAGCCCTGTTCCTGAACAAAATAAGGCAGAAGTGAACACTGTTACCCTTTCAATAACTTGTGAGATCGCTGAACATTTTAAATCGGAAGATGAGGTCTAGAAGTCATGAAATCATTTCAATCTGGGTTCTGAGTTGCAACAGTGAATGCTGAGGAGCAAGCCAGACTCTGCTGGAACAACATATGTAGCATGTATGTAAGAGCTGTAAGACCCTGACTGGAGATAAATCATTTATTGATTTATCTGTACAGCCCCTGGACAGAGCTGAGTCTCCAAGTTACTGTAAATTGCAAACAGAGCCATTAAAAAAGGACATCACTGGTACTGTAAGGATGTGCCACTCAGAAAAAAACTACTTTGAGACATTTCTTAATCGTCTCGATTATTTAAATAGGAATTTACAAATTATTTATACACAAACCCAGAAAATTTATTTTTAGGGCTTTTCTCTTTCCTCTGCCTTTTCTGTCCCAGTCAGAGCAGATTTTTAGAGCAGTAGTACCTGGCCATGGTAAAGACCTGCCATAAATGTTGTGGCTGCCACAAATCTGAGCAGACCTGCACCGAGCAGGAATTAGAATGCTGTGTCCATACAGCAATTCTCAGACACAACCTTCCCAAGGCAATCGCATCAGCCATCAAATGAACTTGTGGAATGAAAAGCTTAGTGAATTCCAGAACAGGAACGGGACCAATACACGCAAGCAGTAAAAATTTTTATACTGGCCATGTTTGACTTGTCAGAGCTCACTAATAACTTTTTAATCATAATTTCTCTTCTGACCAAAGTGTGAATTCCCACTGCTATTAAAAAACAGGAAAATAAATTATTTAGGTGCTCAGACACAGAGCAGTCTACACTCACCCCCTTGTTATATCAGGTGGAGTTTATAATTACTTCCTCTTAGAGGAAGATAATATCTGATTACACAAAAAGGTGAAGGGAAAATAATAGAAGACAACCTCCAAGAGATTGGAACTAAAATCCTCTTCTAAGGGCTGAAGAGAATTTGGGATACCGACTGTAAGTTTCCAAGCTGCCCCCACAGTGATCCAAAGCCAGGATCCCACTGTGAACATCCACCTGGGACAAAACTGCAAGATGTGTCAGAATTCCAAAAAGGATTTTAAAAGCTTTTAAAAGTTCTGTTCTATTTTTAATGCTGCAGTTCTATTGAAAACTTTCTAAAAAATGCACTGGTCACAGGAAACCAGAAAACAGCAGTAGTTGTAAATAGGTCACATCCAAACAAATGCAAAGATGGCAGCTTTCAACCCAAAAACTCCAGTTTGGGCTGTGTTTATAAAAGGACAGAGGCCATATATTTTTTTCTCTTTTACTCAATTATAGAAATCAAATGGAACTCTCTTTGATTTTTATAGATTGATGTAATTTTCAGATTGCCAAAATCTTTAGAGTTCTGTGGGCTCCTTTTAGAAAAGAATGATAAATAATTAAGTTAACGATAAACTATTCCAATGAGAACCTTAATGACAACACCATCAACATCTATCAGAGAACTGGCTGCAGTCATTACTACTGGCTGATGATAAAATGCTCTCAGGAATTTGGACAAGTTATTATAAATTGTATTACTAAAAATATCTTTGAAAAAAGAGTAGTTGTTACAATGGATTAAAAATTTTAGTTGAAAATCAGTCCTTGAGTCAGATTTTGACATTAAGTCCTAAAGAATCAGTCTTTAAAGCAATTACTGACTTCTAGCTCTGGTAAAATGCATTCTCCAGAAAGGTATTTTGGTCTTTTAAGATTTTTAGCACATATAGTCAAAATCTATTTCTACAAAAGGAGTTAAGCTATTTCAGCAAGGAAAGTTAAATTAAAATTAGAATAATGAAGAAATAAAAGACCAATGTGATCCTTTTTATTTTCCTCCATAAATGAAAATGGATGGTAATTTAGATGCTAAAGATGGAAGAAACCCAGAAGAGTGCAAAAGAATTCGTTCAAAATGGTCAGAGACAGGTAGACTTTTGAAATTTTTGTAGTTTACATTTAAAATTGCCACAATCATTAATTTTTTATTTGTACATCCTCAGCATGGAAAGAAGAGTTCCAGGTAAAAAGAAACCTGTGGACTACTGTCTATATTAAAGGATTTGTTAGTTTTCTCATAGAAACTATGTGGTGGAAAATTAGGAATATAGGAACTTTAAAAATAATAGTTCCAAAAATATTAATTGCTAAAATAATTAGTTCCTTTACCAGGAAATTCCACAATGCTGAGGTAATTTTGTAGACACAAACCTGATGATTTTGTAGCTGGGACTCTTTAACTAATATGTTCAGAAAAACATGAAAAAACATAACCCACTTTAACAGAAAAGCAGTGTTCTTTATATCTTCTTTAGACTCTCCTCATAATGACTTTGATCCTTCTCATTCAGATCAGGATTTGCATGAATGGGATTTGGAATGCATACTACCAGCAGTAGGGATTTCAACATTGTTATAAATCCAGACTCAGTTCATGCTGGAAAAGCACCTTTTCTCCCTTTTTAAAATAAAGTCTACCTGCCTGGGGATGACTCACTGCAGAACTGTAGGAAAAAATTGTACAAAACATTCCAAATGCTACAGATGCAGACAAAAAAAAAAAAAAAAAAAAAAAAAAAATCAGTGCATTTTTGGGTGTCTGCAGAGGCATGAAGTGCATGATATATTTGTCTATCAAAAGGAACTGAGAAAACAGCTGAGCTGTTGAACATGGTAATGTTTATCAGAAGATTCCAGTGGTCTGAACCTCCACAGCAGTTACTGGCCTCCCTGCCAATTTCTTCCAAACACATTATACCTTTTTGTTATGGTAGGAATTTCAAAGTAAAATTTAGCTCAGATGGTGGAACTGGGGTTGGACAGGGGAGAGAGGCATCTGCTCCTTTCTCTGCTTTCCCTGAAAATTCTGGGGACAAGGCAGGAATGGGCTTCCTCAGTTCCTTCACTGCCTTACCAAACCCTATCAGGACTCTGAAAAATGGAAAAGTTTTAAGAAATACAGAACCACTGAGTGCACCTCACAGAAGGAAGGGAGGTCACACCTTAATTTGCTGGGGGGACTTGTGCCTGTTCTGTTCATTGGATCACCTGCCAGCTTTTCTGTTACCTGCGGTGGGGAGACACGGAGCAATAACTAACAGGAATTTAAAAGCTCCCTTGTCAGGCATTTGGTCTGGAAATCAGTTGTGCCAAGTATTTTCTAAATATTTATATCTCACTATATTGCACACCACCTGAAAACAAGTAACTCTCCTCTGACTGCAGCAACCCCTCACAGGAACCAGAACAGATGTTTCCCCTCATGACTTTTCAAATACATAAGCAAAGCCATCTGGATATTTGCTTGAACCTGCAAAGTTTGACCTCTCTTCATATTTGCATTAAAAAAAAAAAAAAACAACACACCAGCTTATGTAAACCCAACTTTTTCTAAGGAAACAGACTATCATCTTTTCATATTTTAGGCAATTCACTTTGCCTCATTAAGGAATTAATCAAGGGAGCTGGTTTGATTAACATGGAAATCAGAAATTATTATTAGACAAAAATGTGCTGGAAGATCATAAGATTGTTTTCTGTCACTGAATGGGAAGCTCGTCATTAACACCTGTAGCTGATTCACTCTCATTAATATTCAAGCTGCTCCTAACAATAATTGATGATGGAAAACCAAATGTTCTCCCATTAGCTTCCATAGTTATTTTCATTAACTAACAGAGAAACACAACTAGAATCCAAGAAGCACCAAGACCTACTACTGGAAGAGAGGCTTTACTGAGCCTTTCTGAAAGGCAGAATCTGGAGAATAAGTAACATGTGGCACTTTTTTTTGGAACAGAAGGACATCTTTTGGGGAAAGAAGTTCAAATTCTCATTATATCTTTTGTCCTTCCCCCCCGCCCCCCCTCGCTTGCATTTCCCCACACAGAGTGTGCTGAAACACAGATGGTGTGACCTGGCACTACATTTACAGAATTACCTCTGCCTTAAATGAGCTCTCATTAGGACTCATATTTACAATTCAGCAAACAGACACCAAGAGTATTAATTTAATTACTGTCTTCACACAAATAAATTAGTGCTGAAATGATTTCATTGTGCCAGGGTCTTGACACAATTTCAAGCATGTAATTTGACAATGAACAGTATGAAAGGGCACTAGGCTGCTGATCGTGTATTTAGAATCAAAGTATATTTGGGGTTTGAAGGGACATTTAAAGGTCATTTAGTCCAGTCCCTCCTCCCAGGAGCAAGGACATTCTCAAGTGGGTTGCTCAGAGTCCTGTCCAGCCTGGCCTTGGACACTTCCTGGGAAGGTACAGCCACAGTATCTCTGGGTAACCTGTGCCTGTGTTTCACTGCAAAAAAATGTCTTCCTTATATCTGGTCCAAATCTCCCCTCTTTCAGTTTAAAGTTGTTGACCCTCTACAACAGACCCTACTAAAAATCTGTCCCCATCTTTCTTCTGTGACCTTGAAAGCACAGGATCCATCATTCCAAAGAACAACCTCGAGTGTGAAAATTCAACTACTTCAGTTGAAACCAGCAGCTGTTTCAAAAGAATAGAAGAAATATGTAACACAACAGATTTATTACAGATATTTCTGTGGCCCCTTGCTCTGGCATAGCAGTGTTTTATACCTTAAGGAACTGTTTCTCTTTCTGGTCTTTATTGCCTCTGTCTGTGGAGAAAGAGGAATTCTGTCTCATCCCCAGCTGGCTGAGATAACCAAACTGAAATTCTTAAATAATTTCTTTTCCTATGAGACAGATGACACATTCTTCTTTTTACCTACTACATTTCTTTAATGCTCCTATCTAACTTAACACCTTTGATAGCTGTAAATGACCTGAAGATCACACAGTATTTCAGTCAAGATAATACTAATGTCAAGACAATGGTATCCAAACTCAGTTTCTCCTGGAAACCTGCTCCAGATTAATTCCAAGTTCATCTTTGCCATTTTCAGTCACAGCTGGGATTAATTACTACATTCTGACTCCTGGAGTCTTGCAAGGTGCTCCTGAGCAATATCGAGCTTTCAACAGGAATTACTAAAAGCCTTATTATTGCTCTCTGTCCTATGAAATAGCCATCAAATCCTAATCCTTACCAGAAAAAAAAAAAAAAAACAAACCCAAAAACCAAAAAGACAGAGAAATTCAGTTTTCCCTTGTTTACACACCACTTCTCTATCCAGAAGTATACAAAATATTTTACAGGTGGTCAGGTAGATGAATTAATATTTATTCGATCTTCAAAATTTTCATTGTCTGAAAAAACTACCCAAAAAGGAACATTAACACAATTTAATTTTCATAATTTTCTGCTGAAAAAGAACTACAGTATAAAATGTACTATTTCAACTAAGCAGCAGAAAATATACGACCTAAGGAGTAATTGTTAATTTTGCAAACAAAGAAGTGCTACAGTGTCATCTTTAGTACTTCTGTATAATTTTATCAGAGAGGAAGTAAAAATCTACAAGACACTGGCAGAATCAGTGCCTGTTGCTATTGCAGGGAAAAATAAAGAGTTAGGGTGGCAGTAATTTAGAATTAATAACTTATTCTTAAAGTTTCTTATGCTGTTTTATTAAAATCTTATAAGCAAGAAGAACAAGCAGAAAAGCAAATAAGGAAATTGGATAATGATTCAATGATCTTAACAGCCAGTGGTGAATCACCTGCTTTAATTAATTTCTTGCTTAAAGTACTATTATTTTTTCTTTGATCTTTGTAATTGTATTACAGTGTTCCTTGGTTAGACCAGATTCCATGTGGAAAGGCTTTTATTTCTCCCTTTTTCAGTTGTTGCATTACATAATTTGAAAACAGCTCTCCTTTAATACCTTCTTGTTGCCATGAGTTTTTCCTGGTTTGCTGAGCGTTCATATTAAAGGAGAAATGTGCAGTTTCTCAAGCCGGTGAATTGTAAACACAGGACCATGTTTTGTAAATATTGGCAATGTTATGAATTCCTTCTCCAAGAGAAGGGGAGGTTGAATGACAGCCTCCTGGACCAATGTGGCAGGAGAGGTGGCGATACCCTTCTCCAATCCATGGTCACCTTGCCACAGGTATATAATGGCAAAATAAACTAAGGGGCAGGTCTTCTGCCCTGCTGCTGTTGTTGCACCCAGATCTGTGTCTCCAGCCTGTTTTTCCTGGTTAGGCCTCCACGGTGATACCTTCTGAACACTTTTTAACTCTCATCTCCATTGAAAAGCTATTGGAAAAGTCAAGTAACACTTTAAAAAGTTGTGACCATTCCGTGAGGAGTCTTTTTGGTGCCCAACCACTCTCTGTGAGGAGAAGATTTTCCTGAAATCCAACCTAATGCTCCGCTGGAACAGCTCCGGGCTCGGTAGTCCCATTTTACTCCTTCAGCACCACAGTTCTGCCCTACCCACGAGTGAATCCTTGCCCTGGGCAGCTCCATAACTCCCTGTGAAAAATGCAGAGTGCTACAGTTGGGAATTTAAAGAGGATACTGAGGAGGGTCATGCATTAGGATGATAAACTGGAAGTGCTCAAATTATCCACCTTCTTAAAAATAAAGTGATGAGCTAATTTGATTGCATCCTGAAAATACCTGAAAGAGAAACCTGCTCTCCAATTTAAGAGATAAAAATACATCAAAATCAAAGGACTGGAAGCTTGTGCCAGGCAAATATAGACTACAAATAAAATTACTTTTCCCCCCCAACAATGAGAATAATTAATTACCGGAGCAATTTATTACAGGTTGTGGGACCATCAATGAAAGTTTTAAAACTCAAATTATCATATTAAATGAATATGAATTTATCTATAAAATACACTGGCCTAGTTCAGTCAAAATCAGGATAAATGGTGCCAGTAGTCAGCTATAAGAAACTGCTAAAAGAGATCCATACTTTCTCTGCTCAGGGAAGTATTTCCAGCAGTAGTGGGACAAAATGACATTTTCTAATCATCTTCAGAACAGGTTCTTCCAAACACATTGTGTTGAAGGGGATTTATATTTGATATAATAGAAAATATTGGTACCAAAATGCTACTGAAACATCAATCTTAAACAAATGTCTTGGTGTCTTAGTTTGGAAAGACAGGTGTCTGCCAGGGAAAAGCTGGAGCTTCCCTTGGAATGGCAAATGTAAGTCCCCTCCCTCTGAATTATTATAATTTTGAAATTAAGGGGCTTTCAGGCAAAGATAAACAGTTCTTTACTAGGAATATTAAAAATGTAGTAGTACAAAAAAAAAGCAAATGAACAAAGAAGAAACACTGAGTCAGAACACGACCTGACACCCTGTTGGTCAGGGTGTTGGTAGCAGTCCAATTAAGTGCTCCTGGAGTGACAGATGTGGTTCTGTTGGAGTGGAGATGATCCTGTAGAAGGGTCTAGTGGTGGCAAGATGGGTCCAGTCTTCTTCTGGGAATCCAGTGGAAACAGGCTGTCCTGGTGTTCTGGATCTCAGATTTTATCCAGGTAGGAATGCTGGGCTCCTCCCACTGGGTGGAGCATCTCCCAATGGGATGATGTAATTTTATCAGTCATGTGGTGAGCCTTAATGGCCCATTAACAGAAGATATCGCCCAGAAAGATGATGGGTCAAGGAAGAGATAAAGAACACTGCCCCAGCTGGTTTTAACAGCTGACCCATTAACAGAAGAAACCTGCTCCCTCCCCCTGGAGCCATGAGGGAAGAAACACTTCCCCAACCGGTTTCAACAGATGGGAAATCAAATACTTCTTGCATTGAACCCAAGACACTTCGTTAGGATAACACAGAAAAAATCTCTGGAAAAACTAGGAACACCAGAGATCTGCAAGTTCTCTGATCCCGCGGTCATTAATTTCAAATGGATTACACCCCTTTTTATGAGCTAATATTAGAATATTGATTACGTGGAAATGTAATGAGCTGTTGCCTTTGAATAATTCCAGTCCACTAATGGAAATAATGCTAATTATAAGCAAAAATGGATCATCATAATGTGATAACTCAGGGGAAGAAGGAGCAGAGCTGAGGGTGAATTGCAGCAAGGAGTGCCAGAAGTGACTTAAAGGACACACTTAAACATCTAAGGGATATTTAAAATATTAAAACTTCTAATCCATTAGGGGTGAGACTTGGACATACACCTCTCAACCACACAAACAATCACTACTACTGCCTGATTTTCCAAACTGAAGACATAATGAGACTTTCCCAGCCATTTCAAAGCAAGAATAAATTTCCAAAAGAATCAGTGCCATTTATCTCTTTCCTTGGCTTGTTAGAAACTTCAGAATGAATAATTAATATATTATGGGGGGGTTTTTTAGAAAAAAAGTATTTTATGGCACATGACTCAGCTGTTGATCCTGTGCCCTCAGGTGGAAAGGGATTACAAGTATCAACCACCTTGAGCTTGCTGTAACAACAGACATGGAAAGAGTTGCTTAAAAAGCCAATTCTTGAGAAGCTGAATGGGGGATTTCACCCATGGGAGTAAAGATTAAATCAGATGTGTCACCTGAAGAGTGTGTTTGATTGAGAAATCCAGTGTAATGCATTTTTCAGCTTGTAACTATGACAACTAATACAGATAAGAGCTGTGTGTTGCATTAACATTTAAAGTGTAAATTAATAAGTTATACTTCTTTTCAAGAGAAAATATTTGCTCTCTAATCATAAGATTTTAAGAGCCAGACTTTCATATTTCCACTTCACACAAGTGACAGACAGAAAGAGATTTCTTAATTTTGCAACTGCTATGTCTGGAGATGGGGTTCACCAGGACAAGGTGAAACAGCTAAATTAGAAATTTCTTAGGAAGTTATCATTGTCCTTGTCACTACTCATGCCTAAGAAATAATAAATACCAGTGTTCCTTTCACCTGTAGCTCCAGCAACACTGGAGCTATTTAAATTATATTTAAATTACAATACTGCAATACTGAGGTTCAGCATCCATGTGCTTATGGGTATCTTAAAAATAGATCTCCATCTCAGAAGGCCTAAACCTGGCAGATTTCTATCAACCCTTTAATAATTTTTATATCTTTCCCCCAACAAATTCAGAATACACAGCTGTTACAGCACTTCTGCATTATTAATCTGGATCCCGCATTAAACAGAATGCAAAATTCTGTTCAAGAGAAGTTAAACCAGCTGGCAAGTGCATAATGACAAGTCTAAGAACTTCAAGGAAATATTCTTGGATCTCCTTATATAAGAAGAGTGTGATGTTGAACAGCAGTTGTGCAAAATGTAAATTTGGCTTAATCCTTCTTGGCTGGTTATAGACTCAATTTGAGCCTTTTCTTATTAAGAATAATCAGTGAATAAGATGTTTAAAAAGACAGAAAAAACAATAATACTAATATAGTTGGGCAAAGAACAATTAGTACTTTTTACTACTGGGAACAGGCAAAGGCTGCAGCAGAGAATTTCCAAAATACTTACCACAGTTTGGTGGTTGATCTGGATCACCTCATCACCAGCATGGATTTTCTTACACTGGTCAGCAGGAGACTGAGGACAAGAGAGAAAAATTTACTTTACAGAGAGGTTGTGAAGGTAGAAAGAGCAGGAATTAAAACAAGGAATGCTGAAGGAGGCACAAAAGCTGTGCCTAAAGAAGTCTTATTGCTGTCAAATAATGATAACTGGTCATATTCATAAGGAACATTTTTTTTTCTGATAACATTTGATGAAGTAATCTAGAATTCCACCTGCCATTTTTGGCCGATTGATCTATTCCATTGTGTTTAGCTGAGCAGTCACAACCTTGTTGGGAATACTCTGGGTGAATTCACATCATGTGGAATTAAATCTGTTACAAGACATCCCAGGACAGGGCTGGAGCAGCCACATGCGGGACAGAAATCAGGGCTCAGTCCTCTACATAGCAGTGGTACTGCTGAAGAGAACTGAAGATACTCTGTACACACAGGGTATTTACACCTTCAAATATAGCTCCAGCACTTCCAAGACAGGGCTAAATGAACCATTTGAACACAGAATGTGATAATTTACAAATGGATGTAAGGGACTTGCTCTTCAGGGGATTTTATTTACACTGACTGTGGATGCTGACAGCCAGGTCAGAGAGAAAGATTTTTAAGTATCAGGAAGCAACAGAGTCTGTGGGAAACCAAGTCACAACTTTCCCACACCAGCCTGAGAAATTGTGAGAAGGAATCAAAACAGTCCTTGCATGTGCTGTTTTTTCCAACTTGCTGTTTACTTGCAAGGTGTTTACAAAGGGTGTTGTTCCTAAGTGACCAATGATGGTGAAGTGTTGGTTTGAGGACCAATCATGTCTTGTTCTCTCGGAACTGTCTATAAAAAGGATGATGTACAATAAAGATTTGCTCTTGCCTTCTGGAGAAGACCACATCTTCCTGGAGAGGGCTGGTCTTTCCAACCACAGGGTAGTGGAGCCAGCCTGAGAGCTGGCTTGGGATGGTACCCAAAGTAGCTTGAGTTTATTTCCGGAAAAACCTCTGCTTTGCGGGCTATTGGGACAAAGGTTTTCCGAATATGGGGAACAAAAATTCTACAAAGAACTGATTGTGCCTTCTGTGGAGGCTTCATTCCTAGGAATTGCCTTTTCCTTATGCCCCCCTCAGCTCCTTCTTCTTTTTCTGCATCACAAATGGTTGTGGAAGGGTCTTCTCTTCATCAGCAACCACAGAAGATGTGTACCCTGAGTGTGCCCGGAGCCAGCCCGCCTCAGATCCAGCTTGAATGTCTGATCAACTCAGGCGCTGATGTTACAGTCATATCCTTCTCTGCATGGCCTCCTGCATGGCCTTTGGCCCCAGTAGGACCAGTCATTGCCGGCTTCGGAGGCAAAATACAGACCTTTGTAAGCCAATGGTCTGTGCTGATCAGAAATGCAGAGGGATGCGAAGTTGCAATCCAACCTCATGTCGCTGCAGTTTCATTCAGTCTCTGGGGGCGGGATGTACTGACAGCCTGGGTAGGAGCGGAGTTGTGGCTGGCCCAAGAGGGCTGCGTAGGCCAGGATTTCACCTTATGAGTGCCTTATACCTTTTACCCTTTCCTATATTTGTCTTAATGTTGGTTGGTGTGATTTTTAGGGCTTGCTTGCTGTTTTCTCTTTGTTTTTTCCCTCCATGGTTGTTTGGGGGGGGGGGGGGTGGACTGTAACAGTTGGTGGGAAAATCCCTCATCTGCCTCACGACTGCCAGAAGCCAAGACCCCAGGGACCCTGGGCAGCATGCACAGGAACCCTAGGCCTGATAAGGGTGGGATCCAGGGCTTCTCCCTGCAGGTGCGTCTATTAGACCGAGACGCCCTTCTCAGAGACCCGTGCATGAACAATGGAGGCTGTTACCGTTCCTGGGCTGTGTTTGCTGTCCCATACTGACCCTATCTGCTGTAAAGGCTCGGGCACACCACTCCTCCATTGTGAGAGAACACCTGCAGTGCCCACGAGATCTCTCCTCCTTCCTGGCATGTTGTCCTTCGCCTTGAAAAAGAACTATAATAATCACCCCAAAAAGGAGACTCTCTGAGGCCTCCCCGAGGAAAAGACGGATCTATTGGTGCGCGCTACAAGGACTGCGAAGGTGGTCTTGGTTCCAGCGTCATGAGGACTCTCGTCTGTTTTGTCGGTAGCTATGACCCCTTTTTCTCTTTTCTCTCTCTCTTTCTTTCCCTTCTCTTCTATTGCATAATTGTGTGTATCAATAAAGATACAATTGATTTTACTTGAACTAAGTTCTCATTGCTTCTTTTTGCACTTTGAAATCAAAACGAACCATCACGACCATCCTTTGCCTCATGACAGAGACAAAGATGCAGCCTTTGAGGGCTGTGCCAAGCCAAACAAGCCTTGGTGAGTCCGCGTGGCTCCCAGCACTGCCCCTGGCTGGACAGTCAACAGGTGGGGGTCTGGTCTCTGCAACTGTGGGTTCTGCGTGGCAGACTTTGTTGTTTTCCCCATTATGGCTGTGGCGGCAGCAGCAGCTGCAGGGGTCTCTCACCGGAGGCACTGCTGCTGCAATGGCAGCAAAGGGTGAGGCGGCCGAGCTGGGATCAGAGAGCCGGAGACAGCCCCTGCCGCTTCTGAGCTCTTTGAACCAGGCTACGGGGGCGCTGCCAGAAGGCTCTGCTTGAGAAAGGGGAAGTGGCCACAGTCAGCTGTGGGGGGGCCTAGAGAGAAAGCAGCTTGGGTTCTGCTCTGCCCCCCCGCGTGGTGCTATGGGCAATGTGGGCGGGGCCCCGCCACTGCAGTGCCAACAAAGAGCTGGGCATGCAGACCTGGCGCAGCCCCCGCCGCTCTCCTGGGAGCAGCAAGGGGGAGGCTGCCAGCCGACTCTGCTTGAGAGAGGCAGCAGCGGATGAATGGGACTGCAGGGGGGACCAAGAGGAACAGCCGCTTGAGTTTCACTTGGTCTTTCCTCTGCGTCTGCCGCCCTATTAAAGATAGCTTTGTTTCATGTGGTGGTGGGTTTTTGTTAAGCTGTTTGGAGTTCTGTATCTCAATGGTTCCTCCCTGTTTCCCCTCATCCGATGGGTCAGGTGCTGTCCAAGCATGCCTCCCCCTTTGTCTCTTTGTCTACCTCTCCTACCCCTGCCCTGTCCCTAGAAGCTTCGGTTAGCTGTCCATCTCTCCCCTGATCCTGCCCTATGTTATGGAAAAAGCCCTGTCCATCTGTCCTGGGACCAATCACCTGCTTGTTTCACACCCCCCCACCCCTCGGTTTTAAAAGCGGACTGGGGCTTTGCCTCTTGCTCTTTTTCTTCCCTCCTTCTTGGGGAATAAAGGTCTCTGAGAAATCGTACAGAAAAGTGTCTTTTCTAGTCCTTGCTCCGAAGTCTAGACACAGCAACACCTGTTTGCCATAGAAGAACAGCCTTGATCTGCATCATTACCTGAAACTGCTGACAGATTTGGGATCGGTCCTTGGCACAGCCGGGAATCAGAGCTAGCTGGGGTTCTACCGGCTGTGTCAGTTTTATGCTTTCTTACAAAATGCCTGTTTAGATCTGAGTATAGTTCTTGTCTTTTAGAGATGGGATGACTCCAACTGAAACAGCTGTGATGAAGCGGTTTTATAAACACCTGCTTGTGAAAGGAAGAATGAGCAGCTTGTTGCATTTTCACAGATATTCCACATCATAGCTGTCATTGGTTGTGCACTATTTCAGTGTTTTCCTGAGTTTCATTTTAAGGTCATAAGTACATGACTGTTTAGACAAGTGTTGTCTCAACTCTTAAGGTGAGTGCTACTGATATATTGATTACATGATGTGAGTTCCTTGCTTTTATAAGTATTATTTATGAGATATTATTAGTGTATTTACAGCTGGCTTCTTCTTATATACTTTGCCACCTCTTTGTGTGTAATTGTCTATAAGACACGTGTCCTTCCAGGATTTTTTCTTTGTTTTTTAGTTGTTTATGCTAGTTTCTGCACTGGCTCTGTAGTTTCCCAGGTGCTATTTCATAATTTTTGAGTATTTGTCAGAGTTCCAAGAAATGTCATTTGAGCTTTGTAGAAGGCCTCCTCTTACCTGAGGATATTGTGATGCAGTTCCAGTTCTGGACATAGAACCACTCCAGCAGTTTACTGAGTTCAAAGCATCCCTACCCTGACAGAATTTCAGAGGAAACCAGTTATTAGAGGGTTCAATTGGTCTTTTATCCTAAGATTGTTAAGAACCTTGTTTTACAACACATTTAGGGAATTGTCTTCCAGTTAGAGCTCAAGCAGTGGCCAGGCCTTAGCTCTATGTGGATGGGAAATTTTCCAACAGACCCAGATGTTTTCTGAACCAAAAACTAGATACAAGCCACTTAGGTTTGACAATTTGACCCTATAAATATGACAGCTGAACCGATTTTTGGAGTGAACCTAGACACCTTGCCCTGGAATGGATATCTGGTTCTTGCTCAAATGAGGTTTATCAGCTGTTTGCAGTTTCTGGGTTGATGGTACAGTGTTTAGTGCTTGATAATAATTTGATTTCACATGTGCTGTTGATTGTGTTCATTATTTAACTAATTTCTGATTACTATGAGTTTTGTTTCTTACTTGTGTTATTTTGCCTTGATGTTTTATCCTACGTATGACCAGACCTACATCTCATTTTCTAAAAAAAAAAAAAAAAAATTTAGATTTAGTGCTCTAAGAATGTTTGAATTATGTAAGATGTGAATAATGCAACATTTAGATTAGAAATTTGGAAAAAGAATCATCAAATCTAAATTTCAAGTTTAATTTGCATTAGAATTGTCTTCCCAAATTGTGACATAAAAATCATCTGGCTTTCCATGGGTTCGCACTGACAAAACCCATATAAATACTCCTCAATGTATCTAAATCAATCAAAATATCCCACATGAAGCTCACCCATATAAGCCAGCAGAGCACTGGCACTTGCCAGTCAGAATTTACATTTCACAGAGCTCCTTTTATGTTCCTTGGGTGTCAGCAATCCATAATTTCAATATCAGCTGTATAAAATCTCAACATGTCTCTTGCCCAGCTCTGAGCTTTGAACAGACCCAAGCCTGAATGGGAGCAGTGGGACTAAAAGACAAGATGAAAACCAGAAGGGTTGTGTTATGAAGTCTGTCACAGTAATTAGATAGCAGTAGTTGAAGTCAATTCAATTTTTTCAAATTTATAATTATGAACTGCACGTTAAGGAACAAGGAGGATGTTTAGAAGCTGTGCTGCTGTTCCTGTCACACTCTAGTGTCTTTGGGATCACTCTCACAGATATTTGCGCTGCAAAGCTCTCTGTGACTTTGGTTCAGTTTTTTTTATACCTCTGGGGTTACAATGAAAATTATAGTTGATCTCTTCTAGATATTTACAACAAATGATAGAAAACATAAAATGTCATGTACTGAATATAAAGGAAAACACTTGTGCCAGAAAGAAAATGTATGAATGTTGTTAGAAAGTAGCATTTGAGAAATCACTGAGGGCAGAAATTTGAGAATTTCCTTTATTATAGTGTTAGTTATTAATAATTTCAACAAAGCTGCTTTTCTATGTCTATTTTCAAGGGTTCTAAGTCTTTACAAAGGTAATATGAAACATACATAAAAAAGAAAAAAGATATTAATAAAAAGTGGCTTGGTTTAAAGCAAGCTTACATATTACAAAATGCACTGCAGATACACAGAAAATAATTGTAAGCATGATGAAAGTATTTTAAAATAAAGAATCTTACATTTTCTGTTGTTCCCGTGATTACATGTAGTCCATCATATGTTGATTTGATATACATTCCCTGGGAAAAAAGGGTAAAAAGGGTTATTAATATTTGTAGGAAACAAATACAGGACATTTGCATGATAATTAAAATAATAGGTTTGATCTAAGGACCATAACATTTGAACATACTGGAAGGAACAGTGGTCAATTAACATTTGCAAATCTAAGTTTAACACATCTATATCAAGACCACTATAAATAGCAGTTTTCTCACTTAATGCTTTTTTTTATTATTCTAAAGTTGGTGAACAGAGTTCAACACTGAGCATCAGCATAAAAACTTGTGCCAATTCAGTATTTCAAGTATTTAACATGATCGCTTTTTATTACAAGTGACATAAAAAAAGTATTGAAATCAAAATCATGAGCAGGAGTAGTTTTTAAACTTAAATGCCCCAGAATCAAAGAGTTCCTGATTCAGTAAAAACTAAGCCAGAGCCTAACTCAGAAAAGACAGGAGCCAGTGCTCATATTGCTAATTTATGGGGGAAAATGAGCTTAGTGAACTAACAGGAGCTTTGTACTTAGTCCATCAAGAATTCTGCTTCAAGTAAGTGACTGACAAGATAGAGACAACCAGAGCAAGGATCTGTGGAGCTGAACACACTCAGAGTCTCAAATGTCAGGGAGGCTCAGTGGCTTGTGTGCTTCCCTCTCAGGAGCCAGGTCAGAGCTTCCCATCTCTTCACACAGCACAGTTATCCACCACAGTTTGAAATCTAATTAATCTAATTGGTACATTGTGCTGCTAATTTATTATTTTTTCGACAGTTCTGCATCACCTTGTGCTTTTGACCCCAAAGTTTAGAGCCCCCAGCAATAATCAAGAACATTTTGTTCAGAGAAAGCAATTTCCGGAATCCTGAATGCTAATGGAGATCATGCAAGGTGGGGCACACAAACACCACCTCCCAAACCCTCAAGAGAAACCCAAAACTTAAAAGTCCTACGAAGATGATATTGCTTTCCACAAGTACCTAAACTGGAAGGTTAAGAAGGGATGGAGCCAAACTGTTCCTGACAGTGGGAGGATGAGAAGCAGGAGACAAGTTGGAACTCTGGAAAGGAATTATTTTTCAGTTTTACCATCAGGAAAATAAAACTCTGGAACAGGTTGGCAAAGCTGTGGAATCTCTGACTTGGAGATGACCAAATTGTGACTAAAAGAGGCCGTGAGTAACCTCCTCTAGCTGGATCTGTTTGGATTTTTCACAAGAAAATGTAACTTCTACCTTAATGTAACCTAATTCAATTTCATCAAGTTTGAAATGTATTGAAATCTTAAAAATAACGATTGTCCAAGCCTGATTGATGGCTGGCTGCTTAACTCTGTTGCATAGGAAACTCTGCTTTAGATTTTACCCCCCGTTGCAATGCATTTCCACACCAGAGCAGGTGTTTCTATATAAGGAAAAAAGTTTCAGTTTACCTTTGAACATATAAGGAAGTTATACTAGAATTTTCCATAGCCTTCTCATTGTAATTGGACCAGAGCCAGCACAGGGGCACTGATTGGGCTTTAGAAATGTTTCTCAACATCTGTACCTGCTTCTATTGACAGCAGGCCAAGTTACCCCTCCTAAAATGTTAAGTATTTATAAAGGTGCAGAAAGGAACTCAAGTGCTTTTTTCAAGGTCTCTTAGCAAGGTGTCAGAAGCTTCTCTGACACCTGTGCTCAGCTTTTGCTTCTGTATTGTTTGTTATTTTTGTTTTTTTATTAAAACCTTTCTTCTACAAAACACACTTGAAGAGACGTCTCACAAAATTATTTTAAGCCATTTCTTTGCGAGGGCTGGCCCCTCAGAGGTGACAGACCTTCGTGGGGTTTATCACATCTGACCCCATGCAAGATTCTTTCAACTCCCCATTTTACTTGTTCTCTTAAATTAGTCTGCTTTATAAATGACTTCATTTGTAAAACCAAAGATGCAAATTCAGTCTTGCCAGTCTTGAAACAAAAAGGAGCAAAGGAGACTCAGGGGTGACCTTATCACTCTCTACAGCTTCCTGAAAGGTGGTTGTAGTCAGGTGGGGGTTGGTCTCTTTCTCCAGGCAGCAACTGACAGAACGAGAGGACACAGTCTCAAGCTGCATCAAGGGAAATATAAGTTGGATATTAGGAAGAAGTTTTTCACAGAGAGAGTAATAAAGTACTGGAATGGACTGCCCAGGGGGGTGGTGGAGTCACCATCCTTGGATGTGTTTAAAATAAGACTGGATGTGGCACTCGGTGCCATGGTTTAGTTGAGATGTTCGAGCATGGGTTGGACTCGATGATCTTGGAGGTCTCTTCCAACCTAGTGATTCTGTGAATTCTGTAAAATCAGCTTCATAAAATAGGATTAGCTGGAAGAAAGAAACTGCTGGTGAATCTTTTAGAATTTCCTTCTTTAGAGCTGTTTAATTTTATCAGTGGTTGCTGTTCTGTTGTCTCTGGTCCCTTCAGCAGCTGAAGAGATAAAGTTCTCTTTGCCAACTCAAAGACTCAAAACAGGAGCACTGGATCCTGGAAAACTGAAGGCTCCCATGGACAGTGGGATGGTGAATCTCCATTAAAAATCTGGAGCAGAAATTTTGCCCCTCTAGTGTGAGTTATGCTGAATTTCCACAGTGAACTTTTCACGAGAACATTACACAACATTCCTTCTCTTTTAGCACTTGGTGAACTTCAGGAACACATTTCCAGCCACACTTTTATATCAAATTATTATCACAGTCTTAACATCCCACTTGCTTTGACGAGATTCATTCCCCACTCAAAAAACCCAACAGATGAAAATCTTTAAGGCCACAAGAGGACAGAGTGATAAACTTTTCGCTAAATTTTACCACTTATTTCTTCCTAAAGTTCTTAGACTCTTGTTAATCTCTGTGTATTTTTGGAAAAAAATCAAATTATAATTTTATCTCTTAACAGATGCCATCATAGAGGTAAAACCTGACTAATCATACAGAATTACCCTACATTTTGCTATCTACTCTTTCATCCTAGTTATTAAAATTTAAGAATATATAAAAAATTAAACAATTTTAGTGAATGACTCATAGCTGTCAAATTGTCCTACACAGAGCTTTCATCCTTGTTTTCCCAAAAAAAAATAATGAGCTTGTTTCTTGTTGACCATTACAGGAACAGAGCATCCCTTTGACATATCTCTTACCTGTTATGAACAAGTTTCCCGGTCAAAAAAAAAAGGCTGGGCTGTCCCTGTCCTAGCCCCGTGGTGGGACAGCTCCGTCCCCCCCGGGGGAGAACACGGAGCACGCATTGGCATGTTGGGAGAGCTCTGGGAGTGCGGCCCCCCTCCTCCCGGTTTGTGCAGTCGCCCAGCCTTTTGGAGGAATGGGGGCTTTTCCTGTTTAACCCCCACACCCCAGCCAGTTTGAGTGGGGAGGGAAGCTGCCCTGAAGAGGAGTTGCCTGGCAACACTTTCCTACCTCATTAAAAAGTGAAAAGGAGCGGCTCAGGCCTTGATTGCCCGGTTATTGTTCTTTGTAACTACCTCTTTCAGCGGGAGTGCCTCTGCTGCGACCAGGACAAATGCATATGCATTTGTATATGCAGATAGGGCCCCCCGGTGGATCCTGGGAGGGTTTTTTGGGAAACTGCACCCCGGGACAGGAAGCTGGATTTGTCAGAGGAGAATTAGATAGTGCCCTGGCCGAGTGGGGGGTGGATGCACCCCCTGGCCTGGTTTGAAGATTTGCCATGACCTGTGAGGAGCCTGAATGGAATGGGAACTGGCCAGCTGAAGTGACTGAGACAGACAACGGGAAACTCTTGAGGGTTTTCCCTGAGGGCAAAGAGCTGACTTTGCACGCCAGTGGCAGACTGCTCACCTCCCTGCTTGCTGATGGTTGACCAGAGAGAACTCCTAGCTGTTCCTATGGGAACAAGGACTCGGTATCTACTGTTTGCAGTGGAACGATGAACTGGGACAGCACCTGCTCCTTCGGATGGCTGCAGCAGCTTGGAAAACTCCGATCGGACTCTGCAATCCTGCTGATGACTTTAATAAAGAGCTGATCGCTTTAATAAAGAGCTGAATATTAATAAAGGCATATGCCCTGTTCTTTTCATTACCTGAAAAGCCGGAAAGATTATTCTATGTAAAAAAATATAGAAGTTATTATATTGATTTTTTACTTCATGTGGTTCAGCTTAGGCAGTGATATCCAGAGAATTGTTTGGTCACCTCAACTGGAGTGAGCAGGTACATGCACAGGTTTGGCCAATGTGACAGAGACCCTTCTGGAGTGGCACCTACATCTGACCTGCAGAGTGAGTCCTGCTGTGCAGGGTTCTCCTACCTCTCTCCTTCCAGTTTCCACTGCTGCCCTCTCCACCCAGCTCTCTGTCCACCTTCCTCCTGCTCTGCAAACTCAGGAATGTCCATTCCTACCCTACCAGGCCTTTCCTACCATGTCCTTCCCTATCACAACCTACTCTGCTCTGTCCATCCCAGTGACTCAGTTCCCAATCTTCCTTCTGTTCAAACTGGTCTGTTTCCTGCCCTTAGAAGCAAAATACCACCAGAGTCCTTTTTCAAAATGATTAATCTCTTTTTTTCTCTTTTTTTCAAGAGTGGGGTTTTCAGTCTCTCTGGTTTATTCTTGAATGTCAACAATGATCTCAGAGAAAAGAATAACAAGCTGTACCTTATCTCGAGATAAGGCAAGATTCAAGCATTCTCAGTCTGTGAAGATGGCTCAGGCTGGTCAACATTTAGAAATAATTAGTTGCTCTTTAAGAACTGATGTGTCAAATAAACTCTGAAGAATGACACTGACCTATGTTAGAGAACAACAAAATGTTTCTCAGCCATCAAATCAAGAAATCTGGCTGTTTCTGGGTAACTCTGCCACTGTCCCCTAGAGACAAAGTGAATTAAAGGTTTTTAATTAAAATTTGACCTTTCAAAACATATGGGAAGGCATCAGCCATTTAAAATCCCATTTTGAAGAGACTTTTCCCCCAAAAACAGCATATTCAGTTGTCAGAGGAATTTCCTTGAAAATTTTCTTGCAGAATCATCTGGTTAATTAACCAGGATATAATGACAGCAGTGTGTTTTCAAGTGTCAACAATTATTCCAACACAGGGAAGCAGTGACAGCAAAAATGCAGATTTGTAATGCCACAAATGACCAGGGAACTCTTATACCCCTTGTCTTTTGCCCCATAAAAAATGGTTCATTAATCTTATTTCAACTGTTAAAGTTACACAGATGCATTTAAATAAATGTCATGATAATGCTTTGAGAAGGTGACAAAGTTTTTTGTTAAAATTTCATACCATTAAAAAGTCCGTCTCAAAAAATTTTTTCTGCCTTATATGTTGCAGTCATTTGCCCAAATTTAAACATCTTTACTTTCCGTCCTGTGTTACATTCCCCTGTGGGAATGGTTTCTCCCCCCTCAGGGACCCCTAGAGCTTGTACCATGTAGTTTGACCCTTCCTTCCCTTTCTGACCCCATTGGCTGTGTCCCAAACTGCCCCTCCCTGGCAAGAGCTGAGAAAAGACCCTGTTCCTCTGTGCATGCGCTCTTTCCCTCTGGAGACCACCTGGAATAAACATCTTGATCTGCAGCTGAGGGTCAGAGCCTCTTGTGGGTCCTTTATCCTGTCTATGAAATATTCCTCCAGAGCCTGAGAAGGCCTGAGCTAGCTTGGAACTTCGGAGGGGTTAAAAAGGAGGATTTATTCCAATTGGTATCCAACGTGGATTTTTATGAATTTCTAGAAACCGACGTGTGAGCTGGAGACCCCCAAACAGGGTCTCAGAAACTGGGAAGATCAATTCCCCTGTGGCATTTTTGGCCACATTCTGTAGCTATGAGTGTGTAGGGATAAGCTCATAGCTAGTGTTTTCTGCCCAATCACGAGTGAGCTTAAGACAGGACCTTCGGTTGCTCCTGGCTCAGCACCACACTCTGATGCCTTAGGGCTGGGTTTTTCTGTTTTGTCTGATAGCACTGAGTGATGCTAGGATCTTCACGGGGTGATAGGGGTAGGGCAGTCTTGTTCAAGGACATTGTCTCCAAGCTCCAGGCCCGAGCATAAACAACCTGGAAGAGAAGGGCAAGTCGAGAGGAGGGTGTTCGGTGATTCGGGGTTATTGATTGGACAGTGCATTGCTATATGCAAATGAATGGAAACTTGTAAAATGGGTAAGATCTGGGGACAAGCCCCTTTTTTTCATCTCCATCTTGGAAATATTTGGGCTGGGCCACTTCTGTGGGTCTGGAGACGCAAGGGCATGGGCTTGAATAAACACTCATTTTGTTCCTTTCACTCTGTCTAGCCTCTGTTTCAGCCTTAAGGCATCAACTCCCTCAGAACAAGTAAGTACCTCTGTTTGGCTGTTACCCCGGGAATAACCTCCAAACTGGGAGGGAGTAACTTCTTACCATCGGGACTGTGGTAGGCGGGCGAGCATTAGGACCCTGCAGCCAGAATCACGGTTGGTTTTTTTTTCTTTTTTTTTTTTTTCTGCCAGTTAGAGCCCGCCAGCCCTGGAGCCGCTCCGCTCCAGGGAGCAGTGTTTTTCAGGGAACCCCCGGCTCGGGCAGGTCCTCCACAAGCCAGGCAAGGCTGCGGGACCCCCCTGGTGCCACCAGAGCTGAAAAAGCGATCTCAGCCCCGGCGTTTCCCTGCCTGTAATCTCTGTATCTAGGAGACACAGGACTGTAGAGCCAGATTATTGCATCCGGAGGGTGGATTTTGAACAAATAGCTTTCAGAAATATCGAAAAATGGGCGTTTGGTTATCTGTTCACCAACAGAGTGTATTAAAACAGCTTCAAGATCTTTTAATTAATGTTAGAATTTCCAAAAGGCTGCAGAAAAATTTGTTCGATGGCTGGAAAATGAGTTCCCAGAAGCTGACCTCCTACAAATAGATAGTGTATCATTTTGGGATGATGTTGGGGGTATACTCACAAAACAAGCTGAAGAAAATCATAAAGTAGCTTCTCTATTTATTCCCATACTTTTGCAAGCACGTAAACAGCTTCTGGAGTTACAAAAAACCAGCCAGCCACAGAAAACCTCCCCATGTAACTCCCTCTCTGACCCTCCCTTATACCCTGGTTTACCATCCTCGCAGTACCCCTTTAACACACCAGGTTTCTCTCCGGCAGACTCCTCCAGGGGTGGGATACCTCTCCAGGGCTCTGGCCATGCAGCAGGTCCCCTGGAAGCCACACTCCATGTGCTGGACAATAATGGCAGCGGCCATGTGCCCAGTCCTTCTTCCCATAACCCCTTCTCCCCCCCGATCCCCGCCCCTACTCCATACCCCTTCCCCAATCCCTCTGTGCCTTCGGCAGCCCCTCCCCACGCCTCCTCCCCCTGCCTTCCTCCCGGCTGCCGCAGCAGCAGTGAAGGGGGCAGGCCCCGTCTCACCTTACAGCCACAGAGGGTGGTGTGGTTGCCTCACAGTGGGGGGGGGCATTCCCTTGCAGCAGGGGGAGGGGAACAGCCTCTGCCGCGCAGCCAGGACAGAGGGAGAGAGCCTCTTTTTCCCAACCCCCAAGGAAATGCAAACGCTGTACCTCCTATGTCCCCAGGCACTGGGAGACCAGCAGAAAATTTCAAGACCTTTGGCAAATGTAGATGAACGCATTTTCTCTGTTGCTCCTGTCACATATGTGGGTAAAAAGCATGGAACCAGGCAATACCAGCCACTTTCCTACCAGGATAAGAAAGAACTTTGCAAAATCAACATGAATTTGGCAGATCTAGTGCAATATTTAAGGGCATGTTTCGAGCCACATTTAATTCTAATGAAATGGTTCCCAGTGACATCAAAGACTTATTTAGATGTCTGTTATCTCCCTCAGAGTATGATCTGTGGGACAGTATGTGGAAAAGAGCTTTAAGAACATTATTACATGAGATTCATCAAACCCCTAATGCAGCTAAAGACACTGAGGGACATGACATTACACTTGAACATCTGTGTGGTGAAGGTGCCTGGCATTGCCCAGAAAAACAAACTCGAGTGTTATCCAAGCCAATTTTACTGAGGATTGGTGCTGTAGCAGAGAAAATGTTTTATCAGCTGGTGCTGTAGCAGAGAAAATGTTTTATCAGCTACCAACAAGGGAAGGGAAGGGCAGCTATGTCAGTATTAAACAATTTGCTACAGAGAATTTCTTGCAGTTTGTTGATCGTCTGAGGACACAGGTGGAACAACAAGTACAACACCCCGTGGTGCAGGCAGAACTGATTAAGGAGATGGCTCAAAGGAATGCTAACGAGACCTGTCGTAGAATTATTCTTAGCCTTCCCCTAGAACCTCCGCCTAATCTGTCCCAGATGATAGAGGCTTGTTCAAGGAGGGAGGAAATGCTCTGCACACTGGAAAGAAATCCAGGACCTGCACACCCACAGCCTACAGCACCTGCAGTACCAAACCCAAACAGGCAACCAATGTCAACAGACCAGCTGCAGCGCATCATCTGCCTCCGCTGCAAGAAACCAGGACACTTTGCCAGAACCTGCCCTCAGACCCAGAAGCAGAAGAAATCCAACAAACAAAAAAACTGAATTTACAGCGCGTACCTGCTGTTGATACTACAACATGCAAAGATATAAATATAGAGGGACTCACATTGGCAAAAGCCTCACTCTTAAAAAGAAAGGGGGACGGCGGGT
Organism: Prinia subflava; assembly: GCF_021018805.1. Lineage (NCBI taxonomy): Eukaryota > Metazoa > Chordata > Aves > Passeriformes > Cisticolidae > Prinia > Prinia subflava. Next base: position 7,298,301 of record NW_026960606.1, read on the forward strand.
CACACGGTGTGGGGGTGCAGAAAAATGTAAATCTTAAATGTTCAACTAACAAGGTTTGGCAGCCACTAGGCCGATTCAGGCTTGTGACTACCAAAGGTTTTCATTTCAGATCTACTGAGTGGATGGTCATAACAGTGGACCTGTCAAACATCTCACAGGACCTGACGGTTTATCACATGGGATTGGACAGTGAGTATTTTGTTATTGGGGACACAGCACACACACCCTTGGAAATTGAGATAGCTCCCATGACCACTAAGGGAAAAATAATAGGCCTCATGTTGTTGGCACGCTGCATGCACCCACCCTTTTATCTCGTAGAGGGGAAAATTCTTGTCCAGCAGATGGAAAATCACGAGAGGTCTACTGGGCAGAAGTGGTGGGAGAACCTAAACCCTCTATGGCACGCAACATTGCTTGTGGGTCAGAGCGCCTCCTAGTGGCAGGAGTTTTAGACACAGACATAGTCCCGCAAAGCATGTGGCCTTCGAACTGGGAATTACAACCTGTGGCTGGCAAACTTCAGGGCATAGGAGGAATCACATTGGCAAGGATTTCAAAAAACATCGTGCAAACTGAGGGACAGAAAGGTGGTGAATGTCCGTCCTTTCCTAACAGATTATAAGGCCCCACTGTGGGGGAGGGACACCATGTCCCAGTGGGGAGTCCAATTGGTCATTTCTAAGACACCCCAGCATTTTTGCAAATAGCCACTGTGGAGTGCCCTACCCAGAAGTTAAAGTGGTTGGAAAACACCCCAAGATGGGTAGCACAGTGGCCTTTGAGTAAAGAAAAACTCAAGGCGCTGGAAAAGCTCCTGGAAGAGCAATTGGCTCAGGGACACATTGTGGAGACAACAAGCCCCTGGAATTTCCCGATCTTTGTAATAAAGAAACCGGGGAAGGACAAGTGGAGGTTGCTCCATGATCTACAAGAAATTAATAAAATTGTAGAAGACATGGGACCTCTCCAACCAGGGATGCCCACTCCAACAATGCTCCCCCGAGACTGGCAATTGGCTGTCTTAGACATCAAGGACTGTTTCTTCCAAATTCCATTGCACCCTGAAGATGCCCCATGGTTTGCATTCTCAGTTCCCACTGTTAACAGACAAGCCCCAATGAAGCGTTATCACTGGAGAGTTCTTCCCCAGGGTCTAAAATCGAGTCCTTTCATATGCCAACAATATGTAGCCTCATTGCTGTCTCCGATACGTGCCAAGAGAAAAGAAGCCATCATCCTTCACTACATGGATGATGTGCTAGTGTGTGGCCCCAATGACTATACTCCAACACACACTTGACCTAGTGGTTAAAGTTTTAACCTCTGCTGGATTTCAGTTACAGGAGGACAAGGTTCAAAGGATGCCACCTTGGAAGTACCTGGGTTTGCAAAACACTGCAAGGACTGTTGTTCCACAGAGCCTAGAAATTGGTTGCAATCCAAAAACGCTAGCAGATCTCCACTTCCTGTGTGGGTCTTTGAATTGGGTAAGACCCTGGCTAGGCCTCACAAATCAAGATCTAGAACCCCTCTTCAATTTATTGAAGGGGGAGAAGGAGCTGATGTCTCCCAGGGAGCTGACCCCAGAGGCGAAGACAGCAATCGAAAAGGTACAAAAAGCCTTGTCAGAGAGGCAGGCTCATCGATGTGAGCCAAAGGTGCCTTTCCATTTCATTGTTCTAGGAAAGCTGCCACATCTGCATGGTCTGATTTTTCAAAGGATCGAGGAGCAGAGAGATTCACTCTTGATCATAGAGTGGGTCTTCCTCTCTCACCAAAGATCCAAGACCATCACAGAGCCACAGGAGTGGATAGCTCAGCTGATTCGGAAGGCCAGGGTAAGACTGTGTGAATTGGCTGGTTGTGACTTTGCATGTGTTCACCTCCCAGTCAGACTTTCTGAGGAGGGAAAGAACTCTCCTGAGAGACTGACCAAAGAGATGTTTGAGCATTTGCTGCAGAGTAATGCCAGTCTCCAATTATCTCTGGACAGCTACAGGGGACAAATATCAGTCCATGCCCCATCCCACAAGTTGTTGAATGAGGAATTCCACCTTATTCCTCGTGAGGAGTCCGAGACCACTCAAAGCTCTCAGAGTCTTCACAGACGCATCTGGGGCTTCCAACAATTCGGTGATGACTTGGAGGAACCCACGGACTCAGCATTGGGAAGCTGATGTTGAGTTTGTGGAGGGATCCCCCCAAGTGGCTGAACTGGCCGCAGTGGTAAGAGCTTTTGAGAAGTTTTCAGAACCAATCAATTTGGTAACCGACTCTGCCTATGTGGCAGGAGTAGTGTCCAGAGCGGAGCAGGCTGTGCTCAAAGAAATAGAGAATGAACATCTCTTCAGGTTGCTTTCAAAGCTAATCTATTTGGTTTCTCATCGACAGCACCCGTTTTACATGATGCATGTGAGGTCACACACTGATTTGCCAGGTGAGATCGCAGAGGGGAATTGTCAGGCAGACTCCCTTGCAGCACCAGTTGAAAAGGCACATCTCCCTGATGTCTTCCAGCAGGCAAAACTGAGTCACCAACATTACCATCAAAATGTGCCGGCTCTGATCCGACAATTCCAGCTAACACGGAGCCAGGCTCGAGCCATCGTGGGTACCTGTCCGAACTGCCAGCTCCAGGCCATGCCATCGATGGGCATGGGGGTTAACCCCAGGGGCCTGGGCAGCTGTGGAGTGTGGCAGACAGACATCACACACATTCCTAGTTTTGGTCGCCTCAAATATGTTCATGTGAGCATTGACGCATATTCGGGTGCAGTGTATGCCTCTGCCCACGCAGGGGGAAAGTCTGTACATGCCAAGCAGCACCTGGTGCAAGCTTTTGCAGTGTTGGGAATTCCAAAAACAATCAAAACTGATAACGGCCCAGCATATGTGTTCAAGGAGTTCCTAGAATTTGTCCAGCAGTGGGGAGTGGAATGTAAAGCTGGCATCCCCCACTCCCCCACAAGTCAAGCTGTGATTGACCATGCACACCAGACGCTCAAGCAGGTTTTGGCTAGGCAGAACGCCTCAGCTGCGTGGATGTCTCCACAGCAGAAGCTCTGCAAAGCCATGTTTACCATTGTCGTGGTTGGGGGGGGAGGTGAATTTGTCTAGGGGGATGTGGGCAGGCCAATCAGTGATCAGGTTTTGTGCTGGCACTTAGATTAGCCACTCGGAGGTTTAGACACGCCTCTGAGGACACAAGGGGTTAAAAGCAGGACTCCAGGGGGGTTCGGTCTCTTTTGGATTCCGGTTTAAGCAGACATCTCAGGCCTCCTCCCCCTGCCCAGCCACGAGTCTGGGTGGGGGAGGGAAAACGTGGTCAGGCTCAGGTAAGCCGGAGCCCCGGGAGGCAGGGAAGAGAGTGAACAAGACTGGGAGCTAGCCCCCATCCAGGATGGAGGGGTGGAAAACTGTGGAGGTGCCTTCCGTCCCGTCCCCCCCCACCCTCCGGGAGAAGGTGCCCAGCTGCATGTGAGAGTTGCCGAGCCTAGGAGTGCCTGAGCCTGCAGCCCTGCCGGGACCCAAGAACTGTTAACCCTTTCTTGGCAGAAAGAAACTTTTCCCAGACATTGATTCTCATAGCTAGTAGTTTCAGAAGAGAAAGAGAAACAGCCTGGGACTGAGATGATAAAGGAAGATTAAAAGAACCCCAGATAGGCAGAGATTGAAGAAGAGTAGCTTTTGAGCTAGACTTTTCTTGCCTAATGTTAGCCATAGACTGAACTTGAGTCTCCTTTGAACATAAACTGCATTTGGGTGGGTGCAGCTGCCTCTGCTTTTGCTACAGTGACTGGCACTTTAAGAGTGGAGCGAACAGAGAAGAGAAGGGGAGGGTGTGGTAGGGCCCTCTGCCCTCAGGGGAGACCTGCTCTTGGAACCCTCGGCCCCAGGGGAAAGATGAGGAGAGCTCGGCATGAAAGCATCCTTAAAAGAGCCCTATATGCAGTTTTGGCCTATAGACAGTGGTGAGAGCACTGGACATAGAAAAGAGAAAGTGTCCCCTGGCAGACTTCTCCGGGCGGTGCCACGGGTGACATGGAAACACACAAAGAGTAGACCTGCGTTTCCTAAGGAGCAGTCTGTAGTGCAAGAGAGACTTCTCTCTACCTTGCTGAATTGAAGATTGGTTTTTTATTTGAGTGGTGATTGATTTAAAACCCAAAGGTTTGGTCTATAGAGGGTAATGTGTAAAGGGTAGAAACTGGGGGAGGAGAAGAAATGTTCTGAGAAGTTTTTATTTCTGTCTCTGTGTGTGTTTAAAGTTTTCTAGCTCTGTTCTTATGTAATGTAATGAAGTTTTGTTTTTCTGTTTTCAAAGTTTAAGCCTGCTCTGCTCTGTTCCTGATCACATCCCACAGTAGTTGTTAGGGAAAAAACATATGTTCATGGGTGCATTAACATCTGGCCAGTGCTAACCCATGACAACCATCAATTTTCTGAATTGTTCATTTGAAAATGAGTCCACCTGTGGTACATCATTTTAACAGTGGTAATCAGTTTAAATAGTCTCAGCGTCCACTCGTTTTGATTAGGGATCCTGAAACTTGGGAAACCAAAGGTCCCTATGAGCTTGTGACCTGGGGTGGTGGCTATGCATGTGTGGCTACTCCCTCAGGCCCTCGGTGGATTCCCCAGAAGTGGGTGAAACCTTTTGTCCCCAAAAATCCAGCTCCAGCAGAAGGGGATAAGAAGCAAGTAGCCGATGCTTCCAAGAGAAGATGCCGCTGGATGGGAGAAAAAGAATCTTCCTAGGTATGGATTCCTTCTGGCAGAAACAGGAACCTTTTAACATGTTTTAAAAAATGTTTATTTTTCCCTTCTAGAGAAAACCTACCTCCCACTCAACCCTATGATGAACCCCATCCAAGTTGTCATCCTGCTAATGCTGAACAGTCTGGCAGCTGCATGGATCATCCCTCAGCCGTGTCAGAACGTCTGGGTGACCCTGGCACAGACACTTCAGCAGGAAAACATATGTTTGTCCACTGCAGCAGCTAAGAACCCTATGTCCACCTGTCTGGTAGGAATTCCTTTGCAGGCTGGAGAATTTCCAGCAGGTTTGAACAAATACAGGTCCAATGAAATTCCAGAGCCACATACCCCCCAACCACACAAGGATCACCAAAAGCAAGCTGTGTTTGCCATGAACCCCTTAGAGGAATGAGTGCTGAGTTTGCCCAAGGTAACTCAGAAACCCCAGGAGTTAGAGCTATTGGGTTCCTCCCCTGCGACATACTGCATCCATTTTTCTGTCATCCCAAAACCTTCTAGCACTGACGAGTACCACCTCATAAGACAATTCCGGGGAGAGTTTACTGCAAAGAGGTGGTGTCATAAGCCACATTGCAGCAGACAACCCATCTCACTCTAGCCCCAGAAGCCTCCCTAGGGGTTTGTTCTTGGTTTGTGGGGATCGGGCATGGGCAGGAATTCCATCCCGGCTTTTAGGAGGGCCATGTACCATAGGGCGATTGTCCGTATTGACACCCAACCAAACTTTAATTCGTGAATGGACTCACAAAAACAAATCAGCAAACAAAATTCAAAAGAGGAGTGATGATAATCTGGACCCAAATTGTAATTCAGAAATTTTTCGTTGGGCAAAGTCAAAAAGGGTTGCTGTATCCCTGTTCCTTCCGTGGGTAGCAGCAGCCAAAGCTCTAGGTGAATTGGGCCATCTAGAGTGCTGGGTGGTCAAACAGGCAAACTTAACATCCATCGCCATCAGCTCTCTCCTAGAAGACGAGGAGATTACCAGACAGGCTACCATCCAGAACCGTGCTGCTATCGATTTTCTCCTATTGTTGCATGGACATGAGCACCAGGAATTTGAAGGACTCTGTTGCATGAATCTGTCCTCAAAAGCTCCAAACATCCATGCTGCCCTCCGAAGCATGAACAACATGATCGGACAAGTGAAGCAAGAATCTGAAGATTGGATCAAGGAACTGTTCAAGGGCTGGGGATTCACAGGGTGGTGGACTTCTATAGTTAAAACAATTTTGTTACTTTTTGTTATTCTTTTCCTTGTAACAATAGCATTTGGGATCCTACGCTGTTTGATTTTCAAGGCTATTAACAGCCTCATACCTTCTACCTCAGAAGTCAACCACATAGAGTTGGCAAACCTAAAATGGTCTGGTTTCCCTACCAACCATAAGTGGTGGGAAAACCCACACTCTGTGTCAAAATGAACTTGATGGTTTTTCTTGGTATCTTTTTAAACAAAAAAAGGAGGAGATGTTACATTCCCCTGTGTGTTGCCATGAGTTTTTCCTGGTTTGCTGAGCGTTCATATTAAAGGAGAAGTTCGTACCTTCTCACGCTCTTTTAATGTAAACATCAGCTATGTTCTATAAACATTGCCATTGTTTTTACATTCCCTGCTGGGACAAACAAGACTGTGTGACAGTCCCCTTAACCAATGCGGTTTGGAGGTGGGAATTCCTTCCTCCAATCCACAGGCCTCATAGTAAAAGTATAAAAGTAGGTTTTGGTAAATAAACTGGGTCTTCTGCCCTGCTGCTCTGTTGCACCCAGATCTGTGTCCCCAGTCTGTTTTCTGGCTAGGCCTCCACGGTGATACCTGTGGGAATGGTTTCTCCCCCCTCAGGGACCCCTAGAGCTTGTACCATGTAGTTTGACCCTTCCTTCCCTTTCTGACCCCATTGGCTGTGTCCCAAACTGCCCCTCCCTGGCAAGAGCTGAGAAAAGACCCTGTTCCTCTGTGCATGCGCTCTTTCCCTCTGGAGACCACCTGGAATAAACATCTTGATCTGCAGCTGAGGGTCAGAGCCTCTTGTGGGTCCTTTATCCTGTCTATGAAATATTCCTCCAAAGCCTGAGAAGGCCTGAGCTAGCTTGGAACGTCAGAGGGGTTAAAAAGGATTTATTTCAGTCCTGCAAGACAACTTCCACTTCTCAAAATACTTAAGATAGTTACTTATTTTATTCTTCTGTATAAGCAGATTTGGTTTTGTTTTGGCTTTTAGGTTATCAGAACCTTTATATGCCAAATATGATGGAAATTTGTCAAGTTTCTGTAAGCCTTTAAAAATAATTCTAAATAATTAAATGAACACCCTGATAGTTTTAGACCAGGCATATTCCCACAAAAAAAACTGCCTTCACATTCTACCTTTTTTTCTTGTCTTCCTTGCAATTCCTTTCTTGTGAAAATGGGAATGATTGGCTACCATCACCTTAAATTACAAATGCCACAGAAAGAGAAGCACTATTTGAAAGGGTTCTGGACACTGGATAGATGATAATAAACCTTCACAAAGGAGATTCTGTTCATCTGACAGCCTGGCTGTTTGTTCAGCTTTTTTGTTTTTCCAACATTACACAGATGGTTTAATAAAAAATTTTATGCCCACAATCTTTGCTTTCCTTAAATTCTTAGAATGAAACAGGAAAAGTTCCCTCTGCAGAAAAATTAAGAAGGGTCTGGATATTAGCAGTGTACATCTTAATTAAAGTGTGTCAGATTACACTGTTTCTATCAGCAGGGGGAAGCTCAGACAAGAGAGAAAAAGAATAAAAAAGTGAAAGGAAGAGGGATAAAAGTCCTCCTTTATTTCAGAAGGAAAGAAGAAAACATTCCACAGACATCAGAAGATACAAACCCAAACAATAAAACCACAACTGCCCCCCTGTTTAGAATCTCCTGCTTAAGAGGAATCATTAATCTCATCAAATAAGATTAAAGCTGCATGTTACACAGAAGTATCCCCAGACAGATGAGCTGAACATCAAGTTCAGAAGATTAAAATAAAAGTTTCATCTGAAATAATACTGGCTGTAATAATCTCTCACTATGGACAATCCCCAATCATCCAAGAGCTGGAGGGGGGAAAAAAGCCCCAAACCTCAAAAACCATTCTATGATCCAAATCTATATCTCTGTATCCAACATTTCCAATAAAATGCTGCCCGTTTATGTGACAGCAAAACTGCTCCAAAGCTGGCTATGGACATAGAAGGAGGTAAATCATAACAAGGTTCTCCCATCCTTTCATCAACCTTCATCCCCAAGGATTTAGCAGCAAGCTCAGGAGCTGCCAACAGCAACCCAAACTCCTGGCTCAAGAGCTTATTGTGGATCCATCAAGCCAAAAAATTTAAAGTAAGGAGGCAACTTTCTTAAATCACAAAGTTATTTTATTCTATTCTATTTCCTAAAAATATATGTGTGCATGTTCAGCCAGAGCTAACGGTGATTCTCACAATATAATACTTTTTTAGTGCAGGAATTAATTTGAAGTTTGCCAAATTGATTGTTTGAAACAAAGCTTTGCCTTCCAGACATCTTGTTCATGCTATTATGCTGTGCGTTTCAGATATTAATGGTATTACCATGTCCATTACCATTCAGGAGAAAAAGTGCTTTACAGTCCTTAAAGTTACTTCAAAATGAAATAGAAAATACATGCAGGGTGTTTCAGTATTTGCCACTGAAAAATCAGTGGCAAAATAGGGAAAAGGAGGAACCAGTTTGACCAGTGAAACTGGGGAAGGAATGGAAAAAGAGAGGAAAAAGCCCAATATATTTCTGGAGGCCAACAAATGCCCACAGAGATTAGGATGCAAACAGAGACCCCCAGGACTTGGAACAGAACCCAAACTGAGTGCTCCCAATGCAAATTCCTTTGTCTAGCAAACTTCCAGGAAACCACAGCACAGAGAGTGTCCTGGGAAGGCTGGAGATAAGGTCCACGTTTTAAGAAAGCTGAATGCAAAAGAAGGTATTTTAGAGAGGAAATAGAAGGGTGACTATAAAGCTCATAAAAGCACAGATGGAAAGTTAGAAAATGCTAGAACTGAAGATGCACATTCCAAAGACTGAGTCCCTTCGTGAAAATGCTTTATGATCCAGAATTTATTTACACAATTAAACACACAGACACTGGCCTGCAGGAGTTCTGAGTCTGTGCAGCAACTGCATGGACTTGGACTTGGAAATGAATTCCATTTATGTGTGAGTTTATGCAATGTCGATAGGATTCCTTGGCTCATTTGGAGAAGACATTAGGAGGCATGTAATAAAAATTTTGCAGATGGAGTTTTGAAATTTTGAGAAGACTCATAATTTAGTCAACTGAATATCATTCCAGATAACTGAATTCTTTCATAAGTCTGAGTGATTTACCACACACTTTGATCCAACGGCAAAATTGTTTTCTAGGTGCCAATCCTGGATGAACTCTGTTTTCAGTAGGACTGAAAATCAGAGCTACACTTAAACCCAAGAGAGCCTGTTTTAAATTTATGCTATAGAGGTAACAAATGTTCAGAAAAATTGTACAGTAAGCTGCTCTTGAAAACCACATTTTTGGTGATTTTGACACCAACTGGTGTGCATTAGCTTCCTACCTCTAAAACTAAAATTACAGTATCCCTTTCACAAGTGTGTTGTGAGGATGAATTAATTAGTGTCTGTGAAGCACTCAGTAAGGCCATATAAAAAATAAATAAAACAACTCATGATGAAATTATTAACTTCAGGGACTGCAGAGCTTAGCAGAAGTGTGGTAAATCAGGCCTCAACCCTTACACTAAATGATAAGGATAAAAATGGAACTATGAATACTTTCCATTCACTGAATAGTGCTCATTTTTCTCTTGAATGGAGCAGATATCCTGTGGAAAAAAATCTGCTATACAATCATGAGAAAGCCATTTGTGATTCGTTACTCTGTTCTATATTTGATTCTGATTAATGTTTTCCTTTTCACATGATTTTTCTTTTATTTCCATTTATAGTCCTTTTTCATATTTTCTTCTAAACAGAACACAGTGTCAGCAAAATTGATTACAAGGAACTTTCCAACCTAACACGTTACAGCGCCTTTACAATTAGGCACAGAAAACACACTCATTCACTGTGATTTCACTTCATCTAAGGGAAAAAAAGGGAAAAAAGGAGAAATTGCCAGGCAATTTTGATTGTAGTATTTGTCTCATGTCCTCTGTCAGCAGTGCCCACTCACTGCTCTTTTGTTGGCTCTTAACTTGTGGGCAAGTCGTGGATGGAGAACTACACAGGGGTTCTTCCAGCCCAAGTCCATCCAGCCAGGATCATTCCAGCACAAGTCCTGGCTGCCTCAAGTTCTACCAGGAAAAAAGAGGAATGTGAACCACATGAAAGGCCTCAACATCTCAGCCAACAACTCTCACCTTTGTCACTCCAGAGCTTAAATCACACTCCAACACTTTATGGGCAGTTCCTGCCAAGAGCTCCTGACAGACACCTGCCTCAGCCTGCACACCAAGAAATCTCAGTTCCCCGCAAGAAATGCTAGTTTTGGGGTAGATTACACTCCTGTCCTCCACCAGTCTACACCTTATCCTAGGTCCAGAGCTGTGGTGGTAGGGTTTGTTAAGCTGTTTTGGAGTTGTTTACCCAAATGGTTCATTCCTGCTTTCCCCTCCTGATAACTCAGGTACTGTCCAAAGGTATCTCCTCCTCTGTCCCTTTGTCCACCTTTCCTGACCCTGCCCTGTATTAACCTGGGGCAAATCACCTACCTGCCCCATCCCCACTTCCTCCCGGTTAAAATGTTAAGTGCGGGACCCAGCTCTCTCTCTCTTAGAAGATCTTGGGGAATAAACACCTTTGAGGGAGCCTTCTCTGACTCTTGCTTTGAAACCTAGACATAGAGGAAACCTGGACCAGGAGAGCAGAGAACAGATCTTGTTGTGGTGTGGGTTTTTGCTTTGAGTTTCCAGGACAGCTTTCTATTTCATTTGTGTGTTATGATTTAAATTATGCATACCGTTATATGTCAATTCTTTTACTTGTCAGCTGGCCACTCCCTAGAAGTTTCCCCATTGGCCCTCAAACCATTATCCCTTCCCTAATCTCCTCCCTTCCCAGTTGTCAATCCCCTGTATCCCTGTTCCTGTTTCTATAACCTTCCCTGCCAATTTCCCCTTGCTTGACATATCATTTGCTGTCCTGTATTGTTCCACTCCCTTTGTTATCCCCATTGGATTTAGTTCTGTATTCTCCGCCTTAGACTCCTCCCTGAGTGTACCCTCATTGGTTGTTTGCTTTGTGTCGCCCCTTCTATAAAACCCACAGCCAGAGGCCTGCCCTTCATTCTTGGGGTTCGACTCTTAGGCTTTATTCTTCAGTTGTCCACACCTTCAATAAATCTCCTCAGTTTACCCCTAGACCCTTCTCGTCTCTGCTTCATCTCTGTGCCCTAGAAACAATCGCTGAGAGCATTGGAGTCCCTGGGTGGGGAGGTGAGAGCTCCCTAGGGGAAAGGTGTCGCACCCCTTTGCTGCTGTGTGCCCTGGGACACATCAGAAGCACACACCGCGACAAGCTCTGGTCTCTACCGTTACTTGGACTGCTTGCAATCTAAGGACGGCCATTCCTGACCAGCGTGGCCAGAGCTCCCTAGCCCTCTCGCGTCAGCTGGTGCCCAACATGGGGTGATAAGTGTAGGAGGATAGCTTGTATCATAAGGTAGAGCTATCCACACCTGGGCCTCAAACTAGGCCTCAGACCAGGCCTCAGGCCTGGCCTAGCAGGCCTCAGTACGTTCAGCATACGTACTGGCAGATAAACTTATCTACTACTGAGAATGTCTTAAGGTAGTAGTGTCACTAACATAGAACAGTTACTGGGAAGACACGGGGGCTACCTTAAACTGCAATAGCTTACATATTTCTGTATTCTCACTGCCTATCAGAATGCACCTGTTCTTGTAAACTATTCTGTCTGTATTTAACCCACCATCTCACAGAATAAATCGGATTACGTGCTTAGAACCATATTGGTGTGGACGCACGTTATTCCAGTCCCCGATCTTTAACTGTTCCCAGCTTTCACCTGGCGCCTGAACCTGGGACAGTGTTTTCTCTTAAATGAGGGGTTTTATTTTTCTCTTAAATGAGGTTTTTGTTTTCTCTCTTAAATGAGGTTTTTGTTTTCTCTTAAATGAGGTTTTTTGTCGCTTGAATGCGGAGTTTTTGCTTAGATGCAGGAAAGTCCTTGTGCTTGGAAAGTGATTGTGTGCTTGCATACACCTGTTCCGAGCTGGCAAGGCAGATCGGGGAGCGATTGCTGACTGGGTCGTTTGGAAGGTCCGCGGTGCCCCTCCCACTGCTGACGGAAAGAAGGTAAGCAGCGATCGCAGAAGGAGTCAAAAAGACTTTAAAAAGAAACGATGGCAAGAGATTACCCTGCTGATTTTCAGCGTGTAGCCATCGGTGCCTCCCAGAGGGGCGATAGGATAAGAACTAATATGGAACAACTAGCCCTATGGGTTCAGAAAGAACGAAAGCGAAAGCGGCCAGCATTTCTTTGCAGAGAAGCAGGACGGAAAGAGAAAGGCAGATTGCTATGGGACGTTGTAGTTTTACCCGGAAAAAGAGCAAAGAGACGTTCAGAGTTAAGTGTAATTTGGGAAAAAGCAATAAATACCTTGCAAACATTCACAGAAAAGAGCAAAACCGTAATTTTAGCCGGAGAAAAACAGATTCCCTGTCCCTCAACTTCCCTTTCCAAGATAAAGGAACAACAGGAAAAATCTAAGGTAGCCAGACGCTTCAGTGGAGATTCCATGCATTCCACGCATTCCGAGAGTGAGAATGCAGCTTCGCTTTGCCCCTCCCTTTGTTCGTCTCTGGCTGTCCGTGCAGGGAAAAGGCAGGAAATGCTCCCTGCACCTCTCGGGCCGAATGAAAACAAACAAGAAGTGACCCAGCTGCCAGACCCGGGAGGCGGTGCGAAAGATGAGAAGGCAGGAGGGGCCGAAGGCGGAACAAAGAGGGCACAAGTGATGCAGCAAGGAGGCGGATCTCAGGGCGGCAGCAGCAGCGGAGCGACCGGCAGTGTTCCTGGCTGAGCCGTGTTTTTTTTTCTCTGTCCCGCTCAAAAACATAATAAACAAGATGTCTACTAATGAGAATGCCAGCACACCGTCAGCTCAATTAGAGGCTCCTATGCCCCTGCAGTCTGCCAATCAACTGCACTAGCCGACGGACTGGGCTCTGAAATCTTACCCCCCCCCTTCGCTGAGTGCAGAGGCATGTCAGTGTCGTCTTTGAAGATAAGCAAGCATTGTAACTCGACCCTGTGTCGTGCTATTACCCAGGAAGCTTTCAAGATTGTCAAACAGAGACAGTGAAAACATGCAACAAGTGGACATTGCAAGAAAAACACCAGAAAAAGAAGGGAAAATAGTCATCTGTCCCTCTGTTGTGAAAGAATCCATCACTGTGTGAGAAATGCAGCGTGAAAAAGAAAGATATATCCTATCATGAAAAAGATAAAGCAAAAAATGAAATAGAAATGAGTTCTTAGCTAGAGTTATTAACTCTGTGTAAGGATGAGTTGTTTCTACATTTTGATGTTGTTAAAATTGATTTATGTGTGATCTAATTTGAGTTTAAGGTAATTATTGTTAAACATATAATTTTAAAGCTTGTTTTTAGGATTTGGGCCCTGATAAGTTTAAGTTAAGTTTAAGTCTGTACTTAAATGGTAAGGAGTTTAATTAATAATGAATCTTTAGTGAGTTACCATACATATAGAGTTTATAAAGTTAATGAAGGTTGTAGATTGTTGTTGGGACTTACTTATGTTAGATTTAAGAGTTAGTTGATTTAAAGAGTGTTTTATAATTTGTAAAAGGTATAGTTGTTTAAGTTGTAAAGTTTAGAACCAAAAAAAAAAGAGAAAAAGGAAACTAGATTTAAAATTACATGAAAATAGTTATTAGTGCCCTGCTAGCTGCATTTGAGTAAGTGGTGCTGAGAGGGCTCTAGCTGACATCTCCAGCTGGAGTGGTCCCCTGCTTCACTGCTAGGTCTTCTAGTAGTTGCTTTTGAGAATGATTCTCAGAGCTGAACAAAGTCTCATCTCAGAACTCTCAGCGTTGTTGTCCTGCCTAGAGGGGTGGGTGCAGCTGGCTGAAGCCAGCCCCTGGCACATCTGTTTGGGCAGAGAGGCTGTGCTACTGCTCTTGAGTTTGGTCTTCTGTGCTAGGGAGAGAGATGAGAGAAGGCTGTCTTGCACATTAGCTTTTAGTGCTTTGTCACTCCTGAGGCTGGGGAGTGAATGGCCTGAGAGAATCTGTTTTTATGACCCCTCCTTGGCGGGTTGGGGCGGTGACCAGAGGATCATTTTTCAGGAACTTTGTGCTGGCTTAGTCCCAGGCGAGCATGTCCTGTGCTGCAGCGATGGGGACGCACAGTAGTGTGCCTCAGGGGATGAGTTTCAGAGCCTGAGGACTGTGGTGGTGTGTTTTGTTCAGTGATGGCACTAGTGAGAGAGCTGAGAGCCGTGATGTCCCCATGCCTGACAGAATGGGACAAGGGTAAGGGACTTTAGCCAGTGAGACTTTTCAGTCAGTGTGAATTTTGAGAGGATCAAGATAAGTTATAATAGAGGTAATTTGAATTTAGGGCCATGACAGCCCAGCCTTCTGCTGAGCAAAGTCATGTGGCACAAATTCTCTCAAGCTGAGTGACCTTCTCCCAGGTTCTCCAAATAGCAAATCTTCCCAGCTTCGACCACAGCCTGTGAGTTGAGAATAATGTTTCCTGAAACAGCTAAGTAATCTACAGGCTGAAATTTACTTGTAAAGTCCACGTTTGTCGTTTGTCAGCCACATAAGAGCGTTTGGAAACATGATTCACAGCATTTTGAACTACCTGACATTCAAGAGGCAGTTGAGAGAGCCAGCAATCTTCCTGGGCAGGAGGATGCCAGGGCAGCAGAAATTCACTGATAATCCTGCCAGCAGTAGCAGTAGGGTCAAGAAATCTTTGAGAAAGGTCTTAGGGCAATGAGTAAATGAACAGTTTTGCCCAGTGAAAACAAGTTTGACGTTATAACTGTGCTTAGAACCAAAAAAAAAAAAAAAAAAAAAAAAAAAGGCGAGAAAGAGGGAAGAAACAGGTCTAACTGAAATGATAATAACAGAACATTGATAAAGAAGATTTAAAATGATGCAAATTGTTAGATCCTTAATTGTATTGTTAGTTGTGAGTTGTCCTAGTGTATGAGAGTTTTAAAAGATAAGAGTTTTAAAATATAATTCGATTACATGTTAAGTATATAAATTAGTAGCATTTGTAAGTTGATGTTCAAGTTTTTATGTTGTGTTATTTGTCGATAGGGTTTTCTAACAAGTACTTGTCATTTTAAATGATTCTATTCATCTTTTTAGCCATCTAAATATTTCATGAATGTTGTTAACAGATATGGTTGTATTATTAGGTGCAAGTCAGAATTTTTTCTTAAGTGTCATGTTAAGTATATAGTTTGTCTCTTTTGTAATCAATCTTGTATGTTTTATGCAATGTTTTAGCATGTCCTTTTGAAGCTTCATTTGATTCTTTTAACTGTGTTACGCATTTCGATTGAAATGAGATTTTAGGCTTGTTTTGGTACCTCTTGTGTGAGTCGAGACATTGCATTTCAGTTTGTTAAATCTTTAAGTGTTTTTCAGAAGGTCTTGGGGAGAGATACCTGAAGCATCATTGATGACTTTTTCATCAGGTGTTGATCCTGTGATTGCTCCAATTGGTACTCAACTGTCTTCAAGAAGAGTTCCAGAAAAGACGAGTTCCCGAGTGATCGGAACAATCTTTTATCTTAGCTTTTAAATGTCTCTTTTATGTAATGATATTATGACAGTTTGTTGTATTTTAGGCATTTTATGTTTATTGTTGTTAGAAATTGTCTTTAAAAGATATGCTAAAAACATCACTCCATTTTAGAGTTTGAGTTCTGGCCAAACTCTAACTCTGACTTGGACGGATGGTGTTTATTAACGAAGCCCAGAGGTTTCTGCTCCAAAAAAATAATATGCAAGTTATCTTAACTTGACAATTCGATCCGATCAGAATGACAGCTGAATCAGCTTGGAGTGAAGATTGTCATCTTTACCCGGGAGGAGATGTCAAGGTTCACTAAAGAAAAGCGTTTCAGCAGTTTGCAGTCTCTGGGGTGATAGCAGAAATAGTTTGATAATCGCTTATCACTTTCATTAGTAAGCAAAATTCCTATTCTATTTCCTTGTCTCTGAGAATGCCAATTCACATACCAGGTCTGTTTTAGTTTCTTTTCTGCAAGCTGTAGACTCGATGAGATACTAACAAAAGCTGAACCAGATGAGAAGACAGCAACACAGACACAGCATTGCAGCTGCGTTGATGGAAGTAACCCTGGCCGCCCAGTGACAACAGAGAAGTCTTCAGCTGTGAAACATCATCAGGCAACGCAAAAGAAGAAGAGACAGCAGATGATTTGAAACTTTAATCTAGAACCTGCATATGAATGAAGAGCAAGGACTGAATATAGTGTGCTCTCATCTTTTTGCTTTTAGCAGTTAAGATCTTTAGGTTTTTCTTGGGTAACTCAAGTAGTGCTTTGCTCATAACAGTATATGTAGAAGCAGCCAACCGTGTCACAGACCCAGTTTGGATAGCTCTAAAGAAAAAAGGGGGGATGTGTAGGAGGATAGCTTGTATCATAAGGTAGAGCTATCCACACCTGGGCCTCAAACTAGGCCTCAGACCAGGCCTCAGGCCTGGCCTAGCAGGCCTCAGTACGTTCAGCATACGTACTGGCAGATAAACTTATCTACTACTGAGAATGTCTTAAGGTAGTAGTGTCACTAACATAGAACAGTTACTGGGAAGACACGGGGGCTACCTTAAACTGCAATAGCTTACATATTTCTGTATTCTCACTGCCTATCAGAATGCACCTGTTCTTGTAAACTATTCTGTCTGTATTTAACCCACCATCTCACAGAATAAATCGGATTACGTGCTTAGAACCATATTGGTGTGGACGCACGTTATTCTAGCCCCCGATCTACCAGGGCTCCGCCTTTAGATAAGAGCCCAAATGGAAGGACTGTGCCTTGGAAAGCCGAGAAACCATGGCGCCAGGAGAAGAGCTGCTGCCGCTCCCCCCGGCCACATGGAGAAGAGCTGCTCTGCCTCCACATGCTTGGCCTGTGGAGCCGCCAGAGCTGCACCGCAGCCACCGAAGCCCACACGAGTGTGGAACCGCGTGCGCCTACCCGCTGTGGCTGTGCACGGCCCTGGGGGGCCAGTGCCATGTGCCCGTCAAGCCTGAGCGTGGCGCCGGGAACAGACTGTGCCATCCCAGGACCACCCGTGCCTGCCCGCGCTGTCCGCACCGGCTGCCAGCCACGTGCTCGCCCGCACCGCCTCGTGGGGGTCACTTGCTGCTTGCCCGCTGTGCCAGAGGAACATCGCCGGCTTCTCTGTGCTTGCTGCAGCCCACAGCACCAAGGATCGTACAGTTTGTGGAACATCAGCACCCCTGCCCAGCCAGCTTGGTTTTTGGAAGCAGCAGGCTGGCAGGGCAAGGAGAGGCAACACCTTAGCACCAAAGGGGGCTCACCCAGTATCGAAGATCTTCCTTGCAGCCTTTTTCTTTCCAGAACCGTCAGTTTGGTGAGTGTCTGACCGAGTGGTAGGCGGGAGGTGCGGTGCTAGCCCCAAGGGAGGGGGAGCATGTGGTGCCACGTGGCAGATGGACCATGCGGCACCAGGGGAGCTCTTGAGACAGCGGTGTACCCCAGGACGGATTGCTGGGTTTCTTTTGGTTTTTTTTCCCCCTCTTTTTTACTGCAAGGAAGGGCACGTTAGTTGTTGTGCAGGCAAATATGGGTGCCTGCCTGAGTTCATAACACCGAGAAGCATATCTCCAACTGGGAGAAATCCTGGTGGGAGGAAAAATGGGGTTTTCAAAGGCTATGTTAAAGAGATTTGTCCAATGGTTGCTTCTCCATTTTCCACAGATGGATTTGAAAGATATTAGAACTGGGGAATTTTGGGATGCAGCAGGGATTGAATTGGCAGGGCTGACCACTAAGGGAGATTCTTCTGAGGATAAATTCTATTCCCTGTTTGTGAAAATTCAGTCTATGGACAGAAACCAGGAAAGAGAGAAAGAGATAGGGAAACTGGAGAAACAGCCATTGCGGCCGCCCACAGATATGTCCGAAGCCCCTGTTCCTCGAACCCCTTCCCTTCTCCTCTTCCCCTACCCTGGGCAGATTGCAGGATGCAACCCGCAGAGATATAAAAGCACAGGATAGCTACCATCTTCTTGGCCCCCTACAATCCTCTCGGGACCCAAGCTCTGCTAGCATGGCACTGGCTGTCAGAGACATTTCCCTAAACCATGGTTCCAATCCCTTTTGCCTTGATGGAAAATCCTCAGTTTGTCCCTCATGGTCTGTTGCCGATAACGGTCTTTTGTTCTCGACCCTACAAAATGGCCCCCGAGGGGGGCATGATGCCAGAGGCCAAATGGCTTGGTCTCGACCACGTGCTCCTTCTTCTCACAATCCCTTCCTCCCTGTCCCAACCCCTCTTCCCAACCCCTTCCTGTCACCCAACCCCTCCCAGCCCCTGGGTATGACCCTTTCCTCTGTGTCAGCCCCTTTGGCTCCTCCCCCCATGTCAGTCAAACTGACCCTGCCCCTGGCTCCACCCCAGGGCTCCTCCCATTGCTCCACCCCCAATGATGTCACTGGGAATCTCCACCATTTTTGGTAAGCCCGCCCAAGTTTCTGCCACTTGTTCGTGTAGCTCTGCCTCTCCTCTTCCAACTTCCAGCTCCCACGGTCCCACATCTGGTTCCCACGGTCCAGAACCTGAAAGTGGCTGGCCTGGGGACCTGAATCCGGAAGTGGATGCCATTCCTTTTGCTGCTCCTGTTACATACAATAGCAGGGGTACCCATTCTAAGTGGGAACTCTCATCAAAATAAGAAGGAGCTTTGTAGGGCTCAGAAAGAATTTGGTAGAAAAAGTGAATTCTTTTGAGGCTTATTAAAAGCCACTTTTTCATCAAATGTACTGGTCCCTAGATACCTAAAGGATTTGTTTTCATGTTTACTCATCCCTGAAGAATATATTCTGTGGGAAAGAACATGGAAATGATTGCTTAATGATTTACTTCCTGAACTCTTGCAAAGCTCTGACTGTGCAGTTGATGTACAAAATAATCCAGTTACAATTGAACATATAAGTGGCGAAGGGGAATGGTCTGAGGCAGGTAGGCAGGGGGAATACCTTGGCTTGTGTAAAATCGTGTAAAGGATGCTGTCAAAAAGGCATTTCAGATCATGCCAACCAAGGATCCTAGGCAGAATTATATCTTGATTAAACAATCCCCTTCTGAGCCTTTCCTAGATTTTATAGATAGACTTTGTGCAGTGATGGAAAACCAGATAGAGGACCAGGAGTTGCAACAGAAAATGAACCTGGAAGTGGCACAAAGCAGTGCCAACGATGTTTGCAAGAGGATCACCTTAGGGCTTCCGGTTGCTTCATCTCCAACCCTGGACCTCCTCCTGAGACCTGCATGAAGCAGGCCATAATGGACCCAAATGAACAGCGGAAAGGGCCCGGGCTTGTTGTGGTGTGTTTTATGATGTGAGAGTTCATTCCTGTTAATGGTTTTTCCCTGCCCCCGCCCCCCCCGCCCAGGTTTGGGTCAGTCCTTCCTTTTCCCCAGACCCCCAGAACCTTCTACATCCCCTCCCCAGAGACATGTCCATCAACGAAAGGGGTTTTACCCCCTCAGGGGAATTCCAGAGAAAGGTGTCGAGTGATAGGAGGAAAACAAAGGAAGTAACCCCCCCCCCCCAAAAGAACACTGGTTCACCTGACTGTCCCTCTACCTAAATTGCCTCCTCCCCTTCCCCCTTGTTGGTGGGTTCCTTGCCCCTTGCTCCCACTCCTCCCCCAAATAAAAGGGACCGCAGACCTCGTGATCAGGGTCTGTGGGGGCTGTTTGACTGGTTCAAAGCCCATGCTGGGGCTCAAATAAACTTTGGACTAAGAAAATCCCCCCACAGTTCAGCTCCTTCTCTTTTGTCTCGTCCAGTTTCTAGGCAAGTAAACATCAGGGAAAGCGGTTTCCCTTTCCCGGCTCCCTGAGGGTCTGCCTCTACAGCCGCCATTCTCGGTCTGGACAAGTCAGGACTTGAACCAACACGTGGTCCAGGTGTAACCGATCTCAGCCAATGAGCCAAGAGAGGTATCTCTGCAAAGCAACTGCAGCAGCCGTCTTTCTGTGGTATCAGCTGGGACTCAGCAGCCTGTAGGAGTCCCCTTCCGTGTTGCAGACCAGCAACCCTGCACGGGCTCAGAGGCTGGATTGCAGCACCAGCCCCTATCCCACCTCGAGCACCAGTGGCTGGGAGGGTCAGATGTTTCCAGTGTGGGTGGGAGGGACATGTGATGTACTTCTGTCTCTTTAAGGATCAAACATCACACACACCAGTGGGAGCAGTGGGAGAGGGGAAGAATGGGAACGTTCCAGTTCCGAAAAACTAAGGGGGGAGTGTGAACCTGTCCCGTGTGATGAGAAAAATGGGACAGGTCGTCAGGTTTTTGGGGTTGTGGGGCAGCCCAATTCTGGGAAGGTATGGGACCCTAAGGAACCCTCAGGGTTGGTAACAACCAAGAGTATATGTGAGCCATTTTAGCTTGAGTTAACTACAGGTATGCTTTTCGACACACCGGACTGGCAAGTGGTCACCATTGACCCTGGACAGGTGACCAACCTACAACAGACTGACAGTAAATACCTTGTTATCAGGGATTCTAAGCACACTCCCTCGGAGATCGAGATTGCTCCAGGAGTTTTGCCATCAGATCCGGAGCAACTAGCTCTCCTGGCACGTTGTATCCATCCTCCCCTCTTCCTACCAAAGGGCCAAGTCATTGCCCAGGCCATATCACTGCCCAAACTGCCCTAGGATGATCTGGACCTTTCAGTCTAATGGGCAGAAATGGTGGGAGAGGACAAGCCCATAATTTGGTGTGGGCTCAAGAGGGAGGGGGATTTCATCCAACCCCAGGGTATGATAGGCACGGGGTCAGATGTGACGGTCATCCCACCACACAAGTGGCCATCACATTGGGAGCTGCAACCTGTGGCTGGCAAGGTTGCAGGTATAGGGGGCACACAGTTGGCAAAACAGTCCAAGAGCATTGTGCAAATTCAGGGGCCAGATGGGCAAATGGCTTCTTTGCGCCCATTTGTTTTAGATTCCAAATTTACCTTGTGGGGAAGAGATGCCATGTCCCAATGGGGGGTTAAATTAGAGATCCCAAAAAACCCTCAGAATTTTTAATTGCGGTCACTGAAGAGCGCCCCTTCCAAAAACTAAATTGGCTGACAGACACCCCAATTTGGGAGGATCAGTGGCTGCTGAACAAACAGAAATTGAAGGCGCTCCACAAACTCATGGAGGAGCAATTGGCTTAAGGTCACATAGTGGAAACTAATAGTCCCTGGAATTCTCCGGTGTTTGTGATCAAAAAGCCAGGGAAGGACAAGTGGTGCCTCCTCCACGATTTGTGAAAAATTAATGAAGCCATCAAGGGCATAGGGTCTCTTCAGCCGAGTATGCCATCCCTGTCAATGCTCCCCCAAAACTGGAATTTGGCTGTCATTGATATAAAAGATTGTTTTTTCCAGATTCCCCTAGATCCAGCCGATGCCCCGTGGTTTGCATTCTCCGTACCTTCCATCAACAGGGAGGCACCCATGAAGCATTACCACTGGAGAGTTTTGCCACAAGTGATGAAAGGCAGTCCAAGCATTTGCCAGTGTAAGTGGCCAAAATACTGTCCCCAGTGCGTGCCAAGGTGGGGAAGGCCGTCATCCTTCATTATATGGATGACGTGCTTGTGTGTGTCCCTGATGACAATGTACTTACTCAATTATAGGATGAGACTATCACTGCTTTGGCTGCTGCAGGATTTGAGTAGCAGCAAAAAAAAGTGCAGAGACTGCCACCTTGGAAATACCTGGGGCTTGAGATTGCCAACCGGACCATAACACCTCAGAAGTTGGTGATCAGTGATAGACCTGAGACTTTGAGGGATCTCCAGCAGCTGTGTGGGTCCTTGAATTGGGTCAGGCCCTGGCTGGGGCTTACCACGGAGGACTGAGCCCCTCTCTTCAATTTGTTAAAGGGGGGAGAGGAGCTGGATTCTCCAAGGGCTCTGACTCAGGAGGTTCAGCAGGCTTTAGAGAGGGTTCCATCGGCAATGTCCAGCCGGCAGGCCCATTGTTGCTGGCCAGAACTTCCATTTAATTTCATCATTTTGGGAAAATTGCCACATTGCATGGGATGATTTTTCAATGGGACAAGGCCAGAAGGACCCTCTCTTGATCATAGAGTGGGTGTTCCTAGATCATCAGCTGTCTAAGAGTATCACTAAGCCACAGGAGTTGATTGGCCCACCTGATCAGCAAAGCTAGGGTCAGGATGCGACTGCTGGCAGGGTGTGAGTTTGCATGCATTCATGTGCCAATCAAATTGTCAACTGGTAGATTTACCAAAGAGGCTTTGGAGCAGTTGCTCCGTGAGATGTTGCAGTTTGCTCTGCATAGTTACCTGTTGCCATGAATTTTCCTGGTTTGCTGAGCATTCATATTAAAGGAGAAATGTGCAGTTTCTCACGCTGGTGAATTGTAAACACAGGACCATGTTTTGTAAATATTGGCAATGTTATGAATACTTTCTCCAAGAGAAGGGGAGGTTGAATGACAGCCTCCTGGACCAATGTGGCAGGAGAGGTGGCGATACCCTTCTCCAATCCATGGTCACCTTGCCACAGATATATAATGGAAAAATAAACTAAGGGCAGGTTCTGCCCTGCTGCTGTTGTTGCACCCAGATCTGTGTCCCCAGTCTGTTTTTCCTGGTTGGGCCTCCACGGTGATAGTTACCCAGGGAAAATCTCAAGCCATTGCCCTGGCCACAAATTGTTTAATTCTAAATTAAATTTGATTCCAAAAGAGAAACAGAGCTGCAGACCTCTCATCGCTTTGACAGTTTTACTGAAGCGTCCGGAGGGTCACACAAGTCAGTGGTGTCTTGGAAGGACCCTCAGACTCAGCAGTGGGAGGCTGACATTGAGGTAATTGAGGGTTCACCTCAAGTTGCTGAGTTCGCTGCAGATGTCAGGGCTTTTGAGAAATTTTCAGAACCCATAAAATTGATTACAGATTTGTCTTATGTAGCAGAGGTAGTGTCCAGTGCTGGAATGCAGTTCTCAAAGAAGTTTCAAATCAGTCCATTTTTAACTTGCTCTTGAAGCTGATATACCTAGTCTCCCACAGAGAGCATCCTTACTATGTTATGCATGTGAGATCACACGCTGACCTTCCTGGTTTCATCGCGGAGGGTAACCACAGCAGATGCCCTAGCTGCTCCTGTGCAGCTGGCTGGCCTACCTAACATCTTCCAGTAGGCCAAACTCAGCCATCAGCAATTGCATCAGAATGTCCTAGGCCTAATCTGCCAATTGCACCTAAGGCAGGACCAGGCCAAGGCAATCATAGACACATGCCCAAACTGGCAAAAGTTTTCTTTACCCTCATTGGGATCAGGGGTCAACCCCAGAGGGCTTGGCAGTTCTGAGGTGTGGCAGACAGATATTACACACATCCTTGAGTTTGGAAGGTTCAAATATGTTCATGTGTCTGTAGATACCTTCTCTGGCGCTGTTTATGCCTCAGCCCACACAGGGGAGAAGACCACAGATGCACAGAAACACCTTGTGCAGGCCTTCTCCACACTGGGGATCTCCAAAGAGATAAAAACTGATAATGGTCCAGCTTACGTTTCCAAGGAATTTGATAATTTCCTGAAGGGGGGGGGGGGTGGAACATAATAAGGGGATCCCATGCTCCCCCACTGGCCAGGCAGTGATAGAAAGAACTCACCAGATGTTGAAGAATGTTGTCATGAGGTTTTTTCCTGGTTTGCCGAGCGTTCATATTGAAGGAGAAATGTGCAGTTTCTCACGCTCGTTAATGTAAACACAGGACCATGTTTTTGTAAACACTGCCCTTGTTATGAATTCCTTCTCAAGGAGAAGGGGAGGTTGAATGACAGCCTCCTTGGCCAATGTGGTAGGGAGGTGGGAATTCCATCCTCCAATCCACAGGCCTCATAGGAAAGGTATAAGAGTGGGCTTTTGTAAATAAAGTGGGTCTTCCTGCTCTGCTGAACCCAGAACTGTGTCCCAAGTCTCACTTCTGGTCAGGCCCTATGGTGATAGAAGAAGACTTTAGAACAACAGGGAGGGGATGTCAGGGTCAATAATCCACAACAACAACTTTGTAAGGCTCTGTTTACCATGAACTTTCTTAACTGTTCATTTGAATACCTTAATCTACCTGTTGTCAGGCACTTCAACCAGAACCACGGGTTGAAGTTTGAGGAGAAACTTCCAATCCTGGTGAAGGACCCTGAGACTTGGAAGGTCCAGGGGCCCTTTGATTTGGTCACTTGAGGGCGAGGATACGCTTGCGTATCCACCCCCACAGGTTTGAAATGGGTTCCACAAAAATGGGTCATACCCTATATTCCACCCAGGGAAAAGAAGGCCCAGAATGCGGCCCCAGTTCCACCTTCCCGACCCGATGATGTGGCAACTGCTTCTTCTAGGCAACAGCGCAAAGGAAGTGTGCAACCCAAACCCCATGTTATCCCTAACCTAGTGCCTTAAACAAATTGTTTTAAACTGTACTTACCTGTGTATGTTATTTTTAGATTTCTTTTAAGGGCATCCTCCTGACCCTCCAGATGAAGCCAGAACTCCTGAGTTTTCTGTTGCTTCTGACTCAGTCAGTACTATGGGGACATGAATGTGAGGACTCTCAAGGGAGGCACTGCCTCAATCTATCTGGCAAAATCCAGAGCATCTACGACTCCATCCAGGAAATGAAAGGCATGATAGAGGAGATCAAGCGAGGAGCAGGAGACAGGCTGGAGAACATCTTTAAAGACCGAGGGTTGCCGGGGGAATGTCATCATTTGTAAAGGATGTCTTACGGGCTGTTCTGGTTGTCATTTTAATTTCCATAGCCTTTAGGACTCTAAAAGGAGTCATAACTAATTGTGCTAAAAAGAAACCGGCCCCTTCTGATGTTACTGTGACTGCTGTTGAGAGATGGTGGAAGAGGCCAGAGACAGCAGTTTAAGGAGTTGGTCTCTTCCCTCCTTTCATCCAAAATTAAACAGAAAAGGGGAAGATGTTGGGGGGGGGGGTGGGGTGTTAAGCTGTTTTGGAGTTGTTTACCCAAATGGTTCATTCCTGCTTTCCCCCCCAATAACTCAGGTACTGTCCAAAGGTATCTCCTCCTCTGTCCCTTTGTCTCCCTCTCCTGACCCTGCCGTGTATTAACCTGGGGCCAATCACCTACCTGCCCCACCCCTCTTTCCCCCCACTTAAAATGTTAAGCACGGGACCCTGTGCTCACTCTCTCTTGGAACATCTTGGGGAATAAACACCTTTGAAGGAGCCTTCTCTGACTCTTGCTCCAAAACCTAGATGTTGAGGATATCCAGGACCAAGAGAGCAGAGAACAGCTCTGCTCTCTACCATTACTTGGACTGCTTGCAGTCTAAGGGTGGCCATTCCTGACCAGCGTGGCCGGGGTGAAAGCTAGCTGGACCCCCCCGGCCCCCTGATATCACAGAGCCATCACTGCACGGGAAGCATCAGCAATGCCAATCCCTGCTTATTGTGCTCCATCATCTGTGG
Source organism: Prinia subflava (assembly GCF_021018805.1). Classification (NCBI taxonomy): domain Eukaryota; kingdom Metazoa; phylum Chordata; class Aves; order Passeriformes; family Cisticolidae; genus Prinia; species Prinia subflava. The sequence goes on from NW_026960606.1 coordinate 7,323,899, forward strand.
GGTAAATGCAGCTCCGTGTTCAGCTTCTCTGCAGCACTGATAATGAACTTTCCCTTAATTAGACCAGAAGAAATACATCCCATTTCTGCATAGAAAGGAAAGCCATGCAGAGTGCTGGCCTGCAGGGTGTAGTAGTCCTAATGCAAGTCAAAAGCACTGAGACATTCACAGCATATCTCATGCAAATGTACTGACCTGTATTTCCTGGGTACCCTGCACTAACCCAGAAATCAGATCTGGAGGGGAAACTGGGCCATAAAGTGAACACATTTGGCCATAAGGATGCAGCAGCACAGCAAGGAAATTGTATCTGTGCTGAGGTTTACACACTGGGCTGAGCATCTGTGATGCCATGGAATTAAAATTAAATGTGGTTTATGCTGTGGTAATGTTCTTTGTTGACTAAATCAGCCTAAGAATAAAGTGAACTTGTGCAGTCACACAACACCCCCTCATGTTATTAAAATATGTCATTCTCAGATTAATAGGCATACCTCAGAGTAATTATGCCCTTGTAAATCTGACAGTATTTGCATATGACGTTCATTGCTATTCAATGTCAGAACAAAGAGGAAGATGTTGGAATAATATAAAGTGTCTCAACTAACAGAAATTTATAATCTGCAAATCACACTGAATTACAAACAGGAAACATGTCACAAGGTGTAGAGTGGCACTCAAATGGATTTTGATTTGTCAGTTTGGGGATTTTCTGTGGACAAGCCTCATGGCTGCCAATTTCACTCGTCACTTCTCCGTTTTTTCCTCCTACAACTGCTTCCTTCAATCCAGAAGCAACATTCCTGAATTACTCTTCTTGTAGGGAAAAAATAAAAATAAAAATAATTCTGAGAAGGCAGCTGAAGGCAGTCTAGGAGATTGTGCTGGGAAAAGCAGCCTGACTCTTGAGAAGCACTAGTGAGACCATCCCAGTGCCTGCAGTGCCACCTTCCACTCCAGCTTTTATTGGGATCTTGGGTTCCCAAGCACAGTCCTTATGTTCCTACAGCCCATCAGTATCAAATGGTTGCAAAGTAAGGGACTACAGAGGGGAGGCAGAAATCTTTACCCACCAACCACTAAAATGTCACAAAAATCCATTGTCCAAAAAAAGGTATCAGTACATTAATATTTAAAAGCTGTAGCCAAATAATTCTGAAACTGTCTCTGCAGAACATTTCACTGCTGTGACCTGTGGGCCTGATATTTTGGGCCTTAGAGATTTTAGCCTGCTGGTAGCTGCTAACTCCTTTCCCAAGGGAAAAGTTTCTTAGGAAAGTTTCTTCCTAAAACAATCTTGTCAAAACAACTATCCTTTCCCAAAAGGATCTTCTCCAGGTGGTGTTTGCCTTTTTGGTTCTCAGAGAGAATCAAACTTGGGTTTCCCGCATGTGAGGCAGGGACTTTAGCTACTACACTACTGGGGAAGATCATCTTGGGAAAGGATTGTTGTTTTGCCAACATTGTTTTGGGAAGAAGCTTTCCTAACAAACTTTTCCCTTGGGAAAGGAGTTAGCAGCTACCAGCAGGCTAAAGTCTCTAAGGCCCAAAATATCAGGCCCACAGTGACCCACTACTAATGCAGAGCGGCTGGGATGTCCAGAGCCATCCAACCAGGCTGCTCAGTGAGCAACAATTTACAAATAAAAGAGATTTATTTTGTTCCTGGGATGATACTTGTGAAAGTTTTATTTGGACTGATCATTAGGGAGGCATATAACTCCATTTATGCAAGTCCAAGACATAGACCTTCCACTAATCATTTTGAAAGCACATTAATGACATTATTTAATTTTATTTGTATGTGTTTGCATTTGGGGTTTATTGCAGTACATTCCAAAAACTGCAGTCTGGCAATCAAAAGATCATAGATTTAACTATTCATATAGTTACATGCGAAGCCCATGCTAAAACAGGTTTTAATTTAAAAAAAAACCAAAAACAATCCCTTTGTTTAGATAAATGTCAAACCACCTTCAGAAATCTGATTCAGCTTACCAAAAAAAATTAGGACATTGCATGAAAATACCTTTTGATTTCTTGATAAATTCAAAAATCAAATCATGCCGAAGAACTGAGGCTTGTGCTGGGCATTCTAAGAGTTAAACTTGAAACTGCTTTGCTACTTACCAACCCCTCACTGGGCATGATGCTGGTGATGTGAATGACCTCGAGATGTGCTGACTGGGACACCAGAGAATCAGATGAGAGTGAAATAATGTGATCACAAATCCCAGACAAGGTTTTACACTACAAAGAAAAACAAGTCAACGGAATCCCTCATATCAAACTGGAACTACAAGTGAAGTCCTTATTCTAAGAACTAACCAAGAATAAAGAGATAATTTTAATTCTTAGCACTGTAAAAACTACAGGTGTATGAAAGTCAAGAGCAAGTGATTAAGGGAACAGAAAACATCCATAAATGTCATGAAAATGTACATGTATGAACAGTTCTTCTGCAGAAGAATATCTGTATCTCTAAATTATCTTCTCCACTCCAACCATGTGCACTTTGAAACAAAAGAACAAACCCAATGAACTTTATCCTTATGATTATAAATACAATGGAAGTGGAGTGAAATAGGTAAAAATAAACGTCTTATGCAACCGAATAACCTCTTTTGGCTACCAAATGATGACACCATCCCTACCAACTGTGATAATTAGGTGAATTCTGCTCTTCAACTTGGAAAATTTCCTTTGTTAAAATTACCCTGGCAGAGAAATGCCGTAGTTAACCCATTTACTGAAGTAAAATTCTTATGCATCTTTGAACACATCCTTCAACTGATAATCTACATCATTACAACTATGCAATGATTTTGTTATCCTGCCTTCCAGCTAAAGATCTCAAAATCTTAATGCAAATCCAAAGAAACACCATCAAAGCAGGAGCCCCATTGCATGGACAGTAGCAGTGGGTCTGACAAATTAAACTCAACTGTCAAAGCAAAGTTTGTCGGTCAGAGAGAAGCTGAGCTGAACTCAGACAACATTCATGTGGAAAGATTTATTCCCAAATTTCTGTGTGTTGCTTAAAGCACTCTCCTTCAAAAAGTCTATGCCTGAAAATGTTTGAACCTAATGTGAAAGAATTAATTTAACAGAATTTCAGGATGGGTTTCCGGTTGAGGCTGTGCTATGTGCATCTATTTTGCTTTGGAGACTGTACTCTCATTTTTCCTAATTATAGCAAATTCCAGTGAAATACCTTCAGGGAAGTTTTTCTTTCAGGCATTTGCAAAAGCATGAGGCTTTCTAATATCTCATTTGACACTATCCACAGAAGTTAAACAAATAAAGTTGTCACAATAAATAAGTTAACTGCCTAAATTTATAGGTTGTATTTCCATTAACTGTGCAGTTACTCATCTGGAAATCCAAGGACAGCTCTGGAGCCCTGGCTGTGGCATCTGGATTTTGTATCAGCTGCAAGGTGCAAAGCATCCCACTGGGGTGTGTGTGACTGCAGCTAAAGGTCACCATTTCCACAAATATTTCAAGCAGTTTCAGCTCGGGGCCAGAACCCCTGAGCAGAATTTGGGTCTCATCTACTCCCAGCAGAGATGGAGAAACTCAAAAAATCTCCAGTGTAGTGGGTGCCCCTATGTGTGAGTACATTCTCTATCCAGCTTTTGAATCACTGGCATGTCAAGATATTACCATAATTTCCAACTGAAAACCTCTCTATGCCTCAAAATTTGAGAGCATTTTCCCAGATTAGATGCAGACTAAATCCCTGAGAGAATACTTTCTACTTTCTACTGTAATGCCTTAACCTTAGAGTTGCCTCATGAAAATACTATTTTTAGTGAAATAAACAACAAAGAAGTTTTCAGTCAAATCAACATGGTCTATGGAAGGTGTCCCTGCCACAGTTAGAATTGTGCGATAAAAGGTGTAAATATGTATATAAAAAAAAATTTGTGTGTGTGTGTATACACACCCCAAATCCCAGAAGATATCAGGTGCTTTTAAAAGTTCGATTCATACCCAGGTTTGCAATAGTAAGCTTTTTTTTTGTCTAAAAGTCACTGCACGCTTTCTAAATTTAACAGCACATCAATGTTTTATGACAGATTTTAATCCCCACTGGAAGCAGAGTATGTGCAAAAGGCTTTTTAAAAAAAAAGAAGAAAAAAAAAGAGTCAGGCACTTGGGCAGAGCTTGTCAAAAGTTTATCTGAACTTGTAAATCCTCTGAGAGTTCCCTTTCACCACAGGCTTTAACTCTATCTCAGTGTCAGTACAGGTATTCAGTGTTGGTACCAGGAAAATATAAAGTATTTGAACTTAAAGGCCAATATCTAATCGATGATCTTGAATAAGATTCTTCCACTCCACTTTGTCATCGGATTTTTTTTGAGTTCTGAAGGCACAAAATGCTCAGTCTGACAACCAGTGATGCACCAGGTCTATGGATCTGACCAGCCAACCTGGTAAGAATATTAACCATACAGAATATTGTGCAGCTTCTAAACCTAACACAATTTTGTATTTGTAATTAACTGTAGCTATAACAGAGAGCATTACTGTGGGGAACTTTAATTTTTAGCAACTGATAGAATTCATCAGAAATTATGTTAAAGAGTAAGGAATTTTATTTTCCTACAGCAGCCTTATTTTTTGAAAAAATCATTTCCATGAGTGGGGTAAAAATAGAGAATACCAAAGCAGAATTACTTACCACGTGAAGAATTTTATTTTCTGTTTCATACACCGTACAATCCTGTAGTAAAACAGAACAAAACCTATGAAATGAATGTCACATTAAATTTCCTATTAAGAAATGAAAGAAGGGTTTATGCTGTTAACAATCTCTTACATATTCTTGATGAACCTTAAGACTTGCTACTTTTGGAGCAGTCATTTGCCTATTACAGCTATCATTTTAAGAATAATCAATCTTATACCCCATAATTTCAGTGTCACCCTTATCTTGCTTTTTGCTTTAGTGCTATTACCAGGGGTTAAAATACTGTTTTTCTTTCATAAAACAAACAATATAAATTGCTAAAAGGGATCTCCTGCCTCTATTACTTATTAATGTTTGAAAGTTCCCTCAGTATGACCTTCTGAAAATTGGGATACAGCCATGGCAAAGGGGTTTGAACCACTCCCTGCAGCTCTGCCCCACCTCCTCCTGCCTCCACTCCAAATCTCAGGTTATATTTTGCTAAAACATAAAATAAAAAGGGAAATACAGAAAATATCTCTTCCAAGCAGAGTGAGATTAGAACAGGGTCTCCCCAAGTCTTGGTTCCCTCTCAGGCCCCAGCTTGGCTCCCTCTCCCCTCATTATATTGGGAAATTGTTAAATCCTTCTCCAAGTGCTATTCCACATTGGAAAAGGCTTTCTACAGAGCAAGATACCTGTCTTCTTAATTTAGTATTTTTTCCTTGAATAAGCTTTCAAGTAAAATTTAACTTGATGATAATACCTGAGAGGTCCCTTCAAGTAACCTGATTCCTTCAGTTGGTTGGAGCCTGGTGATGGCAACACCAAGGCTGAGGGTTTTGTCCCTGTATTGGATTAAGAGCTGGACTTGATATGTGAGTCCCTTCCAACTCAGAACATTCTGTGATATCCCTTCAAGAAGCTTAAGATTCCCTATAGTTCTCAAGATTTCCTCTTTTTACTAGATCTTAATATATTAGCAGTAAGAGTTAATTGCTTCAGATCTCCCATGATACAATTCCAACCCCCTCATTCCCTGTACCCTGAACACTCAGTTTGGGCTGGGACACCCTCTGGAGGTCTCTGGTCCCCTTTTGCAGCAGCCCAAACCCTTGGCTGTTCCCATCCAGCTCCCAGACCTTGTCCCTTGGGTGTCCCTTTGAGGATTTTTTTCCCTGAGCCCATCTGAGGCAGCTGCTCCAAACCCTTAGCCCAAGGAACTGCCCCTCCCTCAGCTCTGAAGGTCAATACTTATTTTGGAGGATTGTAGCTCCCGTGGAGAAATTAATTTCTAAGTGACTACAGTTTAAAGAGTATTGCTACAGAATAAGAAAGTAAAAATCAGAAGATTGGGAGCGCCAAGCAACACAGAAGAATTTATATTAGCATTTCATGGTCAAGTATCGCTTTGATGTTTCCTCTGTATTCATACTGTTATTTTCTAGAGCACAAAAAAAAATTCAATTAGTCAGTTTGGCTGGCAATGCCCAAGGCAGTTTTTCCTACAAGTTTTGCACACTTCTAACAGCTCATCCACCATCTCCTTTTAACCCTCCACGTACCAAGAGAACAAAATTATCACAGCAGGGCTTCCAGCTTGACTTCAGAGCTAATGTTCCTGTCTAAATTATCCCTTTAATTTCTGTGTTAGAAATACAATATGAACCTCCCTCTGAACAAACTTAATTACTTCAGGTCAAAGAGTAGAGGAATTATGTATAGTAAAACTGAAATTTTACTGTTTTGTAGAGCAGAATTAATGTTAGCTGTACTTATGTTGCACATTCAAGATTACATTAGCATGAAAAATGTTAATGACTTTGGGATTCCTTCCAAAATAGATGCATACTGACTTTTTTTTTAAAATACATCAGACTAGTTTAACTGAGAGGTTTAAAGCACTTACAGTGTTATACTAAAATATTAAGATATGTAGATCACAATATTCTTCTGATTTATTTTTCTCTGATACATAGCAATGCACTAAGGATCTCATTAAAAAATAATCTTCTAGGACTACCATTTATAGGATGTTGATCTATTTTTCTTATAAAATAAATAATAGTCATAGTCACATTCTTTCTACATTCTCCAGTAGCAAGATGACATGATAAAAACATTTGTTCCTAAAGTTTAAAATAACCTTTAAATTAGTAGCTGTGTTCTATTTCCCCTCTGTAAAAGGATAAAACCCAGGAATTACAAAGCCAGTCTCAGCAGCAGTGTTGCAAACCAGGCAAGGACTGCACTGTCCTGAACATCCAAAATTGAAAGGTGCAGCACACCTTTGTCTCTGATAAAGTGAAACTGCTCCTCTGCATATTCATAAAGCAAAAAGGCCAGCGGGACTTGTGCTCACCCATGCTCTAGTCAAAACTGTAATTTCTAATTCCGAAAGAAGGAAAAAATGCAAGTACAACAAAAATTTTGCAGATACCATAAAGAATGTTTTATGTCAAGTTCTTGAGGACGGTTAACCAACACATAAGAAAATGTAAAATATTTAGTTCATTAACTTAGTTCTATAAAACAGCATGAGTTAACTACTGAAAAGAAGCTGAGACCCTACAAAGAAGCATTTCCCACCACAATACCACAGGAGAGTTCTACAGCAGTCTTTGAGTGGTGGATATGACAACGTGATATTTCACAATACATTGCTGGCATGCATAATGTGAAATACTTCTGAAACTCAGACATTCAAAAGAAACAGATCACTTTGGAATTAGGCAAATATACAATGGCAAATGCACAGAACTGACTCATTTTACTTGGTCCGAAGGTAGAGACTTGATCAGAGTGTATTTTTAGAAAAGAGTGAATAGATGTTTGATGAAATCTTCAGCAAATGCAGGCAAAATAAGATGGAGGGGCTGAAAGCTGAAATCTGCAAAGTTCAAAGTGAAAATAACACCCAGGTTTTGCATGGTAGCTGCTGAATCACAGGATAATTATGGTGGAAGGGGCCTCTGGAAGTTATCTGGTACAACCACCTTATCACGGGAGGCTAATTTAAAATTTACACCAGGTACAAAAGTTACTAAGAAACAACAATTCCTATCAATTGCAGTGCAAACTAGATGGCTTCAAAAAACCAGAAAACCCATGCTTCATCTTAAACAGAGTATTTGGCTAAAAATAGGGCAAAATCCATTATAAGGTGTCTGAATTTACCTCAGTGAGGTTAATTAAACAGTAATAAAGGGGACAAAAAGCAAAATTTTGTTTGGCTTTTGTTGCAAAAAGGCTGAGTTGTGCAGACATCCTTTGGTAAGACACAGACACTTTTTGTTGAGAGAAAGTTTGTTCTTGCAGGTCAATGAGTATATCAAAAGCATCTACCTCAGACTTAAACATCTTTGACCTAATGAGGGAAAATTAGAATTAGAATCCCAGCTGCCACTAGAATTGGGGAACTCCTCCTACTCAAACAATTAACCAATGGCTGCATTTTATGAAAAAAAATCCAAACCTATTCTTCCCCAGTTCCTCCAGTTGTCTTTCCCTCAGGGCAGCCTTGGTGCTAAAGCGTGACCAAACCCAAATTTAGTTCAGTTATTCTGGTGGATTCCATTTCAGAGCAGGCAGGAGAGTGAGTGCACCTTGAAACTGAGGTGTAACTCAAAGTGAAGTCAGCAAAGAGCTCAAACATCTCAATACCCTGTTCTAATGTGCTTTTTTGCATATTATTATAAACACATTTTAATGGAACATTGCACCTCAAAATTAGGATGTTTCTGCAGCTCTGTGCATGACAAATTCTTTTACAGTAGCTTAGTGAAGGTGATCAAAAGGGTTAAAAAAACTGAACAGAATAAAGTACATTTCCAAACAGAAATGGACAGCTGTAAAGCTCTGAAACTAGAGAATGAGGTTTTCTTTTAACCAGCATGAGCAGATGCTGTTTAAAGTTAAATAAGTGACTATTCATCATAGCATTTGCATGGTATGTAAATAATAATAATACATTAGAATAAATTTGATCTAAGGTAATGTCACTCAGATCACACAGGACATCCGAGCATGAAGATTCAGAAGCACTTTCTATATTAAACTAAGGTTACAGGGTAATGTCCTCTGTTAAGAAAATTCACCTGGAGTGGCAGCTGCATGTTGTGCATACAAAACGTGTTCAATTTGCACAAAATGTCAAAGACATTCCTCACTTAATGTGCCAAATCTGTACCCTTGACTACTACTTTCACACTGGCTGAATAAGGCATTTAAAATTTATATAATTTATAAAACAAGGAGTATCTGAAAGGATGAGACCCAGATTTCTATTAGTTATGCCTTTCAATTTATATTCCAGCCTACAGCTGAGCCTGCAATTCTGGTTCAGGTGAGACATTTCTGCTTTCACTCATTAAGGTCAAATTTCCTCAGATTTAGTGACAGCAAAGCTGTCTCTCTATGACTGATTTGGTTTTATCTGCTCTTTCTGGTGCTAAGTTTAATATAACATAAAAAGATCTTAATAGACAACTGTCAAAAAAGTCAGATCTGACAATAAGTTAAAAAAAAGACAAAACTTGATTTGTAACTTGAAGAACTAAGCATTTTTCATCTTGGAATGACTTGGAGTTTAGGCTAAAAGATTGGTTTTAAGTTGTCAAAAGGAGGACAGCTCTGGGACTGGAGCTGAAGAACTGGAAAAAATAAAGAACCAAACTATTGCTGGCAGATCAGAACAGATTTTCATCTGCCAAAAGCTGTGACATGAATGACAGAAGTAGAAATAGCAATTCAAAATTACTCTATTTTCACCTGGACCACAGGGAAAAATCAAACTTACAAACAAAGTGTAATATCAGCTGAAGGACAGAATCAGAACCTGGACTTTTTATACTGCAGAGAAGTTCATTTTGCTTAGTCTGTAAATCAAAAATAGCGTAGTGCTATAAGCTCCTTGTAAGAGAAAGCTTAATAAAGATACATAAATAATTAAATGCCAACATAGGAATTTCTAAACTAAAAAAAAAGAGAAAAAGGATCTTTGTTTTCTGCTGCAAAAATGCATGAAGGACAAGATTTCTGGGAGGAATAAATCTGAATATTATAAATAAAGGATAATAGTGTAAAATACAATGACATATTTATCAGCCTTAGTTATTTTGCTCCAAGAACTGAAATAAAATTGGAGGGGTAAAAAAAGTTTTCAGAACTACTACTCCATTACTGCTCCAAAAAGCATTTGAAACTGAGTTCTGTGATTTGTCTGCTGGGAGGATGCATGGAAATCTGTGGCAGCACAGGACAGAGGCAGGCAGGGGAGTCCTCTGCATTGGAGACAGGCCCAGCCTAAAGTCCCTACAAAACTGGAGCTTAGGCTAAGCTCTCTTCTTGCTTTCTCTCCTTCAACCCTTTCATCTTTCTCCTTTTCTTCATTCCAAGACAGCCCTGCCTGTTCTCTGACCTCTCCACATATTCCAGTAACACTCTTCTGTCTCATCAATATTTTATCCCCTCACAAGGGGAGTGCTCATTGTAAATATTTGTAAAACTAATTTACCCTCAGTCTTTCAGTATCTGTGTGTCACCTCTTGTCTTACTTCAGGGGCTAACACTGCCAGAGACTGTTATTATATTATTATAACATTATAACATTATTATATTATTATATTATCATATTATCATATTGTTATAGGGGTCACAGCTCCAAACCTGACTTCAAGAAGTGTTTGGACAATGGTGTCAGGCACAGGGTGGGATTTTTGGGGTGTCTGTGCAGGGACAGGAATTGGACTTGATGATTCTGGTGGGTCTCTTCCAACCCAGAATATTCTATGATTCTATACATTATATAGAACTAAAGACCAGATAAATTATTTTTATGTACTTGAGGACTGTCCAACATTACAATTAACTAACGAGTGTCAGTGATGATAACACTGCTACCATTATCTTTTCTGTAGTTAGTTGGTTTAATGTTATGTTTTGTGTTCATCCCCAAAAAACTTCCATGCTACTGGCTCTCCTTTCAGTGAAGGAGCCACAGAGCAGGTTCTGGATGTGTTTGTATGTATTTTAAGAACTTGTCTACAAAACATTTTGGATCATTCATATTTTAATCTGGAATAACCTGCTGTAGTTAAGCTGTTTCCCACTGTGGCTTTATTCTTCTGTTTAACACTTGCATGGTGGTAAATCACCTGACATGAAATTGTCCACTCAAGAGCAAAGTGTATTATTTTTAACTTCACACCATCCTTCAGTCTATCCAGGAGGATCCCCAAAGTCCAAAAATCTTCCTGTCCCTCCCAAAAAATGAGAGTATAGAAAGAACAGAGAGGTAATGCAGTAATAACTTTTCTGGCGATGTTAAAGTTGTTATTTTTACTATTGCAGTTTTTAAGCAGTGATGTGAAAGGACTCAGAGCAGAGAGACACTCCTACCTGTTGCACAATGGTTGTTAGTTCCAGGCACAGTTGAACAATGTTGTTTTTCAGCAGTGAATATTCTGTCATGCTAACAAACGGAGACCTGGGGCAGGGGAAGGACATGTTTATGCAGTATTAGGGACCACAATTTACACTACAGGCAGATATATGTAACTCAGGGATCAGTTCTACAGCACAGAAATGCCAAATCATTTTAATCTCCAGCAGCAAGTTGCACAACTTTTGTAATACACACCTTTGAAACAAGAAAAAATGCAGGCAGGATGTAAACTGGATTTTGGCCAGAACATCAGAAGTTCTCGTTCTTATGGAGAGTGGAAACGGGAGCTTTCAAATAACCATAAGCAGCCCAGATTTTCTTTGTACTGCTTATTAAAAAGATGGCATTTCTGGTATGACATCACTCCTCAGCAGCAATCGGGCACCTTAATTCAGAGAGCACAGTAATGCGTACTTAGTCACAGCTTCCTGCACACTCAGATTCTCTTCAGGCTTTCCAAATTCTGGCTGAATCTGATCCCATTTGAATTTATAAGAACTGACAAGGTCATAGCCTGAGAGAATATGACTGCTGGCATTAGGTTAGGAAGATGTCACCAGGATTATACAAATCCTGTAAAGGAGGGTGATTCACTCTCACTGTGATTTCTAAGGTGCCACTTATACATTCCAGAGCATTCAGATTCCAGGTAAAGCTATGCACTGCTATAACTACAAAGAAAAACAAGCCAATGTTTGTTTTTTCCAAACAAGGAAAATGCTGGTTTATGTTTTGGTTTCTGTCTTGCTACGGTCACAGAGATACTTTTAATCAAATTCTCAGTTCATAAATGTACAACACCAGTGGCTGGTTGTTGAGTATTAACCATCACACCTGTACCTAACACATCCAGGCTACTTACTCCTGATGAATAAGAACATTTAATTTTCAGACTAAGCAAGTACTATCATTTATTTTGAACATTCTTAACTGATTTGCTCAACTCCAAATTTTCTGTCTTTTTGATGGCTGAAAGACAGCTCAAACTCCACAAGCTTTCCTTCCTTGCCCTTCATGCTGAAATTTCTGATGATGTTACCAGTTGTGGCAGTGAGAATAGCACAGAAATAATAATTTCACACAAAGTCCAACTGAAAGAATCTCAAAAGTTATCTAGAGCAAATTTTAACACTCTCTGGACAGAGAAGGGTACTAAATTTTGCTTCCAATATTTCACAAATTTCTAAAAATTTAGAGCTAGAATTCCACACCTGCCATTTTAATATTAGAATAAAAGAGCACAAGAGGCAAAGAAAGAACAAATACAAAGAACTATTCTCATGCACAAGGGATTGAGGAACAGTTAATTACCTGTCCAGCCAGGTGAGTAAGTTCTTGGCAGCACCAATCAGGTCAACTATAGAGGTAAGAAAATCATTTGGCAGGCGTCTGGACACCCTGCCATCATAGTAGCCACTCCTCCTCCTACCCATTATAAAGTTCTGAAGGTTTTTGGCTGAGGTGTTCAGCTTGTGAGACAGAGTTCTCAGGTTTTCAGTCTCCAGGCCATAATTCTGAGGGAAAGAAGAAGATTGACAGGGTGTGTGGTCAGCTACATGAACCAAATCGTGAGGAGAAATGTCCTGGATTGCCTTGGCTGAGGAGGTGGTTGTGGGTTGAGATGAAACAGGAATATTTGGGTTGGAACACATGGGATGCACCCAGTCTGGGACACAGCCTCTGCTGCCACCACCACTCGCAGTCCAACACAACTCACATGGGTTCAGCCATGGCCCTGAGGGAAAGGCAAAAAGGATCCCATGGGCTGAGTCTCCAGGTCTGTCTCATTCTCAGGAAATGAACTGAGAGCAATGTCCCCTCTCTGCTGTGGCCCACAGGTGTCTGTCACCTTGTCTTGGTTTGAAAGACAGGTATCTGGTAGGAAGGGGGCAGGACCTCCCTAGAGATGGAGAATTCCAATCCCCTCCCTCCAAATTATTCTAATTTAGAAAATTAAAGGGGCTTTCAGACAGAGGTATGGGGATAGGAATAACAGTTCTTTACTAGTATATATGACAAAACAACAAACAAACAACAACTACAGCATTAATAATAAACAGAACCAAAAACCTTGAGGGCTTTCTTTCACAAAAAGCCCAGGGCAGTTTCATCTCGGTACCCGTGCAGGACTCTGAGAGGCTGAGCTGAAATGGTGGAAAGTCCCGGGCTGGTGGATGAGATGAGGAGCTCTGCGCTGGTAGCTGGAATGGCAGGGGGTGTCCCAGCAGGGCTTGGCAGTGCAGGGCTACAGAGTAGCAGGGGAACTTCAAAGCTCCGAAGAAGCAGCAGCGGTGGGGGGAGGGCTGGAGAAAACGAGCTCAGGATTCCTGGGTACAGGAGCAGATGACGGTAGATTTCCCAGGACGAGGCAGAGATGGCCGTGAACTCTTCCTGCAGCGAGGGGCAGCTTGACTGTCTCCCTCGATGCTGAGAGCAAGAGTGAGCCCCCCTCCCCCAGCTCTGTCTTTTTTACCTTTCCCAAAGCTCGCATTATCTCTCCCCTCTGAGGGACACTCCCAGAGACTTAAAAACAATATCTGTAGCCTTGTGCTGCCATGTCCTTCAACTACTCTCTTTGTTCTGGCTAAGTATGGTCATTAGGGTTTCTTAGAAACTTATGGGAAAAAATTCTGTAAGTGAAAAAAAAAGGTAAATCTAACCCCCAACACACCTCGGTCTGGAGCAGTCCCACTGCACTGGATCCCAGTGCCTGGAATTCCTTCACCTGAGCAGAACATTCCCTTCCCCTGCCCTGTGAACCAGGAATAAAGTGGAACATGGCCTTGCTGAGAGGCTTTCATGGGAACAGTTTCTCCTGAACCCTGATGCTGCTGGAGAGCAGCTGTCCCACATGGGTTGGAACACAGGAACATCAAACCAGGTCAGAGCAAAGGCTCCTGCTCCCCATGGCTGCTCAGGGAAGAGTCTGAGCAGAGAACATGTAGGAACAGCTGCTTGTGTCTCAGAGACTTCAGCCAGTGACAGGGTTTCATATTTAAGAGTTCTGAGTGGATTTTTGTCCATTGTTCCAGTTCTGATGGCGGGAGAAGGGTTGAATCTAGCTGAAAGTTTCCAAACACAAGTCCCTTTTCCCTTTATCCACATTCCTTCATCCATGTCTCTGTCCTTTTATCACCAGGTCTATTCCCCACTTAGACTCAGATAACAAGCACAAAGATAGCTCAAATCCATTAAATAATTCAAATTCACACAGAAAGTCTCAAATATGCCAAATTGAACCCAGATTTCTTGCAGCTCCCACAGGACATAGGACAGGACAGTAAATCAATGCCTTTGTGGAAGAGACATTGGATTGTTCCAGATTTAAGCATGACTAAATTCAAGATTTTAATTTTTTAAATCAAACAACTGTAATCAACTACCAAATGGGAAAAATGTGCTTACAAATAAACCTTGAAAGTATCCCTGCATCCTGATGCTCCGATGCCACCAAATCCCACTGTGGGTGGCAGGATATTAGGAGAGGACTGAAGGAAGTTGTGGCTTCTTTTGGGCTTCCAGAGTCAGCAAGCAAAATAATGGGGAATGGAGGAGATTGTTCCAGTGGAGAAATGAGCCAGGAAGTGGGTACCTCCCAAAATTTAAACTGCATCAATTATAATTCAGTGGACACATTTGAAAACAAAGAATTGTAGTTTCTGGCAATGATTAAGCAGGTGAGGAGCCTTGTGGATGGCACTGCCAGTATCCAGATCTCTAATTCCTCTAGGCACCTCATGTCCATGGTGTAACTGAGAGTCTCAGAGGTGCCAGACTAAATCATTATCACAGCTGCCAGGCCAGACTTCAGCCTTCACAGACACACATTCTGCTCCCTCTGTGTTAAATATGTGCTGCTCTCGTGAGCCACGCCATGTAAATTATGGACCTGAGCCTTGAAAATTCTGTCTCCTGGCAGGAGATTCATGTGATTTCTTTTTTTGCACTGTAAATCCTAGATATAATTTCTGGTTTAAAAAGAAAGACAGAAAAATAAAAGAGAAAGCCTCTAAAAGGGTCAAAAGGGTGCCATTAGCATAGGAAGGCTTATTTTTTATCCCAAGAGAAGGGATAAATAAACAAGAAAGGGTTGCTTCATTCCCTGGTTTTGTTTCATGATGCTTCAAGTTGTTCCATCATCAAATGACTCAGTTAGTGATAATGGATTTACAAGTTTAGAGAATTAATCCTGACTACCAAAACAACACCAGATGTTGCCTGTCTAAAACCACACAGCCACATAATTTGTCAAATTATCCTGAAATCTGGATTAGGAAGCTGCTTAATGAGAATAGAAAGTTGCCTAAAGTCATCAACGCTCCATTTCAGAAAAAGGGACCTGGACAGGAACATTGCAGAAAGTGCCAAAGTAACAGCATACCTTGAACACAGAAAGAGATGACTGGAAAACCTGTTAAATATTTAAGTTATTTCATATAAAAGCACAGATCAAACAGTAAGAACTTCTGTATCGCCACTGACAGCATTATTACCTGCACACACTCAAAAGAGCTACATAGATTATCTGATTTGTTCAGCGACTGATCCCATGTTTCAGGCTGGAGCTCAGCAATTCCTGACACCCCATTCCATGGCAGTAGCTGGGAAGAAGGATTTCAGGAGGCAGAAATTAAACACAAGTGTGAGATCAGAGGCAGACAAGCTCATTACGGAAGAATATCATTAGCAAAACGCCAGGATGAAGCTGTGGTTGCAGTGACACTTCTTAGTGAGATGTGCAGTTGATTTGGGTGGAAAGATAACTGCTGTTCTGCCTGCAGAACACAGCTCCTAAATTCAGCTATTTCCCCTCTGATTTTCGCATTTCCAGACTCTCTGTCCTAGTTCCCCTCTCCTGTTGGGTCTGAGCTGCTGTGCTGGTGGCAGGGGTTATTGGAGGTGGTAAGGGAAGAGATCCCCCCAGGGCTTTCACACTTGATCGGGTTTTCTGAAGCACAGAAAACAGGTGGCTGTTGTCAGAAATGGTAGAATTCAGGTGACAGGAGAAAATGTCTTTTTTTCTGAGCAATCTGAAGCAGACTCTTGTTTTCCTAGTGCAGAGAAGATACAGTGTAAGAGGGAAGTTGTTAGATACTCCCTATAGTTAAAATTAGAATTTTGGAAACTGAAATATAGGAAATCTGCCTCCAAACAGATATTTCCTCTTTTTAATGTCATAAACCCAAAATGCAGAAATAGCTAAACACACATTCACCATGAACCTTCCTGCCCTGTGCCTGTGTCACAATTCCAGCTAAAAACTCTGCCTGTTTTTTACATTCTGGTTTGAAGTTCCATTTTTAAATAATTGAGCAAATTCTGTATCCATCTGACAGTATAAGATCTGAGCTTTTTACATATTCAAAGGAGTGGAATTAAAAAAATCTTCAGCTATGGCTTCAGGTGTTCTCATACCTTAGTGCAGGTAAGCAATAACATCACAAAGGAGAATTTTATGCTAATAAAGCAGTCTGGGAGAATTTTAGCTACTTAAATAAAATAAGCCAAATTATTGTAGCCAACATCAAGATAAAAAATAATGACTATAATGGGGAAAAAAAAAGCCAAGTGCTAATCAGTTTTTTGTAAACACCAGCACCCAAAGATCAAAAGCCAAGCACAAAATACCTACAGTATATGAAGAGTTTATTTCTTTTGTGGAAACTCCCCCAGCATTTTTTCTTACAGGTAGAGCTATAATGAAATTGTTTTGCTGTAATGTGACATACAGAGATAGAAATAATGTCTGCACATTGAAATTTAATAGTCACAGGATGAAATTTTAGCTAAACAGTTGATATTGCATAAGTAATGACTTTAACTTACCTTAAAAAGATTTCTTTTTAATGATAGTAATTTTTCTTCATGTTGTCATTTGTGTGAGTAGTCAGTGTAATATATATAAATATATGTATAAATATATAAACACATGGGTGCATACACAGCTTTTTCTGTAGGTGATACTTTGAGACTGTTGCAATTTTCACTGAATATAGAAGAGCAGAGCAGGAGAATATAATGAATATAAAAGGGCAGAGCAGGAGATCTGACTGAGGAGGTGAAAGGAAACAACACTGACTGAAATTCAAGCACCTTACATGGAATTCGTCACATTCAAGGCATTTAAAACACCGCAACCTAAATATTGAGCTGCAGTCCCATTTCTATATTTCATGAAAAAGCTTTAAGAATGCTCTAAATTATTGAGAATTTAAAAGTCACCTCCAGCCAGCACTTCTTCCCCATTTCAGCCTGGTTTTCAACTCATTCTCAGATCACACATAAATTGATTTATTGTGGATGCGCAGCACCTCAGCAGCTCCGTGGGGATGCTCTGCTCCCATCTCTGGTCCCTTCCGGGCTGGTCCTGGTCCCCAGGGCCTGGAGGTGCCACTCTTGTCCCACCTGGGGCTCAATCACAGCTCTGAGACCACTTGGGAAAAATCCCCACAGGAGCTCTGGGATTCTCCTCTGGGAAAACACGGAGTGCCAGATGGGATCCTGCACCTCCCTGCTGTGTCAGGGCTTTGGCTGCTGCTCCAGCTTTGCCATGAGAATCAGAGTTTTTGGGATAGCATGGAGCCAGTTAGATCTTAATAAAACAAGGCAAACACAGCCTGTTTGATGATAAAAAGCAAAAGGCACAATTAATCATACACTCTGATTTTAGCATAAATACTTCGGACACATACATAGAATGAAAACTGTCAAAACACATTTTTTTCTTTTAGATTTCCTTTCTGGAGGGATGTTTTTAAAGGTTAAGAGCCTTTGAAACAGTGGAAACCTGATTCTGAAAACTTGTCTCTGTAAGCACTTCTTTGATTTCACTAAAACTTTGTGGTGATGTTTTTATGATACAACTTTAAACTGAAGATATTGAAATGGCATAAAGTCCAAGTGGGTGACGCAGTGCATTTCCACCAGGTGTGTCTGGTTTTCCTCTTGAAAAAGAATTTACAGGCTGATCATGCTTTATCTGAATAGCAATTTGAAAAAGGCCAAATAAATTTTTCATTAGGGATCCTATGAATCAGTGTCCAAGTTCAGGTCTAGAAACTGGAACTTAAAACTTAAAATTTCCTGAATGGTAAAAAGGGACAATTATTATAATCAGATGCAAGTTATGACACCACTTGATAAAAAGTTAAAATAAATCAAAGAAACTATCAGTTTTGTTAAGGAGAATGTTAGATGTAGTTCACAGTTTATACACTGACAGATTCAATATTTTATGTATTTTATATGTATATATAAAATCCTAGCACTGTTGCTTTCAAAACTATAAATGTATTAGGAAAATAATTTCCATTCATGGCTGAGGAAT
Source organism: Prinia subflava (assembly GCF_021018805.1). Lineage (NCBI taxonomy): Eukaryota > Metazoa > Chordata > Aves > Passeriformes > Cisticolidae > Prinia > Prinia subflava. Next base: position 7,342,348 of record NW_026960606.1, read on the forward strand.
GCAGCTCCAGTAAAATATGGCCCAAATTTGGTTCAGCTTTTTCTTTAAAAGCTTTTTTCTTCTAAATCAGTAAATTAGCATAATAACGTATGATAAATATATAATAAACCCAACCCTTCTGCCTCTCTTTAACAACATTTGCCTATCATTTCAGTTAAGCTGCAATATCATAGCAGAGTTTATGTGCACAGAACGTGACATTTAATCAAAATAAAACTATGGAGTTAATTTATAACTATGGTAATACTATGCAAATATGCAACATCATAATAGAAATTAGAGTCTATTATTTGAAACATCGCCATGCTTTTTTATATGCAGCTTTCCTCCCCCTTGTTCTCCCTTCCACTGTAATTATCCCACCTTGCTGGAGCAAATTGTGCCACAATTCTTTGTCACCTGAGTCTATAATTTGTAACTTGTCATGGTGCTTCTAAGCCCTCCATACTCCTTCCTATTATCTTGTAAATAGATAAATTAAGTAGATCTGGAAATAAGATTAAATACTTTTGCCTATTTAAAAAATTAAGATCTGCATTATATTTTTTTATCTTCAGAAGAAGCTTAAGCATTTGCATTGCAATTGAGAGATAGATAAATGTCATCAAGCATAATTAAGGTGCCCTGAAAGTTTTTTATTTTTAACAAAAGTGATTTTTATTTCAAATAAGAATTAGAACTTGATAGTCTTTCCTTATAAATTGGACTCAAAAAGATTGTAAGGCCAACCATTGAAACAGGTATTTTTTCAGAAGAAGTTTTTTAGATAAATTGTTAACTTTATGTTTAAGAATTCAGAGTCAGATGATTGGGCTCCAGGTGAGAGCAAAGCAGGAGATGAGGTCAGAGATGGAGATGCAGATTTATTGTTCAAGGATCTCAGGTTATGTAGGTCTAGCCCCACTCGAGGCCAGCCTAAAGGTGCACAGTGCACCCGTTCCTGCCCTGGACTGATTAAGATGAACAAGAATTAACAGGATCTCTGATCTCCTGCCTAAATATTTTATAAGGAACTTTTACCTGGCATCTCTTGCCACAGATCTCTGAGCAAACTGCACAAAGCCTCCTTGGTCTGCTTGATCCTAACGAAGCATGGTGATTTCAATTGTGGAATAAACAAATACTCCCCCTAATTGGGTGAGCTTGAATAAACTGGAACATCTCCCTGATCTGGTTATGGAGGGCTGCACTGTTGCAGCCATGAGGCCTGACAGGCCTCTCTGGCAGTCAGTTGCCTAAAGGCAAAGAAATGCCTAGTCATGGTGACTAGGCCAAATAACCCCTCTCCTGCTCTCGGACCCTCTCTTATCTCCCTGTAAGACAACAGGTCACTTTCTACCCCGACTCACACCATTGGACCATCTCTCAAAACCTCGGTACCCTATAAAAACCCCACTTTTGCCCAGCTCAGTAGAAGAGCTGTCCCTGAAACCCTTCACAGAGGATGCCAATAAAGACTCATCTGTGGAACTTCATACAGCACTTCTCCTCTCTCTCCCTGCATCTGCCAAGGCACTTAGCAAGCTTATGAACTGAATATCACTAGAGCTGAAAGTCACTGCAAAGAGCTGAACACCGCAAAGAGCTGGAATCACTGATAGCTAAGCTTGCTATTTAGTATTGCCTGAGCCTGGGAGCTTCACTTGAGGTACTTGGACAGGAGGTACTAAACAGTACTCCCTATGCAGGAATACCTAAGGCAGCCAGGAAGGACTGAAGCATCCGGGAAAAACAAAAAGTGGCGCCCAAACTGGATCAAAGCCCAGCAGAGCAGCCTTCATCGAGAAGAGTAACTGCCTTGGTTCGCTACAGCCTTCTGAAGATAACTTCTCTGTGAAAAACGTGGGATGATTAATTCATGTTCTTATGATAAACTGGAAAATTATAAAGCTGTATAAATTTATATCAGGTAAAAGTCTATGTTTCAGGAGGTTTCTGCAGCAGATAGTGAAACTGACCACCCTGAAAATCAGGCGTCTCCATTCAGAAGGGAACAAAAGACTTTGCAGCCTTCTCAAGTATTGGGAGGGGACCTGTTGAGATGAGCCAGATCAGCAACTCACACCTCGGGAGCCACTTTCACAGACCATCAAGCAATATCACCCATATCTCGAGCATTCATCAACTATTAGGATCCATAAAAACTGAATATTAACACATGGACTTGGGAGGGGAGCTCTTTTTCAATCTGACTGGAGACGAATTTGGGTTTAAATAACTAACCAAGAAACAAAGGGAAGTATGGGGAAATATTGCCAGAGGCAGAATAAAGAGTATAATAACCGAGCCTCGAACATGGCAAATTTGTGAACCCAGCTAGAGACACCGGCTGCCAGGTCCTGTGTCTCTGGGGTCACCCTTGGCTCTACTTTTCCCGGGAGAACGTCTGTCAAGTAAGTTTCGCTGTTCGTAGGGTTCGTATTGTTTTGTTTTTATTGTTTGAAATTGTTATAATTTGATTCTAAATTTTGTGATTTGGATGTTAATAAACCAAACTATTGAATTTGGCAATAAATTTGTCCTGGCGTTTATAACATTCTCCATTATAGAAGAATCTATCGGCAGAGGCCGTCTGACAACCCTCTCAATCCAGCCCTGAGGAGTCAGACATTGGCAGACCACCCTACCAGCAGTCTGTTGACCCACATTCAGCTGAAGAGTAAGTATATTACAGCCTTTTTGCGTGCTACTTTACTTGGGTCTTTTTCTTTTTTTTTCTTTTTTTTTTTCTTTTTTTTCTGCTGGGAGAGGAACGGGAACCACATTACAATGGGATCAAAAAATAGTAAATTAAAAGGATCCCAGAATGAGAGAGACTTATATTTCCAAATCTTAGAAATTCTATCCCTTAACAACCCTTCTTTCTCTAAAAGTAAATTCTCAAAAACTAACTTGAAAAAGTTTATAAAATGGATTATTTCCCAGTTTCCAGATACTAATACACACTCCATCACTTTAGATTCTTTTTGGGACTCAGTGGGGATAAAAATATACACATACCAAAATAATGGAGACTTCTCTGTTACACGATTTCTACCCATTTTTCATAATATTATCAAAGTAGTAGAACAAACAAATATTAAGAAATCTCAGAGTCCCCCTGCAGAGAGCATTCCGACCTTATCTCTCCCGCCAGACACTGTCCTTTCAAATGCTAATCTTCCCCCTCTCTCCAAATGCCAGCCGCCACAGGGGTGTAGGACCCGAATGTGCCGTGCCCACTGCTCCTGCTCCACTCCAGCCCTGCGCCTCCGGGACCACCGTGACCACCGCGGCCTTTGGCACCCCCACACCCTCGCCGCAAGCCCCCCACCCCTCGGTCCCCCTTCCTACGGTCGCTCCACCTTCAGCTGCCCCCCCCCCGGGGACAGTGAACACAGACTCCGTGCTGCCCCCACCTCCCCCCTCCACGCTGCCCCCTTCCCCCTCCCTCGCGTTGTTCCCAAACCCCTCCTCCATGACTGCAAAGCCTGCAGAGCCCGCTTATCTCATGTGTGGCCAGCACCCTGTCCCCACGGTACCTCCAAATGTAACTGTGCCTGTTCCTATTGAGTCTGCACCCACTCCACCCTCCCTGCTCCCTCTGTAGTGAATGTGGCTCCAGGCAATCCCACCCCCCCCTGCTGCTCCCTTATCCCCAGACCCTGCAGCCACAAAACCCTCACGGCACTTCTGAGACACCTCATGGCAGCATATCACTTTTACAAGCCCCTCAACCCTGTCCCAACTGCACTTCTCATAGCCACATCTTGCCACCCTCTCTCCAGCACCCCACACCCCTGCAAAATCCCACTCCAAAATGCCAGAAAAAGCAATCCTCATCTGAGAACAGTAGTGAAAGTGACTCCAGTTCTGATGTAGATGACATTGATCCATGGGCTGTAATTAAAATGGAAGCCACTCAAGCAGAGGACTGGGACCTGGCTCAGAAAATCTCTGCCTTCCCCTAACTTATATAAAGGGAAAAAGAGGTGGTGCCTCTACTAGAATAACGTGGGAACCTAACAAAAACTAAGAGCTCATAGAACTTTGAAAAGTGGCCAAAGAACAAGGCAGAAGTTCACATATTTTTAAAAATTTCCTAGAAGCTATCTTCTCAGCATGTTTTAATACCCCATGATGTTAAGAATATTGCCCACTGACTCCTATCCCTGGCAGAATATATGCTATGGGAAAGGCATTGGAAAAAACAATTAAAAATATTATCAGACACATACACTAAAGATGCTAATAAGGCCAAATTATACAGTTGAACAGCTGGCTGGAGAAGGGAATTGGCAGAAACCCTCAGATCAAGCTAAAACTTTGTCTGAGGCAGCAATATAGGACCTGGCTATTGCAGCTAAGACCTCCTTACTTCTTACCCCAGATGACTCTATGTCTACCCTACACTCCTCTAATATTAAGCAAGGAGTAGATGAAAGCTTTATCAAATTTGTGGACAGAATTAAAGATGCTCTGGATAAACAGATAGAGAGCATAGAGGCAAGAAAAGAACTGTTATGCAAACTTGCCATGAGCAATGCTAATGAACAATGTAAAACTATTCTGAGAGCCTTACCCTTGGATACAGAACCTACCATAGAACAAATGGTGGAAAGCTGTACACGTCGCCTCTCCACTGAAAACACAGTAGCCCAAGCAGTTGCTAAGGGTATTGCAGAAGGAGTTTCTGGTGTGTTTGCAGTAGTGACTTCCAAAGACCAGACCCGCTGCTTTCACTGTGGAGACTTTGGACATTTTATAAAGGACTGCCCAGATAGGTCACCTACCCAAATCCCCCGTAACACCTACCAAAAACCCCAAAATCAGCAGCGCTTCCAGCAGTGTTCGGGAAACTACCAGCAGAGCGTGGTCAGGCTCCACGCCAAGACAACAAATCAAAAGCCATGCAGACCCAACCATGCATCATTCCAGGAGATGCCACGTCACATGAAGGGGATCCAACATACAGAGCAATACAGACGGGAACCCGGCACCAGCTGGTAACTGCTTTATCCATTGACTTAAAAAAGAGGGATGTTTATCGTGTCCCTACTGGCAAGTATGGGCCAAAAGGAGGTCCTTTTGACATCTTAATTATAGGCGATACCGTTAATGGGCCAGATGAAATTTTTGTTTTTCCAGCAGCACAAACAGTGCACTCAGGTAAAGAAATCTTGGTCCAGCTGTGCTGCACAGACTTACCATTTTTCTTTTAAAGGGAACTCCAATTTCACAAGCCTTTCTACTCCCAAAAAATCACAAGGAACAGCTTCCTCTCAACCCTATAGCAATGTGGGCACAAGTTTTGGGACCTAATAAGCCTACCATCGAGTGTGGCCTATCCTGCAAAGGGGATAAAATCCACCGACTGGGACTTTTGGACTCTGGCGCGGACATGAGCATTGTTGCCCACTCAGAATGGCCAGCAAACTGGGAACTACAACCAGTACCAGGTATGATTTCAGGGATCGGTGGAGCCACAGTGTCCATGCGAAGCGAGCACAACGTCCTCGTCGAAGAGCCTGAAGGCAATTTGGCAACTATCCGCCCATTTGTGGTAAGGGCCCCCATCACCCTTTGGGGAAGGGATGTTCTATCCCAATGGGGAGCTTCCTTACAAATTCCCAGTCGGGATTTCTAATTGGGGCCACTGAGGAGCGCGCACTACCAGATACCCCTCAGCTCACCTGGAAATGCCAAACCCTGATCTGGATCGAACAGTAGCCCCTCTCTAAAGTAAAACTGTGTGCACTACAAGCCCTTGTGGAAGAACAGCTTGCCAAAGGTCACATCGTCGAGACCACTAGCCCTTGGAACTCTCCCGTCTTTGTACTGCAAAAGCCTGGAACGGACAGGTGGAGGCTCCTCCATGACCTGCGTAAAATCAATGAGGTAATTGAAGACATGGGCCCCCTTCAGCCTGGACTGCCTTCACCATCGATGCTGCCTCGAGACTGGACACTTGCCATCATAGATATTAACGACTGCTTCTTCAGCATTCCACTGCACCCCCAGGATGCTCCACGGTTTGCTTTTTCTGTCCCCTCTCTTAACAGAGAGGCTCCACTCAAAAGATATCATTGGCTTTATCTTCCCCAAGGTCTAAAAGTCTCTCCTACCATATGCCAGTGGTACGTTGCTCATGTTTTGTCTCCCATTTGGAGCCTATTTCCAGATGCAATCATCTACCACTATATGGATGATATCCTGGTCTGTGCATCAGACAAAGCCTACCTAGACAAAGCAGTTACAAAGAGTATTGAAACCATAGAAAAAGCAGGGTTCGAGATCCGTGAAGACAAAATACAATACACCAACCCATGGACTTATCTTGGATTCCAGATCCGTGAAAGGGCCATCGTACCCCAGCAGCTCGTCATCCGAGACGACCCAAAAACCCTGAGAGACTTACACAGTCTGTGTGGATCCATCAATTGGGTACGTCCCCTGCTAGGAATTACAACAGAGGACCTCTCTCCCCTATTCAACCTTCTCCATGGCAACGGAGACCTGGACTCTCCACGCACTCTCACAACAGAAGCCCAAGATGCCATCACCAAAGTCCAAGAAGCCCTATCTTCACACCGAGCCCATCGCTTTGAGCCTAGCCTGCCTTTCCAGTTTGTCATTCTAGGAAAAGCACCCCGGTTCCATGGACTGATTTTCCAATGGGATACTCAGCTTCGAGACCCTTTACTGATACTTGAATGGATCTTTACAAACAACCAACCTTCAAAGACAATTACCACCTTCCAAGAAATCATGGCACATCTAATAAAAAAGGCCAGAACTCGCCTTCGTTCTCTCGCAGGGTGTGAGTTCACATGCATATACTTGCCATTAACCAGCGGAGACCTGGAGCATTTGCTTCAGACCAATGAAAATCTCCAGTACGCCCTAGATAGCTATACAGGCCAAATTTCCATCCATGTCCCAAAACATAAACTTTTAAATACAACCTTTAATCTGACCCCAAAATTAGTACAGAGTAGAACACCTCTCAAAGCTCTAACAGTCTTTACAGATGGCTCGGGGTCATCCCACAAGTCTGTAATGACATGGAAAGACCCTAAGACCCAAAAATGAGAATCTGATGTCCAAATTGTGGAGGGATCTCCACAGATTTCACAGTTAGCAGCTGTTGTCAGATACTTTGAGAAATTCAAAGATGAACCCTTTAATCTCATTACAGACTCTTCATATGTTGCAGGTATAGCTATGAGGGCAGAACAAGCCCTTCTCAAAGACGTTTCCAATCCAAAGTTACACCAATTGATTTCTGCATTAACAAGCTTAATCTCCCACAGAAAGCAACCTTACCATGTAATGCATGTGAGGTCACACACTGACCTCCCAGGTATCATTGCAGAAGGGAACAGGAAAGCAGATGCATTGGCCATGGCAATAGAGACTGCTAACATCCCTGACATCTTTGCCCAGGCAAAGTTGTCACATGCATTTTATCACCAAAATGCAGCTGCCCTTATCAGAATGTTCAAGCTCTCAAAAGATCAAGCAAAAGCTATTGTTGCCATTTGCCTGAACTCCCAAAGCTACCAGATACCATCTGTGGGGACAGGAGTCAATCCCTGAGGACTTAACAGCTGCCAGCTGTGGCAGACAGATGTCATTTATTTCCCACCTTTTGGAAGGTCAAAGTATGTGCATGTATCGGTTGACACATTTTCTGGAGCAGTGTTTGCATCATCTCATCCAGGAGAAACTACACAGCACGCCATAAAGCACTTCCTCCTTGCCTTCACTACCCTGGGAGTACCAAAACAGATCAAAACAGATAATGGACCTGCCTATGTCTCTCGTAAGTTAAAAGAGTTCTTCAGTGAGTGGGGAATAAAACACAAGGAAGGCATACCTGCAAATCCCACAGGACAATCCATCATAGAGAGAACACATCAAACCCTCAAAAGAGTCCTCAATCAGCAGTGAAGTGAAACAAAAATCATATCTCCAGTTGAAAGACTCTGCAAGGCTCTCTACGTCATCAGCTTCCTAAATGGCACAACATCAGAGCCTGACCCCCCAGTACTTTGCCACTTCGCAAATACCACCCAAGCAAAGCTTGCTGAGAAACCACCTGTGCTAGTGAAGGACCCAGAGACACATCAAATTTCTGGGCCTTTCCAGTTAATTACTTGGGGGAGAGGATATGCGTGTGTCACTACCATTAGGCCCAAGATGGTACCCAGGAAAACACATAAAACCATACCTAGGCACCACAAACACTACTCAGTCAAACACTGACAAGAATTCCTCTGAGTCAAATACAAGACCACCTCAAAACCAGACAAGTTCTGCCTGGAGACGAAGGCGTCGCCGAATGTCCACGTAGCGAAGAAAAGACTGACTCATCACACGACAGCAGACGAAACAGAAAAGATGAACAACACTCTGCTGCATCAGTCAAGCTATAAACCAGACATAGCCTGGACACAAAATTGTTCTCTAAATTACATGTTATTGCTTTTTTAAAAATTTTACCCTAAAAACCCCTATTATTCCCTTTCTCAACTCTTACAAAAAACTCCTAACCTCACACCCACTTACCCATCCCTTGCTTATATATATATATATATATAAAAAAAAAAAAAAAAAAAGAGGGGGGGAGAGAGAGGGGAAGGAACAGAGGAAAGGAATGAGGGAAACATCCTAACCCTCTCCTCCCATCATAAAAGATAACAAATTTTGCTTATATTCCCTATCAGAAGTCTTATCCCTGTCCAGAGATGAAAACTGGTGCTCTCCTCACTTCTGCTTGGATGCTCTTCACCGTACCATATGCCTGCGGCTGGATTAGCCCACAGCCTAGCCATAATGTTTGAGTAACCTTAGCAAAAACATTGAAACAGGATAACGTGCTTATCCATGGGTAACGTTGATAACCCACTTTCCGCATGTCTAGTAGGGATTCCTTTCGTAGCAGATGACTGGCCCGTCTATAATTCAGAGCTCCTCTGCACCACAGGTAAGAGACCCAACATGGTAGATACTTGGGATGAGTGGACAAAAATGTTACCTAATGCCCTAGAGGAACCCCAAGAATTGGACCTCCTGGGGTCCTCCAAAGCAACATACTGTGTCAAATTTTACTTTAGACGTCCAAAGAATAATGGGCCAGAAATTAACCAGTTAAAAAACACATACAGAAAAGACATATCACCCATTAACAAAGCCTATAACTATCTGGATTGGTGCAATTACACCACTCGCGTGATATCTGTATCCTCTCTCCATCCCAAAGTACTACCCAAAGGAATGTTTCTCATCTGTGGTGACCGCGTATGGGCTGGGATCCCCTCACACCTCCAGGGAGGTCCCTGTAGCCTTGGGAGACTCTCTACCCTCACGCCAAACATTACCTTGTTACATAACTGGAAAAAAGAAAGTGAAGCAAATCGCCACTAAAGATCCTATACGAAACTTGATGAAAATTGTGATCCTAAATTATACAATTGGAATAAACCAAAAAGAATTGCTGTCTCCCTATTCTTACCGTGGGTAGCTGCAGCTAAGGCCCTTGGTGAAATAAATCACCTAGGCTGCTGGCTTAGTAAGCAAGCCAAAGCTACATCTGCTGCCCTGAGAGATCTTTTAAAAGATGAGGAAACCACAAGACATGCATCTCTCCAGAACCGTGCAACGATTGATTTTCTGCTGCTCGCCCACGGACACGGATGCCAAGACTTCGAAGGGATGTGCTGCTTCATTCTCTCGTCACGCTCAGAATCCATCCACGCAAACATCCATAAACTGAGAGAACTTGTGAAGGACTTAAAAATAGAAAAGAACCCAGACTGGGTCAATGACCTTTTTGGTCAATGAGGATTAACAGGATGGGTTGCATCTTTTGTTAAAGGAATTCTGTGGATTTTCATTGTAATTGTCATTGTATTAGATATGTTCTCATGCTTTGTCCATTGCTTTAAAAGAACTATTGAGAACGCCTTTTTATTAAATACAGAAAGTGGAATTGTTGCAGCCATGAGGCCTGACAGGCCTCTCTGGTAGTCAGTTGCCTAAAGGCAAAGAAATGCCTAGTCATGGTGACTAGGCCAAATAACCCCTCTCCTGCCCTCGGACCCTCTCTTATCTCCCTGTAAGACAACAGGTCACTTTCTACCCCGACTCATACCATTGGAACATCTCTCAAAGCTTTGGTACCCTATATAAACCCCACTTTTTCCCCAGCTCAGTAGAAGAGCTGTCCCTGAAACCCTTCACAGAGGATGCCAATAAAGACTCATCTGTGGAACTTCATACAGCGCTTCTCCTCTCTCTCCCTGCGTCTGCCGAAGGCACTTAGCAAGCTTAAAAGCTGAAAGTCACTGCAAAGAGCTGAACACTGCAAAGAGCTGGAATCACTGATAGCTAAGCTTGCTAATTAGTATTGCCTGAGCCTGGGAGCTTTGCCTGAGGCACTTGGACAGGAGGTACTTAACAGTACTCCCTATGCAGGAACACCTAAGGCAGCCAGGAAGGACTGAAGCATCCGGGAAAATAAAACTGCACAGGGATCTAGGGGGGAGGGGGGAAGAGGGAGGAGCCACTGCTTCAGAACAAGTGCCTAAACCACAAAAAGGTGTGAGGAAAACGAACTCATCACACACACAGAATAGACTTTAAAAATGTCCTACAGAATTAAACCAATCTAATCCACTGAGCAGCCTGACAGAGGTATTTGTGTGATGGCTGTGCACATTCTGAAAATGCATTTTAAAGTTCTCTCTCACTGTCCTACATGGTTGCACAACAAGAATGAGATCCAGCACATCGTGACATGTCACCAACATCATTTTTGGATAAGGTCTGTAAAAATGTGGGATCTGCTATTTAGTTATTTAGACTCCTCACTGCCATAATGGCACGAAGTATAAAGAAAGTGCATATACTTTTAAAGTTCATGCCTCTCAGTCTGCTGACCATGCTCAAGGAATGTCTTAATTACATTTTTTTCCCATGTGTATTTTGGCTGTTTTCCTTTTTTCCCTCCCCCTTGAAGAAATTTTAATTAACATCTGAAACCTCCTTATATTTTTCACAGTTTTAGATTACTCATTCAGCAAGTCCTTGAATTTTATTCTGTTTGTAAATAATCTAAACACCTAAGCATCAACCCAGCTATTTGGCTATTTAGTGCCCATTCTCACCAAAGCTTTAAGAAGGGGAAATTTTAAGAGAGGAGAGCTCATACCTCATTTCAGTTGTAAAGTGTAATAAATGATTATTTACATATCTGAACCACCAATCGCTATTTCTGCAGAGGTGGTGAACTATCAGATTCAGAAACAAGAAGGATTGATCCAAACCTGAGATTTAATTCCCCTGGGAGAACGCTTTTCCTGCTCTTCCCGTACACCTCAGCAGCATCCCTCCTTGGACCTGCTCCTGACTGCTCTCCCACTCTGCTTCTAATCCCCATTTTCTGCTCAACTCTGACTTCACCAAGAGTTTAGATCTAAAATCCCTGGAAGCAAATCTGTATTTAAAAAAAAATCTTTATTTCTAAATGCAGTTAATGCTTTCTCTCTCTCTCTCTCTTTTTTTTTTTTTTTTTTTTTTAGCAAAACCTTAATTTCCCAGCCGCAGGAAATAACTAACAAAACCTTCTCATGAGCATAATAACCTTCTCAGAAACCTGCTGACAAAGTCGTGGGTGCATTGCAGCATCCACTCAGCGTTTGGCCTGTGCCAAGCTGACAACTGGGCACATTTAACATCTCCAATGTCAACTCCCAGGAAAATACCAGTGGGGAAATGAAGCTGTGGCAGCATTTCCTTTCTGATGAGCACAAAAGCGAGACCCAGGAGGATGGAAGGGGTTTGGGTGTTTTGTGGCTTCTTTCCACGTCCCAAAGATTATTGTTTCCAATATTTTATTTCAGTATAAAGGATGGCCTGATCTGCATATGGCTTCAATTTCAAAACATATGCAAGCCAGACAGCCAGGGTGGCTTGACCTCTTCCATATGTGTAGGAAAACATGCTCTGAGAAATCTTCTGACTGGGGATACTGTGATAAACAAGCAAGAGCAAAGGATGACAGGAGATATTTCTTTCAAAACTGTATTGGACCATGATCTGTTAACTTTTAAGGATGATTAGCAATTCCTGCCTGCATGAGGCATTAGCAGCCTGCTGTTGTTGCTCCCCAGTGTGCACCGTGATACTTTTGATATGTTCTGTCTCAGAAATACCTAAATCACACCCAAATTCTTCTTTGCATTCCAAGTTACCAATCCAAGGAACTCCTCTGGCAAGGATAAAGCATCTCAAGGGTTTGCTGTACATTTCAGTACTCTCTAGTCACCTTTCTCTGCAGTATCTAAGTGTAATGCACTGTTTAATAACCACAAACCTTTATTATTCATTACTGAAACCTTGTGCTCAATTAAACTTTACTATTTGTTTCATAACAGCTTGGTGTAAGAACCAACCATCCAATCCTAGAAAGCCTCATTTTTTCATTTTTTTAAAGTATCTCTTAAAATTAATTATAAGGCAGAAATGTAAGATTACAGAGAAAAAGAGATTCAGTACATAACACAAAATTAGAATTTGAATCAATGGTGAATTATTCAAAGTTCAGGGAATAAATGATAAGCTGGTCTTGGAAATATTACATCAACACTGACCATTTCACTTGGGTCAGACATTTAACTTAGATCCCTGCAGAAGTGGTAGAACCCACACCAACTCTGGAGAAATGTTCCACATATTCATAACAATTCAGAGCAGCATATAGAAATTAAATTAGTAACAAGATTCATTTGAATGGGCATTAATGAGAGTATGAAAAAAGTTCATTTATCTATTTGGATTGTGAATTTGCTGAAGGCTGCTCAAGCAACTCAGTCAACAATAGTGACATGAATATGCATGTGCATGCTTGGATATTTGCATGCAGATGAATTTATCCCCAACAATAACTGATCACAGATAATTAATTACTCAGGAATTCAGGCAGCTCATAGACACTGATAATGTAACACAGTGGTATGAAAAATATCTCACTGGGAATTTATGAAAGAAATTGCTCCTTGCAAATTAGAAAAGTGATTTTTGGTAGGGAAAATGTCCTTTTTTTGGACTTTCACTGAGCTACTCCCTGTATTTCCTTGGCACAGAGATTCTCCATGGTATGGTGCTTACTACCATGCATTGCATGGGACAGATTTCAAATCAGATTGATTTGAAAAGGGAAAAAGGGAACTGTTGCTTTCTGCAAGGGAAAGAAGATTTTCCAAATGAAACGCACAATGAATAAAGGCAACATAGTCCTTTCCAGTGGAAAAAAAAAAGAGAAAGTCTTAGAAAAACAAAAGCTAATTTTAAATGTTTATAATATTGTCTATACCTAAATATTTGAAATACCATTTAAGAAATATTGCAATTATTTTTCATTAAAAGTCTAAGAATTACCAGTGTATTTCATGTGGATCATTAGAAAGAACAATTTCTTTGATGGTTAAGACTTTCAGCACCTGAATAAACCAGGAAAATATCTGTATATCACTGAGTTCTTGGGTTATCTTAAAGAAATTTAAATTTTATGTTAGTGTAATAACACTTTTTCCATTTAAAGGAAAGAAGTTTATCTCTTCCTCCACTAGTGTGTATTATTCTTCCTTTTTGTTCTAAAAATAGACTCCTCTCTCCTCTATAATCTAATATTCCCCTCCTATTTAACCTAATTACCTAGGATTGAATCAATATTCCATTAGCTGGATGCAGTCAATGGGCTGTCCCTCAGTGCCTGGAGCATTCCAAGAATTCAGGCACAGATCTTCCTTCACACTGCTTTAGCATCCTCTGGAAGAAGTAAAACATTTCAGGGAGCAGTGGCACTGAAAAGGATTCAGTTTCCATGGTCTGCATCCTCTTCATCCCCACGTCCCTTTCCCCACGTGGCTCCCAGGACACCTGCACAGCTCTGCGGCCAGGGACAGCCCCTCTGACTGTCTCTGGCCGAGGGCTGGTGCCTCTCCCCGAGGATGAGGAGAATTTTCTCCCAGGATTTCACTCTGGGGCCTTCTTAGCTGTGGCAGGAATCCTCATGGACTCCCAGTTCCATTGAGTTTGGCTGGGATTACACAAAACTCTCAAAACTTAGAGGTGCTGTGGGGATGGACTGGGCAGCACAGGCACAGGAAACCTCACCTGCCTTGAGAATTACTCCCATTGGGATGGTTCTCCCACCCAAATAAATATGGGAATTCACACAGCTTTAGTAAAGACCTTTCATAAAGCTGCCAAGTTAAGATTATCAACCTCATCTGGCTAATGGATTTAAATTATGTATTCAAATGTTTAATGCAGTAGTGTACAATAAAGTGTTGCCATGATGCAATAGACCCAAACCCTCTGCTTGGTTCTGACAGAAAGCACAAAGCCCTCGGTGCTCCAAACCGATATCTTCCTTTCATACACCCCACTTGAAGTCTTATTTCTGTGTTTGCAATAAAAGATCAGAATGAAAGAGCTATCACTGGGCACCCCAGATTTTAGAATTTAAAATTATTCAGCTTAACACCTCCATGAAAGACTGGTGTTCTAGAGGCATTTTTATGAAACCAAAGCCAACTTTGCAACATCTGGATTTTTATGCTTTAGTCAGAAAAATTTTGGTAATATTTGCATGTATTTGATTAAAAGAAATGTAGAAATCCAGCAACACATTTTATCGTGAGTAAGAGATGACACAGGATGAAAATATTACAAGCATCCTTCTTATTCCTTTAGTGTAGAAACAAAATGATGGAAAAGAAAATGTGAATGCTCTGCTGCACAATTTATTCATGTGCCACTGCAAGGCTGTTCCATACACTTCACACTGAGATTCTAGAAAAGCAATAATTCATATAAATTAATTGGATATGTCAAGTCTAATTGTTCCACAAAGGCTGGGTGAGCATCCTTAGGAGACCACAGGGGATCTCCACATTGCTGCAGACAAATCAAGTCTCCAAATTGGCTAGTCTGAGGTTGGGGACACAGGAGAGTTTACACAGAGCAATTTAGGTTAAAATTAAGGTTAAAACATTAAAGTTGGCATTCTTGCTTTCTGCTCTCCACAGGTATTGGCAGACTGGATTATTGTGCAGGAAAGGATGCCTGTGAAACCCAGAGAAATCAAAGCAAAAGAAGCAACAAACAGCCCCTTAACACTGCACCATGCCATGCTGGGGTAGCTAGTGTCAACAGAAACACCATGAAATGGAACAGGGTGCTGCTACAAAGATTTTTCTTTTATCCCTGAGCAGAGAAAATGTCCATTCCTTTATCCCCAGCAGTGACTGGGATCGTTACCATCAGCCTTGGAGAAAACAGACACCCAGAACGGCTGAAATGACAAACACAACCGCTGACTTCCAGCTCCAAACCTCAAGAGAAATCCAAAATTATGTCAGAAATGAGTGTTCCATTAATGTCCCCTAAACCAGGGATAGGAGAATATACAGAAATTATAATATATTACTATTATTTTATCCCAACACTAATTGAAGTGCATTTCAACCCTAATGCCCTGCCCTACAGTGCTGGACATGTGGTTTTAAACCCAGCTCATTACCTACCTATTCATTTGCATAAATTTCTGCTCCTGCATTGGCCTAATAAGTAGCAATACAATTTAATTGCAATTATTATGGGGGGCTGTTCTCTGCCAGTGAGTGACAGGAACTCACAGCATGAAAAGGAATGAAATGTTCAGGATCAGAATACCACTGAGCTTACCCAGACACAGAACCAACATGAAATACAGTAATGGATTATTATAAATGGATTCTTTTATAAATTTCTAAATGGAAATAAGTACATTTATTTCTCAGAAGCATGCAGGAGCTCCTGTAGGAGCCTATTTACCAGCCAAGCCTGCCATAGATTAGGATCCTCATTCTCACTGGTACTTAAACAGATACATTTTCAGAAGAAAATTACAAGCTTTGGAGCAGGTTTAACACTTTGAATAGAATGCTTCTCCCTATTCTGAGAAAAAGAATTATTGTGTGACAAGAGGAAATCTCTCAACTATGTCAAAAGACAGGAAAAACAAGTCTCTTTCCTCTCCTTTGCCTGTTAATACTGTCTTGCTCCAGAGGCAAATGATGTGCATAAATTCAAGGAATTAGCAGCAGCCAACACAGCAAATTTGTATTTTTCCTGGGTTTTTTTAACATAAACCAAACCATAAGCAGGAAGAATACAGACTAGCCTGAAGTAATTTATCTGAAGCTTGATAACCCAATATCATTGTTTGTGGGCAAGAATTAGATGTGGTCTCCTGGATTTCAGCTGCCCTGCTGAAATTCCCCTTTGCACTGTGTGCAGGAGCTGAAATTTGAATAAAATGCAGCCAACTTCCTTTCTCATATTTCCACTTTATGCACCTTGTATTATGGCAAGGGATGAAATTCTCACTGGGATACCTGAATAGGACCATTTCCAGTCTGTGTCTGGCTACAGGATATACACACATCCCTTAACCAGAGGGATCTGTGCCTTCATCAGAGGATGTGTGACCACAGCTGCTCTACAGGAATGATAAATTCAGAGAGGATAAAGTTCTCTAGAGAGTCAAAGCCTAAGTTTCTAATGTATTTAACACACAAACACAAATCCGAAAGTCACTTTTGTCCTAAATTCCTTTTGTAACAGCCCTGTGCTTGGGTGCCTCTGAAAATTTTGCTTAGGGCACTAATGCACCACCACTGCTGGTGCTGCTCCAGTACCCAAATTATTCCTGCTGTGTGTTACTGTGGAACAACTGGTGTGGAATCAGAGGTCTTTGAAGAGAACACTGAGAAGACATCAAGAAAAAATTCCCCTTTACTTTGTTCTTTGCTTAGATCAACTCCCAGAGCTGCCTTTAGCATGGCGATTTTAGAAAGGATTTCATTTTGGTGGTTACTTGACACAAATGATGTGTAATTACACCCAAACATTTCCAGCACACCTTAGTAAAACCATGAAATTTTTATCTCTCCCCAGTAAGACAAGAGTCCTGCACACACCTGTAAAATCTCAGGACTTTAGGCTACTCTGAGTTATTTGTACAAACTTAGTTATCTTCCTTTGATGTCCGCATCCTAAGAGAAATCTGAAAATGCCAAAATTGTCTACGGACTTTCAAAAGACAAAAAAAAAGCCAACCCCAAACCCAGACAATCCTTAAAATCAGTTATTTTTCCAAGTTGCATGATTTGAAAGGCTAGGAAAGAATGAAGCTGCTAATTAGACTAATAAAAAGATGATACACTTTCTAATACGTCCAATAATTAACCCACTCAATTCAATAAAATTAATTGAGTGCTTTGGCACAGCATAATAAATAGCACTGGACTGCCAAAAGCTGAACTTCTTTTCCAGTTGAAATTAATAAAGTTCTCTGGATGCACACATTTGTGGAGACAAAAGTAATACATGTGTCAGGTTCCTCATTCCACTGAGGAGATGGAATATCTCTTCATCTCTCACCAAGAGGGATGGCATTCCATTTCAAAGAAAGGAGATTTATTTCCATCTACTCAAGCACCAATACATATATATATAATGAAGATTTTAGTCTAGAAAAATTACCTTTGAATAACCCTTGAAATATGGGTGGAAAAGAAGTATTTGACACATAGAATGACTTGTTAAAAGTGAAACTTGTTTACAAATCAGGTAAAGTAAGAAAAAATAGTTCCTAATATACTTGCAAAATTGACAAATCAAAAAGTGTATTAGCAGAATGAAAAATTAAAAGGATCTCAAGAGACATCATTGTAGGTGAGGCCATTAAAATAGTTTTAATTGAGGAAAAACTTGAATAATTTTAATTCAGAAGAACAATGTTATCAATAGATACAGAGGCAGCTATGAAAGACTTCACCTTCACCATAGTGTGCTTCAAAATAAATCGCTGCAAACTGCTTTCCACCTGACCAACTAATTCCTATTGCTGTTGTAATTTCCTTGGGGAGATGCCTAATAAAGAAATATGTTAGAAAAATGATAAGGGAAAAAAAAGAATTTGTTTGGTAGCTGTGTCCTATACATTATTAAAAAAAACCCAAACAACTAAATATAAAATAAAATAAATTCCTGCAGTTGCTGTAAACATGCTGACCACGGGTGACTTTATTGTGCCTTCTGGTGGAAAACCCACCCTGCCTGGATTGTGGCTTTGCAGAAACTGCAGACCAAGTTTCTAATCTCTATTTCTCCTTGAAATTTCTCCACAGCACAAGGACTTACTTCACAAGTTGAATGCCTGTGAATTAACAGTACTTTTAATTACTTGAGATACAATCTCTATTGGAGCATTCTTTTCATTTCCCATTCATTTTTCATCCTTTCATTATCAGTCTTTCTTCGCACTAGACTGTTTATATTTTAATTTGTGCAGGCTTTAACAATATACTGACTCCAATACTGTCCTAATTAAATTAAATTTACTGGCAGATTTGAACAGTAACCCATGTTGACCTCAAAAATATTCCTTTTTCTTGCTTTCAGTATACTTTACTCTCTATAAAAAAGTTCTTTTCCCCAGACCCTGCTACTTCTGCAGATTCAGCCTCTCTGCAACAAGTCCTCCAATAGATATCTCAATTAATATTTCAACTTTAATAAAGTTACAGTCCAAATCCAAGTGGCTTACAATTTTTAGTCCCAAATGTTATTTAGGTCACGCAGAGAAGTTTCTGACCACCCTAGCAAGAAAGGACTTTGATGTTCCAGACTGGATTATTTCCCCACAGCCATCATTCCCAATTTTCTTCATAATTAAAGCACAACTCAAAAATGTCTTTCCAGAATGGTCAAAAAACTGAAGCTGAAAGTGAAACTCACCTGCGACTTTGCATTTCATAGCACACAAATTCACCCCTCAGCAAGCCCAAGATAGTGCCTGTACTTTCTTTCCTACAGAGAAAGTTCCTCTCACCTTTTGCACTCTGATTTTACCCTTTCATAAAGGACATTATTTTAACATTTGACATTATTTAACTTTCAGGTAAAATACATACACTTCTATATCACCACATTGCATGGGAGTATTGAATACTCTTATAATTCCCTTTTCACATTTCTTATATTTTTTTTCTTTCCCACTGCAAGTCGTCTTCCACCGTGGAATCTTTTCTAGCCAGGATTCTCATATGAATTTCCTATCTGAATTCAACTTGCTTTCAAAAGAAAAGTGGATGTTAAAATCATGTCAGGGGCTGATGCACAACATCAAACCCTCCCTGTCTTTAATAATTTGCATTTGGAATCTGGCTAATAGGTGGTTTGGGAATGGGAATAAAACCCAGGAGTTTCCTCCTTTAGTTTTAGTTTCTTCTTGCACTTAGAACTTTCTTTACAGGTCGGCATTTGGTTCTGGGGGGATTCTCCAGTGCTTGCATCCCTGGAACAGCAGCCAAGGCACCATTCTTGGTGTAATCCCAGCAAAACCTCACCAAGACCTTGTTGCAGTGTGGATTTGGGGGGGTCCCCAGGGTCAGTTCCCCGGGGGGCCCCCCAGGCCCTATGTTCGCTGGTATTTGCATGCAGACAGGCAAGGAGACTTCAGACGGCTGGTGAGGTGCTGTTTAGATGAGGATTTATTTGGAGTTTGACTCTGGGAAGGCAGCATGGTTACTGAGGGGGGAAGGAAGGGGAGAGAGGGAAGGAGAGAGGGAAGGGGAGAGGGAAGGGGAGAGGAGCAGAGCCTCCTGAGGCCTCCAGAGCCAGAGGGCTCCCTCTGCACCCTTAACAGGGAGATTTGAAGTGGGCACGGGTTGATTTTCGGGCTAATGGGATTACATATACAAGACTGCAGGGAGGTTACACTTTCGAGGGGTGAGACAGAGCATACCATTTAAATAAAATGCAATTCCACAAAACCCCTCTACCCATCCCACAAAAGCCAGTGGCCCTTAGACCCTTAGGAAAGGCACATTCCAGTGAGTCCCAAGGGCTGGAGCTCAGACAATCAAATTTTCCCAGATTTCCTGGAGCAGCAGAACTGTTCTGCAGGTAAACCCCTGCCCAATGTGAATTCATGATCACCCCTGAGCTTTCCTGGGAGATTTCTCCAGCCCCTGGAGCTGCTCCTGTTCCCAGAGTTGCACAACCCACCCTGCTGGGATAGACTGCAGATCCTGCTGATGCTGCCTGGGAGAAATGGGTCATGGAACTTGAGCACTGCCAATTGCCAACCAGAAATCAATCCAGGAATCCATCCATGGAAAAAAAATCAATGCTCATTGACATGGCCAAGCAGGGCATAGATGTGGATAGGGACAGGAGCAAAGCTATCCCAGATTCAGATTCATCGCAGGTGCTCGGGACTGGTAACACACCAGGATGGACAGAGGGAGGGACACAACAAACTGCTGATGGTACCTCCCCTCCACAGGTGGGATTTTAAGACCAGACTGTTGGAATTGGTGCTTCCTTGCTCTTTTTTCCATAACAAATGTTAAAAATAAAATTCAAGTATTTATGTTTATGAATCTACAAACAGAGCTTGTGCTCTGCACCCTGTCCATACTTCCAACACACACCGAGTGCATTAAAGTATTGATCCCTGACTGCCTGGGGCTCTGTTTTACCTGAACATAAACTGTATTAAATTTGCTTGTAATGCAATTCAGGGAATCAAGGGCTAAATTATGTGTTCTGCAAGACATTCTGATTTCAATAGGTTCCTATATGTTAACTCCTGTTTAGTGGCATAAACAAAATAGAGATACTCAATAGTCCCTTTAAAAACTACATTTAAAATATTTCCTTAGGTTTTTTAGACTAGCTGTTCTAAAAATCCGTATCGGTGAGCAAGTCCAAGTCACAATTTTTTCTGGATACTTGGTCAGCAGTCAGACGTTAGTGCAACAATCTATTAAGTTTTCAAGAGTTAGCACAGAATAAGAATACAATTGTGATATTTTAGAAATGTATTTCAGCTCATAAAGGCAGCATCAGCTCTCTTCTCATTCAGTTATTGCCATTATTTAAAATAATTAAAGTGAGATTCTTTAATAAGGCTTTTCAATTACATGGATCCAAATCCTAACAAATGAGTACAGATTTAAGATAGATATTATACTGAGTCTGGTAAAACTTTTCAGTGATCCTGCAAGAATTGAAGATGATGATGTATGGAGAGCCAAGGAGAAATGTCAGAAGCAGGAGAACACCCCCAGGAGCAAAGCTGCAGGCAGCAGACTCACTCAGTGGAAAGCACGCGGAACAGGCAGGGAAAGAAACATTTAGAAGCAGGAAAAAAAAAAGGCATTTTAGAGTCAGAGTGAGAAAGGAAGGGAAAGGGCTGAAAGGCAGGAAGCAAAATAAATTATACCAGGAGCTGGAAAATCCCCACCCTGCTTCAAAAAGAAAAGTAAGGTCATGAGACAGCACAGCGAGAGCTGCACTATTGACCAGCAGCAAGAGGTACATTTTCCATGCTTAAAAAAAAAACAAAAAAAAAACCAAAACAACACCTCACAATAAAAGAGTCAGCAGGGTCCTCCTCGGAGACCCACTTTGGCTGAAGGGAGATGTTCTTCCAGAGGAAACTTCTGGGGGCTGCTGTTCCTGAGGAGCATCTGGGCACAGTGGGCTCTGCTCGCTGGGTGACACAACATGACACCGGGGTCTGTGCTGGCTCCTTTGGTGTGGAACACAAGGTTTCCAGGGAAAAACTCTGGAGTTTGGGTCCAGATGTTTCCAAAAGGCCCCCTGGCTGTTGGGTTCTGCAGCACACACCTGCCCCTAAAACATTTCCCTGCTCTGACAAAGTTGTTTCATTTGGAGGAGAAGATCTCAAGGCACACTGAAGGTATTTTGTCATTCAAGATACGGGAAAGAAGAATATGAATAATAAGAGGTACTTTTTTTTTTTCCCCCTAGATCAAGTGCATTTTACCTCACTTGTTTTCTATCTTCTAAGTGCCAGTTTCCCTCTTGGAAACAATTTTTCTTTATCAAATTCCCACAGGATAACCCAGTTATTCAAAAGCAGAATTCCTGATAAAGAAGTAAAATACTATGATTGTCATGTGTAATTTACCTATGTAATTTTACTATTTTGTGTTTTAGTATTTTCAGTATTCTTTCACCTGTCCACCTACATGAACAGAAGTTATTTTGTCTTTAGAACTAAGTTAATACATCACATTTTATTACCTGGTATGAATAAAATAGCAGAGGAAAAAAGTTTTTTGATATCAAATACTTCATGAAGAGGTAAACTGAATTAGTAACCTAGTAACTATTAATATGAATAAATAATGTCCTTCCAAATTCTTGCAGATTGCTAAAAACCTCCAAACCCAACTTTTAGTTGACACACTTGTCTATAGTTTAGATAAAGTCAATTTTACCACTCCAGTCTCATCTTAAAGCTCATTTTAAACAATCATCCAGTCTAATTAGCATTACCTTCTGGCTATGTAGTACCATCCTTTTGAATGCTGGCATGGTTAAACCACTCAGGTCTACTTGGTTCAGTGCAGCGTGGCAAATGTCAGTGAAATACGAGGGCATATGGCACATAATTACAGAACCATATGGATGCCAGGAGTGATAGTCAACAGCATTTGAATGCAGGACCAAGAAAGTCAGAGGAAAAGCAATCAAAGACCATCACACATAATCATTAAATGGATAAATATAGTTTCTGTGCAGCTGAGAGAAGCCAGGACATGTCTGTCCTTTTTTGAAGCAAAGCCACCGTGGCTGTTTGAGCGTGTGACCGCAGAGGAATCTCTACATTATTTTCAGTTTGGTTTGTAAATTTATAAATGCAGCTGATCAAGGTGAGTTGTTGTGGGTTTTTGCTTTGAGTTTTCGGGCTAGCTTTCTATTTCATTTGTGTGTTATGATTTAAATTATGCATACCGTTATGTGTCAATTCTCTGTATCCCTGCCTCTGTTGCTAGAATCTTCTTTGCCAATCTTCCTTAGCTCAATATATCATTTGCTATTTTGTATCATTACACTGCTTTTGCTATTCCCATTGGATTTAGTTCGGTATTACCCGCCTTAGACTCCTCCCTGAGGGCACTTTCATTGGTTGTTTGCTTTGTATTGACCTGTCTATAAAACCCATGGTGGGAAGTGTGTTCCCGGTTCTTGGGGTTCAGCTTTTAGGTTTTAGTCTTCAGCTGTACCTTTAATAAATCTCCTCAGTTTACCCCAAGACCCGTCTCGCCTCTGCTTCATCTCTGCGCCCCAAAAGTACTCGCTGAGACCATTGGAGTTCCTGAGTGGGGAGGAAGAATCTCCCCGGGGGGAATGTGTCGCAACCCAATGCTGCCGTGCGTGTCCCGGGAAACGCACACCGCAGCAGTGAGTGATGCAAGGAATCACTTACCAATGCACGGAGCAGATCAACTGCTTCCAGGATCAGCTCCTGGTGGCCAATGCGAGTCACTCCCAGCTCCTCCAGCTCCTGGTGAGTGATGTGCAGCAGCTGCTCCCCACTGATCTTTTCTCTCTCAAAGTTTTTGATGTATTGTTGGAGGCAATCATCGAGGCCTGGTTAGAAAAGCCAACAGCACGGATTCAGAGAGTGGAGAAAAACCCAATGAAACAGTTCTGTAGCTCACAAATACAGAAATTTCTTGGGAATGCAAGCGTACTTCCTTGTTTGAAGCTATTATGGAAAACGTGCAATGAAAATTATAATTTAACTCACATAATACAACACATGCTGCTAAAGAGAGAAGTTTATATTACTGATGTTACTTTCAGCATTCTTAAACATTTTAATAGTAATTCTAAACCTTCACAGAGACGAGGGAAGGACAAAGCAGCACAGAGAGTGACATTATAAAAAACCTTTTTCTTGTGATGTCACAAAGACCTAAATATGAGTTTATCTTATGATTAGGAACAAATTCTTCCTTTAACTCTTCCTGGACTCTTCAAGGTCATAGAGTTTGGCTGTCCCTGATCAGGAAGTTTTTCAGGCTCAGTAACCACCCACACTAACTTTGCTACACCCACTGCCAATTTTCACCCCAGCTTATCCAGATTTCTGAATCCAAACAGAAAAATGGTTTGGTACAATGCCTCCAACTAAGAATACAATTTTATCCATGCACAGACTTCTTCCATTTCACCCTGAAGCTTGATTGGGTGAGAATAACAGATTATTTTATTTCTCAGACCAGAGAAGAAACTTATTTTTTCTTCCTCCAAATCTGTTTCTGAACCACATATGCCTTGAATTCCAGCCAGAACAATGAGTTGAACAGGGATCTACTACTGAAAGCTACATGAGGTCTCTCAGAGGTCCCTCAAGGACTGTCAGATTCAACAGAAACCTGGTGTGCACATGATTCTCTGGAGACCTACAAAATGCACCTTCAATAACTTCATCTACCAAGTAAAGTAAAACACTGATTCTCAGTTATTTGCCCTGCAGTGATGCAAGTAAATCCAAGATCCATAAAATTACAGATATCCAGAAATCACAGAAATATCCGACTTGGGCATTTATGACAGATCTTTGAAACATAATTTCTGCACACAGCCATTATGAAATTGACGTCAAGTCTGCAGAGCATCTGAGAAAAAGAGTTCTGACACCTGGTATGGGTGTGCTGGGTTGTTGCATTGCATTTTTAGATTATGATTTATTTTTGTATTGTGCTTGTTATATTTGGTATAATCCAGGCACACCCCTGTCTCCATCCCCAGTTATGGTTTCATCTGGTGGTTTGATAGGCTCTGGGACTCCACCTCCCAGTTGTCAATCCTCCCTGATCCTATCCCACTTTCCAGAGTTTTCCCTATCAATATCCCTCCATGAGCCAACCTCTACCTAATCCCTGCCTTGGAAATCACCTAATTCTTGATGCCCCATAGGCCCACGTGACCCTTCCCCCCCCCCACCCCCACCCCCCCAATCAATTTAATTGGCCCAATATCCATGTCATTCCACCCTATTCCACTCCCTTACTTACAACCCATTAGTTTGTGACCCTTTGCTCCCTCCCCTTTCTGTGAAAGCATAAAATCCCCGCCAAGGCCTCTGCCCGGGGTCTTGGGCCTCCAACATCTGCTGAATGAACATCTCAGCTTGCCCCCAAGTCCCGTCTTGCTGTTGTCTGTCCCTGCATCGACCCATCAATAACTGGGACCAGCAGAGCTCACCGGGGGGCTGCTGCAGCCCAGTTGCCACCTGGCAGGAGCGTCCAGAAAATCAGGCACCCCTTCACTGGGTGTCACCACTTTACACCCCAATTAACACAGTTCAGTTGGGACAAAAGGACTGTGATGACATGAGAATGGAATGAAACAAACCAATGTTTTTGTCCTTAGTCCGTAAATACAGGGGGATACACTGCAGTTTCATTTAACTCTTCTTTTCAACATGATCCAGTTATTTACTCTGTAAACTGATAGTCCTAAATTATGTTATAGATAAAGCTCATTTACCAAGTAAAGTGCACAGCTTTATAGTCACACCTATGTCCCACACAAAGCTAGTACAGTGATAAAAATGTCATATTTTATGGTGCAATTCAAAACTATGAGGTAGTTTAGGGGATTTTTAAAGCTCAAATCAGCAGTCTGTAACTAATACCTATGCCTTTATTCTAGAATGGTCTGCAAATAGGAAACAATTTCTCTGTATCTGTTCATTATTTTAATGATCTCATGAATCATTTTACTTAAGTGTAGTTCAGTTCCATTGGCTGAGAACTGCAAATTCTCCATTTATTATTTAACATTTTAATCTCCAAGCTGTTGCATGTTTCAAGAACAATTCTTAAAACCATTTTAGAGCAAAAATTCCAAACCTCACACCTCCCAGATTTGCTTTCAGTGGACATTGCCTCAAAACTCAGAAAAAGTCACAAAACTGCTACTAGATATTATTTTCAACAAAAGCAACTTAATTAAAAAAATTAGAATCAGTGGCCACAACAAGCATTTGTAGCATTAAGAGAGATTTAGGAAAACCCGAGTGAATGTACCACGCTGCGAGTAGTGTGCAGTCAAATGTATTAAGCCTGCCTTTGTGCCAGGGAGAATGTATGACAGCAGAGCAAAAAATCAAATTTGTGTTATTTGTGCTGCTCTGTAATAGCTCCCCAGGGCACCCTTATAAGGCATTTACTTACTGGTGCAAACAGTGTGGCAGTTGACAAGAGAATATAGAAATATATCATTAAAGGGCCAGGCTGTCTCACAAAATGACAGCACTTAATAAATATACACAAAAAAAAGAGAGATTTGCCCATTGCTCTCTGCTTTTCTGTCTCTCTGGAAGCCAGCTACTGAAATGTGAAACATTCCAAAGTAGGAATTTCTTGGGGTTGCTGTTCCCCGGGGTAATAAGGTTTTCAGGCTTCTCTATCCCCAAAGGTTCCACACCGGAGCCAGAGAAGACAAGCTGAGTCCACCAGTCCGTGTTTTCAAGGTTGTTTTTTCTTTTATTATCTCTCAGTTCTTTCCCAGCTCTGCAAGGCGTCCCCAGCAAAGCAGGGCATGCGGCTGACTGGGGTGGATCAGAGGGTCCCGGACCTTATGTACGGTCCCCTTGACCCAACACCATCCAAAACGTACTTTTTATTTACAAAATTTTGCCAATACCTACTACCTATGTTAACATGTCGTTTCTACTCTAAACCAATCCTTAAAATCCAACTCACCAAAAGATGGGGGACGAGAGCAAGAACAAGGAGGACAGGGCCACTCCCCAATTCCTCCATCTTGTCTCTTCAGACCCATATACTAAAAATCCTAGCTTCTACATTTACATTCTATGATAAACTAGCAACTACTTATTTTGAATTCTTTCAGCTTGTGATTCTTCATACATTGTGAGTATTCACTCCCATGGCCAGGGATCAAGAGCAGTGTCCTCCTGGGCTCTGTGTGAGGCTGGCTGACCCCCTTGTACAGATACCAAATCCTCCTGTCCAGTCTCCAAACCCTTCAGAGTGGCTAGAGAGATGTCCTGGACTCCTATAGGAATTCAGCATCAGGAACATATTTTTTATTGTCAGGGCTTCAATTGTTTTCACATGAAAATATCCAAGATGAAATTAGAAAGGGTACAGAATGATCTCATGTTGACTCACCCAAACCAAATGAAATATTTATTTCCCTAAGCCACTCAGGTCTCATTAGTGCTCTTTATGCATTTTCCCCAACATAATTTCTGTTTATAGGTAAGTATGAAAGCAGTTCAAATTCATAACTACAAAGAAGGAAGGGGTCTTAGCTCTGCTTGGATGTAGGTAAATAAAATTAACCCACTATTCCCAAGATACACAGCATCAGTGTCAGGCAAGAAACACAGAAATTTGCAGTTCCCTTGCTGCACATTCTTATTTTATTTGTGCGCATTTTGTAACTAACCAATATCTCCTTCAGAGTGCAATAAAATGATTGAAGAAAAATTGCTTAAACATGGATGCTTTACTTTAAAGCCAACGCTTAACGCCCATGATGAGAAAATTATGGTTGGGGGTTGGAGAACTTTTATTTTTCCAACCCAGCTGGGCTCAAGGAGTTAACAGAAAATCAATGAAGGTTGAAGACATTTGCTAATTTCTCAGTGTTATTTGAGAGGACAATCCAAGAAAAAAGGAGTTATCCATCAGCCCAAGTGCTGACTGAGTCAGCTGGGAAGCAGCTCTGGCTGAATATTGCATTAAAAGCTATATAAACCCTTCTGCTCAGAAAATGGCCTTGTAGAGGGAAATCAGGGGAAACATCCCATAAACCACATCCACCTGAAAACTCTGACATTTTCTGCTGTATGGTTGGATTCCATGATCTCAAAGGTCTTTTCCAGCCTAAAAAATACTGTGAATCCATATTCTCTCTTTCCATTTTTAAGTTTAAAAAAAAACATATTGAATCCACATGGCCTAGGAAAACTTTATCTCCATATTCAAAGAGCAGAGGAAAAGGAAGCAACTGATATATTGACTGCAAACTGTGATTTTGCAAAAAGAGCATCTAAAGTCAAAGAAACATGGAAAAAAAGGAGTTAGAAAATAGAATTTTGTTAGGGAGAAAAGACAGGAAAAGAAAAGCCAGTCAGCTTGAAAATGTTTGTTTTTAGAAGTACATAATTGAGAAAAAAAAATAATTGAAACAGAAAAACAAAGTAAAACCTTAAAAATATCTCTAAATCAGATTTAGGTATTAACTCAGAGCAAACATTACAGAAGAGATGCCACATATTGTGGGCAATAAGGTTCACTGAGATTAAAATGAATCTTCCCATCAGTGTCAACAAATGGCAGGTTTGGTTTCCATTAACAGCACAAACATTGTTGCCATGTCATGTAAACATCTGTCCCTTCCCCTCTGCCATTGGACAGAGATATTGAAAATATTACCATTATAGAAAAAATGACTATAAAATGAGTGAAAGGAATGCCCAAGTTGTTGCCTCTTATGCAGGAATGGTGAAGCCAGGGCAGCTCTCACAGGAGAACTACAGGAGCAATAACTCTATCAAGTGTGATCCATCCCTGACAGATGAGGGGATGCAAAACCAGACCCTCTGGTAGGAAAATGCAGCTTTGCTTTTAGGTGTTAGGGTGAAAAAGAAGGGAAATCAGCTTGGTGGGAATGCATTGACCACTCCTGGCTTCAGCACTGCTGCAAGAGGGGTGAAAGCTCACTGGTAAAATTTCTCTGATTGAGGGTCTGACAAAGTATTCAATGCTTTTCCTGATTAAAACCATATTTAGAAATTAAAAGAACACAGCACAACACTAAACTCCCAGTTGCACAAAG
Organism: Prinia subflava; assembly: GCF_021018805.1. NCBI lineage: Eukaryota > Metazoa > Chordata > Aves > Passeriformes > Cisticolidae > Prinia > Prinia subflava. The sequence continues at coordinate 7,371,091 of NW_026960606.1, forward strand.
GCTTATGCACAATAAAGAATCTGAGGTAGAAGTGTCTGTGGGACCTGGATCCAAAGGACAAAAGCTGAAAGTTGATGGGATGATCTGTTTGTTCAGAAGAATTACACTTCGGCCTGCCAAGACAAATTAATAACCTATTAATGTGCCTCATTTGACTAATAAAAGCTGTAAAACAACACTATCTCTGCTCTTGCAGAATGGTTACTTGTGAAAAATCAACAGATCAAAGTGAAACAGGCAAATATCAATTTTCAAATGTAGTTGTGCTGTTGTTTCTGGACTCGCAAGTCCAGAAAATCAGCTCTTCATTCATAGGAAATATAAAATCTCTCACTTCTGTGCTGCAAATTCTCTGATTAATTGGAAAAGGCAGCACCAACTTCTGCTCCTGTCACAAACTTCAGTATATATATACAGATCTGCTTAAATCTATCTAGCATTTAGCAGCATCCACAGGCTCAAGTCCAAGTGTAATTTTTATAGAAAACAAAAAGTTGGGTTTGGTGGTTTTTCTTGAAGAACAAAGGGATATTTTCCATATAAAGCAATATTTAGCAGCTAGCTAGAAAGATCTGGAAGGAATTGACTGGTTGGCTGACTGAGAGACTGGAGAGAATTCATGCCTTTTCCTAAATGCAATTTTATTGAATACATACATCAATTCAGCTGTGTTCTTGATCAAAACCCCTTTGATTTATTACACTGGGTTCAGGCACAGTGGAGTCTTTCCAATTCTTATGTAACTTGTAACAAGGAAAATCATCAGGTGGGTTTTTTTGCCATTGATGTTCAAAAACTTTTTAAGAGTCATTCAGTCCAAATAAATACAAGGCATAATCCTCGGGGCCATGTTCACACTAAGCTGACTCTCAAATACCAGATATTTGTTCTTAAGCTCTTCAGAAGGAAAAATCAAAACTATTTAGAGTGCAAAGAGAAAAGGATCTTCATACCACCACAATTCAGAAAGAGACAGATGGAACATGTTTGAAAACACTGTAAACAGCAAGCTTGGAATATTTCAGGCCTCAACTTTCCTAAATTTCAGAGTGTATTTGAAATCTAAGGATTGCAGTGTTTTGCATACTTAAGCCTACATGTCACAAATCTGACCTAGAGAAATATAGTAGCTAGATTACAGAATTTCACAAAAAAGTGCATTTAAAATTGCAAGATACAGCAGACATTCACAAACACAGAAAAGGAAAAAAACACCCAATTTTTCTGAAAAAAAGAATCCCTCAACTCTGGCTTTATCTGACCTTTAAATGTTTGACTGTGCAAGTAGAATGTGTTTAAATGTTGTTTCCTGGCTGAGTTTCCTCTGCATCACTGATATTCACAGGGATACAGATGGATGTTTTAGATGCAAATACAGACATACTTGTGCTGCTTGAATTTACAGATTCTCATCTGCATGAACAGGAACTGGGGTGGGATGAGCACTCTGAATTAATGCTTCCGAGGCACTGACACCAAAAGTACTGGCTTCCATTCCAAGCTGCAGAGTGGGTGGAACTGCACTGGGCATAAACTCTTCCACTGGTGTCAGGCCACTGCTCAAGGCCACTGGGCAGTCCATGAGGTACTTCCCTTTTTCCATTCTTCTCTCCCAAGAGTGCCAGGATCCACAGGAGCGCCATGATCTGCCCTGTCTAAGCCCTCTGCAGACACTCTCAGCTCCAGGATCCAGCTGGGCTCTTGACAGCTGGAGCAGTTCTGCATTTCTGGTCCTTCATTCCAAGGGCTCCCTGCTCCTCATCCTCCCCATCCTCAACCAGCAGCTGTCCCTGGTTCAACAGTGACAGCCACAAGAACCCTCTCCCCCTCTTAGCACAAAATTCTGGGGATCTTTCCCCTAAAAACCCTGTATATCTTCAACTACCTTCATTCACTGCCAACTTCCATTTCCCCGTATCCCATTTTTTCTCCTTCCACGCTGCCTCTATTCTTTTATTTTCTATGTGTGAAAAATAAGAACTTGTCAGCTCTGCCTCCTCTGTAACCAGCAGGGAGGCAAATTTGGGAGAGCACGAGCTGGAAACTTCCAACTTTGCTCCTCTTCTCTCCCCCAAACAGATTAGAGCTTCACTCACATGTCCCACTCACAAAGGGACAAACTCCTCAGGGAACAGAAAAATCCACAGCAAGTTTCTAAGTTCCCTTGTTAGTACCCTCCAAAGTGTCCCCTCCAAAGTGTCCTCCTCCAAATCAGGACAAACATCATTGTCCCCTCACCACAGTGCATGTCTGAGACACAGACCAGCCTCCCAAATTCTACCCCATAAGCAAAACCAGTGGGAATACTACTTCACCAGTGTAACTTCATTATTTTATTTTTAGTGGGAGTAAGGCAAGGGGCTTTCCAATAATCTCAGTGCCTATAGATCCAAGATCTTTCTAGCAGCAATTTCCCAAGATAACTGTATTATCAAGACAAAAGCTGGGTTCAAATTATCAATATTTTAAGAGTTCACAGCAGCTGAGAAGGTTCTGTAAGGGGATATGTCAAGCAATATTAATAGCAAATGAAAAAACTGCTGAACTAATAAAATTTGATTTAACGATATGCCATCACCCTTAAACTGAGATTCATATATATGAAGTAAATGACTTAATATAGTTCTGCCTTCATTACCCATGAATGAATAATAGGAAGCGAAGGCATTCTAACTTTGTCCTCAACATTTGACAGGTGTTGTGGAGCTGTGGAATTACCATGGAAGTAATAGACAGCATTTTCAGGAAGCTTGCTGGAACTAGACCTGACCACAAAGAGGTTTCTGGAAGGGATGTGTCATGCAGAGAGAAAGGATTACATTTTCAGGCCCAAATGTGTGCTCCTTGATGCCACATTTCCCAACAATTTAACCTTGAGATATGTCACTGATGCTGTTACTGACGAACTTCCCATAAAAGTGACAAAACCTAGAAGCATTTTAATTAGCTCTGTGTGCTAATGAAAACCTACGTCTTTCCTTAGCCTCATTAATTTTCTCCTTGATGAAGATATAACCACAGCCCCCAGTCATTCCTGGAGCACCATGGCTGAGGGATGACCTGGAAGTGCGCATAAGCCTCCAAAGTCTCCAGGTTCAGACCTCCCATTTAATTGAGGAAATTATTCCACATTCCAGAGTGTCTTAGCTGAGGACCCTGGGACCCTGAATTTGTTACATTTATTTTAAAAGAGAAATGCTTTGGCCCAGTGCAAGGCAAGTGCTTCCATTTCCTGCACTGGACTATGTAAACACTGCTTTATTTTTTTGAGACAGTGTTTGATGGGAGCCCGTCCTGACAGAAGTGCTGGTTCCAGCACAGACATCCTGGAATACATATCAAAATTTTAAAAAACACTTTTAGAACCAACTAAAAAGACAATACAAAATATTTTTGGCCATGTGAATCTATCTAGAGGAATCTTCATGATTTATTCTCTAACCAAAATGCACAACCAGCGCAATTAAACTCCTAAATCTCTTTGTGCAATCACAAAAGAGCAAAGATCTCTGTGTCAGAATAGTTCAGGTGATAACAAACATCTCTGGGACCAGTAAGAACACTGAGAAGAAACAACATCCACCCTTTATACATGAGGGATTGTGTTGCCTAGAAATGGAGAATTGATGTGATCAGAGTGCCGCCCTGTTCTTTTGGAATTTTCTTAGCCTTCTGATTGTTTACCTTCTTGGAGTCCGTTTCTCACGATTCTAAGTCTCTTAATGTAAATATAGCTCTGTTTACCTAATGGTTGGGTTTTGTTTACATACCTTTCTGGAGGAGGGGAAAAGTTGATTGACTATCTGTTTGACCAGTGTGGTTGAGGAGGTGGGAACCCCACCCTACAATGCACAGCCAGTGTCAGAAATGTATAAATATTAGAGCGAAAATTAAACTTGCTCTCTCTCCTCTGATCGGAACTTTGTGTGTCCGTGCCGTTTAGCTCGTGTTGCACAGTGACAGTCAGGGTTTACATTCATCCTTTTTGCAGCAAGTGCCAAAGGTTGTATTCTCCTCTGCCTGGGTTGGAGGGCAGGGGCAGAGGAGACTTTTCCAGTTCTCTATTTCCCAGAGAGTGTTTTTACAGTAACCATTAACTTGCTGCCAAAGATGGCAGGGGAGAAAACTTCTCACTGTAACAAAACCAAACAAAAACCCCAAAACAACAAGGGAAAAGAACAATTCTAAGGCAGAAAGAAAAACATTAGGGAATCAGTATTTCCTTCACTAGAGCCTGAGCACATTGAAGTCAGTTTATTCTAAACAGTTTCCATTTTAGAAAGGTTAACAAGTCTAATAAGGAAGGAGTAGCATTAACCGTGTCTCATCTACAAGCCCTGATCTTAAAAGCAAAAGTACAAGAACAAATAAATAGAGCTGAAAGCTCCTTCCTCCATGCTTCTGAGGATTTATCCACCTTATAGTCTGCACAGGAAAGTCTTAATCACAGATTGACCTTCAAAAAACTACTTTGGTGTCACACAAAATCAAACAAAACCCTCATGCCAAGGAAGCTCTTGTACAAGTACTACAGGGATATGCCCCATTTGTCCCCATCTTAAATGGGAAGAAAAAAAATTACTGGAGTGAGATAACAAGCCTGTCTGAGCTAATCAATAGAGAGGAAGTAACTTGTCAGACAAAATTCATGTAATAGCAAGACAGACATTTAAATCTCTGTGAAATGAGTTCAGCCCTAAAGGTATCTCTGATCACTTTGCAATGGGGCTGCACATGAAATTCAGTTCATCATCATATCAAACCCCAGTGTCACAGGTGCCTCAGAACAGTGCCTTCCCAGCCAGAATATGTCTAAAAAACCGAATTTTTCTGAGCCACATCTACAGCTGCAGAATATTCTCAATCAATCAAATTCGTGTGGGACAGGCAGAATCCCCCAACAACTGCTAATGCTTGCAAAGCTGAGGGGGATAAAGAGCTGACAGAGGAGAATCAAACAAAAAGTGCTACAGATGTTTCAGTGCCAAAATACATTAATTCTTGTTTTGACTTCACTGACATATTTTACTAAAAATCCCAGATATCAAAAGAACGGCAAAATCTAGTGTAGGCATTTGGAGTGAAAAGCCCAAACAAATCAGATTTCTGCTCAACCCAGTTTCTTCAGCAGCTATGAGTCCATGACCTAATTCATGAGTCAGAGTTTGGACACCTGCAAGATGCAAATTCCCAAAGTAGAATGTGGCCTTGGCAATTCCACGCTCAGTTCTTCAAAGAGATGCCAAAAATCAGATTGATGCAAGAAATAAAGAAAAGGGGGAGCATTTATCTTTTCCCAGGGATATTCAGAAGCTTTGGTGATGGCTTCTGTTGGCAACTACTCAGCAAAGGCTGTGGATCAGTTGATCTGGGGTTTCACCTACATCTCTCCTGTTCCTTTTATTCCAAGGATGCCACTCACAGCACTGCAGCTCTTGTTTATGTCATCCTGTTGAGACTGTAAATCTGAATGATCTTAAATGAGGCTCTTTCCTTAAACAGTTTGGAGGAATTAGCTCTAGTAGTCAGTGGGGAGCTCAGTTAAAAGTCAGGTCATTGGCAGGAATTGTCAATTAAGGCAATTCCCAAACTAGGAATCCATATTTTTATCAATACAAACTATACAAAACTAACAAAAGCAGGAAAATAGGAAGAAATCCCAGAAGAAAGACTCATCAGACTCTAAAGCCTCCTCAAGAAGCTTTTCCCTTTCCTTACAATTCCCCATTTTTATTCCATGTTTCTGTTCCATGTTGATACCAGACAAATTTATTATAGTTGTTATTGAACAAAATGAGAGCTAGAAATTTTTATTCACTACCACTTTTCATGCAGTGCCAGATTAAGATAGATTAAGTCTCTGGCTTCAACTACATGATGAAAGATATTACTATATCTTAAATCACTATTATTTTGTGTTTTAATTCTGAATTCTAAATGTTTTGCTATTTTTTCTGGACATAGTTTATCCAAGATTAAATAGTTCTGTGAAGTAACATGAAAAAAGCAAGAATCTTATCATATCTAAAAAACTATATAGCCTAAAGTCTACAAATAAATTATGATTACAACTCAATGTGTAAGAAAAATCCATCCAGCAAAGCAAGAATCCAGTACAAAAAAAAAGTAAAAATCATATTATTACAAAATATTTCAAAGCCATAAGATGTCACTCATTCACATGTTTGAAAAAAGACTTTTTAAAATTACTAAGATGATTAAATCTTTGGCATGGCAGCATGCAAAAAAAAGGGACATAGGGCAGGCCTAGTGCTTGAATTTCAATCTCTCTGACAAGGAATAACCAGGCTGGAAGAACTGCAGAGTTCCCAACTACCATTCCTAGTTATTTTTATGCTCTGCACAGGTAAGTAGTTAAAGCTTTTCTTTCAAGTCATCAGACAAGGAGTAAGAGATAATCAATAGTAACATGTCAGTGTAAGTGCTGTCCATAAACCCTCTAAAATAGAGCTGCTGGTGAAAAGGTAAATGTAATAACTGTAAAACTACTCTACTGAGCAGGATAAATCAATTCTGTGTCAGCAAAAGTAGCACAATATGAAATAATGTTTCTGGGGACATTCCCCATGGCTTCTTTTGCACTTCCCTCACAGCCATTCCCAGTAAAGCCTCAAAAAAGGAAATTCTCCTCTGGTTTATTTTTCATATAAGCCCGAAAACAGAACATGAAGGACAGGAGAGGTGAGCTGGCTCCTTAAGCTCACTGAGCAAGTGGTTTGCTCTAACAGGATCAAGCAAAGTGTAACACAGAAACAATGAGTTACTGGGAAAGGTGAGTGTACAAACTACAGGTTTTCTGTATAAAAGAGCTGTGATGAGAAAAAAGCAGGAAAATCAAGACTGAGATAGTCCAAAAAGGTCAGATGCATGACTGTCATATTTATGAAACATTTTTTTCTAAGTTGCCATTTTCCTGAACTTTTAGAAATATCACATGAAACAAAGACAACCTCATCCTAAGAAGTTAAGATATTATTAATTTCTCCATTAAAATGCATTGTGCCACCCATTGCTGCAATTTCTTCTTCCTGGAACACTACTTGGTAAATTAAAATGTAAATCTGGCTGCTTCAATCACTCTCAGCACATATGGAAACACTCAGTGCATCCAGGATCCAAGTGGTTTTTCTATCCAACATTTAAATATTAGGAAAAGCAAAAATAAAACTTGAAAAAAAACCTTGAGAAGTTCTTCTGTGAAGGTTATAATAGCTATAATTTATAAAGGAAGTGTCGCCATTTACAACCAAGGGTTCCATCCCACAGTGCTCAAGAGTGGAGGGGCTGCACCCAGAGCAGCTCTGGATCAGCAGGGCTCCTCTGCACTGTATTCCACCCAAAGAGCAGCCAAGAGCAGATGTACCTGGGGTGTTGATCCCACATACACACCACAATCCCGGCCACTCCTGATGCCTAAAGTTTTCAGCTTTTCTATTTTTCATATCTTTGCAATCCTGCAGTTCTTTAGTGTAAAACTCTAAACTCCATACAGAGTGTGAGCTGCTGCTTTCCCACTTTGGTCAGACACAACAATTCCTCTCTAGGCCTGGGAATCAAGGACACCTCACTGTCTCAGACCCTGAGAGATGTAAACCAAAATGAGGTGGGGGGGAGCAAACTGTGGGTAAATGATTTCATTACCTGAAGCTGTAATTGGAAGATGAACCCCCAATATGCAAATGGACCAAACTTATAAAAGTGTGAAAATGTGTGACCCGTGGCGCATTTTTGGGTGTAGCCCCTGGGGGGCTTCATCTGCCTGAAATGTACCTGAACGCCCTTCAACAAATATAACTGCTTTTTATTCTTTTAGTTCTGTCTGGCCTCTATTTTTAGGTAGCCCAAAAAGGCATCACCCCAGCGCTGAGAGGATTTCGGGAGCGCTGAGCTGCGGTTCGTGCTCCCGCCTGGCCAGGGGACATCTGGGCTCAGGAGACTGGGCAGGTGGAGGTGGCACTTCCAGCCTGGCTCCAGCCCCAGGCAGGGATGGTTTCAAGGCATAAGAGGATTTCACTCCTGGCTCCAGTTTCTGCTGGAATTGTGTGGGTTTCCACCATGGCTCAGGGCGGATCTGGGAGCCAAACACCCCACCCTACAAACGACCCCAACCTCAGCTCCAGGAATTCCCAACCTCAGTCCAAAATGCAAAACCATCACAGGGAAAGAATGATGGAAATGGATTCACTCATGTGAAATCCTTTCAGGCTGCATTAATCACATTGCACAGTCTTAATTGGTCTCTTTTAAAAATTAAAGGTTAAGTGCATTATTTCCATGAAGTGAGCACAAACTATTGATTACTTTCAATCTGAAAATGAATTCAGGTATTTCATATATTTTACATATATTAAGATTCTCCCTTTTAAAAGCTTTGAAGAGATCTACTTTAGATAAGATCTCTACCAGCATATCCCTCCCTAGTTCATGGCCTCTCTAATTAAGAATGTAAAGGACTTCAGAAACAAAAAGTTGTCAATTTTTTCTTAAACACAGCAGCTGTTTAAGATTGAATTTGGACTTTTCCTTTACTATCCTTTTGTCAATAACAAGTTACATTCTCAAACGTAGTTTAAGTAACTTGATAATGTAGATGAATTGACAATACTACTCAGTGTTTCTTTTCCCTAAAAATATATCAGTGGGACTGGAAAAATTCAAATTATGACCTTTAACACACATCTAACTATGTTGTTTGCTCCCTGTGAACAATTTGCAGATTCTAACTGAAAAGAAAAAAAAATCAGGTGCTTGCAAAAATGCCAAAAGACATTTACAAAGCTTGAATGTCCTTGACTTACTTTAGTCATTTTCAGGGACAGAATGAAAAATTAGTATTTCCTCTAGAGGGCTTCAGGATCTGTATTATTTCCCAAGTCAGAGTTATATTGCACTGCACTAGTGAGAGTCAGAGAGGCTCCTTGCTGTTCTGATTCCTCCTGCTTTGGGCAAAAATCCTCACAATTAGTGGAGTGCAGAGGTCAGACTCTGATGGTCCTATCATGATTTGTGTCCTCACTTCCCAATGCCGCTGTGAGAATCCAGAACTGATGGTTATGTGATTATTTTTACTAGAAACGCCGAAGTTAATCAATTTGCACTTTGTTTTCTTGTAATTTTGCTCCTTATTAGAGTTTTGTTTAAAGTCTATCTTAGTGCCATACTAATATGAATTCAAAATTTAACAGAACTATCTAAAGCAATGCACATATGAAAATTCATACATCAAATAAATGTTGATGATGATGATGATCTTATTGTTTTTATTTTTTCTCTAAGACTGTATTGTGATAATCCTGCTAACCAAGTTTCTGATGCAGAATTTATACACTAATATAAAATTTAATTGAAATTCAGGACTTCAAACCTAATCACTTTACTATCTCCATGTTTGCCACCAGAAATCCTAGGCTTGATCAGCCAAGATATTCTGCTCTGCATTCTGTAATTTTCCTCTGTTTTGGTACAATACTTTGTACTTTCTATGTCTACCTTACTCCTGAGCCACTGTTATTCACTACCTCTCAGCAGCTCCTACTTTTCAGGTTAAATCCTTGACAGTTACAGGAAATCTTTTTGAGATGTGTCTCAAGAAGCGCTTGGACAGTGCTCTCAGGCACAGGGTGGGATTTTTGGGGATGGTTCTGTGCAGGGCCAGAAACTGATCCTGGATGTTCCCTTCCAACTTAACATATTCTGTGATTGCTAATTTCATAACTGAAACAGCTACCAGCCTGCACAACTCTCCAAACCAAGCACATTTTCTTTTAAAGTAGAAATTTAATTAGATTTATCTCCCGTTCGATGTTTGTCAGATAATTGGAATCCGGGGAAATCATAACTGGAACTAAAGTTCCCACCCAAAGATCTCCTCACCCATGGAAAAGACTACTGGACACAAAGATATCTGAAAAATATTTTTTTATGAATTCTGGTGTGATTATGGAGTGTCCTATCCTTGGTACCAGCCATTATTTAATACAGGAATAACTGCAGCGATGATTTGTGAGAGTGTGGCCTTGATTCAACCAAGAACTTAAGTGCCTGCCTCACTTCTCTGTGAAATGCTAATCCTCCAATTGATTTAATGGGAATATTCACGATTCAAATCAAACTGAAGTGCTCTGCTGGAGCCTGGCCAGAGCACACTGAGTAGTGCAGGGCTGAGCCCACACTGGTCAAAGCTTTGGAGATGGTCCCATTCAATTTCACAGATCGAAATTCATGTCTCTGGAAGGACATCCCACAGAAAATTTATACCTCATTTAGAGCCTTCTCCATGTTGAAAAATCCCCTACAGGAATGAATGTCTCCCCTGATACGTCCTGGTACACAAGTGCCAATTTCCTCAGTAAAGGTGATTTTTGGTAGCATATTTGCATCTTCCATAACTGACCAGTGCATCCCTCTCAATGTTTTTCCACTCTAGGAACTTGATGTGCTGTGACTCAACATCTGATTGTAAAGAAACCACATTCCTTGCAATTCTGGTAGGCTGCTGGTTGAAGAAAGATATAAACACTAAAGGAAATTTCATATTCCATCTCATAATCCATTCACTGTCTTCCTCTGTCATAACCTTGGATAGTACTTTGAGAAATTTGTTACAAAACCCTTTAAAATTGTCCATAAATATTAGTTTACTCAGAAAAATACTGCATAACCTTTAATGGACTCACAGTTACAGCTTTTCAGTGGACTGAGGGAAAAAAATCACCAGGAGATGAAAATATGAGAACAGTGGTCCCATTTCAAAGTGAAGTTACTGACCGCAAAGAGATGATGAGAAAAAATTCCTCCAGACCATGACTGATGGTTGTGTCAGTTCTGGAGACCTGGAGCCAGTGAGGAGCCAAGAGAGGTGCAAGTGTCCTGCTTTTCAGCCCAGGGACAGGAATGTGAGACAGAGAAATGAAAGAAATTCCTATTTCCATTTTTCCTGGACAAGTCTGTCTCAGCAAGGTCAGGTTGGTAAATACACCGTCTGAACTGAAATCAAAGAGATTTGGCTCTACATATGGAAAGACAAAAGGTCAAAACAAGTTTCTTTTTCCAGGATTGAAGGAAAATTCCTTGGAGACTTGACTGATAAGAGATGGTACCTCAGTGGATGTTCTTTTCATCAGTTTTATGATTAAACACCTTTAAAACGTGATCAGCTACCTCCATCTCCCCTTTTAGAGTCAGGAGGAGGCCATTCTCTAAGTCCCACTAGCTCCAAAATGAAGTGATCTCCCATATTTGAACAAGCAATCCAGTGGTGGAGCTCATCAGGGGACAAGTCAAGGCATTTTCCCTGCCCTTTTTGCTGCTATAAATGCCCAAACTTTTACATTTTGTTGAAATGGTCTTGTAAGGACTCTCTTTATGCCACTCCAGTTCTATTACAAAAATATATTTTTAAAAGGGTGCTAACTAGGCTGAAAACAACCTGTAACAAGTTTATTTTGCATGTTGGGAAAATTTCACATTCCTTTGTCAAACAGGTTGTTACATCTTGCTACTACAAAGTTGGCAATTGTGCCGTATTTTGGATATACTGTGAACACATTTTGATTGGGTTCTGGCAGACTACCAGTTAAGCTGAGTTACAATGAATGACAACAACACATTACAATTTATTTTGGCAAACACGAGGCCCAGTTCTCAGGCAAGCAGCCATATGCCATGTTCTCACACGCTTCTTTTTCAACCCAAAGAGCTGAATTTAGTTGAATTTAGCTGTTGCTTACGAAAGAAAAGAAAAAAAAAAACGGTCAATGGAACTCCTCTTACAGGTAAAAAAAAAGCTGAATTTGTCTCAGTGTTCAAATTCACTGAGAGAGAATCAGAGAAGATTCTGATCTCTATGAAATGGCTCCTGGAGAAAGGTAGTTCCATTTCCAGGGCCTGGGGACAGGGGACAGCAGGGATGTGGTGCCTCTGTGTTGACTGGGGCAGGGGGGTTTGGCTTCTATGGCCACACACATACCCCAAAGCTGCTGCAAACACCACCAAATCCTGCTGGAGACATCAAGCCTGCCAGTCTGAGGAAGAGTTTCAGACTGAAGCAAAGCCCCTTTGAGAATACAGACATTAATTTTAGAGAGATTTTCAGAATTTTAGTTAAAAAGGCACAAAGAAGAACCGGGCTGGGAAAAGGCACAGTCAGAATTCAGAGTTCAGCCCTTGGTAAGGATCTCATTTCTCACAGTGAATATGGATGTTGTTAATCTTTTTAAACCTCACGGAAATGACAGCTCTCTTCTTTGAAGCCTGTCCAATAGAGAAAACACAATGGAACAGATAAAATTCACCTTAACAAAAAAAAAAAAAAAAAAGAGGGAATATTTTCCAGACTGGAGCACCTTCCACAGCTGCAGTCACCCTCCTGCTGGATAGGGTGGTGGTGCTGCTCTCCAGCTCTTGCCTGCACATTCTGATGCACTTTCTTTGTTAGCAAAGCTCAGATCTCATTATAATTCCCTATTTCACAGGTAGGAAAACTGAACCAAAGAAACGTAAAGCAGTTTTCATCAAATCACACCAAAGAGCAACAGGAGAACTAGAAATGGGTCCTGTGTCTGTTCACAGCTTTCATGTATGGGCTTAATTAACTGGGAAAAATTAGAAATTTCTCTAACCAGAAATGAAAGGAAGATCACACATTACCTGATGCTCCACCAAAATATTAATGGGCTCTGAGAGAATGAAAGGAAAATTATGACATGCACTTCGCCCTTTGTGGTGGTGGGTTTTTGATAAGGTTTTGATAAGTTATCCTTTTGATGGTTTGTTCCTGTTATCCCCCTGGTGTTTGGTTTACTTTTGTTTTACCCCAGGTTTTCCCCTCCCTTGTCTCTATCCACCTCTCCTGACCCTGCCCTGTATTAACCTGGGGCCAATCACCTACCTGCCCCACCCCCTCTGCCCCCCAGTTTAAAAGTTAGCGCAGGACCCAGTGCTCACTCTTTCTCTTGTACCATCACTTGGAGAATAAAGATCTCTGAGAGAGCCTTCTTTGACTCTTGCTTTGAACCTAGACGCCGATGATATACAGAAGCTGTAGAGAGCAGCTTTGCTCTGCACTGCCACTCAGACTGCTGACAGTGCAGGGGCAGCCACTCTTGGCACGTGGGTGGGGTGAGAGCTAGCTGAGATTCTCTGACCTCGGTGTCAGCCCAGTGAAAAACGAGGTCCACTTTCCTGGGAAATTTAAAAATAGGTTTAATAAAATAAAATAAAAAATAGACAATTAGGAGATGGAAATCAAACAAAAGATTAACCGACGTGTGACTTGGCATTTAGCCAAGTGCACAGCTGCTATTTCAGAGACATTCTTTAAATACCCTTTCTATTGCATCAGTCTGTTGCATATTCAAACTTTTCTACAAACTAGTTTCCATATTCCAGGAACTGTTTAGCATGGTCCTGCCTTTCTAGAGCATGCGTGTTTCTTGGCTGTGTCTTCATTATCACCTCCAGCTTGGGCTGTGGTCTATGCTTTCTTCAGGTGGCAGGTGCTGATAGTTTGGCATATCAATAGCAGGGTCATCTTCACATGTTCGGACAGCTAAATTGCAAGCATAACCATAAAATCTATAGCCTTACAGCACAGTTATTTCAACACCGCACATATAACAACCATTTTAATATTCGCGAAAAGCCAATACTATAATGTGTATCTATAACAGCCCTTTGGAAAAGAATCTTTCAACATTTGCAATAAGCACTGTTCAAAAAACATTTTCCTCTAATGCATTTTAGTTTGCAAGTGTTCACAATCAAAATAAATTCCAAGTACTGCAAATGAGACATGGAAAATGACATCCACTTGGTCTATCATATCTTTATCACATTCTTCATGCCAAAAAATTCAAATTACTCTGTATTATGTATGTATTCACACATTCTGTTGCTTGCTCTTTAACTCCCCTTGTTTTCCCACACATCTCTTGTTCATTTTGCAAATGTTATCTTGTCTTTTTCAGTTTAATCCTCTGTACTCCGATTTCTTTATCTCAGTACCTCAGTTTGGAGAGCAATCATTCTGTTTCTCCCATTTGCATCCTGCAACCTCAGCTCCAGCTCCTCCTTCCTTCCTAACATGCAATTTGTGGTGCCATTTCTACTGAGACTCAGCTGAGAGGCTGCTGAGAGCACAGTAATGATGCAGGCATGCTACAATTTGCAGTCCATCCCTCTGTGCAATCCACTCCATCCCCTTCTAAACAATTTTAATTCCACTCCAAGTATGTGCCATTGCCATTTTCCTCTCCTCCCAAAGAGCATCAAAATTCATCCCCTCCACAGGCTTTATTACCAAGTTGATAAACCGTAAAAATACATTTTACTCTATATTTCTCCAAAATTTAGATGTGCACTAGCATAAGGTTTTTCCCAGTCCTTGTTTTTCAATTACTTCAGCCCAAAGGGTTCTCAGAACTCTCCTACAACCTTTTCTCCCACTGCAGTGGATCCCCAGGGCTCTGTGTCTCCTCAATCTCTGATGGGTCCATGGAAGAGTCAACTTCCAACTGCAATAAGAAAAAATTCTGAAACACTTCAGGAAGATGTACGACTACAATATCTCATAAATACATGAAGCATCTCAACATTGTTTCCATAACTGAAAGCCATCATGGACTACACTATGAGGAATTCTAATTTCTGTCTCATTTCACAGGCAAAGTGGGGATAAGGTGCTCCTCCAGCTGCAGTAGCTCTGAATCATCCCCCTGGATGAAAAACAGCTCTAATTTTCACACCCAGCTGCAGTGCAAACCCTGTGTTTTCAGAAGCACAAACAAGAACGTGACTGTTGATGTGAAACACCACACTGCTGTGTTTTCGAGCATCAGACCTCAGCTAAAAGACTCCTCATTCCAGGGGAATCCTCCAGGAAAACTCATGTCATTTCACTCTGCTCACCTCAAGGACCCCAACTGCTAAAGATGTGAGCAAGGCCCGCTTGGAACTTTAAATTATTTACTTTGTCTGCTGCTGGATTTGCTGCTATACCTTGAACTTAAAGGTAGAAACTGATTAAAAGCTTCCTCAAATTTACACTTGTCTCCCAGTTCCATTTGGTGAAGCTTCACACACACAGAAATTGCTTTCCTCTTTCAGTCCCACTCTCCTTGTCCTTTAATTACTCAGTCCTCTCTCATCTTAAGCAGCCTTTGCTTCCCTCTCTTGAAAAACAAGTCTCTCTGGGAATCTACCTCCAAACTCTTTATAGCTCCTCTACCACTTCACCCTCCAAGTTTCATGATGTTATTTTCCCTTTTCCCTGCCTTTTAAAACTTGCCTTCTTTCACATTCCACCCAAACTGCTCCCTTTCATTTCCATGGCCATCACAGACAGGGTGTGCTCATGAAACACATTAACAAAAAACTTAAAAGGCTGCATCAATAAAAATGCTGAAATATTGTCTGAAGAGATCTGTAGGACTGAGACCTGGACCAGTAGAAAATGAATGAAATACAGAAATACAACAGGGCATGCCATCTGGGGACTGTTAACAGATTACTGCTACTGTGAGGAGAGTCATCAGTGCAGGGAAAAAAGATAAAGCAAAAAAAGAGGAGTGGAAAAGAGAACCTGAGTACCCCAAGAGGACTCCTGACAGTGCTAAGAGGGGCTGGGAGGAAGGGAAATACAAAGCTCAAGTGAATTGGGAGATAAGTTTTTCCTATTTTATTTTACTCATACTAAAATTAATTTAAAATCTGTGGTGATTTCCTCCTTTTCTATTATAAATCTGTCAAAGTTTCCTTAATAATCAGTTTCATTGCTGCTAAGCAAAACCATTCTGCTCAGTTTTTGCCATGTATAAATGACTTGAGGCACAACCTACAAGCTGATTGTATTAATTATTTTATATTTTAAAAGTCTGGAATGCCATACTGGATTGTCTTTTAATCCAGACCTACAAGGGATATAACCTTTCCACATATTTTATCCCTATTCCAGCTCTTCCTTCCCTAAAAACCACTACAGCTAAAGTGGCCAAAACAGAGGGAGAGATTCATCTTCCTCTCCCACTCACTGACACAAGAATTAGCTGCAGACTCATCTTGCTTAATTAATTTTTGTAAAAGGATGCAAAATTTCAAATAAGATCTTAAAGGTCACAATCAAATCAGCAGAGCAGCCTTCTCTCAGCACCACTCAGAAAAATTAGCTCTCACTTCCAGGTGTTTTATCCAAAGCATCCTGCTCCATCAGCATTTTTCGGCCCCTCATTTCCCAGAAAAAGAAAATGTAAATAACAAGATATAGATGATCATATTGAGGGTGCTCTGATTTTCTGCTCAGCTCACTGCAACTCTGATTTCAAGATTTATCACAAATCAGTGGGTTTACATCAAGGAAACTTCCTTAGGAAAAAAAACAAGGAGGAGGAGGAATAGTAGCACTGATGGCAGAACCTCGAGTGTGACTGATCAACGGATCTTTCTTTATGACAGACCTATACACAAGGAAAATAATAAAGTGGAGTTGTATATAACAAGTGAGGTATCCCATAGGGACAGTTCTCTTTCCCTGCTACATCTGCTCCTACAAGCTTTCAGAAGAATTATCCTCTGCCTTGTCAGGTTTTGAGTGCCTTAGGAGATATTTAATTCACTCCCACCAAATTTAGCCGATATGCAGCTAACAGTGTAAGTTGCCAGCATAATTTCTGGGTTAACCAGGCACTTCTTCACATCACATTATATTAATGCAGTGTAAAATCGGGTATTGTCACGTTTATCAATTTATCAGATTACCAAAGTTATCACATTTCTCTAGCACGCTTGCAGTGCTCGTTATATAACACAGAAGGATTTGCTATTACTTCAGACTTCATTTAACTTCCACATAAGTTTTTTCAGGCCTATGAAACTTAAATCACAACTAGTAAGACTATAAATATCACAAATTCACTAACAAAGGTAGATCTGAAGGCAAAATGATTTGCACAAATGTGCAGTTTTGCCACAGAAGGATAAACACAGCAAAGTCTCTGAGTGTAAAAAACTGGAATTGGAGGAAGTAAGCAATAATTAGAAGGGGTTGTGTTTTATTGTTGTTGAAAAAAAGCTTGGAGCTATGCAAAAGTTATTTCAAATTTTGGTTTAATTTTTTTTTCCAAAACCTCATTGATCCTCAGGCCTTACACACTAAAAAAACAAGCAATACACAAACTGTTCCCTCCAATGCACACAATTTGTAGCCACAAGGTTACACATTAAAATTCCAAAACCACAAATACTTCAAGGAGTAAAGGTTGAAAATAAGTTTTAGTGTAATGCTTAGAATTCCTCTAACTGGAAGCAGTAAAAGATGGGAAATGTAAAATTAAAATTTCAGATTCCTTTTTCAAAGGAAAAAGTCTCCTTTTGCTGTTTTCATGAATGAGGCAGGGGAAAAATAAGCCCTTATTTAGTGAATTCTAACAGCACTCAGCTGCAACTAAACTTGGTGTATAAAAATTAAGGGAATATTACTGAGCTAAGACAAGAATTGCCTGTTACATCATACTTAGATGTAAAATACCATCAACTGATCAGGGACTCACAACTCCCACAAAGAACTCTGATGTAGAAGGCAATGAGCCCATTTATAAAAGCCTTGTTAATTCTTCCCAATGTATCATATTTTTTCATGTAAATCTTAACAGCAGTTCCTTCCAAACTTGCCCAGCAGGGAAATCAGATTTATTTGTCCACTATACCTCAGTCACGTGATAATCCTTTTAAAGGTTTATATCTCATTTGCAGTCTTCTGCCCATCTGGTATTGGGACTGACTTGAACAAACTATTGTATATCTGTTAGCTCACATTTGAGGCTTTGTTGCATTTTGTTTGGTTTAGTATTAGAACTTTTAGAATTACTTCAGTAGAACAGCTTGTACCAAACTCTTATTGTCCCCCAATTCATTACATCAGCTGGCTGCTGACAGTTCCATTGGAGACAATGATCCAGACACATTTCCTGTAAAAAGTATCTTCCTGATGTCCTCCAGCAAGGAGTCATTTGCTTTATATTGTATTTTCAACTCAGCAGACAAGAGACAAATTGTTGTGCTTTGTTTGCCTTTGTTCTGGCTTATTAAGGTTTTTCCTTTCTATGATGTAATCATTAAGAGTTTGCACCATCCCCTTTATATGTCAATCCTCATACCCCCTCCCTGATCACTTGTCCATCACTTGGTGTATCCTTCCCTTCTTCTAGAAGACTAAGAAGGACGTCGAGTGATAGGCTGGAAAGCAAGGGTCCCTTCCCTAATTTACCCTCAATGGTTATCCTCGTTGTCTGTTATGTATCCTGTTCCCTCTCCAGCCTTCCCCCATTGGCTGATGAGTGGTTCCCTCCCTTGTACCCTCCTCCCTGTAAAAGGGGCTGTGGGCTCCGAGTTGAAGCCTCTGCACAGTCTGTACCTGTTGTAATTTTGATTTAGGGGGGTCCCCGGGGAAGGCTCCCTGGGAGCCCCCCGGGCCTTATGTTTGTTGGTATTTGCATGCAGGCAGGCAAGGAGACTGTAGATGGCTGGTGAGGTGCTGATGAGGGTTTATTTGGAATTCGACTCCAGGAAGGCAGCATGGTCACTGAGGGAGAGGGGGAAGGGAAGGGGAGAGAGGGAAGGGAAGAGGAGCAGATCCTCCGGAAACCTCCAGGGCAAAGAGGGCGAGCCCACTTCCCCCTGCACTCTTAACATGGAGCTTTGAAATGGGCACGGTAAGATTCTTCAGCCAATGGGGTTAGAGATACGATACTGCAGGGAGGTTACAGACTTGGGATAAACCATACACTTTCCAGAGGTGAGCCAGAGAATACCATCTCCATAAAATGCAATTCCACAATGTACCCCCTGAGTCTAGGGGCTCTCTGGAGACACCAATAAAGACCTGGATTGATACCACTGTGGAGAGTCCTCTTTCAGCCTTTGCTTTCTCCTGACAACAGCCTTCTCGTGCATGGGGTAACACCCGTAGCTGCCCCTCGGTACCCCAGGGCACTGAGGAGTGTCTCCAGATGACTGCTGTGCCTGCTAGCCGGGGTTCCCGATCAGGGTGATTGGGAGGCACAGTCTCAACAAATGGTGTTGTGTGTAATATGGTTTAACAAAAGAACATATAATGCTCAAATTAGGCAATTATTTGTAAAACAGTCCTGATGGTTATTGTGCTTAAACTCAGTCAGGTTATTTTCCCAAGATTTTTCCTCTACTGTGTACAGGCCTCAGCTCCCTAATAGATGTAGATATCCAAGTATAGAAATGAATCATTAGCAGACAAATTAAACTTCTTATCAAATTGGGACTCTATTGTTAATGGATGAAAAATGATTGGATCAAATGGCTGCACAAAGAAAATCCAATAAGGGCTCATTTGCACCCCATCAGCTCCTGCCACAGCACTTAATTCATAGTAACTCACTCTCACCAATTATTTCATACCTGCATGGATTTTCCTCCCTCTAAAGTAATTCCAGGCTTCAGCTATGCAACTTAATTTCCTAATTAGTTGTTTCCAGGGAATGTGTTAGCAGAGTAATAGACTGAGGAAAATGACAGAAGGGGTAAGGGAAGCTGGGAAGCTTCTTAGAAAACAGTAAGAAAAATACTTGGAAAACAGAGCATGAAATGATGGGGAATAAAGAAGAGTCTAAAATTCATATACAGTGTTCACACCTGGATGCTGAGCTCGTTCTGTAATTGTTTGTTCAAATGGCAGAACAAGAGGGAGGAGGGAGACAGAGGGACCAAAGGGAGAACACATGAGGTCTCCCTGTGACCAATCTCAGCTGTTGAGAGGTTTCTAAGTTTTTCTTTAAATACCAAGAGACCTGTGCAGGTCACAGCAATCCCTGGGAGGGAGCAAGTCAATCTGCAGGGAACACAGACAGTAATGACTCTGCCAACAGGGTCCTGCTCTCCAGCAACCTCTTGAAATTTGAGTGTTGGAGTCCATGTTTCCATGGATCCTCCACAGAGAGTGAAATGTGAAGGGATTGAATGAAAACCTTTAGAAGAATTAGAATATATAAAGCTATATATGCATAAAGTAGAAATCTAAGCTTCAGTTTTAAGCTTCACATACCCTAAGTGCCTAGTTGTTAGTGTAGAAGTACAGAGCTTCAGGCCTAGTGGGAGAGTTTAGACACAACAAAAATAGAGTACTGTTTATAATTTTTGGTATGAATTTTGCACAAATAAGATTAAATTTTTTATGTATGTTAAGATGGAGTTTTTCACATAACAAGATAGAATTTTTACGCACAATAAGATAGAACTTTTACGTTAGTAAGATAGAGTTTTTGCACTGATAGATATGCTATATGCGTAGGTTTTTGATGCTGCTTTTCGTAGTTTTTACGAACTTAGAAAATTGCACCTAGATTGGGTAGTGTGCAGATAAAGATATGAATATGCATTTGTAACATGGATAAAAAGCCTCTGGGCTGAAAGTGAAGGTATTGATTGATCAACCCGATCTATCGATCCAACCTCCACCTTCTGCAGCCTGAGGAAGGAGCCCTGACAGGGAGCGGAATGAGATTCTAAAAGTACCATCTATTGTAGTCTTTGTCGCTCGGATCAGGGCCCTGGGGTCCCGTCCCTTCCCTTTCCCCCTGCGGCGTTTGCCCTGGAACTCTGTTTGGGGCTGCCGGGGACTCTGCGAGGGTTCGGGACCCCGGGACCCCCTTCCTGTCCCTGCAATCCCTGTGGTCGGGAACTCTGTGTGAGTTCGGGACCTTGGGACCCCCTTCCTGTCACTGCAATCCTGCGTCCAGGAACTCTGCTGGGTTTGGGACCCCCTTCCTGTCACTGTGGCCCCACGGCCGGGAACTCTGTTCGGGGCTGCCGGGGACTCTGTGAGGGTTTGGGACCCTGGGACTCCTTCTTGCCTCTGGGACCCCGGGACCCCCCATTGCCATCGCGTCCCTGCGGCCAGGAATTCTGTTGGGTTCGGGACCCCCCCTACGGCCAGGGACTCTGTGTGGGTTCTGAATCTCGGGACCTTTCCTGTCCCTGCGATCCCCGCAGCCAGGACCCCTGTCTGGGATTTGTGATTCTGTGATTGATTCCTCTCTGTTATTGCGACCCCACAGCTGGAAACGCTGCTTGGGGTCAGGAGATTGGAGGTTGATTTACCTGGAGGCTGTGATGTTAAATTCTATGCTTTGCTTATTGTTTTGCTAGAGCTTTGCTTGTTAAGAATTCTATGCTTTGCTTATTGCTTTACTAGGATTTTGCTTGCTAAGACTTATGTTTATAACCGATTGTGACATTGTAAGACCGCTCATTTAGGACTCACGCACCTTCAGATACATGGTTTCATATAATAAACAACTCTGTTTAGACCTTAAAATGTTCTTAGACCTTTAAGACCTATAACCCGTAGAAACGGCCTCGGCATTTGAGTTTTCCAGCAAGCAAGGAGAGAACCCCGCATTTAAGCAGAAATTTCACAAACCAAAGCATTGAACTTTTCTGCCCTCAGAGATTTTGCAGGAAATATTTTGTAATGTGGAATGTAACAGGACTTGGAAGCTGCGAGTTGAAGGGTAAAGGTGGGATACAACCACTGCAAAGAGGCTTCGGGGGTTTGGGAAGTGTCTCCTCTGTGAGCCCAGCTAACACCAGAGAAGGGAAGGTCTGTGCAGCTGGGAAAAGCCCCAAAACCCTGCAAGTGTTGGAAGCTGCCCTCACTGCAGGATCATGACCATTAAATGTCTGTAGAGCTTTTATTGATGCGCTCTGGTGTCCCACACAGGCTGCTCAGCTTTGCTGAGCCAGGTTCTGTGCATGCAAGGCAGGCAGCAGGACAGGCAGGGGTTGGGTGGTGACAACACAGCCCAGCTCCAGAGCACAGGGTGGGAGAACTGCAGCAGGTGCTCAGAAAGGTAAAAGAAATCTTGCTCCCCCCCAAAAAAAGATCTTTTCTTCCTTTAAGTAAACAGGGAGGTTAAACAGTGCAGGAGGCACCACAACAAAGGGGAACTTCGGAGGGAACAGTCTGCTGCTGCTGGGATGAGCCTTAAAATGTTGGTTTAAAAAGAAAATGCTTTTCTAAAAGAGAGAAAGCATCTCTTGCTTCTTGCCTGGTGCTAAAATGAATCACAGCACTCTGAAGAAAACATGAATTTGTCAGTTGTAGCCATCACTTTCCTGCTATGTTGTGATGACTTTAAATGGCTCATCTGGAATATCAGTCATTCCGTAATTCCCAGCCTTTAAACTGGAGCTGCAGGAATGCTACAGCACCACATTTTCTTCCTGACTCAGACCTGAACTTCAGTGGAACCTTTCCTTTTCCTGGCAAAACCAAACTAGGAAAGTGCAAATTCATGCTGCCTCCTTTGAAAATATATATATATATACACAAAAAGAATTTACAATAACATACTAATAAACATCACTTAGTTGAACCACAGCTGATCTATAAAAAGAATTAACTGAAAAAATTAAAAGGTAATCACCACACTGTGGAAAGTAAAATATACAGGCACCAGTGGGATAACATATCCTCTGATAGCATTTGGGAGAGCCCTATTATGGGAACTGACAGTGGTCAAATAAGAGGTTTTCAAGCTTCAGGCACCAGCTTGAGCCTGTGGGAAAGTCTTTCTCACTTTGGTCTGGGAAACCATAAGGAGGAATTCAAAGTCCTTGGAAAGAGAAAACAACCTTTGCAGGTGGTGTTTTTCTAACTTGTTTACTTGCAAAAAACAGTCCAGGGATGTTGTTCCTATCTGTCCAAGGATGGTCTTGTGTTGGTTTGCTAACCAATTAAACTTTATTCTTTCGGAACTGTCTATAAAAGAGGATTGGAAGAATAAAGATCGCTCTCATTCTGCTATAAGCTGGGAGTCGTGTCGTTATTACCATGCCGTCCATAAAACAATAACAACACCCTATAGCCATCACACCATTATTCAAAGTACTATTATTGTGAGTGAAATCTTCATAGGAAGATTATCCTTATCTGCCTGTAAAATCCATGGGATTCTGTGAGAAAAGCACCAAACTCTCCCATGCTCAGTTTTCCATCATAATCTCCTATTGAGAACTCCTGCAAGTCAGCCATCCAGGAGTCTGAAAAGGCTTTACTTGGGCTTTCTCAGATGGAAAGAAAGGGAATAGCCAAAAAAATAATACTTGCTAAGTATTGCCTGTGCCTGGGAGCTTTGCCAGAGTTGCTTGGGCAGGAGGTACATAAGTGTACCCCCCATCCAGGAACAACCAATGCAGCCGAGACCGACTGAAGCTACCGGGAGAAAATAAAAAGGCATATAAGAAAAGAATCAAACAACTGCTGTGCCCCCACCAGTGCTCTACAGGTTCTGATTTTATTTTTATGAACATCACCTTGCTCAGTCAAGAATTCTCTTTTTTTTTCTTTTCTGACTGAGATTACTTTTGGTTGATCCAAATCTGCACTTCCAGGAGTGCTGCTCTATGTAAATAAAATCTTGCCTTGGGCTGCAAAGCTCTGAACTGTGCAGAACACAGATCTGAGGTACTTGGAGGTGAACCCTGCAGGAGCCTTAAATATGAAAAAGCAGCTTTCTGGCCAGGAAAAGGGAACATTAGAGGGGCTGTGTTAGTGAACTCTATTGATCACTATCCATTCAGACGATTTCCAAATCCCAGAATAAGTATCTGGGCTCTCAGCAATGTTTCCATACAGGCTCTGGGATTTTGGTGTTCATGTGCTCCCATTTAACCTCTTTTATAATTATATGGTTAAAGAAGCTGAACAATCTGGCTGCTCTTCAATATCTCTGTGACTTCTTTTTGAAGAAATGAATGGAGGAGGACGGGGATGGAAAAATAATAACAGAACAAGATTTTACAAATTATCGTAGTGCTGAAAAGTGTTTGTGTGGAGCTCAGATTCTCTCAGAATTACAATAAAAATGCTCTCTGCATTGCTTTCCAGTATAGTCTGGATTTGTTCTAAGTTCCTTGGAACATTTTTGTTCTCCCACTTTTAAACAAGAGCAAAATGATGAACAACAGTTTCAAGAATCCAAAACAGCAAAACAGAGGTTTTTGGGGTGAACGAGTTGGCTTTGGGGTTTGTTTACTTTTGCCGGACATCAGCCAGAGTCAAGACAGCACTCAATATGAGTTAAAAATCTTGCTCGTTTATTCAGCTATTTGGCTTACATTTACACTGTGCTAAGCATATCATGCACCTAACTCTGAACATCATTGTTTAAACCATAGTGTTCACGCGTCCTTGTAGTATACATAATTGGTTCATAAGCTCTGTCCATGTGGCTGGATGCTGTGAGCCTTCTCGAACTT
This sequence comes from Prinia subflava, assembly GCF_021018805.1. Lineage (NCBI taxonomy): Eukaryota > Metazoa > Chordata > Aves > Passeriformes > Cisticolidae > Prinia > Prinia subflava. The sequence continues at coordinate 7,395,397 of NW_026960606.1, forward strand.
ATGGTCAACACACCCTGTCTAGCATCCTGTTACAGCTATTGCTCCAAACTTTACTTCCTCCTTATCCCATCTAAAGAACAGTTCAAGGACGTTTCAGCTTCTACTCATCCTTTAGGCTAAGAGCAGGATTGTGCACATGTCCCTGCTTTTCCAGCCATGCATCCACAGTTTACTTTTATGTTTCTGGGGTTTTTTTGGGTTTTTTGAATGGAGATCACAATAAATCCAATATTTGCTTAGAGTGATGCAGTTTTAGGGCCCTTTTCCTATCACATATGGGCTGGAGCTTGATTTTTAAAGACAGACTGACTTGAATTTTCATTTGCTGATGCAGCAGAAAATTTTACAGAATTCAGAGTTCTTAAGAGCATGTTGGCTTTGCTGTAATTAGGGCTGCAGGAATCCTGCAGAAATCAGGCTGACAAGCAGAACCAGTAACATCTCTGACAAAAGAGATTCTGAGCAAATTTTTCCCCTTCATCAGCAAAACCACTCAAAGAGGTCTGCCCTCCTTGTAGGATTCCTGACCCATCTGAGCATGCCTGGAACCATGTTATAAACAGGATTAATGACATGATCCTGCTTAAAATTGACCCTGCAGAAAGGAGGGGAAAGAGGCATTTTCAGCAGTGATTCTTTTCACAGCCAACCCTGCATATGGTTGTTACCACCACAGTCAGAGAGATGGGGACCGATTGAATTGGATTAAGCTGAATTTAATCTCGCTTCAGTTAGATTTATCTAAGTGTCCTGGTTTAGGACAAAATTAGGGGAAAATCTCCACAACTCCCTCCCCCACCACCGGGTTCGGGAGGAATTTCCTCAGAGGAAAAGTGGAAAAAACTTGTTTATTGAGAAACAACGAAAAAACACTCCCCAACACAAGAAAAACAGTCCGCGATGATGTCGTGGTTGCGGGGGAGGTGAATTTTTTCCAGGGGGATGTGGGCAGTCCAATCAGTAATCAGCTTTTCTGCTGGCACCTGGATTGGTCACTCGGAGGTTTGGACACGCCTCTGAGGACAAAGAGTTAAAAGCAGGACCCCAAGGGGGTTCGGCTTCTTTTTGGATCCCGGTTTCAGCAGAGAGACGTCTCCGGCCTCCTTCCCCTGCCCAGCCACGAGGCTAGGTGGGGGAGGGGAAAACACGTGGTTGGGCTCAGGTAAGCCGGAGCCCCAGGGAGAGAAGAGAATAGACAAGACTGGAACTGAGCTGCCCTGTCCAGGATGGAGGGGTGGAAAACTGTGGAAGTGCCTTCTGTGTGTGCTCACCCCCCTCCCCCCCCCCCCCCCCCCCCGGGAGAAGGTGCCCAGCCACGTGGGATTTGCCTAGCCTGGGAGTGCCTGAGCCTGCAGCCCTGCTGAAAGCTAGAAACTGTTAACCCTTGCTTGGCAGAAAGAAACTTTTCCTAGACATTGATTCTCATGACTGGTGATTTTGGAAAAAAGAGAAGGAAGCGGCCTGGGACCGAGGTGATAAAGCACGATTAGAAAGAACCTGATGGGCAAAGAATGAGAGGAGTAGCCTTCGGAGCTGGACTTTTCTTGCATAATGTCAGCCATGGACTGAACTTAGGTCTCTTTTGAACATAAACTGCATTTTTGAGTGGATACAGCTGCCCTGCTTTTGCTACAGTGACTGGCACTTGAAGAGTGGAGCGAGCAGAGAAAAGAGGGGTAGGGTAAGGTGGCGCCCTCTGCCCTCAGGGCAGACCTGCTCCTGGAACCCCGGCCCCTGGGTAAAAAGGGGGAGAGCTCAGCATGCAGCATCCTTAAAAAGCCCTGTATGTAGTTTTGGCCTATGAGACAGCGGTGAGAGCGCTGGACATAGGAGAAAGAGAGAGTCACCCTAGCAGACTTCTCCGGGCGGTGCCACGGGTGACATGGGAACACATAAGGAGTAGACCTGTGTGTTCTGGAGAACAGTCTGTGGTGCGAGAGAGACTCCTCTCTCCCTTGCTGAACTGAAGATTGGTTTGGGTTTTTTTGAGTGGTGATTGTTTGATCTAAAACCCAAAGGTTTGGTCTGTGAAGAGTAATGTGTGGGGGATGGAAACTGGGAGAAGAGAAAAAATGTCCTGGGAAGTTTTTATTTCTGTCTCTGTGTGTGTTTAAGAGTTTTTCTGTCGCTGTTCTTATGTAATGTAATAAAGTTTTAGTGGTTTTTTTTTGTTTTCAAGATTTAAGCCTGCTCTGCTCTGTTCCTGATCACATCCCACAAGAGTTGTTAGAGAAAAAACATATATTCATGGGTGCATTAACATCTGGCCAGTGCCAACCCATGACAGATGACAACAAATGTTTTCACCAGTCCAAGAGAGGGTGATCCGTCTCTGCTGGGGAGGGTGCCAAAGCTTCTCTCAGGTGCAGACTCCGGGGGGGGGGGGGGTGGTCCCTTGACGTTCCCAAATCAGGGCCCGAAGCAGGTCCGATGTCTTCAGAGAAGGGGAGGAAGGAAAGAAGGGGAAAAACAAAAGCAGAAAAATGGCAAAAAGCAAGCAAAAAAAGCAGAAAGCAAGAGAGCAAAGCCAGCAAAGCGAGCCTAAGCTAGCAGCAAGCAAGCCAAAAGCAAGCAGCCGGGGGAAGGGCTCAGCTATAGACAAAACAAACTGAGAACATGGGAACAGAAACACACGATTGGGATACAAAGCATGAAAATGTCCTGTCACCCCAGGACACTAAGTGTATATTAAACTATGTGTGTTCATCAAGTGGGAAAATGATAATCTTTTCTCTTCAGCAGAGATTTTCATGTGTATGCTGAAAATCTCTGTATTACAGTAAGTACTAAATATGACAAGAATGGAATATTGCTGCACTCTGATCCAGTAGCTGAACTTTGAGTTTGAATTATGGAACAAATTATTCAACTGAATTAAATAATACCAATTAAGTTTACTACCATGGGAAAGCAACAAACTCCTTGTATGTGAGAAAGCCTTTACTACCCAAGTGCCCTAATTAAAGCATCAATAACCATAATCTCCACCTGAAATCTCCTCATCTGTAGAAGTCACCCCTATGTCATAACCAGGATGCACAAAAGCATATGAAAGCAAGCAATGCTGGCTTTATTCAGGCTGTAATAAAATTAAATTAAAACCAACCCAAATCCAAACTTCATAGGTAGAGATTACTTGCAATAAATCCATATTGTCTAAAAAAAGATAAAATGTTGGAGGGGGTGCTCATTTATTACCTTTCAATGAGTCCTTTGACCACTCTCATTTAAAATTTCAATCTCAGTCTCATTGCTGCAGCTTCTTTGTACTCTAATTTCAAATGCATAGACTTGGTGCTAAAGGCATCAATTTTTCACATTTGCCAAGAAGATAAAAATGAAACAATTAATAGGAAACCCCTAAAAACCCAAAGTACACATCTGCAGGCAGTTTTGTTTTGCATTGAATACAGAGTCTATCATCTTTATTTGCTGTATTTGGCCCCGCTGAGTATAAAAGGTAAATTTCCCAACTAAAACAAGCTCAGAAGTAGGAGAGACTTTCAGAGAGTTTCCTTAGGATAATCATAGGTAAAGGCTTAGGCTTGATGAATTAACAGCAGAACCAATAAGCCCAGTTGCAATGACAGAGTCAGATGACTCAGGACTCAGTAAAAGGTGATTTTGGCCAATGATGTTCAGCACAACTGAGCACAGCAATAAATTAGAGCTTTAACCCCCTTCCCTCCATGCACACAAACCCCAAGATTCATCCAAAATATTAAAGTGAAGTTTTAGAACAAAACTTCCGCCATGGAATGCAGAATAGCAGTGGCAAATACCTGAGAAGGGGAGTAGCCAAGTATTCCACATATCAACCGAAATTCACTAAGCACTTTCTTACTACTGACTCTGATATGAACCAAAAATCTTCCCCAGTGAGTGCCTTAAAGGAAAACAAAACCCAAACCAAACACATGCCCCAACACAGAACTGGGGGTGAAAGGTTATTCTGGGGCAGCGATAGAGAGCACAGGATGAAACGAAATCTCTGCTTCTCATTAAGGAAACAGTCTGGTTGAAAACCTGGCATTTTCAACAAAATTTACATTTCTAGAGTTGCTATTTAAAATATCTTCTCTGAAACCACTGGGTTTCAGTAGCATTAGTTTTCATGTATGATCAAAAGAAGGGATCTCACAAATCCATGCTCAGCAGTGATGAGTGACAGCTCATTAATTAATGTCACACTGGCACTGAAGCACAAACCAGCAGAGAACTTTCTTTGGACAGAGAACAAAGTTTAGGAGTTTTTAGAATTGCAATATTGAATTATTTTCTGCATTGTTAAGGCTTGTTTCTTCCTTGAGGATAACACATATACAATTAACATACAGCTGCCTAAACCACAGTGACCAGGAGCTTTTACCCATTTCACACCTCAGAAATTATGGAACAAACTCTTCTGCAGTGGCTTATGCTATGGCAGAAATATGTAAAATTACAGACATTGAAAATACTTTTATAACTGAAGGGTTACAAAATAATTGTAAAGAAGAATAAATTATGTATTGTTTGTATGCATTAAAATTACTCATCTCCATCCAGACCCTATAGAAGAACACAGCTCTGATGTTGTAGGCAAAAATTATCTATCATTTTCATAGTTTATCCAAAATATTCCTGAGTTACTTCACCCTATACTTGGTTTGATAGCTGGGAGTATCAAACATACCTGAAAGCAAATTAAACAGAAAAATCCAGTGAATATTGCATGTAACACCTGACATAACATACTTGTTTTCCTCTTTAAACATCTGAAGAACCAAACTCCTGTTTGTGAGCCCAGCTGAGCATCCACAGGAAACAAAACACATTCCCCAGGGGTCCCAAACTCACTGACACAGTTTTTATGATCATGCACATGCTGTGCTCTACTGGAATGAAACAGGGCTTTTTAAAAAGTATTACTTAAAAAATTATATATTCTGGAACTGCTTTACAAATATCCTCATCAGTACCAGAAGTAGCTTTGTGCTTCAAAATTAAAATTTCTACAATATAAATGTTTAGGGGATGGTATTCCAAGATCCTAAAACTCTGGTATAGGTGAGCAGCTCCAGCAACTACCAAAACAAAATCATATTTCACCCTCCCCTAAAAAAGGGTCTGCCTGAATTTATAACCTCTCCAGCCAGCAATAGGAACAGATTCTTCCCCTACATATCTTGATGGGATTAACGTGCACTGCACACCAGTGTCAACCAAGGCCTCATACTCTTGTGGTTCAGATGTGCCAGGCCAATGAATCCACACAGTCCAAAAAACACGGTTTTCCCTAACCTCTGCCTGGCTAGAGGCAGGGCCCCTCTAAGCCTGGTTATCTTTCTTTTCTTCCGTAACCGGAGCTGCTTCCTTTTTGGTGGAACTTCCTCTTTGAGTCTTGCTGTGCTCTAATTCAGACACCCGTCGTGCCAGAGCAGCAGTAGGTTTTCTATCCCATCTCATGTTTTCTCCACAGTCACGCAGGAATGACCACAGCTCAGCTCGTAGAGTGTTCCTTCTCTCCCTATCTGGGGAACATCTGCGTTTGGTGCCAGAACCTCTGATCTGTACTGCCGAGATTTGGAGAAAGCCCTCTTTCATCTCCTCCCTGAGCTTCTTGTGGGTCTCCTCTATCCTGTCTTCTAATTTCTGCAGACGTGTTTTCACAGCTGCTATTATTGCGCGTGTTGGACCATGCACAGCATCTGCATACACTTGGAGCTTGTTTGCCATATCCAGCACAGTCTCCTCCGTGTCATCCCGCTTCATTATTGCTAAAGCAGAAGAGTATTCTTGTGGCCCAAGTTGTACAAGTTTTTGCCACATCATGGGTGTGCATGGTACCAAGTCTGGGTTCTTAATGTTTAGGTCATCTGAGAAGGCAATCTCTGCCACTGCCATTTCTCTTAAGCATTGAATCCCTTGTTCTATGGTCTTCCACTGGGTTTGCTGCATATAGAGATCGTCTGCACACAGATATCTTTGTGCCACACTTCCCAGGACCCCTTCCTAGAGACTACAAGGGTGAGCCTCCCTCATCATTTCTTGGTCAATAACCAGATCATGTGACAGGGATTCCAAATGCCTCGCTTCAGTGCCGTCCCGAATTGTAGCTTCACCTGCAGCATCTCAAAGATGGACTAACCAACTAATTATAGATTCATCAGGTTGTTAAGTGTAATCCTTTCTTAGGCCACGAAGGTCCTTCAGGGAAAAGGACTCAACAGTGGCTCCTGATCTTGTGTCAGTCTGTGGGGCTTTTGATCTTGTGCTAGTTTGTCAGGCTCCTGATCTTGTACCAACTGATTGGCCTTCTGATCTTGTGTGAATTGGTTGGACTCCTGATCTTGTGCCAGATGGTTGGACTTCTGGTTTTGTGTCAGTTGGTTCAGCTTCTGATTTTGTATCAGTTGCTTTGGCTTCTGACTGTGTGTCAGTTGGTTCAGCTTTTGATTGTGTGTTGGGAAGCGTTGAGGGTCCTTCACCTGGATCACTGATGACTGGTCGATCAGTTTTGCACTTGTACTTCTTTCCCTTCTTTCCTGCAGTGACTGCCAGTGTCTTAGGCTCACTGTCTGGTTTAGCTGCTGTCTGAGTAGTTGGGGTGTTGGCTGCAGCCTGAGTGACGAGGGTAGCTGCTGATTTATCTCCCTGCCCCCCTGCCTCTGTCTGCTGCCCTACAGTATCTAGCAGCATGCGATAAGCGTATGCCAGGGCTCGGCATATTGCAATGAGCTTTTTCTTCCTGGAGTTATCATGGCAGTACTCCTCTAGATATTTCCCCACCTCATGTGGGTTCTGAATTTGTTTACGTGAAAATTCCCAAGCTGGAGGATCAGAAAATTCCTTCAAGGTTCCGCCCATTCTCTCTCATTCTCTACACCACTCAGGATTTTCTATGCTTGGGTCTACTTCTGGGTCTATTTCTGGGTCAGGGGTCTCATCAGCCCCTCTGGAAATTTTAGATCTCACTCTAGACAAGCTACAAACCATATAGAGGTAGCTTACCAGATGAAATACCAGGAAGGTGGTATCTTTAACATTCAGGGGACACTGAACATTCTCAAAAAGTGATGTTACAGATCCAAAAGAGAAGAAGGAAAGGAAAGGCTGCAAAGCTTCATCCCCTACTCCTCCTCTAACAAACTGGGTACAATTACTAATAAATCCCCAAAACACGCTACTGGAACTAGGACACAGGGTAGGACGAAGAAACCAGAAACCAAACATACCTGGCACAAACTCCAGTACTTTTATATACTTTCCATGAATTGTGATCACTGAGCCTAACAAAATAGCAATCTTAATTTGTGCACCTCTAGTGTAAAAGCTATGGGTTAGAGACAACATTGGAGCTATTTCTGGATAAGAAAACAAACCTAGGGATCAGAGAGGTATTAAAACCTCAAAAAACCCTAGGGAACAGAAACACAAGAAGGACTCCATTCCTAGAGACATTGTGAATTCAAGCAGCAACATGGCTACTGACTGTTTTATCCCCACACAAAGTACAACCAAAATGCAATCAATAATCAATACAAGTTTTTTCCACTCTCTCAAGCCCCACAGTTGGGCACCAATAACAAAAGGCATTGTCCTGGTTTAGGGCAAATTTGGGAGGAAAGCTCTGAATAGGGTCCCTCTGGAAAGCAAACCCAAAAGGCCCCTCCACCCAGACAGTCTGGGAAAAGAACTTCCTTGGAGAAAAGTGGAAAAAACCTATTTATTTAACAACAAAATGCCCACAAGCATAAAGAATGAATAATATGAAACAATAAAACCTCTCGCTGCTCCGAACAGAGATGGTAAACCTGAGAAAATTCTTGCCGTGGGTGGCTCAGCTCACTCAGTTCTTTACCAGTCCCAGTCCCTCTGGAGGTCCAGGCCCAGTGGGCTCAGGTGCGAGCCCTCGGTGCTTCTCTGGGGTTTTCAGTCTGGAGCAGATTCATAGAGTCCCAAGAAAAAGGAAAAAAAAACAGTCCAGGGAACTTCTCTGCCCTAGCTAGCTAAAACTAACTAAAAAGCAAAAAAAGATCTCTGTCACAGACACCGGTCTGTGCCTCAGACAAACACAGTCTGGAGAGAAATGTGCAGGAGTGAGAGCTGTTTTCAAAACAAACTTGGCACTTCTTTGTTCCTTGCTTTGCTCTCAGAGCCAGTCTTAAAAGCACAGAACTCAATATACAGCACAGACAGAACAGACGATTGGGGATACAAGCATCATAAAGTCACCTTAGGACACTCTCAAAAAAGGCTATGAGGTGGAGACATAATGGAGACAAAAGTCTGTACCTGAGAAAGGCCAAGCCTTCATTCTCTTCCAGCTGAGGTTCCTCCAGTTGATCTGACAGGAGGGTTTCATCACTAGCACATCATGTTTCATAATTAAACAGGAATTCAGAAATTATAGCCAAACTTTGGATAGAAGTGGATTAATCAACCTGAGAATCAGCTTCCTGTTCTGGCATTAGCAAGCTCATTATTGACACTTCCTGAATACATTTCCCTTCTAACAGGGATCTGAAACTGGCTCGTGTCATCAGCTGAAATCCTTGTAGCCACATTCCTGAAGCTGACTTCAAACCAGCTTTTTAAAACACACACAAAACCCTCTGAAGCCCCCAAAATAACAGTCGATAACTCAGCAGGAAGAGGGAAGAATTTCCTGCATGAAAACCCATAAAGGCTCAGCTCCATGTCTGTGCAAGCACAGAAAAGATCAATACATCTAATGAGGCACTTGCTGAGTTACACATCCTGCTCCTTATTTTGGAGGCAAATGTGGCATAAACATAAACACAGAATTCTCCAAAGTATAATTTCTTACAGCTTGTGCATTAAAAATCATGTCCAGCAGAATTCTTCAGATCTTGAAAAACATAAACACAGAATTCTCCAAAGTATAATTTCTTACAGCTTGCGCATTAAAAATCATGTCCAGCAGAATTCTTCAGATCTTGAACCAAATGCCATCAGAATTTGCCAAAACTGCCTGCAGATGCCTGCTGGCCAGGCAGCCCCAAAATGGTGTTGAATGCAGCCCTGAAAAATCCATGCCACAGGAGCCCTCTCCTCCTCTGGCTTTGAGGAGATGCCAAAGCTCCCTGCACTGTTGCTATTTTCACTCCTAAAAATCCCTATTGGCCTTGTAAAAAGCTGTTTCTTCCTCAATTTTTTTCATTATATCTGATTCCAGTTCCCCATGTTTACCTTCATCTGTGTGGATCCCCAAAACCTCTGAAATAATCAGAATCTTCTGTTTTTTGCATTCTAACAAATTTTCCAAGCCCAGAAAATTAGTCATATGGGCAACAGGATTTTCTCCCTTTCAAAAGGAGAATCTGGAGTCAACCTCAGGGGCTTCCTATCCACAAACCCCTTCTAAAGGAGCCAAATAAATTGGCAATTATTCTATCAGTGACTCCAAGTTGTTGCATTTATGTAGAATTAAATATAAATGCATCCATCATCTCAGGAATTATATTTTTAAGAGTATTCCCCTTTGCAGTTCTCATACTTTGACTGAAATCAATGGAATGTATGGATTGTGAATGCCCTGCACTGCTCTGTATTAATTCATAATTAAATAATTGAAGCATTTCATTGTGTGAAAACACAGCATTGTGTCACTCACAAAAGAGGAAAGACATTTTCCTTAAATTAATCTATTTTCACAACCATTTTTTTCTTCTTTTCGGTCAAAGTAATTCACATAAAAATGTAAATATTTAATGTTTTTATTTTCACAGGGTAGTCAATAATTTCCATTAACATGGCCAATCATAAAAATGTGCATAGATAAATTTTGCATCCTATAATTTTTATTCTAAAATGAAGAGATATAGTAAATAAATATACATGTACCTCAAAAAATGTTATTTTTACAGACTGAGAAGGTTTCTATCCCAACTTCTATAAACCTTGTAATGGCTGATAGGTTTCTTTTCCTTTATTCCACTTCCACATACTATTCAAGAACTCAGATAAGAATGAAAATATATGAATCTCTCTTAACTAATAAAATCAGAAAATCTTAGCCAACATTATTTTCAGCAAGACTGATTTCTGAATTTTAACACTATAAAAACTGCTATAACCAGTATTAATTGCTATTTGTTTTTCCTTCAATAACTGGCTGAGTAATTTGCTTTCCTTAATAAAAGAGCAGGTTTCCACAGCTTTGCCAAAAATGGCTTGAATTAAAAAAACTATGGAGGAATGGAACAATTCTGTTTGATATTCTGCATATCTTATCAAAATTTTTAATTCCTATTTTATGTTTTGGATAAATCTGCCCTCAGAAAATGCATTGAAATGAGCAAATATCTGATCATTCCCCTTTGTAGCCTTTCAGACTGGAGCCTGTGGTGATGGGTTTTTGTTGCTTTAGAGTTATGTATCCCAATGGTTCCTCCCTGTTCCCCCCCCGATAAGTCAGGTACTGTCCAAAGATGGTACTGTCCTCCTCTGTCTCTTTGTGTACCTCCCCTACCCCTGCCCTGTCCCTAGAACCTTCGGTCAGCTGTCCATCTTTCCCCTGACCCTGCTCTATGTTATGGAAAAAGCCCTGTCCATCTGTCCTGGGACCAATCACCTGCTCGTTCCACACCCCCCAACCCCTCGGTTTTAAAAGCAGGCACAGGCTTTGTCTCCTGCTCCTTTTCGTCCCCCCCTCTTGGGGAATAAAGGTCTCTGAGAAATCGTACAGAAAAGAGTCTTCTCTAGTCCTTGCTCCGAAGTCTAGACACCTCAACACCTGTTTGCCGTAGAACTGCTTTGTTCTGCACTGTTACCTGAATCTGCTGGCAGATTTGGGAATGGCCCCGGCACAGCCGGGAGTCAGAGCTAGCTGGGGTTCTACCGGCCCGTGTCAGGAGCCAATCTGCAGTCATTGGAAATGTGCTTTAAAATTTACATTTTCTGGTTTGGTTTCAAGCTACTCTAAAGGTAAACTGAAAATATAGTCAAATAAGCAGCTGAAAGTAAAAAAAAAGTAATAGGGAAAAGTTGTGTTCCATTTAGAATTTCTCTGTAATTATGTCAATAAAAATAGCAACAGGAACAATTGCATAATTCCTCCAAACTCAACCCTTTCCCTTGTTAGTTTAATATATTTAGAGAGAAAATACCATAATCCATGAAAATAGAATGAAATTTTGAGTTCACTCTGATTATAGCTGTTAAAAATGAAAAAAATAGATTTAAAATGTGTATTTATTCTTGTTTAAGGTCTTGTGATAGAGCTCGGCTTCAAACACACCTCCATTTATAGCAATTTTGTTGTTCCAAACCCCCTTCAGAGAATACTTGTGCTGGCATCAACACAGAGAGAAAAACTGGAGCCTGAATAACTCCTGGAATCACAAAGCCATTAAAGCATCACCACCATCTCCTAAGTGGGAGCAAGTTTTAGAGATCTTTCAGGAATATATAGGTCAGCATCTGTCACTCAGAGCCCCCTTGACAAAGTTCAGTTTGATGTATTTAATTCCTGGACCCATGTGATGCTCCTTATTTACCAGGAGGGGATAAATTGGATGGAACTGTTGTCTCAGTTTGAAAGAGAGGTGAATTTTCTAGGAAGTTGTGGACAAACCAATCAGTGGTCAGGTTTTATGCTGGCACCTAGAGTAGCCACTAGGAAGTTTAGACACGCCTCTGAGAACACAAAAGGTTAAAAGCAAGGACTCTCAGAGGGTCTGCCTCTTTTGGGTTCCGGTTTCAGCAGAGAAACATCTCCGCCTCCTCCCCTGCTCAGCTTACAAAGCTGAGCGGGGGAGGGGAACTATGCGGCCGGGCTGAGGTAAGCTAGAGCCCCAGGGGGGGAAGAGAGTGAACAGGACTGGAGCTGAGCTGACCCCATCCAGGATAGAGGAGTAAAAAACTGTAGAAGTGCCTTCTGTCCTGTCTCCCCCCCCCCCCGTTGCTACCCCCCCCACCCTCTGGGAGAAGGTGCCCAGCTGCATGTAGGAGCTGCCGAGCCTGAGAGTGCCTGAGCCTGCAGCCCTGCCGGGAGCTAAGAACTGTAAACTCTTTCTGAGGCAGAAAGAAACTTTTCCCAGACATTGATTATCATGGCTAGTAGTTTCAGAAGAGAGAGAGAGACAGCCTGAGACTGAAATGATAAAAGAAGATAAAAAGAACCCTAGACAGGCAGAGATGAAAAAGAGTAGCTTTTAGGCTAGACTTTTCTTGCATAATGTTAGCCATAGACTGAACTTGAGTCTCTTTTGAACATAAACTGCATTTGGGTGGATGTAGCCGGCTCGACTTGCTGCAGTATAGCAGACAGAGAAGAGAAGAAGAAGGTGTAGTGGTGCCTTCTGCCCTCAGAGAAGAAACCCTCAGCCCCAGGGAAAAGATGGGGAGAGCTCGGCATGCAAGCATCTTTAAAAAGAGCTCTATATGCAGCTTTAGCCCATGGACAGTAGTGAGAGCACTAGACACAGAAAAGAGAGTGTCACCATGGCAGACTTCTCCAGGTGGTGCCATGGGTGACATGGAAACACATAAAGGGTGGACCTGTGTTTTCTGAAAAGCAGTCTGTAGTGCAAGAGAGACTCCTCTCTCCCTTGCTGAATCGAAGATTAGTTTTTTTGAGTAGTGATTGTTTGATTTAAAACCCAAGGTTTTAGTCCATGGAGGGTAATGTGTAAGGGGTAGAAATTGAGAGAAGAGAAAAAAGGTTCTGGGAAGTTTTCATTTCTGTTTTTTTTTTCTTTTCTATTTCTGTTCTTATGTAATGTAATAAAGTTTTGTTTTCTGTTTTCAAGTTGTAGGCCTGCTCTGCTCTGTTCCTGATCACATCCCACAGTAGTTGTTAGGGGAAAAAACATATATTCATGGGTGCATTAACATCTGGCCAGTGCTAACCCATGACAACTGTTTATGGTATAAAACTGGGAAGTTTTACAAAGTGCAAAACACTGAATGCCAAGCACTGGATGAATTAAGTTCTTAATAGTAGGAAAAAAAAAACCAACCAAAAGAAAAGTAGGTTTCCAAATCTGGGTTTGATTGACTGGCTCAGCATTCACAAAACTCCTTGAATATATTTTTTTTTAATTTATTGTTAGATATGACTGCAAAAACATAAGATGCCAAGCAAATAAAGAGAAACTACAATTTTGCTGTTCAAATTAATTTTTCATTCCTCATGAAATACCAAATACCTTCTTTATTCACGCCAGCAAGAACTGGAACACCATTACTGTCAGGCCTCTGATATGGAAATCTTTCTTTAGGGCTGAGGCAAAAAGTTCCCAGGGAGAAACACAGTGACTTTCTGGTTATAAAGAGTGGAATTACTCCCCAGAGATCAACCCATAGGAAAGATGTAAAATTGGTTATGGACTCCTGTAAGCTAACTAAGCTTTCCTCTACTTCAAGCGTAGAGAATTTCAGGAATAAAGAAATGAAGGGTACACTCTTAATTCCCCACATCTGTATGTTCATAATAGATGTATTTCTGGAAATTTTTGCCCTGGTGTCTGCAACGGAGCCTTGAAACGAAATAAAATGACCAAGCTCCAAACCTGTCTGGAACAAGAGAAGCAATCTTGTTATCATGGGTTGGTGCACTTTGCTTGCTGTGGATTTATCTGAAAATATTTTGGATTTGAGTGCCCTATTCTGCAGTTTTCAGTACAGACACTTCATTTATTTACATTAGACTGATTCCTCCCTGAATGCTAAAAACCAACCCCAGAACATTTTAAAAATAACTAAAAAAAATTACAAAAGCAATCCTTAACGCCAAAACTGGTCTTGGAAAAACAACATGTTCATGATCAGTAGATACAGTTAACAGCGCTCTTTGTAGTGTTAAAAGTGTTGATTTGTCCATGTCAGCATTACAGTTTGTGCAGCATTTCAGCTTCCTTTGGAGGAGTGTTTTCCTGAGCAGCACAGGCAGAGGTTAAGTGAGAGCTCAGCCTTAGGCTGCAGTTGGAAGATTTTCTGCACAGCAAAACCTGGAGATATTTTTGGAGCAATGTTTAAATCCTCTATGATCCTCATTTAGAGCCATCACCAGTGAGTGTTTTCAGGTCAAAGCTGACCAGTTGTTTGTTATACACTTTCTCCCATCACAAATATCCCACTACAAATTCCTCCCAGGAATGCAGGCACATGCTCCCACACAGAAGCAGCTTCTGCACTAATGGATCAATCTCAGCCCTGAGCATGATTTTACCCTGGAAACACTCCTGCTGCTGTGAACTCCTGAGCAGGTTCTTTGCTTGTAAGAGTGCTCAAACTTGAGTTTCATTTCCCTTTTTCTGTAGCAGAATAGAAAAAAAAAAAAAAAAAAAAAAAAAAAAAGCAGCATCCAGACAATGTTTCCCCTATAAAAAGGAATAACTTGTAGCTCTGACCAGGATGTAAACTGGGCCAATGTGATGGCTTCCTTTGACATCCCAAGGCACACAGTGAAATAGCCCTTTATACCCCACATGAAAATGAAAATAACAGCTCACTTCTCAGGCCTCCACCCTGCACATTTAGACCACTACTTGTTTGTTTAGAAGTATAATCATTTTACTTGCACCAAAAAAAAAAAGGGTATAAGTTGAATATTTCAAAACTGCTAGATATGCCCCAGAAGCTCCTATTTGAACACTATATAATCAAGCCTCTGTTTGATCTCATTTCCCTTTTTTTTTTTCCTTCATCCCAAGACTCCTTTCAAGTGTTAGACAAATTTCTTTCAGTCTAACATCCAAACATACTGACAGGAATAAGATTGCAAGGCTGCTGGCTCCTCTCAAGCAATGCCACCCATTGATCCATGAATAAATGTTCCCGCTTCAAGGCACATCTCTGCTGCAGAGTTTTTCTCTTTGGAGATTGAAAGAAGAGCTCCTTATCTGGTGCCCAAAGATCTGGAAACCTGCTGGAGGCAAGTTTGTTTTCCACCACTATATTTTTATATTAGATGATATATTATGATCATGAACCTAAATTGCAAAGGTCTTACTTTCAGTTTGTTAACAAATATTTTTGGTGACATTGTACCATTAATTTACTCAGAAAATTTCTTAAACACCGTATTGCCTACAAAATGCTGGGAATATTGAAGGTGTAACTGAAGTCTTCTGGAAATTATGCATTTAGAAAATCTTTGAGAAATTCAATAAATATTTTAGGGATGTGGCTTTGGTTTTGCTGCCACGTAATGCACAGAGCTGAAAATACGCAGCTTCAGTAATTTTGCCCCAAAAGCCTCTGTGCAGCACTAGCCTGGTGTCTTAGACATTGGTTTAAACCCCACCCCAGGATTAGCTCCTGAAAACCAAGTCTTTCTAAGAACAGTAGTTCAGATAGCTCTGAATCATTTTCTGGCTCTTAAATATAAAGTAAACATGTTTTCAATGTCTGGCATTCAGAGCTTCAAATACTCACCACCACAGAAATACAGGCTGGAAAAGGCCAAACCATGGACACTTTGGGTGGAGATATATATATATATATATATAACAAAACATTTGCTTGAAATTTTGTGCCACTATTTTATTTTGGGTCAAGTGCTCCAGTTTGTAAACAAAGCTGAATGAGATGGTCTGAAAAAAGGGAGGGGAAAGGAAAATAGCAAATGTAACTGGACTCCTGACTGAATCTTATCTGAAGACCTGTGATGAATGCTGCTATAATATATCAAATGCCAGTTAACAATAGTGTGTTGAAAAAGAGCTTGCTTTGGGAGATATTTACTCATGTCATTCTTGGCAAGAATTCAAAGTATGACTCACTCCTAGAACATTTATACTACTGG
The DNA here is from genome assembly GCF_021018805.1 of Prinia subflava. Taxonomy (NCBI): domain Eukaryota; kingdom Metazoa; phylum Chordata; class Aves; order Passeriformes; family Cisticolidae; genus Prinia; species Prinia subflava. The sequence goes on from NW_026960606.1 coordinate 7,411,154, forward strand.
TTACAGTTAAAAAGACATACAGGTCTGACTATTAATACCCAATTCACTTTTAAAAATTGTGGTTTTCTACAAGATCCTCTCTTAAACTGAGATGTTTGAAGTATATTTAATTTCTTTTTAAGGAAAAAAAAGTACTGTTTTGGAAGCAAGAACCTGTTGGTGAAGGGAAAATGGCACAGAATAAACCTGACAGAAATTTATCTGAGCTAAACAGTGGGATTGAAATATTGGTTGAAAGTAAGCTGCCAACCTGCAGATGGAATCAAAGAAAACAAGAAGCTTTTACTTTCTTCAGAGCTATTTATCACCAAGGCCTGGCTGCAGTGCACATGGATAGTAAGGGACTAGGAAAGGAGTGGAAAATAATGGACTAGTGCTTCCCTCAGACAGCTTAAAAGTAATATGGCTTAAACTTGGGTATACCTTGTCATTTTTTTAGAAAATTACACTCACAAAAATTGTTAACAAATGAGGAATTCAAAATGTCGCTTGGTATTTCATTCCATCCCATTCTCTTAAGACAGTACATAATTACAGTTATTTGTATGTGATATGTGAACAGGGACATATAAAACATACTGGGGCTGAATATAGGTATTTTTATAGTTAATAATATCCAAGGGAGAAATTGCAAGTCCTCCAGTGAGCTGTTTCTTTTGGCAGAAGGCACATAAAACTGTTAGGAAGAAACTTAGAGTAGGAAATCAAGGTGTGGATGAGGTCAGAAGTGAGTGTGGGTTTGTTTTCAGTTTAACAGCCAGTTCTTACTCAATCTGTGCTCTATTTTAAAAACTAAACAGGTAAAGGAGTGACTACTATGCTTTTAGCAGCTCCTCATCAATATTTGGAAAGCAGCAGCAGCATCTCCCTCACATGTCTTTGCACAAATCTGTGCTCAAGTGTTGCATCTGTTTGTCCTGTCCATGCCCACGCGTGTCAGCAAGCTCATCCCATGGGAGCACCTCTAGAATGATGGCATCCTGAGCAGGCTCTGTCACCTAGTGATGGGTACAGACAGCATCCAGACAGATGGACATGCACATGGACATGGCATGGCCTTACAAAGGCTTTTCCATTTCCATGGCCTGGGAGTGTTCATGGCTCATCCCATCTCCAGGCTCATATCCCAGCCCCCTCCATGCAGCCATCCATGGCACTGCTCTTCCCTCACATTTTGGGCACAGTTTGGACCCCCACACTTTGCTGGCATTCTTTCTGCTAAGGTATAAATGTGTACATCTGTTGCATTTCTGTGAAATGGTATGCTCTGTGTCACCCCCTCGAAAGTGTACAGTTTATTCCAAGTCTGTAACCCTCCCCTGAAGTATCATGTATCTGCAATCCCATTGGCCCAAGTCTTATTCCACGCCCATTTTGAATCTCCCTCTTAAGCTGTGTGGGGGAAGGAGAACCTCTCTTGCTCTTCCTTTCTTGCTCCCTAGCCTCTCCCTCTCCCCCCCTCCCTCCCCCTTCTCCCCTCCCCCCTTCCCTCAAAAACCATGCTGCTCCCCAGAGTTGGGCCCTCAATACATCCTCATCTAACTGGCACCCTCAGAAGCCCTGTGGAGTCTCATTGCCTGCCTGCTGCCACCAACGAACCTACAGCCTAGGGGGCCCCCAGGCCCCCCCCCCCGGGGGACCCCCCCCAACGCAATGCAACATACATCAATGTATGTATATGTGTATAATAGTACACATGTATATGCAGACCTGAATTTCCTGAAATTTCCTGCCTTGGCCCTGCACCCAAGGATGCTTTCGGGTAGAAGATGCTTGGAGATCATCTCATCCCACCCCCTGCCATGGGCAGGGACACCTCCCACCATCCCATGTTGCTCCAAGACCTGTCCAACCTGGCCTTGGACACTTCCAGGGATCCAGGGGCAGCCACAGCTTCTCTGGGCACCCTGTGCCAGGACATTGCCACCCTCACAGGGAAGGATTTCTCCCTGATATTTAATCTAAATAGGAACATGAAATTAAGCAGGAAGAACTGCCTCTGGAGAGATCCAGTTTCCAAACAGCATGATGTGTTGGAAGTGTACTTGTATTTTCCATGTCCTACACAGAATATTTTAGCACAGCAAAATGCATGAAGCTTTTTCACATGATTAGGTTGTTTAGGAATGGAGATCTTGAGGAGAAGCATGCTGAGGCTGTAACTATTCAGATTTATATATTTAAAGTGTCTTCTCTCGACATCATCTTGGTATTTAAGGAGAATGATGTTTTAAATGCGCACCAAAAAGCCCACTATCACATACCTCGTAGCCATGTAAAAATCAGCAGCAAGTTTTGCTCAAGTGATTTTGTTTATCTTGGAGATGCAGGCAATTAACTAAATGACCAAGTGTGTTATTTAATCAGTGACAAGTGCTGCAGCTCTTGCTAAAAGAGCTGGAGGTGGTAATGAAAACCCAGAATTTTTCACAACCATCCCTTCATGCTTTTCTCTTCATATTGGAGATCAAAGAGGCTCCTGAGTCTTTTTCCAAGCAGCTTTCTGCAGGGAGAACTGGATCATAATCTTCAGGCTCTTTTCTGCCCTGAACTGTTTCTGTGTGCTCAGGATATTGGATGTTTAAGGCCTGGAGCACATTGATTGTATTTTCTGAGAGCAGCTCAAGGTTAGGCTGGGACACATCATGCAACAGAATCATTAAAATATGGTTTATTGGAGCCAAGCAATTTCGGTAGTATATTTAAAATAGTCCTATTTGCACAGGGGCATATACTTTCCAAAAGCCTGAGAGAATCAAAACAAAACTATGTTTGAGAAGAAAGCAAATGCCAAATAAACAAATGAGCCTTTAAAATCAGGATTTGTGCAATGTTAACATTTACAACATGCTGGATGGATTGTATGGACAGATTTATGGGAATTTAATGACTGATAGGTGAGTGCCACCCATCAGTTCACTTCAGCCTGGTGCAGAAATGCTGCCAAACTCATGGCACAGACTTTCTTTTCCTTGGATTTTTTAAATGCTACTTAAAAACTTTGCAGAAAGCATTGAAGTTCAGCACAATTTTGTCTTCCAAGGAGAGAGACAATTTCATAAATATTGACTTATTTTTCTGTGTAGCACTTCAGAAAGTCGCTGCCACATCATCCATCTGCGCTCTCTGGCACCTCTCGAGGTCAGAACTGAAGAGCTGAAATTCAAAGTTCACATTTCTGTAGCCTGCTTAAAGGGAAATAATCTTCCTCCTAAACAGTAATGTCGTTGTTCTTAGAAGGTGTTTTGTGCTGATTTGGCACTGGAAAGTGTTGCTTTTGAAAACTATATTTTGTCAAACAGTATTTATATTTCAGGCTACTTGGCTGTATTCTAGAATGTTTCTGGGTTTCACAGGTAGAAAAGACAATGGATTTTAATAAAAGTAAACAACTAGCTGTCCCTTACTTCTGTGACATCTTTATGAAACCAAATTGTGCTTTTGTTCTTTTTTCTCAGGTTTGAAAAAAAAGTCTATAAATTATCCACATATGCACATGAATTTGCATTTCATAGCGTCCACATTATTCTCTTCATCCATTGCCTTAAAAACTCAGAGAAACATGGTTGAAGCCAATAAGGTATGAAAGGAAATAACTGACCCATTTATTTCCAGTGAAGTCAATTATAAAAAGTTAATTTGAACAACCTGATGGTTGGATAAATCATGAAGGCCTGGTGGTGTAAATGCATAATAATTGTAGCACAACATGTGGGACACTTTCCAGGGACATAGCCCTGAGAAAGGCACTGATGGTTTGCCACTACCCCACTGTGAGAGTGGCTGCTGGGGCACTGGGATGTGACAGGGCTGCTGAAAGCAATTTTCATGTGTAACCCACTGGACTGGACTGAAATGAGCTGTGAAAGCCATCTAAATATGCACTTTATCTGTCAGCCTCAAGGATCCAGATAAAGTTTGGTAGGTGTGTCCTCACAGCTTTCCTGCAGAGCCTCTCCCATGGAAATGACTCTGGAAAAGCCAGCCCTGGATGTCTTTCCTTCTCAAGAGAAGGCAGCACAAGGAGTCCTCACTCTGCTGAGCTGAAGACTGCTCAGAATTCCCTCACTGACTTTACCTGGAAAGCTGATGAGAACATCAGCACAGACTCCCTCAGCTCCACTTCCTCCCTTCCTCCTGTTGTGGGTTTCCACTCCTCCCATGGATATTTTATGTAAAGTTTCCAGTTGCCTGGGAGAGCTCTCACTTTTGTGTCAGCATTTCCAGTCACCCCGTCTCAGATGAATGAACCAAAAGGCCATTTTATGTCCTAGGGACCATCCTTGTCAGACTTCAAGTTTCCATCAGCAGGACTAGGTACTCCCAGTGTTAAGATGGACACTGCAAAGCTTATGAAGAGCCCTCAAACATGAAGATTCATTAGAAGAACAAAACAAATTCCAAGATCATCTAAATACATTAGGATTTGAGTCCAGAGTTGGGTGTGGAATTCAGGGTGTTTCAGTGGCACATTAAGAGGCACCAACAGGTGAATTTATCATGTTTCCATCAAGTTTCTTTATCCTCTTTCAAAGGTTATTCATCCTTCTCCCACCACATTTCTAGGTGGTGGCTTGTCCTTAACTAGACTGTCAAAAAACTCCAGGTTAAACCCCTACCATTTAGAATGTCTAAACTGATCCAGAGGATTTTCAGAATTGAATTTCCACAGGAGCAGATCCTGAAGATAGGCAGCTGCTTGTCCAAACTCTAATCACAGAATCATCAAGGTTGGAAAAGAACTCAGAATCACTGAGTGCTCTTCAGCTGCTGTAAGCCAGCAGGAATTTACATGGAATGTGGATCCCTGAAACACTAATGTGTTTTTTAACACTCTGCCTCCCATTTTAAAGGTTTCATGTCAATCAGTGTGCCTGTTGGAAATAGAATGTATCCAGATCATTTTTCCTTAGTGAGTCAGCTTTAGTTCTTTGGTTTGTTCCTGAGAGTTTGAGTTGGGAAAGCTTCTCCTGTGAAACAGTGGACTGAAAGGCGGGAAAGGTGTTTCAGTAAATTCTGTCCTGATTGAAGTTACCAATCGATGAAGGCAGATTTTGTCAGCTGCTATTCCGGTTTTATTAAATACAGTTGCTCTGGCTGCCCTCAGTATCAAGTAAATCATTCTTTTCCCAGTTCAAGGCTGAGAACTTAATGCAGCAGTATAAATTTAGGCTTTCACTACATAACCTTCTGTCTGTTCTTTTCCAGTTGCAAACATGATCCTGTTAAAATCCCCTAGGTGCACAGCTGAGATCTCACCCCCATGGCCTAATCTTGCTTTTTCTGTGCTTCTCCTTCAGTATTTTATTGATTACTGTGTAGTTGTTTGAGATTCCCACCCTTCACAGTAATTCATTATGCATCTGCTTCTCTTTAATTGTTCTAAATAATTATTTAATATTCTTCTTTCTCTGGGCAGATGTTACTGGGTTTACTACCTTCATTTTTCTGGAAAAATGCCAGATACCTCTCTCCTCTGTAGTGTCTTTTTTTCCTCCCTGAAAACACATGGGCTGGATGGTTTGCTTGCTGCGGTGATCTTGATGTGAACTGATTGTCCTCCATTAAGTGCACTGACTTTTGCTTCCAGCTCCAAAGTGAAAGGTGTTCACTTTGTGTGGGATTCAGGCCAGGGGAACCTAAGTTGAAGTTCACGTTTGCTGTGTGAGCAAGACCCTGAACTCCATTAAGTTTCAGGGGACTTGTGCATCTAAAAACCATTTACATCTTTTCTTATCTAAAGATGGAAACACCTGTCTGGGTTCTAGGAGAAGTGTGTGCTGGTTTGAAAGCAAAACCAGTGAGAGACTCCAAGTCAGAAATACAATTTAATAGAAGACAAAAAACAAAAGAAAAAAAAAAAAAAGTAAAATGAAAGCAATAGCACAAAAGACCACTGACAGAGTCAGAACACAACCTCACACCTTGTTAGTTACAGTGGTGGTAGCAGTCCAGATGAAGCGGTCTTGTTGAAGCAGTGATCCTGTAGAAAGGTCTGGTAGCTCTTATCCTCTGGGAGTCCAGTGGGTAAGGGCTCCTGTGCTGTCCCAAATCCCAGATTATATCTGGGTGGGAATGCTTGGCTCCTCCCCCTGGGCGGAGCATCTCACAATGGGCTGATATCATTCCATGAGTCATGTCCTTGATTGCCCATTAAACAGAGACAGCTCCCAGAGGGAGTTACCTATGAGTCATGGGGCAAAGCATTGATGGCCCATTAACACAAGATAGTCTGGAGGGAGGGGGCAAGGGAAACACTGCCCCACCTAGTTTCAACAGCTCCTGAAGATGGTGATAGACTACATACTTTGGGCATATTTTACATTGTAACCTAGTGTAGGAGGATAGCTTGTATCATAAGGTAGAGCTATCCACACCTGGGCCTCAAACCAGGCCTCAGGCCTGGTCTAGCAGGCCTCAGTACGTTCAGCATACGTAGTAGCAGATAAACTTATCTGCTACTAGGAATGTGTGAAGGTAGTAGTGTTACTAGCATAGAACAGTTACTGGGAAGACACGGTGGCTACCTTAAACTGCAATAGCTTACATATTTCTGTATTCTCACTGCCTATCAGAATGCACCTGTTCTTGTAAACTATTCTGTCTGTATTTAACCCACCATCTCACAGAATAAATCGGATTACGTGCTTAGAACCATATTGGTGTGGACGCACGTTAGTCTAGCCCCCGATCTACCAGGGCTCCGCCTTTGACCTAGGACAAAGTGTTTTAAAGAAAACTGTTGGAAGGGCCGTGAGATAAACCCTTTTTTGTCATATAATTCCAATTTATGCTGTAGCCTGACTGTATTTCCCACTTTCACTGCCACTCACATGCAAACCCATGAGCTCCTTCTTTGCAGACAGTGAATTCTTTGAATTTTGGTACAATAGCAGACCTCTTGGCAGCTGTAAATGCCTGTTATTAAGAGAGATGATTCTCTGAATATTCCTCTACAGAGGGAGAGGGTTTTGAGTGGCTGTGATTTGCATAGCATGTGCTGATGAGCATTTTGCTGTCCCAGGGAACAATGCTCCTTTGTGTGTGGGAGAACACAGCTGATAACAGCAAAGGGCTGCAGCAAAGCCTGAATGGCTCTCATGCCCATGGCAGGAAAAATCCCCTGCCATTTGGAATGGTAACTCAGCTTCTGGTTGGTTTGGTTTGGTGAATTTACGGATATATTTTCACAAAGCTCCTGCATGGCCCCAGCCTCTTCTAGTCACCCACTTTCTGCTGTCACAAGCTTTTTGAGGTGTCTGGGCTCAGGAAACTCTACTCATTATTTGCTTTCATTTTGCAAACAGCTGTGACATTAAGACACTCTCTTCATGCACCCCATTTTCAAAGATTTTCTGTGCCCTCATAGCTTAGTTTAGGATTCAATATATTTTTAGAGAGCAATACTCTCTAATACTAATACTTCCTGCCCACACAAAATGAACTATTGCTTCATGTGCTTCCTGATTTGCTTCCTTTAGAGTAACTTGATGTCCTCCAATGATGGAATATCATCATTTGAGCCAAATTGAGCCTCCTCCCACACAGACATTCCATAACCATAATGTAAATACTTCTATGAAAATATTTGAGACTGGTTGCAAACTAAAGGAAGAAATATTCCTTCTTTATGGGTGTGTTGGGGGTTAGATTTGGTTTTTTTTTCTTCTCACAGAATTTTTTCCCATAAGTTTCCAAGAAGCCTTAATGACTACTTAGTCAGAACAAAAAGGGGTACTTGAGAGATATAGCAGCACGAGGCTACACCTATTGTTTCTGAGTCTCTGGGAGTGTCCCTCAGAGGGGAGAGATGATTAGCTTTGGGAAAGGTAAAAAGACAGATCTGGGGGAGGGGGAGGCACTCTTGCTCTCAGAGCCGAGGAGGACGGTCAGGCTGCTCTCTGCCTCTGCCTCGTGCTGGGAAATCTATCGTCATCTGCTCGTGTACCCGGGAATCCTGAGCTCGTTTTCTCCAGCCTCCCCCCACCGCCGCTGCTTTTTCGGAGCTTGGAGGTTCCACTGCTACTCTGTAGCCCTGCACTGCCCAGCCCTGCCGGGACACCCCTGCTGCTCCAGCTACCAGCACAGAGTTCCTCATCTCATCCACCAGCCCGGGACTTTTCCTTCCTTCTAGTTCGGCCTCTCGGAGTCCTGCAGGGGCACCCAGATCAAACTGCTCTGGGCTTTTGTAAAAGAAAGCCCTCAAGGTTCTTGATTCTTTTTATTATTGATGCTGTAGTTGTTGTTTGTTTGTCGTTTTGTCATATATACTAGTAAAGAACTGTTATTCCTACCCCCATACCTCTGTCTGAAAGCTCCTTTAATTTTCCTTTTAATTGGAATAATTTGGAGGGAGGGGATTTGAATTCTCCATCTCTAGGGAGGTCCTGCCCCTTCCTAGCAGATATCTGTCTTTCAAACCAAGACAGGGTGCAATCAGAAGTTTCCAACATTTGATTCTCTCAGTGGTAATTTTGTGCATCGGAGGATCTTTCAGGCAAGACTTAAAGGAAATACAAGCATTTTATTTAATCCAATTCTCATAATTCTCATAATTTCAAAGTTACTCACAGAAACATTGAAATCAAAGGTAACTGGATGAGACGAATGCATTTTTATTCTTCTACAGAACACGGCACCTGTGGGGATAAACTAAATGTGACCCTGAGAGCTGTCAAGACAAATTAACTGGTCAAAACCCATTTGAACAAATTCAAATTTAAACTATTGTCTTGGGTTGAAAGATGTAACCAAAAATGTGTGTTCTATTTTTATCTGTTGAAACCCATTGGGAGATATTGTTCTTCTCTCCTGCTCCATCCATCCTACTCCAGCACCCATCCTCCTCTAAGGGACATCACCTGTGAATGGGCCATTCAAGGCCTCTCACATGACTGACAACATTACTTCATTCTATTGTGAGATGCTCCACTCAGTGGGAGGAGCCAAAGCCTTTCCACCAGCATAAAACCTGCAATTCCAAACACTAAGGCAGCTGGTTTTTCCACTGAATCCTTGGAGGAAAGACCGGACCCATCTCACCAGCACTAGACCCTTTCCTCTACAGAATCATCTCTACTTCACAGAACATCTGTTACTGCAGGAAGACTTATTTGGACTGCTTCCAACCCTGACAACAGGGTGTCAGGTCGTATCTCTGACTCTATCAGGGTTTTCTAGGACTTTTGTTTGTTTGCTTGTTTGTTTTTTGTACTACTGCATTTGTATTTTTTTTAAATATTCCTAGTAAAGAACTGGTATTCCTATTCCCATCTTTTTGCCTGAAAGCTCCTAATTGTAAAATTGTAATAATTTGGAGGGAGTTTATACATTCTCCATTCCAAGGGAAACTCCAGTTTCCCCTGACAGATACCTGTCTTTCCAAACCAAGACAACTGTGTAAAACTAAAAAGAGAGGTCTCTCCACTGTCATACTTAACATTTAGACCTATAATGTTTAAGGAGCCCCATGTACCTTTAATTTTTTTTCCTAAAGGGCAAACTTAAAATAAACATTAATATCTGAAGCATTACTGAATTCTTGCCAGCAGCCAGAACAAGCTTAACAAGTCAGGGAAAAAGGGACTTCTTCTGAGATGGAAATTAACTCAGTAAAAATGACCAGATCTGCCAAACTGGTAGTATGATGACTGGGAATTTCAGTGGTAAGCAAAACCAGTCTTCATTTTTCAGGCAGATGACCCAAATGTCAAAGGATTGTATTAAATCACAGCTACTTCTTTGGAGTGAAATCCTGTTGGTGAGAGAGGTAATTCCTCACGCAAAAAGGCCCAGCCTATATACTGAAAATTGGCCAAGTCATACTTGTGAAATTCAATGTGAATTGTAGATGTTCCTAAATGAGCCAAATTAATTCAAGAATTAACGCTACAGTGAGGTTGCTGTAGACACTCAGTGGAGCTACTGACCACAAAAGTGCACCAGATGTATCTGAAGTAAATAACACTGCTTCCCCAGAAAAGTAAACCACTGGATTTTAATTCTGCAGAAGGTTACCTTTAAATCTGGGGATTTTACTTCTGGACTTGAAAAATTATGTGGCCAGCTGGGAGCCTTTTCTATTTAGGAAAAGACATATCTTGGAAACACATAGACAAAAGTACATTCTGTCATTTGTATTTCTGAACTGACCTTCCCTGGACTTGTCATCTATCAAAAGGGACACCCACAAGTGTCCAAGGGAACTGCCAGAGAACCAGCCAGAAACTGCTCTGTTCCTGAGAATTCTTCTGTGGGATTTGAAATCTACTTTATCCTGATTCTCAGCACAGACAAGTTATTTTGTGCAGCAGTTGTTCATCTGTGCCTCCCCTCGTGATCCCTCTTCCATTTCTTTTTGTAGCTTCACCCCTAAAAGCCCCTTTGCTGCTCGGATTGATTTGTGCCTCTCCCCAGAGCTTCATGTCCCCACTTTTGTGACACTTATCACAGAAACCCTTTCTGCAAAGTGCAGGGCCCATTTATAATTTATGTATTTGCCTCTCAGAACAGCCACAAGGTTTTATTAGGTACTGTTCTCACTCCAACTTCGTGTCTTGGTCACAGAAAATCCACTTTGACTGGACTTTTGTGCATTTCTGAAGACCTTTATGAATTGGTGATTACATAAGTTGATTCAGCTTCAGCAGAACTCTGAACTCAGGATGAGCAAGATGAGGCATTTTAGGAAGGGAACATACTCATCAGCCTGCATTTAGGGAGTATTCTGAGATGCTGCTTCCTGTGTTTGAAGCACTCCCTCTTGTGAGACAAAATGTACTGAGGAACCAACCCTTGAATATCTGTGTAAAATAAACAAATCTTCTTCTGGAAAAAAAAAATAGTTACCATTTTATTACTTTTTTTTCCTCCCCCTAAATTGCTTACTGTTGGAGTCCATGTTCCCATGGATCCTCTGCAGAAAATGAAAAATAGGGGAATTGAACTAAAACCTTTGGAAAAATTAAAGTATATAAAGCCACACACACATGAAGTAGAAATTTAAGTTTTAAACCTTCTCAAAGTGCCTAATTGCTAGGGTAGAAGTAAAAAAAAACTTCAGGCCTTGCGATAGAGTATAGACATAACAAAAATAGGGTAGAGTGCTGTTTGTAATTTGTATGAACTTTATGTAGGGAAGACAGAGTTTTTCATATATGCTAAGATAGAAGTTTTCTACATAACAAGATAGAACTTTATGCTAGTAAGATAGAGTTTTGCGTTAATAGATATGCTTTGTGCGTAGGTTTTGATACTGTTTTTCGTAGTTTTTATGAACTTTAAAATTGTACTTAGATTGGCTAGTGTGTAGATAAAAAATATGAATATGCATTTTGCAATTTGTGATAAAAAGCCTCTGGGTTGGAGGTGGAGGCATCGATTGATTGATCAGTTCGATCCATCGATCCAACCTCCATTTTCTGCAACCTGAGGAACGATCCTTGACAGGGAGCCGAGACGGGATTTTAAGGTATTATACATCGTGGTCCCCGCTCTAAGGGATCTGGGCCCCGGGGTTCCCCCCTTTTTCCCCTGCAGCACTTGCTACCGGAGCGCTGGTCGGGACAGCCGGGGACTCTGCGTGGGGAGGGACCCCGGGGCCCCCACTGCCCTTGCGATCCCCCGGACGGGAACCCTGCGCGGCTTGGGGCCCTCCAACTGCCCTCGCCATCCCCCGGACAGGAACCCTGTGTGGCTCGGGGCCCCCACTGCCAACACAATCCCCACGGACGGGAACTCTGTGCGGTTCGGGATTTCCCATTGTACCCGCGTCCCTGCGGACGAGGGCTCTGTGTGGGTTTGGAATTTTGGGGTCCCTTTTGTTGTCATGATCCCTGCGGCTGAGATCCCTGTCTGAAAATTGTGATCAATTCCTCTCTGCTATTGTGACCCCCAGCGGTTGGAAACACTGATTGGGGTCAGAAATAGGAGGTTGCTTTACCCTGAGGCTGTAAATGATATGCTTTGCTTGTAGTTTTACTAGGATTTAGTTTGTTAAGATTTCTATGCTTTGGTTATTGTCTTGTTTAGACTTTGCCTAGATTTATAATTGATTGTAGAATAAGGCCGCTCTCAGAACTCTTGTTCCTTCAGATATGTGCTTTTGTATAAATAAATTACTCTATTTAGATACTAAGAAGTTGTAAGACCTTATAGAGACTCTATACCCGTACAATGACCTCGGCAGCTTACTTCCATTTTCTCCTGACGGAACACTTAAAATGGAGCTGTTGGTTAGAAATTAAAAAAACTGAAGTGAAAATTGTGTAACTCAGACTGTGTTTAGTGCTCCACATTCTTGAGACACTAATTTTGAAGATTTTAGAAAAGCTAAGGTTATAGTTAACAATAGATGTTGCTGATTTAGCTGGAATGAATAGATAAACTTTGCTGAAATCAGTTAAAAATTAGAGGATGGTTAAAAGAAATTGGATTTAAGATAAGCTACCCCAGATCTAGTAACTCATTGCTTGTCAAACAGAGAAACTAATCAATACAACACCAGACCTCCTGTTTCCAGAAACCCACTGAAATAGTCCTGGAAAACAGGAAACAGGGAGTTCTACCATCCATCAATCACATCTGCATTGAAAAGGTTGAAAGTTCAGAACGAGGAAGACTTGTTTTACTTCCTCCTTTTGGTGGCCCCCCTCACAAAAGGACCACTGACCCATTTCAGGGAATAAACTACTCATGCTTAATAGCCTTTTTGTCAATTAGCATACGAAGCGGAGAAGAGGAAGTGACAGGGGTTTGAATATGCATTTGTATTTTGTGTATTCAACCTTTTTGTAAATAAAAGGCTTTGTAATTACCTGTGATCTTTGCAGTGAGCCTTAGGGAGCTATGCCATGCACTGCCCAGCGTCGCAATAAACATACACTTTCTAACTTTAACTGTTAGAGAGTTTTTTGTCCATCACAGTTGGATATCGATATTAGTTCGATATTCATATTTTAATAAATCATCTGGTGACTCTGATGAGACACTGCTCTCCCTGGCTGAGGGGCCATCAGGGTCTGGGACCCCTTTGGGCACCAACCCAGAATTTTTGGGGAAGAGGGCTCCCGCAGCCCCGCTGACACCCCGGGAGAAAGACCAGGACCTGCCAAAACTACGGACAAAAAGGTATGTTTAATAAATATTGAAAATGAGTACCTTTGAATACAGGCAGCTTGTAAGCCATAAGAGACGTCTTATGCCAAGCAGAGGCCTGATTGGGTTTTGTAAGCTCTGCAGAGTCTGGTATTTGTGGTTTGTGTTTCAGGTGGTGCCGGTAACAGCACCAGGAGTTTGTAGCCTGTGTCCCGAGATGGGGCAGCAGCGGCAGCAGGATTGCCAGTTTTGCTGTGTTCTGGGAGCAGTAGTGGCTCCAGTTTGGCTTGGTTTGTGCTGAGAAGGAGCTTGGTGGGCTGCAGTGTAGGTGCCAGCTGTGAGTTTTGGGATGACAGGGGCGCCACTGTGGGTCACAGGAGATCGCAATTGCAGCCCATGCGTGCTGGATGTGCGTGTAGTGTAAACAGATCTTTGTTTTGAAAGTTTGCGTGCTTACACTGTGAAAATTACTGGTGTGCCATACGTGTGGTGGTTTGTGAAGATTTGTATTTTGATTTGTGTGTTTTTGGGGTGTTCTGGTAGTGTGCTGTACATGTTTTGGAGGAGTGGTGTATGTTTAAAGTTGTAAAACCCCTGCCTGATCAGCAGAGGGATATCTGTGTTTGGGAAAGCAGTGCTTATACTGTGCCTGGAGTGTGTGCCACGGGGAAGTGCTGTGTGTGAGTTTTATTTGTGTGGCTAGCAGTGATATTTTAACCAGTGTGTTGTTAAGTGGAGAAGATGGTTGTGGGTGAATAAGCTGTTTATTTTGTGTAAAGGAACAAGTGGTGTGAAAGGTTTGAAATTACACCCAGTGTCACCTTGGTAACCGGTGGAAGGATCCAGGTTTTGTTGTCTTGCGTTGTGTCTTACCAGCCCCGCTCGACCCCAAAAGGTTTTGTTTGTGGGGACTTGTCTTGACTGTGAAGGAGCATACTTGATTGTTTGTGAGGCTTTGAGATTGCCGGTGTGTGTGGAGTGGTATTTTAACTAGGAACTGGTGATTCCTGGCCGCAGAGGAGTGCAGGACGGTGTGGGGCCAGGGTCGCCCCCCCGCTTCCCTCTTGCAGAGGGATTTGTGCTGTGTCCCCGCGTGAGTCCTTTGGCTTACGGCGGGACTTAGTTAAAATTTTTTGGTTGAGTGTGTATGTTTGGGATTGTTAACATCTGGCCAAAGCCAGATATTGGTTGGTATTTTGCAAGGTCCCCATCTGTACTCTGATTACGGCTCAACAGGAATTGCATTGGGTTTTAACTGTACACTTGCTGCAGTATGTGTAAAACTGCTTCACATTTTTGAGCACTTTTTAGCTGCAATATAGCCAGTGCAGGGTATAACAGAGGACTTTGTTTGATAGCGATTTGTATTCAGGAATTTAAGCAAAGGAGACAAGTGTGTGTTGTCAATTTGTTTGATTGTGTTGTGTTGTTTCCTTTTAGATTAAAATAAAAAGGAGTTTTTCCCCTCCTGTGGTGTGTGTGTGCATGTAAACCCTGCTTCTTTCTTCAGTAAAAGTATATGCTCAGGAGCAGGAGATATAGGGAAGCCAGTGGAAATCTTCAGGGTGGAGAATGCCTAGTATATCTTTATACCGGAGGAATCTTAAGGATGGGAGCAAGTGAAAGTCAAGAGATTCCTAAAGGCAGTCCTCTGAGCTGTATTTTAACACATTGGAAAGAATTGGTGGGCTATGGGGGGTACAGAAACCAAAAGGGAGCTTGTTAAGTTTTATATACAGTGATGGCCACTGTATAGGCTGGAAGAGGGGGTGAGGTGGCCAGCAAATGGTACTCTGCACTATGAAACTCTTCTGCAGCTGTAACAGAATTTATTAGAGAACATGGACATGAGGTATTTTGGAACGAGATCTGAGCTATCCCAAACTGGGCCCCAGGTTTGGGCCTGTGTGGAAGTAGATAAGCCTGTGGCACAGTTGAAATTTAGATTAAGGTATGTGTATGTGTTAGATAGGACAGTTATAGTGAAATTATGGTAGCTACCTTAAACTGAGATTGTTTGCATTCTTTTTCATGCTGAATACCAATTAGTAAAAAACTGTAACTGTAAATTATCTGAAACTGTATTAAAACAGCCATTTTGGGGAATAAAGAGGAGAATATATGGTTTCACCATATTGGCTGTGCTCTGCGTTGCTCAGTCCAGCTTCCATGTAATTAACAGAGGCCCTGGTTTCATTTTGGTGCCCGACCATGGACTCCCTGTTTCTGCTTAAATGCTGTTTTATTTTGCTTAAATGCGGTTTGGGTTTTTTCGCTTAAATGAGGGATTAAATTTTTTTTGTTGTTGTTTAAATACGGTTTTCGTTTCAATGCAGTTTTGAATTTTCTCTTAAATGCGGTGAAAAGTCTCTGTGCTTGTTTCTGAACCGTGAACAAAGTTCTGGACTGTCTCCGAACTGCTCACGGAGCTGTGGCGAGCTCACAGAGCTGGAAGCTGGAGCTTGACCCGTCTGCTTTTATTCAGAGAGAAACAACAGCATGCACTGGAGAGATAAGCGGCCATGGCGTGAAACTAAGGAATCGAAAGTAAAAAATGGAGAAGGAATTTCACGCCACAAAGCAGCTTCTTGCAAGTATTGTCTCTAAAAGAGGCGAAAAAATAAAAGACACTGACTTAGAACAATTAATGCTATGGGCAAGAAAGAAAGGAAAATTAGGCCAACCATTGCTTCTTTTTAATGAAGCAGAATGGAAATAGGCGAAATGCTATGGGATTTAGCCATTTTGTGGGGAAAAGAAAGTAAGCTAGCTACAGAGCTGAGCACGGTTTGGAAAAAAGTTGTAAATACCTTGCAAGTGTTTTCAGCTGAGCGAAAAGCAGCCCAGGTGGCAATCCAAGCTCTTGAGGGGTTGGTCGTTGAACCAAATGAACTGCAGAGATCATCTAAAGTTGCGAGATTTTTTAGTATTAGTTCCGCACATCCAGTTAAGGAAAATGCAGCCCCTGTCTGTTCCATGCTGCGGGATGTGGTGGGTTCTGTAGCAAATCTCGCAGGTTGAACACTAGAAGTTCCCCCGCCAGCGATAAGAGAGACTGAGACCAATGAGGAAGTGCAGAAGTAGCCAGACTCTGGGGGCGTGGTGAAAAGTGAGGAGATAGGCAGGGCCGAAGGCGGAGCGGGGCCAGCACAAAAGACGAAACAAAGGGACAAAGTTCAGGGCGGTGACATGACCGGGGCGGTGCCAACCCCCCCCCCACCAGAAAACAAAATTATGACGCAGGCGCACCTGACCCAAACCACAAAAACAAACATGGTGGCTCCCACTGCCATTTCAGGAACCCCGGTCGCAGTCCAGCCCGAAGCTGCCGCGTCACAGCCAGCAACGGTGCAGCCAGCCACCCACCCACAGCAAATCACGGCAGCCTGGTGCCCCCTGCCTGACTCAGAATCGGATGGCGAGAGTTCTGAATCAGATTTTCACAGCGCGCCGCAGCCGCAGAAAAAATTACAGCGTTCAAATGAATTGCAACAAATAATAGCCAAGCTTGCTGAGCTGTCAACTCGCCAAAGTCAACTTGAAAAGCAAACAGCTGCGGCATCCCAAATTTCTCCACAAAAGCTGCAGAATCTTTCAACTTTGTCCTCTTTTCACTCTGACCCGTCATTTCCGCCTTCTGCACAGCAGATGGTGCTGCCAGCCACCCAACAAAATCCAATTCAGACGTGCTGGGCAGGCATTTTAAAGGATGCAATTTTGGAGGGAGATTTCAAAGTAGCCAACTCTGTTGCTTGCCCAGTCATTATAGAACAGAATCAGGCTCGATGGGAGCCCCACGAATGGAAAGTGTTAAGTTCAGCTAAGCAAACAGTTACTACTTAGGGGGTCAAATCAGAAGCTGCCAGAAACATAATCCAGTACATCTTCACAGCCGATGTACTTTGCCCAACAGACTGTTCCAGCATTGCATCTCTACTGTTAACACCTTCACAGTTTCTCATTTTTGAAAGAGAGTGGAAACGTTTAACAACTGAAGAAGCAAATAAACATCAAGTGCCGGGGGATCCATTTTATGGGCTCCAGCCTGATATGCTGGCAGGACAAGGACCGTACGCTACAACCAATGTTCAACTCACTTTTCCAATTGAAATCCATCAGATGTCTCAAGCACTGTCTCACAAAGCTTTACTTTTAGTTCTAGACAAGAAAAAACCTGCATCATATGCTAACATTAAGCAAGGGGCCACAGAACCATATGGAAAATTTATTGACAGACTGTCAGCTGCTTTAAAGATGCACAAGATCTACCCACAGAAGTACAAGAACATCTGTTTCTTTCCCTCGCCTTTGAAAATGCCAACTCACGTACCAGAACTGTTTTAGCTTCTCTTCCTCAAGGCTGTGCAGTTGATGAAAAGCTAGTAAGAGCTACCAGAGCTGAACAAAACAACCAAACAGCAGCGTTCACAGCGGCCATGCAAAACGCGATGCAGCAACAGGGACACATCATTGCAGCTGCACTGACAGGAGGCAACGTCAACCATCCTAGCGACAACAGAAAACCAACACCTGGCATTGTTTGTTTTTGGTGTGGTGATACAGGCCATTTCAGACGGGCCTGGCAAAAGACTGTATGGTGTCACAAATGCAACCTAGACACCCATGCCTCTGAAGTTTGTCACAAGTCAGGAAACTTCAAGAGCAGCACGTCAAGGCAACACACCAGGACACAAATCAATGCCTTGACCCAGAAGACACCGAGAGTGTTTTCCTAGTCAAAAGCCCGCCACGTGGGGAAGCCTCAGCATGGATGTGGCAACAGCAGAAGTCACCTTGCAAGATAACGAAGTGACCCTGACTCCAACCAATGTATACGGTCCAATGTACAGCACAATTTTTTTAGTTGGAGGTTTGTTGCTTGGAAGATCCTCCACAAGCAGACAAGGTGTAATCATGATTCCAGGAGTCATCAACTCAGATTACACTGGACAAGAGAAAATAATGGCTTATGCTTTGCAACCACCTGTGACAATTCCGAAAGGAAGCAAAATTGCTCAAGTTATAGCATTTGAAAACATTTTACCACATTGTAAACGACCAAGAGAACCAACTGAAAAGAGAAAACAGAGGCTTTGGGTCAACAGGCCATGATGTCTTTTTCACAATAGACCTGAAAGATCGCCCACGCAGAACAGTGCAATTATAGCGTGGTTCCCACAGCATCACCCTGATACTACTGCTTGACACTGGAGCACACATTTCCATTGTCAATCAAATGTACTGGCCGCCTGATTGGCCTCTGCAAGCTCCTTGCACCCACGTTGTGGGAGTGGGTGGAATGAAAGTTCCTTCAATAAGAAAAGATCCCATCAGCATCATCTTTGAAGACAATCAAGTCATCGTGACTCAACCCTACATTATGCCTTTGCCCAGAGAGCTTTCAGGACTGCTAGGCAGAGATGTGCTTTCTCAACTTGGCATGGTTTTAACCACTGACCAGCATTTTCTTTGATGGCCACTGCAGTGCAGCCACCCATTCTGAAGATTACCTGGTTGACTGAAACTCCTGTTTGGGACTAGCAGTGGCCAATGACAGAAGAAAGGCTGCAAATTACTGAACAACTAGTACAAGAGCAACTTGAAACTGGACGCATTTGGCCCTCTGTGAGTCCGTGGAACACGCCAATTTTTGTTATCCCAAAGAAATCAGGAAAATGGACACTGTAACAAGATCTCCAAAAGGTCAATGAACAAATGCAGGCAATGGGTGCTTTGCAGCTGGGCCTGCCAGCACCAACTATGATACCTCAAGGGTGGAACATCGTTGTCATCAATTTGAAAGACTGCTTCTTCATCATCCCGCTTCATCCGCAAGACACTCAACACTTTGCCTTTATCATACCATCTGTCAACAGAGCAGCCCCAGCAAAATGATATGAATGGATCTTTTTACCTCAGGGTGGCTGAAACTCCCCCACGATGTGTCAATTGTTTGTTGATTGGGCCTTGCAACCAATTCGCCAGCATTTTTCCAACATGATGATTTATCATTATGTAGATGACATTCTTATTGCCACCAAACAGCCATTGGCAGAAAGAGATTTAGGCTGGTTCATTTCACAATTGAAACATCGTGGACTGACTGTAGCTCCAGAAAAAATACAGCCATACACTCCTTGGAAATATTTATGCTGGCTGATCACAGATGCCCAGATTTGCCCACAGAAAATCACTTTACACACCAACATTTCCACCTTGCATGATGGTCAAAGACTTTTTGGGGTCCTGTAATGGGTTCGTACCATTGTAGGAATCACCAATGATGACTTACAACCATTTTTGCCATGGCTTCATCGTGATGATGCCAACAGCCCCTGAGATTGCACCCCTGAACAGCAAAGAGCTTTGATTCAGGTGTCAGAAAAGCTTCAACGTAGTTGGAGTGCTTGCTGTGTGGAACATCTTCCACTGTAACTCTTCCTTTCCAACGCCGATGCCTGTCCACTTGCCATTGTTTTTCAATGGCAAAAGAAAAATGGGGAACACCGATCTAAGTTTTGTTCAACAGCAAGTTTACTAGAATGGGTGTTTTTACCTATGCAACCAAAGAGCCGTGTCATGACCAGAACAGATGCCCTTGCTGCATTGATAAAAAAAGGGCAGAGACCGAATTGTAGAGATAGATGGAAAGGAGCCAGCAGATATCAGTGTTCCTGTGAAAAATGAAGATTTAGAGTGGAAGCTGAGACATTCTGTCGCAATGCAAGAAGCGTTGTTGGGTTTCACAGGTGTGGTTAACAACCAGCAGCCAAAAGGCTCGATGTGGACTCTAGGCAAGCGCTACCAGTGGCTAGAAAGACCTTTGTGTTCCTTGAAACCAGTTGAAGGAAAAACAGTTTTTACTGATGCCAGTTGAAAAACAAGAAGGGCTATGTGTGTATGGCAACAGCAAGGAGAATGGATGCAACATTTACTTAAGAGTGAAGCAGGAGACAGTCTGCAAACCCTTGAACTGAGAGCAGCGTGTTGGGCTTTGCAGACCTGGAACAAAGAACCACTCAGTGTTGTTTCGGACTCTTTATATGTGGTTGGAGTTGTGCAAAGAATTGAGGATGCACTCATCAGGAAAACCCAGAATCAGCGCCTTGGAGAACTGTTTTTTCAAGTACAAAGTGTGCTGAAACAGCGTCAGCATGCTTTCTGTGTCATGCACATTCACAGCCATCAATGCAACAGCGGTTTACGAGAAGGCAATGCATGAGCAGACGCTGCAGTCAGTTACGTTGTCCATGTCCCTCCACAAAAAAAATTTGTGCGGGCTTGTAACAGTCACGAAACATTCCATCAAAATGCTAGGGCCCTGCACCAACAATTCCAAATTCCCCTGAATGATGCACAAGGGATTGTGCGTGCCTGCCCCCAATGTAGTCATCATGGGCCTGGCCTTGGCCTAGGCACAAACCCAAGGGGGATGAAAGCTTTAGAATTGTGGCAGATGGCTGTAACTCATGTTCCAGAATTTGGGAGATTGAAATATGTCCATGTCACTGTTGATACCTATCCTAAATTCATTTGGGCCACAGCACAATCAGGAGAGCTTTGCATGTTGAAAGACACCTGTCTGTTTTGCAGTGATGGGTGTGCCCGTGGAAATTAAGACCGACAATGGTCCAGCCTATGTCGGTCAGCGAATTGCTAAATTTATGCAGAAGTGGGGAGTCAAACATACCACCGGAATCCCTCACTCTCCCACTGGTCAAGCTATTGTAGAAAGAACCTATCGTACCCTGAAAGAATATTTAGCAAAGCAAAAACAGAGTGATGAAACTGACGTAACTAGTCAGTTATCTAAGGTATTGTTCACTTTAAACTATTTGTGTTTATCAGATGTGGTGGTGTGGAATTAAGTTCATAAGTTTATTGGGTTTGTGCAGGTTGATTGTACAATGGTATGTTCCTTGTACCCTATTTCCCCCTGTTGGTATTATCCTGGAATTCCCCAAGTCATGTAGCTCTTCAGATATTTGTCAATCTTTTCTCATGGTCTGTGTAAACCCCTCCCTGTTGTCCCTGATTGGTTTTGGTTATGTCACCCCATGTTCGTACCACCTCTTTAGTTGAAACCCATTGGTTGTAACCTCCTTACCACACCCCATTTCACTGCTGTATAAAACGGCAGGTCAGAAGAGCCTCGGGGGCAGTTTTGAGCATTCGGCAGGTGGTAAGGAAGTCCCGTGGGACCCCCAAATAAATCTGTCATTTTACCGGACTGGCTCCTCCCTTCTTCTTCTCTGTCGTTGTCAGCATTTTCCATCACCTCACACAGCCTCTCAGGACAAGAACTCACAGGGATCAGCCGGCTTGTGTGACTTGCCTGGCTGTACCCTTTAGCCTGCTGCGGTGTCTGAGCTAGCTGAGGCAGGCAGAGACACTGAGTTCTCTTAAAGGCACCGCGACAATCAGAAGGAAGAGAAGAGCCTGCAGTTGTGATACATCACCATGCAGTGAATGAGGGAAGACCACAGGCGATTCCAGGACTTTATGTTTATCACAAGAACATGCAAATGGGTGAATGGCAGGGACTGAGTCCTGTGTTATTTAATGGTCGTGGTTATATGTGTGTTTCTACAGGAGAAGCAGGACCTGTTTGGGTGCCAAGTCGATTTACCCATGCATGTCCCCAGTCAGAGATAACAGCTAACAGTGATAACTGCGGTGACAGCAGCGACATACCTGGAGCACCTTGTGACGACCCTGAAGCTGCTGAAAATTGACTTTTTAAATCAGAAAAATAGTTATATAGTTATAGTTATAAAATTAAGTTTAGTGACAAGTTGGTTTTAGTATTTAGAGTTAAGTAATAACCAGGTATTGTTTGTTTTTTTCCTTTTTTGTAGCAGAACTGAAAGAAACAACCAAAAAGATGAGCAGAATGTTGGGAATTGGAAAATTGGAATGCTTGTCTTAACTAGTGTGTTAGTAAAAAGAGGATCAGGAGTGCTTCAGATCAACCCAAGACAAAATATATGGGTCACTTGGGCAATCGAACTAGACAAGATTCATTTTGTTTGTCTTTACCTACATCATCTAATCCTTTTTGGACTTGTTTGATTGGAGTCCCAGTAGACTCCATGACAGAGTTCAGAACTAGGTCTCAAGTCAAGATTGATCCAAAGAGTGTTTTGGGAACACAAGCTGTTGCCATTGCGCAGAATCTTAGAGTTGCTAATACTGAGCCTCAAGAACTTGACCTTTTGGGTTCTGTGCCAGGAAATTACTGTTTAATTTTTGGACACTTTGTCATGAATTCAAGTTTGTTGATTGTGGACAAAAGGCAAGTGAAAAATGGCAACACTTGGCTGTCTCCCAGGTCCCCATTGTATTGTAATTATATTGAGTACTGTAATAATTGGACTGAGTCTGTGACTTTTGAAAGATGTTGCAAGAAAATTACCACTAGGGATCTTTCTCATATGTGGAGATAGAGCCTGGTCTGCAGTTCCCCAAGAAGCTGTAGGAGGTCCATGTTATTTTGGCAAATTGACATTGTTTGCTCACAGAATTCATCAAGTTTTGGGGTTGTCTCAGAAGGTCGGACAAACCAAACACAGTGTGTCTCAACTAAGCCCTAATTGTAAAGATCAGGTAGAGTTATGGAAACCTGCAGCTGTAATATCAGCATCATTCCTTGCCCCAGGAGTTGCTTCAGCGCAAGCTCTCACACAGTTGAAACACTTAGCCTGCTGGACAGGAAAACAAATTAATATAACATCTAATATGCTAAGTGAGCTTGCCAAGGATAACGACATCCATCATGCAGTTCTTCAAAACATATCCGCGGGTGACTTTCTCCTTTTGGCTCAAGGGCATGGATGTGAGGAGTTTGAAGGCATGTGCTGCATGACTTTGTCAGACTGTTCTCAATCGATTTTAAAACAGCTGCCACAGCTAAGGAGCAACGTGAAAAAACTTGTCGTGGTTGACACTCCTTTTGACAAATGACTTGGGTCGTGGGGTCTTACTAGATGGATCAAAGATTTGATCTGTTTTAGTGTTGTGATTTTTATTGTTATTATAGTTATTTTAATTATTGGGCCTTGTTTGTTACAGTGTATGCAAAAATTAACCAGCTGTGCCTTAGAATCAGTTTGGATAGCTCAGAAAGAAAAAGAGGGAATTGTAACAGAATTTCTTAGAGAATATGGACATGAGGTATTTTGGAACGAGATCTGAGCTATCCCAAACTGGGCCCCAGGTTTGGGCCTGTGTGGAAGTAGATAAGCCTGTGGCACAGTTGAAATTTAGATTAAGGTATGTGTATGTGTTAGATAGGACAGTTATAGTGAAATTATGGTAGCTACCTTAAACTGAGATTGTTTGCATTCTTTTTCATGCTGAATACCAATTAGTAAAAAGCTGTAACTGTAAATTATCTGAAACTGTATTAAAACAGCCATTTTGGGGAATAAAGAGGAGAATGTATGATTTCACCATATTGGCTGTGCTCTGCGTTGCTCAGTCCAGCTTCCATGTAATTAATAGAGGCCTTGGTTTCATGCAGCTAATGCTCTTCCTATGCCGTGAACAAAAGTGGCAGGAAGTGGCTTATGCTGATATGTTTTTTACTCTTAGGGATCACCCTGAGTAGCAGAAAGATTGTAGAATGAAGCCACCATCTGATCCTTTAGTATTGGCCCTTGAAAAGGACCATAAAGTTACTAAGGGAAAGCCCAAACGGTGTTGTAGTACCTACTCAATAAATCAGAGGTGCACACATCCTGACAAGGTATACCAAGCAGAGGCTTTGGAACAAGAGACAGAAGACATACTTAAACCACCCCCTAAAAGGCAGGAAAGGATGAGGGTGGTGGGGGATGCAGATTCAGAACCATCACTAACTCCAACCTCCCCCGCTTCATCTCTAGCTTCATCTTCCTTTGGAAGGACAGCAGCTGAGGTAGGGGTTCCTCCACCCACTCCTGAACTCAGGGAACCATCCAAATTTTATCCACCACTGCCTAGCAGTGACAGTGAGTGGGATGAACCTGAACCTCCCCCACCAGCTCCCAAACTTCCCCCACAAGAACCCATAGCATTAAGGACCCAAAAACAAACCAGAGAGGTCATACAAGCACCTCTAAGGCAAGCAATGACCTCTGATGGAGAAACAAAACTGATTAAGGTTCCCTTTTCCTTGATTGATTTAGAGATTTGGCAAGAGAGTGCTAAGGGCTATCAAAGTGATCCAATAGGGGTTGCTAAGAAAATGAAGTTTATGATTAAGCAGCATTCACCTGATTGGGCAGACCTCCAACTGCTGCTTGATCTCTTAACAGAGACTGAGAAGCAATTAGTTTTGAAAGTAGCTAAGGATCTGGCCAAGGATGATTGTAGAACAACATAGCAGGATGTTAAATATGTACTTCCCCTTCAAGACCCAGGTTGGGATGCTAATAGTGATGAGGGGTTGAGACAGTTAAAGAGATACCAGGAATTGATAGTAAAAGGGCTGGAAAGAGCAATCCCCAAAACCATAAACTGGTCAGCCTTATATGCTATCAAACAGGGCCCCTCTCAAACACCTTCTGAATTTCTAGATCACCTGCGAGACGCAATGTGCCGACATACCACTCTGGATCCTGGATCTGATGAAGGGACCCAGCAATTGATAAATTTATTTTAGGACAGTCTACAGGAGACATCATGCGGAAACTCCAGAGGATCCGGGGTCGAAACAGCTGGAATTTAGAAGCTTTACTGGATGAGGCCTGCTGAGTTTTTAGTAACCAGGAAGAAGGATAAAAACAAGGGATGAAGAAATTAGTAGCAGTAGTAAAAGAAGGAGAAAAAGGAAAACATGGGAAAGGTCCACTGAAACAGGGACCACCCCGACTGGGAAAAGATCAATGTGCATTTTGCAAAGAACTTGGTCACTGGAAAAACCAGTGCCCAGAATTAGGAAGGTATGATGAACATAGAAAAGGTGGTCAGAAAAGGGAAAAAGTGGTTGCTCGTGTAAAAGAAGACTGAGGGAGACCGAAGGGCCCTACCCTAGAGGACCCTCTGGTTATAGTCAAACTGGGGAACAAAGAGAAAGAGGTGGAATTTTGGTAGACACAGGGGCAACATTTTCAGTGCTGAATAAGGCCCTAATACCTGTAACCAATGACTATGTTATGGTAAAAGGGGCGACTGGCCCATCTGAAAGAGCCTATTTTTGCAAACCATTGAAGTATAAATTGGGAAAACAGTGGGGAATTCACCGATTTTTATACATGCCTAAAGCTCCATCTGCACTTTGGGGCAGAGACCTGCTATAGCAGCTGGAGGCAAAAATAATATTTAAGAATGGGGAAATTATTTTGGAGGTAAAAGATCAACAATATGCAGAAATATTAAGTTTAATGATTATAACCAAAGAAATTGAAGTTGAAAATGAAGAGGAAAATTTCAGGAAAATAATAGATCAGGTATTTCCTGGAGTGTGGGCTTCTGATATACCAGGAAGGGCAAAGAATGCACTACCAGTACAGATTAAACTTAAAGAAGGAGGACAGCCAGTAAGGGTTAAACAATACCCCCTAAAGAAAGAAGATAGAGAAGGGATTAGTCCAATTATTGAAAACTTTTTGAAGATAGGACTACTGAGGGAGTGTCAGTCTGATTTCAACACTCCTATTTTGCCAGTGAAGAAGCCTGAATGGTCATATAGGTTAGTACAAGATTTAAGAGCTGTTAACAAAGTAACTGAGGACTTGTACCCAGTAGTTGCCAATCCTTACACCCTGTTAACCCGTTTAACACCTGAATTAACCTGGTTTGCCATTTTAGATTTGAAAGATGCTTTCTTTTGCCTACCTCTCCATGAAGCCAGCCAGAAAATTTTTGCATTCGAGTGGGAAAGCCCTAGATTTTGACGGAAAACTCAGTTCACATGGTGTGTATTACCGCAGGGGTATAAGAACTTACCCACTATATTTAGGAAGAACTTGCAAAGGATTTGGAGTCCTGGAACCTCCTCCAGGAGAAGGACAGCTCCTCCAGTATGTGGATGACCTCTTAATAGCCATCCAGACTCAGGAAACATGCGTGGACTGGACAGTAAGCCTCCTAAACTTTCTGGGCATGCAAGGGTATCGAGTATCCCAAAAGAAGGCTCAGATGGTAAAGCAGACAGTTATTTACCTGGGCTATGAAGTAAGTGCTGGACAAAGAACCTTGGGACAAGATCGCAAGGAGGTAATATGCCAGACCCCAAAGCCTCACACAGTGAAAGAACTGAGAACCTTTCTAGGCATGACAGGGTGGTGCAGACTGTGGATTTATAATTATGGATTGCTTGTTAAACCTCTGTATGCCTTGATCACGGAAGGGAGCAGAGATCTTCAATGGACAAAAGAAGCAACTCGAGCCTTCGACCAGCTAAAGAAGGCCCTCATGTCAGCACCAGCCTTGGGACTTCCAGACGTGGGTAAGCCATTCCTTTTGTTTTCTCACGAGAAACAAGGAATCGCTTTAGGAATACTAGCACAAAATCTGGGCCCATACCGAAGGGTAGCTGCCTACCTCTCCAAACAGCTGGATACAGCAGCTAAGGGGTGGCCAGGGAGTCTCAGAGCCATTACAGCAGTAGCAGTGAACATCCAAGAAGCACGCAAGTTCACCCTGGGCCAGAAGATAACTGTGCTAGTCTCCCACACAGTGTCTACAGTCCTGGAAGCGAAAGGGGGGCATTGGCTCTCCCCACAGAGATTCCTGAAGTACCAAGCTATACTGGTAGAACAAGATGATGTTGAGATTGTGGTAACTAACATTGTGAACCCAGCTTCCTTCCTCAGCGGACGTATGGGAGAACCAGTGATCCATGATTGCCTGGAGACCATCGAAGCCACCTACTCCAGTCGCCCGGATCTGAAGGATACCCCGCTTGAGAAGGCCAAGACCTGGTTTACTGATGGGAGCAGCTATGTCATCAGTGGAAAGAAGCATGCTGGGTATGAAGTTACCACAAGCAGAGAGGTAATAGAGTCTGGACCATTACCAACAAATACCTCTGCGCAGAAGGCTGAAATAATCACCTTAATTCGAGCCCTAAAGCTGGCAAAAGGAAAAGGAATTAACATCTATACGAATTCAAGGTATGCATTTGGAGTAGTTCATGCACATGGAGCCATTTGGAAGGAAAGAGGACTGTTGAACTCACAAGGAAAGAATATTAATCATGCCCAAGAAATACTGAGACTATTGGATGCAGTGCAATTACCTGAAAAGGAAGCCATCATGCACATTAAAGCGCACCAAAAAGTGAGCTCTGAATTGGAGGAAGGGAATATGCTGGCAGAAAGGGAGTCAAAAGAAGCAGCAAAAGGTGAGATACCTGATGAGACAATTGAAGCAGCATTGATTCCAGATGGAAATTTTTCTATTGAAGGTAGACCAATATACAATAAGAAGGATAAGAAACTTATTAAGGTAGAAAAGGCAAGTTATAACCAGGAGACAGGGGATGTAACAGAAGAAGGGAAACTTGTACCCTCTTATTTGTTGTGGTCATTAGTACAGAGGGAACATGAGAAAACACACTGAGGAATACATGCCCTGTATAACCATTTGAAAGAAAGAATCATGGCCAGGAAATTGCAGGGCACAGTGATACAAGTAACTCGTCAGGGCAGCCTTTGCCTCCGAACTAACCCTAAAAACACCCCAAAGCCTAAAGTGGGACAAATTGGGAAAGCTTGTGGGCCTGGGCAACAATGGCAAATTGATTTTACAGAAATGCTCAAAAAAGGGGGGTATCGTTACCTATTGGTGTTAACTGATACCTTTTCAGGATGGCCAGAAGCCTTTCCTGCCAGGACAGCTAAGGCCCGAGAGGTGACCAAAGCACTGTTGCAAGAAGTAATACCACGATTTGGAGTTCCAGCCACCATATCCTCAGATAGGGGGCCACACTTTATTCCAAAAATTGTACAGCAAATAAGTCACCACCTGGGAATAGACTGGGAATTGCATACCCCATACCACCCTCAATCTAGTGGGCAAGTGGAGAAAATGAACCATTTGATTAAACAACAAATTGTGAGTATGGGGCAGGAAGCAAATTTGCCCTGGCCCCAGGCTCTCCCATTGGCATTATTGTGAATTCGGACAAAACCAAGGGCAAAAGAGAAACTAAGCCCTTTTGAAATATTGTATAGAAGGCCATATGCAGTTCAAGAGGGAACAGCACCCATTCAATAGGGGAAGAAACCCTACATAGATATAGGATGGTCCTAAACAAACAACTTTGAGAAATTGAGAGATATGTGTCTGGGGCTCAAAACAGGGAACTAGCTGTGCTAGTACATGATGTACAACCTGGAGATTATGTGTACGTTAAGTCTTTTGCAGAAAAGACCTTGAAACCCCAGTGGGAAGGACCATTCCAGGTGCTCCTCACTACCTTCAGTGCAATCAAGATCAAAGAACAGAAGGCCTGGATCCATCACTCCCGAGTGAAGAAAGCCCCAGAAGGAATTTAGAAGGTCACTCCAGGCGATAACAAACTGAAGCTGAAGCTCAGTCAGAACCACAAATAAATGGACTAATAGTTATTAGGGACATTATGTGAAAAGTTGTAACTATTGTAGTGATTACCTTAGCCATAACAAGAGTCAATGCAATACCACGTAGGTATAATGTGACTGGGATATACCGGTGCCAAGGAAGAGCTTATGACCCTTACTCTCATAAGGCTTTAAACAAGATGCTAAAAGTCACGAATGCAAGCTTGTGAGAAGGAAGAAATGTTTGGGGATGTGAGTATGCATTCGTACAGGATGGGTTCCACGAGGCTTACCACCCACCCATGAGACCCATCCGGATTAGTCCTGAATGCTGTGACAAATGCTTGAGTAATTGTCCTCAGTTTAGACTCAAAATAGAGGGGTGTGGGATAAAAGGGTATGATATTGACTTTAACATCACCCAGGTATGTACTGAGCTCCATAAGGACCAGACCAAGATTACTCCACCAGTGCCAAGAAAGGCTGTGATCACCCAGATGCCAGCTATTCCAGAAGTAGAGGAACAAATAACTCCTGTAATTACCAGAATTGGGCCATATGCTATTAAGAAGACAGGAGTTCAAAAGCCGATAGTTAACCCAAAGTGGTCTTTGAAACGAGTAGAAATGGGAGTACAGGTAAATGCTTCTCGTGTTCGGCCAGAATGTGCCCCATTTCTCAGGAACTCCTTTATGGACTGGACCACTTGGCTCCAAAAAGTAGGCCTCCTAATTTTAGGAGTAAGAGGGATCTCACTGGGTTGCTGGGGACAGGACTGGGAGTGCCGAACACAATAGATTCAGAAGTGCTGATGAATAAATTAACATCAGTAGGGAGTGATTTAGTCAAACTACAAAAACCTTTGCAATCCTCTCTACTAGCACTAGGTAACAATCATTGGAAATTGGCCAAAATATTACCAGAATGGGAAAATACAGAGGAGTGAGATCATGAGGTAATAAATAATGCGCTAGGCACAGCTAGTGAAAACATCTCCCGGGCTGTAGGGTGTACTCAAGCACAACTGTGGATGCAATCAGTGGCTGCTGCAGTTATCAGGGAAGGTGGAGAGGGAACATTCCCTGCTGAAATTCGCAAGATTGTTTGGGACAATGCCTCTGATATGGAGAGGGAACTTCAGTCTTGGTGGATGTTGGTCCATTTCACCTATAACCCTGTGACTGGTATGGTGACAGCCCGGAGACAGGTGGAACTGTGAACGATCCAGCTGTCAGGAATGATATGGATCTCCCCGCACTATCAGGAAAACGCCTCTCCATTCACGATTCCACCTCCCCATTCATGATTCCAAGAAACTGAATTAATATTCATTTTCCCTCAGAAGACCCATTCAACAGACAGGAAGGCAGAACGAAACTCCTATGAATATGAAGAAAAAGATGGAGGACAAAGAACTGGGGAGAAATACTCTGCCCCCGGCAAAATAAACTGTATATAAGGAAACCCCAAAAAGACTGGATTTGTGAATGGGGGGAGTTACGGTGCGCTAGAGGCCATAGCTAAGGTTCATCCACTGCCAATCCCGGGACTCGACACTGAACTTCTGATTGCTGGCTTATCCTAAATTTTGTTTCATTAATTCTTTATAATTAATAAAGGTATTTAATAATTTGGAATTGGCTGAGTGTTTATAACAATCATTATCAGCATCCTGGTGCTGGGAGGTTCTGCTCCTTATCAGCTCAGGTAACCTGGCACAAAGCAATATTTACTGTCAAAGAGTAATGACAACCTTACCTACATTGTGCACTATTAACTCCTTTGGCTGTGGAATATAGCAAAACTCCAGTGTTTCATTGTTCAGGGCGTTCTTGGATTGCTAAAGGGGCAGAAAGAGTTCTTAGGGGCTGAAATGCAAACCAAGTAGGATGCAAATAAAGGTTCTGAGTTTTACAGGTATTTCACAAGTGTTTTAAGAGTAACAATTCTTAGTAATGTCAGGAAGACACAGGACACAGCGAAATGCAGAGAAATGGCAATTAATGCCTTTAGCATCTGTAGCACAGGAAAGTTTCATTTTGGGTGCTTGCACTTCAGAATTCCATTCATTCCACAGTGCAGGGAAAGTGCTCCAGGAAAGATCTGGTTAGCAATGGCTTCACCAGGGAAATCACATCTTCCAAACTGAAGTGTTTTTGTGCACACACAGAGCCCATTAATCAAGGGGAAAAATTGAAGCATGTTATTCATCATATTTGCTGTGTTTGGATTTGAACTGATGAGAATGATAATAATGATCCTGAGAATTATTATTACGTAATATGAAGTGGTTTGTTTGAAGCAATATGATTTGGCCTGTGAAGGTTCAGACATCTGGTAGAAGCATATGGATTGGAAATCATTAGATAATTGTTACAAAAATACAAGGAAAAAGTCTTTTTAGTGACAGAATTGAGGCCTTCAGGAGTACTCCATGTGCTTCCCTCTGGAATGGAACCTTCTTGTTCCTGTTATATCTCACAGCTCTCTAAAACTGTGCAATACCTGTCAGAATACTGAGTTTAATTCTTTGGGACATGCTCAAAGTAGCAAACAGCTTTCAAAACTCATTTTCACAAAATGTTTTATGCAGTACTGGTTTCTGAGTGGTAATTTGTCTTCTCTTCTAAATGTATGTATGCTGGGGATTCACATTGCACTGAAGTGCCAAGACTTTGTATGGATTTACTCAGTACAAAGTTCTGGTCAGAGAATCCTGGAATGGTTTGGCTTGGAAGGGACATTAAATCTCATTCCATTTCACCCCCTGCCATGGGCAGGGACACCTTCCACTATCCCAGGCTGCTCCAAGCCCCGTCCAGCCTGGTGTTGAACAAGGAATGAAGAGTCCACAACTTCTCTGGACACCCTGTGCCAGGGCCCCACCACCTCTACAGTCAAGGAGTTCTTCCTAATTTCCCCTCTAACCTGGTGTAAGGTTTGGTGCAAGTGCTCAGGAGGTGTAAGGGGGGAGTGACACGGTGGCAGCGAGGAAGGGCCAGCAGGAAGCCCCATGGTCCTGGGGAAAACCAGACAAGGTGATAATTGTGGCTTGGTCCAGGAACTTCCCAGATACCCTGAGAGAGTCACTCCTGTAGGTGCCCTGTCCTCTGCCAGGGGCTCAGAGAGAGCCTCTTTGGCAACAGGCACTTTATCACCTGCTGCATGAGCAGGGTGTGTCCTGATCCAGTCAAATGCATCCCTGAGGGTTCTCCACCCAAGGACTGTGCTGAGCTATCCCCAGGACATGGAGAACATTCCTGTCACTCTCACAGATCCCTTTGCTGGGTTATCACTAATTCATACCCAAGCATTAACCAGGAGTCATTCACACATCTCATCAGCATAAAACAGGCACTTGGTGAACCAAAGCCTCTGGGAAAATACAGTATTAATTCTATCTTCCTTGCTTTGTGTATTTTGAATTCCTCTCTGATTCCGTTAAGCTGAAACATCTTCACAATTTATTCAACAAATATGACTTTGCTGCAATCTTCTTTATGCTGAGAATTCAAGGAAAAGGGCCTTGGGCTGCACAGCATTATTAACATTGAGAGCACCTGCTGTTTCCCAGGTAGCTGTCAGCTCAGCATAAGGAAAAAAGCTAATTATTTTAAGCAGGTCAGTCAGGAAGAAAACTGAAATTCTATGTGGCAGTTAGAAATCTGTGCCCATGCTGTCTCTCTTTCTGTGTTCTTTCTTCTCTCTCTCAGGAAAGGGTTGAAATTCTGGAGGCTTCAGGTTGCCCAAGTCCTCTCTCCCTCGGCTGCGGCTTATGGTGTCTGATTTCAAGGCCGAGCAGAGCTCCGGGCGGCCAGGCAGTCAGGAATCACAAATGCTTATAAATGTCTCTTGCCCACCCCTGGGATTTCATGGGGGGGGCTTTCAGCCCGGAGCTGCCATCAGAGGACACAGACTCCCCTCCCCCTGCTGGAGGAAGGGCCCAGGGCCGCGGCCAGGCCTCGGGCCGGCTCCCCCCTCCCCCCCTTCAGCGGGGGGGAAGCGGCAGGGTGTTTTACAGCTGCTAGAAACCTGATCCGGGCAGGGAACATATTCTCATCCCCTCCCTTGGCCCGGGAGTCACCGGGCCAAGGGAGCCTCCCGTGAAAGGCCCAGGCCCGGGCAGGCCTCGAGAGCCATCCCCGTCCCCGCCCCTCCCCGCCCCTCCCCCCCCCCCCCTTCTCCCAGGAGAGAGCCGGGATAGCCTTTTACCTCCTTCCAGGCCGGAAGGAAAAAGGGAAGGGCGACTTGGACTCACCCAGAATTTTATATGGGTATTCCTCAAAGTCACATCTAGCTTCTTCAATGGTCCAACAATATGTCAATATTCAAAAATGAACTCTGATAGGTGCTTGTTTTGAAATAATCCCCAGGTCCTGACAGGGAACTGTTTCTACTTTAACTGCAAACCAAACTGTGTCAACCTATAACAAATATTTATAAATTTTAAAAGGCTGAAATTACACTTGGGAGTGTCAAATCCCTTGGTTTTCAAAAGCATTTAAATACTTCAGTGTATTTACTTATGTTGAAGAAACACTGCAAGATTAAAAACTCAATAAATTCAACAAAAACATTAAATTCCTGTATCATGTGGTACCAAATAAAAGTTTTGAGTGAAACATTTTACTACTCAGACTACTTTTTCCAGCATTGTGTGTTCAGCTTTGATATTTCATTTATTTTGAGGGATGCAACAAGTTAGAAAATTTTCCTTTCCAAGAGTTACAATGGAATTTTTGTTGGGATGTGTAATAAATGTAAAGCCAATTCCAAATTAATAAATGATTTTATTAATTTTTTAAGGAATCAATGAACAGAATTTCGGGTAAGCCAACAATCAAAGAATCAGTGTCGAGTCCTGGGATCGGCACTGGGTGAACCTTAGCTGCGGCCTCTATCGCACTGTAGCTCCCCTGTTCACATCTTTGGTTTTTTGAGTCCTGTTTATATACAGTTTTTTAGCGGAACAGGGTATTACTTCATACTCTCTTTGTCCCTTCAGTTTTTCTTCATATTCATGTAGATTCATCCTTGCTGTCTGGTCGGTTGAATAGTTCTTCGGAGGGGAGATGAATATTAAATGCGATTTCTGGGAATCGTGCATTGAGATGGGAGTCCTGGATGGTGGAGATCTATATTGGTGGTAATGGTTGGGTCGTTCACAGTTCCATCTCCGGGGGAAACCCATCTTCCTCAGACCTTCCCTCCTTTCTGTTGTAAATTCAGTCGTTCCCAGGTTCGGCAGAGTAGTTTTCAATTCCATTTATCCATTTAGAGTCCATTTATCCCCAGGCTCGAATGATTTTTGCCATTTATTTTAAAGAACACAACTTGGTTTATATTACACATACATTATAAACACGAATTATACCACATCATTTATCACAGGATGTCCCATCCCTGGAAGTGTCCAAGGCCACTTTGGATGGGGCTTGGGACAGTAGAAGGTGTCCCTGCTCATGGCAGGGGGTGGAACTGGGTGAGCTTTAAGGTCCCTTCCAATCCAAAATGTTCTGTGATTCTGGATTTATTTAGGGAAAACAATGATGAACAGGGATATGATCCCACAAACTGCTTAAAAAACCAAACTGATTCAGAAACAAAAGCAAATGTCTCATAAAATGTCAAGGAAAATCCACTTTTATTTTTTATTATCAGATAATTCAAATCACTTTGTCCACCCAGGGGTGACATCAACAGCCCCTGCACTGAATGGGCCACTCATATCACTGGGACCACTCCCAGAATATGGGATTATTCTGTGTATTTTTGTGTCCATGACCAAACAAACTCCACAAATCAACAGTGTTTGTTGGAACTGAAGTGCCCAATGGCAAAGGCACTTTTTGATCTTTTTGAACAAAAGTCAAAGTCAAGTTTGTGAGCTTGCTGAGCCAAACCCTGCCCTGGCTCTGTGAACCCAAAGAGCTCTTGCAGTGATCATTTGTCTGTTCCTGTGAACCTCCAGACACCCGTGGGCTCAGCTTGGCTCTAATCCCAAAACTGATTGGAGCAGAAATTCCTAGACTCCAGCAAGGTCCCTTTAATAGGGCTTTCATGGTTTTAGTAATTTTTTTAATGGCATTAATTCACGTTTTCACCGCTTCAAGAGCTAAACTGGTATCTTAAACTATGCATTAGACATATTCTTTTGTTGTTTAAATATACATTACCTGTACGCTCCTCTTAGAAAGAACAAACTTGTTTTTCCTTTTAAATACATGACTGGAGTTTTTCAAATTACCTCCATTCCAGATATCTTAGGGGCTCCAGCCTCAAAAGAGATGCAGATACAGGGAAAAAAAAAAAAAAAAAAAAAAAGAGAAAAGCCAGTTCAGTTAACAACAATGATGAGCTGCTCTGCACTGATTGCTGCCAGACTGATTCCAGCTTGGGGTCAGGTTTTCCTTAGCACGCAGTTCCCGGCATCCAGGTTGGCTTGGAAAAGGAGGGAGAATAGGAAGTACAACAGGGATGACAGGAATGGGCTCCTTAACATTCCTTACACTCTGGGCTCAGCCACCCCCTTTCAGTCGCGGGTCTTTTCATTAAATCAGTACCTGCTTTGTATCAGCCTCTCCCAAGCACGATTCTCTCGCATTTACATAACACAAGCGCTGGATGTGCTGAGCATCCTGCGGGATAGACATGCTTGGGCTGCTCTGATGTTATCCCTAAAAACAATTTGACATCAGCATGGAAATGACAAAGGAGGAGGAGCAGCCTGAGGAGGACATCAGACAAGACAGATGGACAATTCTGGAACATTGTGTTTGAACAGTCAACTCTTTCGGAAGGATACAGGTAGGTCTTTGCAAGAGACTCTGCAGGAAGTGCCAGCCTGGAATGTTGATCATTCTCAAAAACTGGAGTTGGAAAGATCAAGTAAACATAAAAAAACCCCAAAAAACTCTTCCTCAAGTACACTAAGCCAATAAATGAAAGCACCACAAAGGGGAATTGCAGCAAAACAAAGAATCTTCTGCCACAGAACTCCCTGGAAAAGCTCTGACTGTCATCAGCTTTGTCAAAACTCTTTAGTGTTCCTTTTTGATAGCCCTTTTTGGAAGGAAAGAATTAATTTTAGGCAGAAAAGTATTCTAGTAGAGCAGTGCATCTCCTCAGTCAAACTTCTCTTTCTGCTTTGAGAATCTGACACTGTGACAAATCCCAAGCTGGAATTCGGAAACCTGCACAGGTGATTAATTGTAGACTCTGATTCACTTTGCTGGGGTCCCACCTGGGGATCTCAGCAGCAGCTGGAGCTCCCGGGCCACATGAATTTGAGAGAGTGGGAGGGCTCTGATCCTTTTGGAAGGGATTCAGGAGGTAAAACACAGTCAGGGGTCCTCGTTCTCAGGGCGAGGACAGCAGGTGATTTTCCTGTTTCCAGTGAACAATATATTTGATCACCACTGAGACAGTGCAAATAATGCACTCTTTGTGCATTAATTCCAGGTGTGAAATTCCAAGAACTAAAGCCATGGGTGATGTCCAAAACCAGAATGATTTCAGGGACGCGTTGCTTCATATTGCCAAGAACTTTGGCAATTGTCCCATTCTCCTATTTCCAGTGGATGAGAGAACTATCTCTTCATAACAAGCCCTAGACACAGAAATATTAGTTCCTGCAGTTTAATAGAGTAAAAATGCTATGCTCAGTTTCTTTTTAGTCCTGCACTGCACAGATCTTTGAGACACAAAATCCCACTCAGTGTTAGACAATACTAGAATATGTAAAATTTGCTGGTCACAAAGAGTACAGCTGCCTGCATTGCCATGTGTTGATGCCTCTGCATTAAAAGAAAACTCCAGGCAATCCCCTGTGTTTCTTCATACAATTTATGATACCTCTAATCACAGAATAGATTTTATAGGAATTTCCATCACATCTCTCCCTATTGATGCTATTTTTCCCAGCTGATGTAATCTCACAGACTTGGTTTGTAGGGGAAAAGAAAGAGCAAGAAATTATTCTGAAGTTTTTTTTCCCTGGTTTCTACCATTTGTCAGCACTTCCACTAATATTTGTTGCAAAATTAAAAGGCACAGTTAGAATGATTTATTAAAATATGAATATCGAACTAATATCGATATCCAACTGTGATGGACAAAAAACTCTCTAACAGTTAAAGTTAGAAAGTGTATGTTTATTGCGACGCTGGGCAGTGCATGGGATAGCTCCCTAAGGCGCACTGCAAAGATCACAGGTCATTACAAAGCCTTTTATTTACAAAAAGATTGAATACACAAAATACAAATGCATATTCATACCCCTGTCACTTCCTCTTCTCCGCTTTGTATGCTAATTGACAAAAAGGCGATTAAGCATGCGTAGCTTGTTCCCTGAAATGGGTCGGTGGTTCTTTTGTGAGGGGGGCCACCAAAAGGAGGAAGTAAAACGAGTCTTCCTCGTTCTGAACTTTCAACCTTTTCAATGCAGATGTGATTAATAGATGGTAGAACTCCCTGTTTCCTGTTTTCCAGGACTATTTCAGTGGGTTTCTGGAAACAGGAGGTTTGCAATTGTCTTGTGTTGTACTGTACTGGTTTGAAAGCAAACCCAGTGAGAATCCAAGTCAGAAATACAATTTAATAGAGAGAGAAGAAACAAACAACAACAACAACAACAAAAAAAAAGGGCAAAAAAAATTAAAATAAATGCAATAGTACAAAGAACCACTGACAGAGTCAGAATGCAAACCTTACACCCTGTTGGTCAGGGTGTTGGAAGCAGCCCGAAGTAAGTCCTCCCAGAGTGACAGTTGTGGCTCCCTTGAAGTAGAGATTATCTTCAAGAAAGGGTCCAGTCTTCCTCTGGGAATCTAGTGGGAACAGGCTATCTTGGTGTTTCGGAATGCTGGTTTTATCCCAATGGAAAGGCTTTGGCTCCTCCCACTGGGTGGAGCATCTCACAATGGAATGAAGTAACCTTATCAGTCACGTGAGAGGCCTTAAATGGCCAATTCACAGGTGATGTCCCTCAGAGGAGGATGGGTGGAGGAAGAGATAAGAAGGCACTGCCTTATTTGGTGTTATCAGTTGTCCCATTAACAGAAGGCATCTGCCCTCTTCCCCCCCTAGAGTTACAAGAGATAAAGAACAATATCTCCCAACCGGTTTAAACAGATGAAAATAGAATACACATTTTTGGTTACATTTTTCAACCCAAGACATGTATGGATTAGTTTCTCTGTTTTTCATAAAGTTGACAAGCAATGAGTTACTAGATCCGGGGTAGCTTATCTTAAATCCAGTTTCTTTTAACCATCCTCTAACTTTTAACTGATTTCAGCAAAGCTTATCTATTCATTTCAGCTAAATCAGAAACATCTATTGTTAACTGTAACCTTAGCTTTTCTAAAATCTTCAAAATTAGTGTCTCATTTCCCCACTTCTTTGAAATGAGTAAATTCTTTTACTTGGTATACAGTCGTCTTCATCTATCCAAGCCGTACGGCTGGTGTCTCTCAAGACTAAGCCATACGCCTTTGATAGTGATGTTAAAGCTGCCACTTGTCACAGCATCCTCCAATTCCAAACAAGTAATACAATAGATAATACTAAACTTATGCTGACCAAAATAAGCAACACAATTATAGGGTGGACTAAGGTGTTCAGTATACCAGTTGCTGTCGGTGACCACTGAAAAAGCACATCCCACCAATGATGAGACAAATGTTCCTCAAGCCTTTTAAAAACCCCTTTGATGGTCTCTGTGTCATGGTGTATTGTAATTAATGTCTTCTTCCCTCCATCTCTAATTTCTTTTAAGAGTTCTTTCAATTCATGATGTTTCATCAATTGAGCAACTGAAGTCAAATTCATTCCTATGGGCACAGGCAGTATCTTCTGCACAGTGGCTAGGTTGACCGTTATATATTGATGTGATAGTACAGGTGCCCGATAGGAAAAATCACATCCTTTAATTCTAACAAAATTGCAAACACACAAATTGAATTGAGTCTCATCTATAATTTGGTTGTCTATCCTTATGATGGGGCATGCAGTCCTAAGACAGACACAACCTTGTCCCATATACACAAGCGAAGTTGTCTGTTTGCCTGGATGCGTTTCAAAGTGACAAATACTTTGGTCCGTATCCAAACAAGTGTCTTTGTCACCTTCTAATGTCCCTTCACATATATATCTCAGTTGTCTCCTCACAGTACAGGGCTCTAGATTAACAGTTTGCCATTTTCCTTCAATTTCTCGTGCCCACATCCTGTGCTCAGAAGGGTACAATACTGTTCCCTCATGGTTTAATCCTAAGGGGACTATTGGATGTATTAGGTCCACTGAGGCATCGTCATGTCTCCGGGTCCACCTTCTTTTCTGTTGTTAATTTTGTATTTCCCGGTTGGCAGGGGTATTGTTCATCCTGAATTCCTGGCAGAGGCAGTTGTTCATCCTAAAATCCGTTTGTCTCAAGCCTGACCGGCTTTCTCATTTTTACAGAACCTTTCTTAAATTATATTTTATAAACACAATAAACACTGTTATAAACATAGATGGTTAATTCATGTTCTTATGATAAATTAGAAATTTATAAAGTTATATAAAGTGATGTCAGGTAGAAGTTTATGTTTTAAGAGATTTTGCAGCAGATGGTTAAACTCACAGCCCTGAGACTGCCTGTGCCTCCATTCATAAGAGAACAAAGGGATTTTCCGGGAAAGCCCGCAGCTGCCCAAGCACCAGGGAGGGGACCCCGGAGATAAGCTGGCACCAGCAACTCACACCTTGGGTGCCAGCTTCGCAGACCATCAAGCCACATCTTCGATATCCCGACCACTCATCAACTATAAGGATCTATTGAAATTGGACATGAACATTTGAACTGGGAAAAAGAACTCTTTTTGCTTGGTCGAGGCAACTCCCGGATTTGTATAGTTGGTGGGGAAACAATGGGAAATATTGCCGGGGGCGGAATAGTGTATAAGAACCGAGCCCCGAACTGGGCTAATTTGTGAACCGCTGGGGGAGATAGCAGGCTGCCAAACCCTGTATCTCACGGTTCACCCTTGACATTTCCCGGGAAAACTGTCAAGTTTTTTCCGCTGTTGGTGGGTTATCGAAATTCTGTGATTTGATTTGTTATTAATAAACCAAATTATTATTAAAATTGGAATATCTGATTGGCATTTATAACAACACGAATTATTTCATGTCATTTATTACAATGATCCTGCCCTTTACCCAGTGCCTCTCATCTCAGCAGCTCTGGACTCACTTGCAAAAGCTGCACACAGACAATGTCATCCCTTCCTGAAATGCAGCACAGACTGGAATGTGGTTGTCCATTAAAACAGGAGTGAACTACTCCATACAGTGAGAACAGGCAATGCACTCCTCTTGCCAGGGTCTTTAGGAGGGGAGGAGGCCACAACTTTTTGTTCTTCAAAGCATTTTGACTGCTTTCCATCAGCCCAGTCTGCTGAAATATGTTTGGATCACAATACCACGCACTTTGATCAGGGTAAAAATGGAAATACCACCATGATGACTTGGTTTAATACAGATTTAGAAAAATTATCAGTTTCTGAACTGTAAATCCCATATTTACCTTTACATCAACGTATCCATTTCCAATTCCATGTTCTGCAAACCAATGTCAGCGCATCTGTACATAAACATTGCTTTTCACTTTCATAGAATCACAGAATCCCAAAATGATTTGGGTTGGAAGGGACCTTAAAGTTCATCCCACCCCACCCCCTGCCATGGGCAGGGACACCTTCCACTATCCCAGGTTGCTCCAAGCCCTGTCCAACCTGGCCTTGGACACTGCCAGGGATGGGGCAGCCAAAGCTTCTCTGGGCAACCTGTGCCAGGGCCTCCCCACCTTCACAGCCAGGAATTCCTTCCCAATATCCCATTTAAATCTTCTTTCCTTCGGCTTAAAGCCATTCCCCCTGTCCTGGCACTAAATGTCCTTGTTTAATTAAATAAAATTTCAGTTGCCTATTTGCCTCTGTATCTTTTATCACAAGTCATTGCATCATTTGTCCATAGCAGTCACAGACTACCATGTCTTTTTCCAGTTTCTAGGATTTCTAGGGAGATTTTGTTTCAACTCCTGTTGGTATCCTCCTCATCTATAAGCATTTATTGATTTTTAGAGCCAAACCAACAAGTAAAAACACAGGACTGGGAAACAGGAATTGCAAAGAGGCAAAATGGAAGATGTAATATATGATGTAATTTGTGTTCATGCAATATAAATGTGTAAGCATTCATGTTTGTGTAATATGATGTATCGATGGTATGAATTCAGCCGTGTTTTAGGAGGAATACAGTAGCAGTCACCTGGGCTTGGAAATAAAGTAAAAGGATTAAGAACTGTGAACGCCCTTGCTTGAAACTTGGGCAAGGACCATGATTTACAACAGAAAGGAGGGTGACTACGAGAAGAGATAAGCCCACTCCAGAGATGGACCCTACAACGACCGACAATTATCCCTTGATATGTATCTAGACTTCATCATCGGGGTGTGCATCCCAATACAAGATTCCCCGAAATCAATCAAGTATTCATCTCTTCTCTACAGAATTTCATGAATATGGAAAAAGAGTGGGAAAAGGACAAAGAAGTATGAAGAAATGCCCTGTCTGGCCAAAACTGTATATAAACTG
The DNA here is from genome assembly GCF_021018805.1 of Prinia subflava. Classification (NCBI taxonomy): domain Eukaryota; kingdom Metazoa; phylum Chordata; class Aves; order Passeriformes; family Cisticolidae; genus Prinia; species Prinia subflava. The sequence goes on from NW_026960606.1 coordinate 7,452,397, forward strand.
ACCCTGCTGGGACTGAAATTGTGAACAGGGAAGCTACAGTGCAATAGAGGCCGAAGCTAGGTTCACCCAGTGCCGACCCCGGGCTCGACACTGACTTTGTGGCTTTTTCATTTTTGCAAATTTTGTTTCCAAATTTTTTTTTTGTAAATTATTAATAAAATTCATTTTTATTAATTAGATTGGCTACGCATTTATAACAGAATATAATTGTTATAAACGCCAGGACAAATTTATTGCCAAATTCAATAATTTGGTTTATTAAAATTCAAATCACAAAATTTAGAATCAAATTATAACAATTTTAAACAATAAAAACAAAACAATACGAACCCCACAAACAGCGACACTTACTTGACAGAATTTCTCCCGGGAAAAGTTGAGCCAAGGGTGACCCCAGAGACACAGAACCTGGCAGTCGGTGTATCAAGCTGGGTTCACGAATTTGCCATGTTCGAGGCTTGGTTTTTATACTCTTTATTCTGCCTCTGGCAATATTTCCCCATACTTCCCTTTGTTTCTTGGTTAGCTATTCAAACCCAAATTCGTCTCCGGTCGGATTGAAAAATAGCTCCCCTCCCAAGTCCATGTGTTAATATTCAGTTTTTATGGATCCTTATAGTTGATGAATGTTCGAGATATGGGTAATATTGCTTGATGGTCTGTGAAGGTGGCTCCCGAGGTGTGAGTTGCTGATACCGGCTCATCTCAACAGGTCCCCTCCCAATACTTGAGAAGGCTGCAAAGTCTTTTGTTCCCTTCTGAATGGAGACGCCTGATTTTCAGGGTGGTCAGTTTCACTATCTGCTGCAGAAACCTCCTGAAACAGACTTTTACCTGATATAAATTTATACAGCTTTATAATTTTCCAGTTTATCATAAGAACATGAATTAATCATCTCACGTTTTTCACAATAATGGAGGTTGGAAATGAGGCTGGCTTTAACAAATCCTGCTTTAACAAACTCTGCTTCTTTGCTAGTTAAAATTGGTTCTATCAAGACAACCCTTGGTAGATCCCCACAAATTTTAAAACAAAACAAAAAAAAAAGAGACTATACCAGTGCATGACTGCACTGTGATCTAAAGTGTCCCTCAAGAATATTTCCTAATTAAGCTGCTTGATCAGTTTTATTACCTTAATCAGTGCAACCAGCCTGCAGGAGGTACTGACACTTCTGTATCAAGGATTCTGCTCTGCAAGAGTGGATTTATTTTCAGAGCTGTCCCTCTGTCTCTCACCAGACTGACTTTTGGGCCAGGTTTACCTGTGTATGAGGTTCACTAAAATGAGCTTAACCTCAGCCAACTTTAGGACACATATTGCAGAAAGTTTAAAACCAAAAAATGCTCTTCTTGTTGTGTTTTATGGTGCAAGGGGTATTGACAGTCCTTGGGATTGAAAACAACATAGATCACAGTGCACCCCAACTGTAAATACTATTGTTATGAACGAATTCCCAGTGAGTATGAGGGCTAAAAAAAAAAACCAAAAACAAAAACAAAAAAACTGCCGGTGTTTGCTGCTGTGGCCCTGGGAGGGGGGCAGGGCTGTGGCATTCTCCTACCTCATTAAAATGTGAAAAGGAGAGGCTCCTGCCTAGATTGCCTGGTCATTGTTCGTTGTAACTACCTTTTCAGCAGGGATACCTCTGCTGCGACAGGGACAAATACATATGCATTTGTATATGCAAATAAAACCGACCCTGTGAATCCTGGGAGGGTTTTTTAGAGAAATTGCACCCCAAGATGAGAAGCCAGATGCAAAAGAGGAGAATTAGAGGGTGCCCTGGCCACGGAAGAAGTGGACGCACTCCCTGGCTTGGTTTGAAGATTCCCCATTGTTATAAACGCCAGGACAAATTTATTGCCAAATTCAATAGTTTGGTTTATTAATATTCAAATCACAAAATTTAGAACCAAATTATAACAATTTCAAACAATAAAAACAAAACAATACGAACCCCACGAACAGCAAACTTACTTGACCGAAGTTCTCCCGGGAAAAGCAGAGTCAAGGGTGACCTCAGGGACACAGGACCTGGCAGCCAGTGCCTCTAGCTGGGTTCACAAACTTGCCCACCTAAAGACCCAACTTAAATACACTTAGTTTCCCCCTCGGCAACTTTCCTCCCATTGTTTCTCTAATCATCGACCATTAACTTTATTTACATTAAATCCCGAAAGGGTCCCTGGGCACATTCAAATGCTAATGTCCAGAGTTAGTCCTTGCTTTGAGTAACTGCCGTAGAGGTGTGTGATGACCGGTGTAGCGTTTGACCGTTGCGAGTCCCGATGAGCTGAGCTGCACGTAGGCAGGAGCAAGTCGTTCTCACCTTCCATTTTTGGAACCCGGAAGATAAGGGAGGTGCTTTCCAGAAGTTCGTGAAACGTGCGGGTTGAGCAGACACATACATATCTTTATATAATATATATCACAGTTCCCAATCTATAATTATTTATAAAACATGAATTAAATAACCATATTTCCCACACCCATGACCTATGAGGAGTCTGAATGGAATGGGAGCTGGCTAGCTGAAGTGACTGAGAGAGACAGCGGGAAACCCTCGAGGTTTACCCTGAGGGAAAAGAGCTGACATCTGCTATGCTGGACTCCAGTGACAGACCCCTTACCGCTCTGCCCTCTGATGGTTGACCAGAGAGAGCTTCTAGCTGTTTCTGTGGAGACAAGGACTCGGCACCTACTGCGAGCAGCTGAGTGAAGAACTGCAACAGCACCTGCTAATTTGGATTACCACAGCAGCGTGAAGAACTCCAGTCGGACTCTGCAATCCTGCTGATGACTTTAATAAAGAGCTGAATATTAATAAAGGCATATGCCCTGTTCTTTTCACTATGGAATTCCTAGTTCTTCAGGAAAAATGTCAGTTAATGTCCCATTCCTACGATTATTACAGGAGATTAAGGAAGAGAACAGTTTTTCCAAAGGCACAATTTCCAGTACTTTGGAGGCATCATGTGAATTTATCTAAGACCATAACTGATCATCCTGATAGGCAAATCAAGATTATTTGCCAAAAAACCTTGCCTACAGGAAGTGGTAAAATGCCTTTCTGATCAAAATAATATGAAATAATCTTACCTTCAAACTCCTCTGTTCTTCTTGGATGTTTTTTAGAGACCCTGATTAATTTTAACTCTCCAAAGAATCACAGTTCCTGTTTCAAACTGTACTTGGCCAATATGTTAACATATCCACTGCATGGTGCTTTATTTTTTCTTCTGAGAAATTTGAGGGTTTTCTCTGCACCAAATCTCAGTTATGCAAATTCTGTTATCATTTTGGGAATGCTTAGTCATGGGGCTTCATTACCATGTTTTTGGGATGGTAACTGTGGAGTAGAGAAAGACAGTGGCTCCAGAAGAATGAGTGATGGTGTGATAGTCAAATATAAATTATTCTGGGATATTTTGAACTGCTCAAAATTGATAGTAATTTCATTATCAGGCATGAATGCCTACTAGGGTTAACCAAGGTGCAATTTATATTTTTCTGTTCTTCTGCCACTGTTGGTTATTTCATGATGGGGACAAACAGAGACTGTTCCAGGATGGCTTTAACATTGTGCTGTAAGGTTTAATTTTGTCCTTTTATGTGACAACCTGCCAGTTTGCAGGCAAAAAAAATGAAATATTGTCTATCATTTTCCCCTGGAAAGATGGGATATTAGTGAGATTTGAAAGAATAATTTGATGAGAATTTCAGCAATTCAAATCAAGTATGACATTGGAAGGTGAAAGGAAATCAAAGAGTGAGTCCTGGCAGGCTGATATTGCACAGAAGAACTGGACAGCTTTGGTTCACTTGGAATTCCAGCCTGGATGTGCTGACATGGAGAACTGTCAAACTCATAATGGGATATTTAAACCCCTTTGATAAAATGTCAAAGGTTATGTGGAATTAACTCATTCCAAAAGTCAGGAATCCTCATCTACCAACATCCTTTTATTGTAAAAGTTGATCATAAAAGAAAATGGAAATATAAAAAAGGCTTTATGAAGAATCTCTGCTGGTTTGATACCAGAGTAGACCTTCTTAATGAAGAAACTATAGAACTACCTTCAGACAAATAAAATGTGGTGGGGGACACACAAAGAGCCATCCACAGTAAATGAGGAATAGAAAACTCCTTTCCACATGCGGAGTGATATTGATGGCTCTTGGAATGATTCACAGATTGAAATAAAACATTTTCACTGAAGGATCATTTGAACAATTTGGTTTCTAGTTAAAGCATTGCCTCATTGCTGATATGCAAATAATGATTGCTACTGCCACAAAAGGCATTGATAATTTGGCCTGAGAATTTTCAGATAAACAAGAAATAGTTAATATGATGTCTCACTGTATCCTTCAGCAGGTGATGGCTTCCTTAGCAGATTCCCTAATGCTTTTAAGTCCACTTATGAAAGCCTTGAGAAGGGTTTTCCTCCATTTTCCTGATAAAATTTTGATTTTTTTTAACTTATCTGTAAAGTTTATCTTTTTTTCTTTCTATCCTAGGTGGAAATTTTCTGTCTATTATTCTAATTTATCTTTATTAGTCAGGTAATTATTTGTTACATTTTTGATGGGTTATTCACTAGCTTCATTCTCCAGGATTTATTTCTGCAAGAACAGCATTGCTGAGCTACTGTCTTAACTGGAGTCACTTCTTTTTATGTGACATTCAAGTAGTGAATATTCTAAACTCTGTTAGTTCTGAACTTCTCTTACTCTACCTGTTCCCTCCAACCACATGATACAAATACAAATTTCAAGGGGTTTTTTCTCTGCTTTGAGAGGCTTTTTCCCCTCTGTAAACTACAAAGTTGTTTTTGGTATAACTAAGGGAATTTCCCAGTGTGACAGAAACGAACAATTGAAATCTCTTGACAATAGGCAATTAAAATCTCTCCTTAGTGTTCTGTAATTGAACATTAAATTGCTGAATGTTGCTGAAATTTTTTATGGAGATAGTGCTATAGAAGAAGATATATAGACCAGTTTCTAATTGGTCCTCAAAGTGGAGTTAGTGAAGATGAGGTAATAGTGATATGGATGCAGAAATACCTCAGCCAAAATAATTTCTATAGAGTATTAGAGATAGACTTGATTTAGGGAGGTCTTTGTACTAAATTTTGCTGTGGGCCAGCTGGCAATGACCCCAACCACGGCTGCAGTTACTGAGAGGATGAAAACTGAAGCCATGGGCTCAGCAAAGTGTTTTTTTTGTCCCTCCAGGCTGCCAGTGGTGCACAAACTGAATGAGAAGTGGTAACAGTGAAACCCTTGAGGGCACTGGCTCTTGGTAATCCTGCCAGTCTTCTGAGCTCTGTTTGCTACCTTGACCTCTGGGGCAGGGAGGAATGGGCCTTTTGGGAATGTTGGTGGAAGTGGAGCAGGTCTGGGTTTGCTTCTGGGGCTGCAGCTCTGATGACCAGCAGCTCTGCTGCTGTTCTTGTGAAACACAGCAGGAAGACTCGTGAGCTTTAGACATTTGGACATCATCTCCCATGATTATTCTGGGAAATATAAACTGTGAAATATCCAGGAGAAAGCCAGAGCTATAATCTCTTTGGGACTTTTCACATTTCAAAGATGAGGCTGATTCCCATGCAAGAAACCATCCCAAGGTCTTGTCTGAGTTGGTAGAAGCCTTGAGAAGACATTAGGTCACTCTGCTGGGGACAGGCTGAGCACAGAAACACTTCCAGGAGGATGCTGGAGATCTTCTCAGTTGTATTCAAAACCCCCTACAAAGGGAATGGCCCAACCTGCCTGGATGGCTTATTCCAACACTTAACTGTGCAGAATATGGGGAACCTGTTCCTTGAAATCTGACCTTTAGCACTTATATTGCAAAGCTGTCAACTCTGAGGTGGGCTCTGCTGACCCTTTAAAAGCAAGCAGTTTACAGCACTCAAAGTTGTTCACAAAATTCGTTACTAAGAAGCGTTAAAAGTCCAAAACTTGTGAGAGAAATCGGGGAGGAATTGCAGCCAATTCTGATTCAGTGACTTCCTAGAGACAACTGGAAATGTGGTGCCAGTGGAACACAGGAATCCAAGGAGGAGCCACAACAGCAATTTTTTGTTTCAGCTGTACAATCGGTGAGAGCAGAAGGAAAACGGTGAAACCTTTACTTTAGAACAGCTTGGAAACTGAACGCTAATTCTGCATTTGTGGCTCAGATCTCTCCCAAACCTATTTGTCTTCAGAAAGAGCTGAAAAAATACCATAAAACCTACATTTTTCTATATAAGGGATGACCTCAGTTATCAACTCTGGTTTCAAATTGTATCTCTTGGAATTGTGTTCCTGCAGTATGGGATTCTGAGGTCAGGAAGGGGGGTCAAGAAAGCCAAGCATCACCCAGCTCAGCACCTACAGGGCTGCTTTGGCAGTGGATCATAATATTCAGCTGTGTTTCCAGCACATTCTGAGATCTGTTAAATATGATGTCCTGCAAGGAGAGGAGGCTCTCTGGCTGTGACACACTGCTCCAGCACAGGTAGTGATCTAATGGGAAGCAGAGGAAGAGGGAGAGGGTTTTGCCAGAGCCTGGAGTGATGTGAATGTTAACAAGTCCTCTCACATCATCAGCTTCCCTGCTCTCCACTCCCTCCCTGCCTTTCTCTTTTATGAGCCAGCCTGAAATCAGGGAATTACATGCTAAGGAAAACCTTCAGCTAAACATATAATTATTCTGCACAGGATCAGTGCAGCACAGTTAATCAGTTTACTGTTGCCATGAGCTTTTTCCTGTGTGTCAAGTGCTCATATTGAAAGAGAATATGCAGCCTCTCTCACGTTTGTTAATGTAAACATTGGCCATGTTTTGCTAACTGTCTTTCCTTGTTTACATATTTCTAGATGGGAGGAGGAAAGGTAATCGACAGTTAGTTTGGCCAATGGGATCGAAAGGTGGGAATATAACCCTCCAATGGATGGACATTATAGGAGGTGTATATAAGTTTCTTTTGTAAATAAACTGGAGGACTTCCTGCCTCCTGCCCTGATCTGCTCACAACCCAGAAAATGTCTTCTGAGTTCCTCTCTTATCGTCAGGATCAGCTGCGGCATCTGGCGCCTCACCGTGGTTAGGTGGCAAGCTAGTGAGACAAGAAAAAAAGAAGAAAAAAAAAAAACAACTGTCTTCCACAAGCTGCAAGAAACCCACCATGTTCTCAGAGAAGAAACTTCTGTTGGAACTGTTCCAGACCCTTTTGATGTCCCGTGACGCTGACCTGACGAGGACTCATGTAAGAGAACTCTATGCCTGGGGAGAAGCCCATGGAATTTTTTGTAGTGCTGGAAATGCACTTTATATTGGGCCGTGGAAAACCCTGGGGAAAAGGCTTTTTTCATCCGTCCTGGACGGAGATATGAGAGCAAGTGCTCTTTTGGGAGAATGGGCGAAAGTTTTCTTGCTTTTAAAAGAGGCTGGAGAAGATTTTGAAGTTGATTCTGGGTTTTCGACACATAGCAGAACTTCCCCTGCGAGCTCCGTCGCTTTTGACGACGAGGATTGCTCTGATGCAGGGTTAGAGCCGATGCAGGAGATCCCAGCCCCCATGTCGGGGGTTGGGCGCGCCCAGCGGGGTTTTTGGAAGGGCTGTGAAGCTTTTTTCGGTCCGCTTCCCGCGCGGCTGGGTGCTCAGGGAGCTGGGGTGCTGAGGGGGCGGAGCGCTCGGCATCTGGCCCCGCGCCGAGCGCGGGGGATCGCCGCCCCGGGCAGCCGCCTCCGCTCCGTCAGCGCCGCGCCCCGCCCCTCGCGAGCCCAGCCGCGCGCGGGGTCCCCGCCGCCGCTCGCGGTGGCTGCTGACTCCTCCCCGCCGCTCGCGGTGGCTGCTGACCGCCCCCCGCCGCTGCCGGGGCGGGTTCTCTGCGTCCCACCCCGCAGCGCGGTGCCGCCCCGCCCCGGCCAGGCCGTGCAGCGGGGCCCCCCGCGAGGAGCGGGGGGGGCCGCCAGCCGAATTCCCCGCCCCTCCGCCCCCCGCGCCGCCGCCCCCCGCGCCGCGTGCGCTCCAGAGCAGGAGCCCGGCAGGGGCGGCCCCTGCGCCGCCCCGGCCCCCGCCCCCCGCGGCCGCGGGGTCTGCCGCGCCGCGCACGTCGCCCGCACCACCTCGGCCTCCCCGCGGGGAGCGGGGGGGGCCACCGGCTGTGCCCGCGGCGGAGCCGCCACCGCCCGCCGGCGCCGCGGGGTCCGCCGTGCCGCGCGCGCTCCAGCGGGGGGGGCTGCCGGCCGATCCCCCCGCGCTGTGCACGCCGCCCGTGCCGCCCCCAGTGCTGCCAGCGCCGCCCCCTGCCGCGGTCCTCGCTGTGCGTCCGCCCCGCCCTGTCCCCGCCCCCCGCTGGCTGCGGCGCGCGGGTCCTGTCCCGCCGCCCCCCGCGCCGGGCAGCCCCCCCGCGCCGCCGCGTGGCCCCGCCGCGCGCCTCCCCCGTTCAGAGGGGGGGGGGGGGGGGCTGAGCGCTGACACCGCAGAGCTGCCGCCGGCTCTGGCCCCGCCCACCGACCCATCAGCTGACCGAGCAGGAGCTGAGAGCAGTGGCCCATCGGCCACGCCCCCATGCCCAACACCCCCCGCTCAGAGCGGAGGGTGAGTGTGTTACTATCCCCCGCCCGCCCTCCCAGCGGGGTCGAGTCGGCAGTGGGGGATGATAACGGGGCGAAAGCGTTGTCTGATATGCGCGCTTTTCCTGTCATGAAATCAGATGAGGTTTCTAGTCCGATATCCCAGCCGAATCAGGCTGCTAAGCTAACGGAGCTGCTGCCTGAAGATGCAGCTTTGCCTGAGCCAGTTCAGGGACCTGTGGGCTTGGTTCCACAGCATCATAGCCACGATGCTTCATCGTGGGCAGTTCTGCTTCCCTTATTAAGAGACATGGCAAAAAATAATACAAGCTTCACTGAGGCAATTCAATGGATCAGTGCAGAATTTGAGAATCTGATCTTTCCTTATGTAATAAGAGGTTTTGCAACAGTGATGTTTGAACCTCAACAGGTTTTTACCTTTGAGACAAGTTGGAAATTCCTAGCTGGAGAAATGGCTGTCAGAAATAGCCACCTGCCTCGAGACGATCCCTTGTTTGGGGTCGGAGCTGACCTACTTATGGGGATGAGTCAATATGTTTGCCCTGATGTGCAAACTGGCCTTTCTCGCACTGTCTTAGATTCGTGCAGATACATAGGGATATGTGCATTGATAAAAACCAAGTTATCCTTCTCCCCAAAGCAAGACTTCTCAGACATAGCACAGAAGCCAGAGGAAGCTTTTCATAAATTTATATCGCGTCTGATGAATTTTTTAAAGACGAGAGTCAGGGATAGCATTTTGAGAAATATTTTGGTAGAGCAATTAGCAAGAAGCCATGCTAATTCTGCTTGCCAGAGGCTCCTGGAAACCATTCCAGAGACTTCTAATGTCCTGGAAATGATCCAGACCTGTGCAGTTCTGAACACCTGTGATTATATGGTGCCTGCCCTGACGGCTGCTCCACAGCTGGCTGATATGGGGCAGAATAAGGAACATAAGACACAGGCAGATATTCAGGCTAGTGGAGAACAGGAAAAGGAGGCACAGAAAGTGACTCCCTTGTTTTTCTGCGCACAATGTGGGGGTCCAGACCATACTGCAGAAATATGCAAAGCAGTGGGTCATGCCGAGCCCTTGCCAAGCCTGAAAACTCAGAGGCGAAGAAAAAGAAGACATCAGGGGAACGAAACAGTTTCCCAAGCTCTAGAACAAGAGAAAAATTCTCTGGCTGGTTTATAGCCATCATCTCAAGTGTTGGAAGTGTTGATGTTGCCACATAGCGATGGTCAGTTTTCTCTGGACCTTGCAGTGGGTTTCTACGTCCACATCCTATATATCATGCATTCTTTGAGAGAAATTCAATTGCTCAATTTGTGTTTTCTAAGTTCTCTATCCTCAGGTTATGGGGTCTTTGCCAGGAAGGCCACTGAAAGTCTGCTGAGCTGCCTCAGGTGCATTGGACTGATCCTGTTTGATCCTGAAACCCTGTGCCACCCTAGTGCCACCCATCACAGAAGCCTCTTTGAGATCTGATTAACATGGACACGGACTGGCATCCTCTCTTTTCCTATATGGCCTCCATAGAGACTTTGGATCCTGTGGAGCTGCTGGACAAGGACTGATTGGAGCACTGTGATGCTGTTAGAGCCAGTGGACTGTTAATCATGGACTCAGAGGAACTGTTTGCTATGGTTCAGTTTTATGTACTGTAGCCATTCGACCTCTGTGGGGAAAGGGCATGTTGTTGGGGTTGTGGTTTTGGGACAGAACTTTTGGGGGTCAGAATTTTGAATTGAGTGGTTAATTTTTCTTGGAATGCTCCTGCCTTTTGCACCGTATATTCCCTTGTATCTTATAAAAATTTAAAAATATGAGGGTTGTTGGTTAAATTATGTTAGACTATGCTCGAGATATTTTGAGCAGGTTATTGCAAGGGGTTCAGGGTGAAACCCTGGGTAGCAAAGGCAGAATCAGACCAATGTGTAGCCCTCACACCGTTACCTAAATGAAGGTCGGTGAACTTTACACAGGTTTTTGGTTTTTTTTCTTTCTCTTTTTTCCTGTAACATTATTGTTCATTTTTCTTTTTCTGTTTTCTTTTTTAATATACTTAAAAGGGTGAGATGTTGCCATGAGCATTTTCCTGTGTGTCAAGTGCTCATATTGAAAGAGAATATGCAGCCTCTCTCACGTTTGTTAATGTAAACATTGGCCATGTTTTGCTCTTTCCTTGTTTACATATTTCTAGATGGGAGGAGGAAAGGTAACGGACAGTTAGTTTGGCCAATGGGATTGAAAGGTGGGAATATAACCCTCCAATGGATGGACATTATAGGAGGTGTATATAAGTTTCTTTTGTAAATAAACTGTAGGACTTCCTGCCTCCTGCTCGGATCTGTTCACAACCCAGAAAATGTCTCCTGAGTTCCTCTCTTATTGTCAGGATCAGCTGCGGCAAGCTTACCAACTGAATTAATTTTTATTTATGTCTACATCTCCTGTTGAGGGTGCAGAAATTCTAGATTTAAAGAGGAAAAAATGGCTCGCAGTTGTGAAATGAGTATCTACAGCCAACCATTTATTAGGAGAGAAACCTCCACTGCAGGCTGCTTTGGCAAACAAACCTGTCAGTCCCCTGGACTTTGAATCACAGACTCTGTGTGGAGTTATTACAGGCACTTAAGGAATAGCTGGTTTCCCATTTTAATTTTCAGCTGTTCAATAACACTGCATTCGCTGAAAGTCACAGCTGTATTTTCATTGCATTGTATTTCATTACATTTCCTTGAACTGCTTTGAAAAGTGAGTACTTATTTGGACAGACGTGTCACTTCCCTGTAAATGAGTTCACATTTTAAATGACCTACTTGTAAGCTGCTCCCCTTAGGAAGTACATCTCCAATGCTCTTGGTTGTAAAATACAGAGAATTCCCTTCAGATTTTGCCTCCAATGGAAACACAAACTCTCACGCTTTTGTTAATTCAGTAAGACATGCTAGCTCCCCTCTGCATCCCAGATTCTGTACAGGGCCCCCTGGTCAGTGCATGCTAAAATAGAGGCATTTGGGATTGGAGTGTTCACTGATAACCTGCAAAGTGTCCCTGAGTTTCACAGGGAGTTCCTGCACCAAGAAGCAACAAAAATCTCCAGGTAAAGCATTCCAGATGCACATCTTGGAGGACAGTTTGCCATTTACTCACATTAATATGCTAAACCTAATCCACGGAAAACTGACCAGCTAGAAACCACTCTGACCCTGAAGGTACTGGGGAGCTTTATGGGTAAAGTTTGTTTTCCAGTGGGGCTACCATGGAATCTGAGCAAGGCAAAGGTTTTTCTTAAAGTACCTTTTGGGTCCATAGTACACATCCCCAGGAAAACAGGTAAGTTATGTAAGAAAAGGCTGTATACAAGGGGAAACACCTGAAAACCATTTGGAGATGTTTAAAATTTTGGAAAATTTGGGGGACAAAAAAGAATACTGACTAAACTGTTGTTAAAAATACCTTCCCAATTAATGTTGTCGGTTCCTTTGGAACCTTCCCTTTTAACCACAGTGCCTTCTGCTGTATCTGCTAAACTTTACAAAATATTTTTGTATATAAAGACAATTTCTTTAAAACAAAAGTATCTGGAGTTTTAACTTCTAGAACCTCTGAGAGCCTCAGGAATCAATTTCTCCAGACTTGCATGGCCTTTTCAGGTTGTCCACACCATCAGATGCAGTTCTCTAATTGAATTCCAATTGAGTGAGTTCCTGAGAAAGGAACTGTGGATAAATACAAGATGCCAACTTGTCATTACAATGTTCCTTAAAGCCTACCAATTTTTACTTTTTTGGCAAGTAACATTTCCTAAAGGAAAAGAACAGAAGGGTGTCTCCTCTTGGAGGGGGCTCAGGCTGCAGCTACTGCTCTCATCGGATGCTGTAACCAGGACACATTTTGGGGACCTGGGTCTCAAACCATTAACATCATTTTCGTGGCTTCCTTCCATCTCTACAGTTATTTGATGCTTCTGGTACTCACTGCTAGTTAGTTTCAAAACATGAGCTTTGCTAACATATTTTAGAAGTTCTAATGGCTTCAAGGGATATGATAAATGCAAGTTTTAAAAGCGTGTTGCCATCATTTCCTGGTGAAATATAATTTACAATCTCCACAAATAAAACTATTTGTCTACATATTTAAAGCCCCCCAAAGGTATATTACAGTGGCAATATTTGTTCCATTGTTTATTAACATGTTGCTATCTACAGTCAAGATAATACTCATTCCTAAAGTGGTAATTTTTTGAAAGTGTCTTTAATTTATCTTTTAATGCTGTGAAAGAAGTGACCTTTTAGAATAGAAGAACTACATAAAAACTACCTTATCACTGAAAAACTCTGCCTGTGCAGACCTTCAACCTCCCTGGCACATGGATTTAGCAAAGTGACTGTAGCCAACAGAGCTGAGCTACACAACACATGGAAATTACAGGCAAACAGTGGCCACACTTGGGCAATTTTTGCAAAGTAAGTTAGTTACAAGTAGTTTTAAACTGACTCTGGTCTGCCATTTGCATGGGTTAGGTCTTTGGCTGCAACTGAACAATGCATCTGCAAAGGTAAATGCTGGGATAAAAAGGAGGCTTGTAATATTAACATGGGGAAAATGGACAAATGTGCAACTTTCCTGTTTGTGGATGTGCAGCTCACATTACCAAGGAAAATATCAACGTGAATACTTTAGTGTTCATTGCGTTATCTTTATGCTTGAACACCGAGGCACGGCATTGACAGTGATGCCTACTCCAGATATCCCTGTGGATGGTGCACTGTGCAGTCTGGCATGGAAATCCAACTGTCAGGCAACTCCAGACATTTAAAAACCTGCTGCTTGTTAGACCTTCCTCCACTGCACATCATGGATTACTGTTCCCCAAGATGTAATTAGTTTGCATCAGAAAGGATAAAAAAGTAGCAGGAAGTAATTTTAAATTTAGCAACAAGTATTCTACACACTTTGACAGTTAATTTACATTATAATTCAAGTAAGGAGTTAAAATAGCAGAGTGATCTGTCCACTTTTTAACTCTTTTATGTGCTGAGAATGAAGCTGTGGATCAGAAAATTCTGCAAATACATTAAGATTTGATGTCACCTAATGACATTGGAGCCTGGGAATCAATCCTATATCGAAAAGTTTAGGATACATCCTAATGACCTACTTAAGCCCTCCCAATTACCCCGAGTTCCCAAACACCTGAGAAACAAAGTACATGCATTCCCCTAGACATCGTTTGCTTCACAAGACTGTGCTTGTAAAAGAATAATTAGCTGATGATGGCAGCTTGTCTGATGAGCACCAAAACAGCCCAATTTCAGCGAAGTGTGGAGATGTAGCTTAGCAAAATGAGATCAGAACCATTCCCTTATTAATGAGAATGCTTTGAAAGCTTTAAGGACATTTGAGTGGGCATCCAATTCAACCCTCCCATAATTTCAGTCATCACGTTACAGGAATCATTTCCATGAGTAACCTACACCCCAAATTTGCACCTCTTCTTATATAACAGAGATCCCCCGTGGCAGGAATTATTTGTCTCAAAGACAGACAGCTCATCAGAAGCACTGTATAACAACACTAATGCATCCCACTGTGGGAACACATTCTCCCCCCCACTCCGGAGAAATTTAAATCACTTATCACCAGAACAATCCCTCTCCCTCCCACCTATCCCGGTCTGTTTGCATCACAGCCGAGCATTGTCAGGCAAAACATGTTACAGCTGACGGCTGTGTTGTGAAACTGCGAACGTGCAGGGAAATCCATCATTCCTGTCAAGTTATCCCGGCGGGTTTTCCCGCGGAACCGTGCTCAGCCCTGCGCCTTCCCACGGCTGTCGCGGACGCGGAGCCTCGGACACGCGGCTGGGCAGCCTGGACAGGGCAGGACACATCCCTGAAGGAGCAGGATGCCTCAGTCCAGCCCCCGGCTCCTGGTGCTCCTTGTGGTACCCAAAACTACAGGCAAGCGCTGTACAGCCACTGCATCAGATCACCCGATATGAGCAAACCAGACCTAATGAGGGCAAATTTAAAGCAGCCAAACATCCCGACGTTACCCTGTGCGAGGCATAATGGAGCCGTGAGACACAACCGCTTTCTGTCTGCATTGTCCAACAAATGCAGTTGATCCCCACTCCGTTGTCGGCAGCAATTCCCACAGCACAGCTCAAGCAGCCTCTCCTCAGCCTTGTCTCTAACAGCTACCGGGCAAAGCAGCACAGGGATGATCAGAACTGAATAAACTCTTCCCAAAACAAAGAATGCGAGAGCACAGATGCAAATTGCCAGGATCCTAAGTACAGACAATACACGGCAATAAACGATCCTACCTTTCATCCAATCCACTACTTGCTTGGGCGTCCACTTGCTAATAGGTTCCATAACGAGAGCCATCATCATATCACTTTATCATTCACACCAATATTGGAGGGAAAAGGAGAGAAAAATTGTATCAGAGCATGGCTGGGCTACAAGAGCTGTCGGATTTTACAGTGCAGTTCAAAGAGATGATGCTTTGTCCCTCCAGGTTCCTCCTGCACTGATTCAGTAATGTATAAAATTACACTGCTTGATCAGCTCTGGCACCTCCCCCACTGCACACAGCCTGCAACACCCGGAGCACCAAGCCAGGAAATGGTGCAGTACAGACTTACTTACCAAAGCCTCTGCCTGCCGAGCCACCGGCACAGATGGCATTACACACGGAGCAATCCGCGCCGGAGCCGCTTTATTCCAACGAGCCCTGGGATCTTCATCAGGGAAAATGTCACTACTGTAACTTGATAGCAGATTGTCTTGGCTTCATTGTGAATATGCTGACTGTCACTCCGCTTAAAGTGAAGATAGAAACGTCAGGATATCGCCTGGCATCCGGCAAAATGCTGAGCATCTCCATCCTTACAATGCAAAATGTTGCTGGAGTCTTGTACTGTGTAATCATGTAATTCAGAATGTCAAACAGTGTGAAAAGTCTTACCCAAGGAAAAAACTACTGGGAGAAAACTTTTTTTTTTTTTTTCCTGGCCACATTCAGAGCCAGGATATTTCCTCCTATGAGCTGCTCATTTTGTAGAGAAAGAATGACAGCACTGAGGAGTCAATTTGTACTACTACAGCACTTTAGGATAGACAAGTACAGCAAGTATTTTGACTCTCAGTACTGGGATCATTAGTCAATGTCTCCCTTTTGTTATGAAGGAAAAAAATGTTTTAAGTATTCCTAATCCCAAAGTCTACTCCCCTTTTGACAGATGAAGGTGAAACATTTCAATGAGACGTGCCAAACAGCATATTTTGGACCCATTTGTTACTCTCTGCACCTCATGCAGCACAAATTCTGCATCCTGTGGCTGAGAAGGTGCTGCTGGCTCCAACTTTTTGTCTGAGATCTGCAGCCCCACTATTTTATGCTAAGGGAAGAAACTCAGAGTCCAGAAAAAAGCCAGAACAAAGCAGTTCTACCTTTCTCTTCAGTGATCTTTCCTCTGTGCCTTACTCCAAGTTTCCCCAGCACATCAGGGGCAGAGGATGATGTTCCCATGTCTGCTCCTCCTGGGGCTGAGTTGAAGTCCCCAGACTGAGATCTGTCCTCTCACTCTTGTATGGGGAAACATGAAATAACAATGGAATATTTATCACAGAATCCCAGGGTGGTTTGAGTTGGAAGGGACCTTAAAGCCCATCCCATTTCACCCCCTGCCATTGGCAGGGACATCTTCCACTTGCTCCAAGCCCCATCCAACCTGGCCTTGGACACTTCCAGGGATTCAGGGGCAGGCACAGCTTCTCTGGGCACCCTGTGCCAGGGCCTTCCGACCCTCACGGGGAACAATGCCTTCCTAAAATCCAATCTAAACCTACTCTCTGGCAGTTTATTCTTTACTCTTTCAGGGCCCTCTTTTATATAGTTCGGATGCAGACAGGCATCCTTCCCCCCACTATAACATCTCCAAAGAGATGTGCCATTCTCAGCTCAGTGATGCACTCCATCCTTTTTTACTTTTCTTTAGTGTTGGGAAGGATGAAGTAGAAAGGCCTTGTAAATATGATGGTTTAGATTCTGGGAGTATGAGTTCAACAAGTGAGATAGAAATGAAAGCAAGCTTTGAGATTTAGGGTGTGGGGTACAGGGTCATCAGCTAGTGAATAATGATGTGCCAAGCTGAGGGCCAGCTCCCTTGATTAAGCAATACCCTTCTGCTTGCCTTAGGTAATGGGACATTTCTATTGGCTGTATGTAAATGTTGTTATCTTGTATTAGATTGGTTGGTCCAACTCATACTATTCAACTTGGAAAGATATTTATTGTACAGTATTCAGAACCTCCTTCTCTTATCCCCTCTTCTCTTTTGCCCTCCTCTCTTTTTCCCTTCTCTTTTCCCTCTCCTCTCTTTTTCTCCTCTTCTCCTTTCCCTCTCTTTCCCCCTCTGTTCCTGCTCTCCTGGCCTGCTTTAGCTGTGCCCAGCAGCTACAAGCAAGGCCCTCACAATAAACCACGTGCTACCCCTGCTACTTTGCTTATAGAGATACTTTGTCGCCGACTCTATCGTCACGAAGTAACTCCCTCACTTTAGCTTTGGAAAATAGTGTGGTTAGTATTCTGTGATGTATTTGGAGTGCTCAGAGCACAGTTCTTCTTTACAAAAGGATTCACATCAATTCTCCTTCAAGAAGGCTGAACAGCATGTCAGCTTCCTCTCTGAGTTTTGGGAGACCACTTTCAGTAGCTTTAGTTCTGTCTAAATAGCTGTTTACAATGGACATAATGACAAAGCTCTCAGAGGCACAATACTTCTCTTTTTAGGCAACAGTGGGCTAGAATTAAAAATAAATATTTCTATTAGCTATTGGAAACTGTACAAGTTGTTTGGGGGCTAGTCTTTCTTCAAATTCTATTTTTTTTAAGTTCAATACCAGCATGGAAGAATTTGAGATATGTTGTGTATGAACTTGGTATTTTGACACATTTGCACAAAAAAAAAAATCTTCATTCATTATTGTTTAGACTATTTCCCTAATTCCTGTCATTTGACAGACATCCTGTCAATGTCCCTTTGTCTCACATTTCCTACCCAGGCTTGACTAGGCACTTTTTTAAAATATATTTGGACATATTTTTGAAAGAGGATGAAGCCTGAATTCAAAGCTCATCAATGTCAATGAGCACAATTCCATTCATTTAAATTGTCCTTTGATGACAAAAGAGGCCTCAAACTATTATTTTGGAATCAGGACTTCCATTTTCACAATGAGAACCTTCTAAATCTTTCATGTTTTGTTACTGAGGCTCCTCCCCCCAAAGACAGTTTGCATTTTCATTTATTCCCACTGTTATTCATGGTGCTGGCTCAGGCAGTAACTATAATTTGGCTGGAAGACCCTGGCTGTTAGATAAACTCCTGTGGTTTTCCTTATCATTACCAGTCACAGTTTGCCTGTATTCTGGAATTTTACAACCCTCAGGACAATCATCTACTTTTTTGTTCTACTTCTTGGAATAAAATATTCAAATCTGTTTAAAAAGCTCCATTTCTCTCCTTCCTGATGATTTATTCAGGTCCATTCTCTGTTGCAAAGATCCTAGTTTAAATTTGTCCTAGTTTAGGACAAATTTAGGGGAAAATCCCCACAACTCCCTCCCCCACCACCGGGTTCGGGAGGAATTTCCTCAGAGGAAAAAGTGGAAAAAACTTGTTTATTGAGAAACAACGAAAAAAACACTCCCCAACACAAGGAAAACAGTCCGCGATGACAACAAATGTTTTCACCAGTCCAAGAGAGGGTGAGCAGTCTCTGCTGGGGAGGGTGCCAAAGCTTCTTTCACGTGCAGACTCCGGGGGGTTTTCCCTTGATGTTCCCGAATCAGGGCCCGAAGCAGGTCCGATGTCTTCAGGGAAGGGAGGAAGGAAAGAAGGGGAAACACAAAAGCAGAAAAATGGCAAAAAAGCAAGCAAAAAGCAGAAAGCAAGAGAGCAAAGCCAGCAAAGCAGCCTAAAGCTAGCAGCAAGCCAGAAGCAAGCAGCTGGGGGAGGGGCTCAGCTATAGACAAAACAAACTGGGAACATGGGAACAGGAAAAAAAAAAACGATTTGGGATACAAAGCATGAAAATGTCCTGTCACCCCAGGACAAGTGCACATGGCCCTGGTTTGTCTGAATCATTCCAACCCCAAGGAAATGTTCCTTCAACTACTCCCATGGGTATGGGTTCAGTGTGGCAGCCCATGGGTGGTTCTACCTGGGGATTTCCTCTGCTTCTTCTTTTGTTGTTTCTGGAAAGATTTATTCCTCACACCCATGGGAATGTCACAGGAACATGGCAAGGTCAGGAGAGGAGCCTGTGGCAGACCATGGGACTCAGTAATGGATCCAACTGAGCACAAGAAAGGCCAAATGGAGTCCAGCCTATTTCTGGAACCACAGTTCAAGTCAGTTCAGAGCACTTTTTGATCCAGGTTGTCCACTCTGCCCATTGAGGTAACGACTCTGGAATAAGTAATCATGGAATACATCCCCCTGCACCAAGCTGTCATCCTCACTCCTGACACAGCTCTAAACCTCCTCCCTCACCATTCCTGTCAGCCATGGGTCACTGCAGTGGCATCAAGTGTGTAAAGTCACTAAACAAGGCAATTTTTTAAAAAATAGGCAAATCTATGTAATCCCTGAAGCTGTGCCATGTGTTTTTCTGCCCATTTATTGCAAGGCTTCTGCCTCGATCTGTTTCCCAACCTACCTAGCACTGCTTCCTAATGACAACATAAAAGCAACAATGCATTCCCATGACTGTGTTTTTCTTCCAGGCTGAATGTAGCAAATCAAGAGAAAAAAGATCAACGAACATCTTTCTCACTATTATTCTATCTAGGTCATGTAAATGAGAACTACTTTCTGACTGAAGTCTGCATAAGCATCAGAGCAAAGTGAAGCATTTGAAAAGGAGAAAGGAAGCAGAGTTTTCACTACAATGCAAAGTTGTTGTCAAAGGCCTAGATAAAATAATCTGGTAATTCCAGTCCATAATCATCCCTGCTGCCTTTGACAGCAAAGGCCTAAAGCTGAACAGACTGGTGGAAAGGTTTGGAGTCCCTCATCCTTCCCAGCAATAATGCTGAGATTGGTGTAGCTTTTGAGCACTGCCTGGTATCTCTGGGATTACTAATTAAACCATCAGTCTCCATATTTTCATGGTCATTGTGGGAGGCAGTTAAATGTTGTTGTGTATTTCATGGACAGTGATAACTTCTCAATTAAGGATTGTGCTCAAATCTGGTACCATAGTCACTCTAACACTTAGAACAATCATGTGTTTCTTGCAGTTTTCATTTAGTAACAATTATTCTCATCTTCTTTGATGAAGAAATAACTTGCATGTTGTGAAATAAGTCCTTTAGGAGTGGGTTAATTTAATGAAATCTTGACATGGTGTAAGAGTCGGTCCGAAGGTCCCTCATCTGTCTCACGACTGTCAGAAGCTGTCGTGGTTTGAAGGGAAGTGAGTTTTTTTTGGAAGTAGTGGTCAAACCAATCAGTCCTTAGGTCTGAGTATTGGCACCTTTGTTGGCCACTAAGAGGTTGGACACGCCTCTGAGGACACGAGGGGTTAAAAGCCGGATTTCCCAGCAGGACTCTCTTTTTCCCTGCTCTGCTTTCGGAGAGGGAGCGTCTTCTCCTCTCCCCTGCCCAGGCCTGGCTAGGCTGGGTGGGGGAGGGGAGCAAGGTGGGCCTGGCTGAGCAAGGTGGGCCTCGGGGTGGGGAACAGAGGGAGCTGGAGTGGAGCTGGTCCAGCTTCCATCTAGAATGGAGGGGTGGAGGGAGAACTTTGGAGGTGCCTTCCATCCCCCTCCCTGTCCCATCCCGTTCCCCCCCCTTTCCCCCCCCCCCCGGTCCCGTCTCTCTCCTCCCCCCACAGAGAGAAGGTGCCGAGCTGGAGCTGCTTGTGAGAGCTGCAGTGCCTGCGATCGCCTGTGCCTGACCTTGGTGGTGGGAGATAAAAGCTTTTAACTCTTTCTAAGGCAGAAGAGAGTTATCCCTGGATGCTGAATTCTCATAGTTGGTGGTTTTAGAAGAGAGAGGACAGCCTGGGACCGAGAGGGTAATGTGAGGTGAAAAGAAGCCCCTTCGATTGCCGGAATGAAGAGGAGTGGCTTATGAGGCTGGACTTTTCTTGCATAATGATAGCCATAGACGGACCCTGGACCCTCCTGACTATAAATAAGACTGTGTTTGGGTGGATGTTTTTGGCTCAAACCCAGAGACGTTCTGGCCTGCTTCTTGGAGCCCCCGGCCCCAGGGGTAAATGGGGGGGACCTGAGTCCTAAAAGGAGAAGATGGCTGGTTTTTGGTACTTGGCCAAAACATCCTTAAAAAGAGCCCTGTTGCAGTTCAGGTCCATGGACGGCAGTGAGAGTGCTGGACATGGAAAGGAGGGTGTCACTCTGGCAGACTCTTCGAGGCAGTGCCATGGGTGACGTGGGAAC
Source organism: Prinia subflava (assembly GCF_021018805.1). NCBI lineage: Eukaryota > Metazoa > Chordata > Aves > Passeriformes > Cisticolidae > Prinia > Prinia subflava. The sequence continues at coordinate 7,473,469 of NW_026960606.1, forward strand.
ACGGGATGGTGGACCTGTGTTTCCTGTGGGGGGGGGTCTGTGGTGCGAGAGAGACTCCTCTCGTCCTGGATGGAATGTGGATTGTCTGAATTTTAAAGGATGATGATTTGGATTAGGAACCCAGGGTTGTTGAGGGATTAAGCAAGTAGATGAAGGTAATGTGCTGGAGTCAACTGAGTGAGCATGTATGGAATGGAAATTGGGGGGAGGAGAAGCAGTGTTTTTGGGAGGTTTTCTCTTCTGCTTTTGGGTGGTTGGGTTTTTCTTTCCTTTTCTATTGTCCATTGTTATGTAGCATAATAAATTGTCTGTCTGTTTCAAGTATTAGGCCTGCTCTGCTCTGTTCTTGACCACATCTCACAGTCGTTCATTAGGTAAAATATACCCTCATGGGTGCATTGGCATTTTGTCTAATGTCAACCCATGACAGAAGCCAAGACCCCCAGGGACCCTGGGCCACAGCACAGGAGTTCTGGCCTGATTGAGGTGGGACCCAGGCTTCTCTCTGCAGGTGCATCTCTTGGACCAATACGCCCTCCTCAGAGACCCGTGCATGAACAATGGACGCTGTTACGGTTCCTGGGCCGTGTTTGTGGAGGTCGTGTTTGCTCTGACTGACTGTGCTGTACCTGCTGCAAGGCTCAGGCTGCTCCGCTCCTCCACTGTAGAAAAACACCTGCAGTGCCCTGAGATCTCTCCCCCTTCCTGGCCTGTTGCCTCTCGCCTTGAAAAAGGGAGTATAATAAGCACCCTGAAGAGAGAACCTCTGAGATCTCCCCGATGGACAAGACGGATCTATTGGCACACCACGAGGACTGCGAAGGTGGTCTTGGTTCCAGCGTCACGAGGACTCACGTCTGCTGTTGGTAGCTATGACCCCCCTTTTCCTCTTCTCTCTCTCTCTTTCTTTCCCTTCTCTTCTATCACATAATTGTGTGTATCAATAAAGATACATTGATTTTACTTGAACTAAGTTCTCACTGCCTCTTTTTGCACTTTGAAATCAAAACGAACCATCACTACCGTCCATCAGATCGTGACACATGGCGTTTGATGTCCATTATGGAAAAACAAGAGCATGCAGTTCCATATTAAACAAGTCATGAATGTCTTGAAAAAGTGGTATGTAATGTTATAACACAGGACATCTATAATTTATATTATTAATGGAAATGTAAGCAAAATCTCCAAGGAAATGACTGTTGAACTCTCAGTTATCATTAAGGCTTTTTATCATGTAACATTTATATATTATACAGCTTTTTTTTTTGTGGAAGAGAACATATTCTTAAAAACCAGAATGGAGCTAAATTGTTTGTTTTGATCAGTTCTGTTCTAAGCCAAGTTTTGTCTGATGTTGCCTCCAACCCTTGAGACACTTGTTGAAAGATGGCAAGAAAAGTGCCTCTGGTGAAGTTGCATGAGAGCAATAAATGTGCTGGGAGGATCAAAACCCAGCTTAGCTTTGGGATAGGGATTGACAGATCCTCCTGTTTAAGTATAAATCTTGGCCTTACTTAACCCTGGCTTTACAAACTGAGGGGCTGGGTTCTGTTCTCCCAGGACAGCCCAGCTCAGGAGAGCTGGGGGAGGGCCCTGTGCTTTGAGCAGCCCGAACAGGGGCTGTAAGGAAAGGGTTTGGATCATTCCCAGCTCCCAGGGAGGGTCAGTGGGTAGGTTCAACATGATCCATCAGTCTATTTCAGATCACAGGATATTCTGAGTTGGAAGGGACAAGGATCAAGTCCAACTCTTAAGTGAATGGCCCATCCAGGAACTGAATCGACACCTGTGGTGTTCTCAGCACCATGCTCCAACACACTGAGCCAATATCTTGGATGGGTATTGCATTGTTGTGTCCAGAAGCTGTGGCTGCCCCATCCCTGGAAGTGTCCAAGGCCAGGTTGGACATGGGGCTTGGAGCACCCTGGGACAGTGGAAGGTGACCCTGCCCTTGGCAGGGGGTGGCACTGGACGGGCTTTAAGCTCCCTTCCAACCCAAACCGTTCCACCATCCTGTGATTCTCCAACCCACCCTGCAGCTGGTGCAGAGGTACTTTGTCCCAGTGGAGGCACCAGCCCCGACTGTCCTTTGTGGAATTCTGTGGGCTGTGACCCAGGCGGAGCCCCGGGATGGGGAGGATGCAGTTCCACATTCTGGAGTGCCATCTGCTGGCACCACACTCACCAGCAGCTCTGGCACCACCGCAGCCTCCCTTCTTAATAAACCCCAATTAATTAATTAATTAATTGCACTTTCACTGCTGGCGTTTACTGCCATATCATCTTAAAGGATTTTTTTCCCACAGGAACCCACTGTAGTCTTTGCTCTCCCGTCACAAGTATTAATATCCCAGTTTTTACATGGAGCCTCATTAGACATTTATATTTTTCATGCTCCATTAGATGATAAAACTGTTTTATTAATGTGAATTAGTCATAGTTTATGGTAACATAATAACATAATTTATGATAATTTATGACATTAATTCGGTATTTAGCCACCCTTAACAAATGGTTTGGAAATCAGGGCTAACATTTAAAAAATGCAAGAAATACTTGGTTTCTCAAGAATGTAGAGAAATTATTTCATTATCACTTGCTTAAAAATATGTCTTGACATGGCTGGGATGGTTTTGTGCACTGCTTTGTTCTCGGTGTATTTTAGTGTTCACAAAAGCTCCTACTCTGACCTCTCTTGGTACTGAAATCCTCTATTTAGCCACAGAACATGTACATCATGGACGGAGGCACTGCAAACTTCCTCCTGTCTTGCATCACTTTCATAACATCACCTTTTTTTTTTTCAGGAGCTGCCCTTTAGCTGTTTTTACACTTCCTTGACATCAAGAGTAGCTTTTCTATAAAACAGGTTCTCTAGATTACACATCTCTGGGGAAAATGATCACTTTGCAGTGCTATCCAGAGTTTTAAATGCAACTGAAGTGTGTTAATGTCAAAGATATAATGTAGAAAAATTTACCAAAAAATTCAATTCCTCTCTAAGAGAAATCCACTGATTTCAGTGAAGACACTATGAAGCTACAACTTGGGTAATTTTTTGCTCATAGAAGATGAACTTTGTGTTCTTTGACTCAGGCTGCAAATGAGCAGAGAACACTGAAATATTTTCATATTAAGGGAAACAGGATCCTCTGTTTTCAGTCTGTTTGTTGCTATCACCAACATGTTTAGAGTCTCCCAAAGAGCCCCAAATAAGAAGGAGTGTTCCCATCTGGGAATCCCCATTACAGTCTTCAAAGCAGAGATACAAGGAGAAAGTCCCTTGAAGCAGTGCCAGTGGAAGAGGCTTCCACCTTGCCAAGAAATTTTCCATATGGGCACTTGTGCCACCACCATGAGTCCCAGCTTCCTCCCCAAAAAACTTCATGAGGACACAGATATTTGGGTAAGTCTTAATTTGGGGCTGCTGGGAAACACAGCACAGGGGCCTCATCTGCTTCACTGGTCTCTTCAGTTTGCCATCACCAGTTTGGCAAGCAGGGGAAAACTGCAGACAGATCATTTGTTATCATTTTCCTACACAGAATTCCTCCAGGAACAGCTAAAAAGTGCTGCTCAGTTCAGAACTGACTACAGAGTGTAACTAAATTAAAGAGAAACAGGGAAATATCATGCAGCAAGTCTCTTTGAGCCTCACATGCAGCTTCAGAGGGATCCTGTAGCACTGTGCAGGCAATTCCATGCTCAGAATGGATTCACTCTCTTAATTCAGTTTTCCATGACATGGAGCTTACAGTAATGACAGTCAAGGGGCCAGTATGAGAATTTCTGAGGGCAAAACTGGACAATCTCTCCCGAAATAAGTTCCAGCTCAACAGAAATTATCTGTGTGATGCCAAATTTATTACATGTGGATCAATGGCCTTTATTTTGTAGGTGTTATGGAGATCAGTCTAAATTTTCAGAACTGTCCTTTTTGGCCCTAAAATCATAGGAATTTTAAAATTTGAGTGCTGCTAACTCCAGCTCCTTTTCTTTGAAGAAAATAAAATATCAAAATATTTATTACTACTATATGTTTAATTTCCTGTCAATATTTCCTTATTCATTTATATACAATATGATTGGTATTTGCCTTTCCCCTTTCTCTAGTAAATAAATGGAAAATACTTATTTGATAAAAACAGAGTAAATGTTCAATATACTTTCTCTACAAGAATCCTATAACAACTGTAAAGCAACAAACCATCTGCTTCTCACTACATTAGGTAAAGGATATTACTTTGAAATAAAAACAGTAATAATGGAAAACTTGACAACAGTAATAAAACTTCCAAAGTATTGATACCAGAGTCCCTTGTAATTCATTATTTGCTTTCTGGAAATTTGGCTTTGAAGCACAAGTGCCTAATGATTTTCCTAATGCATTCAGGGAACCAACTACAAATATTCAGTGATTCTGTGGAACTTGGGCTGTATATTCTCTGTGACATTTATGGTGTGAAGAAAATATCCAGCAATATTGGAAATTGCCTTGTTTTGCCATTGAGGGGCCCTCAGTGTGGTGGGAGAGGAGGGACAAACTCATGTTCAAGTGTCCAGGAGAGCCTCAGTGCACTCTAAGTAATGGTGTGGAGAACTATTCCACTGAGAAAAGCCACTTTATTCTTTTGTGTTCCTTCATCTCCTTCTCCACCATCCCACAGCAAAATGTGCCTTACAGAAATGTTTGAGCATGGGCTTCAACATTCAGAGTCATTTTGCCTTGCAGAGATATCTGATGGGGTGACCCAGGATGTGCTGGCACAGGGAATGTCAGATTCATAAAATTGTGACAATTATTATCATGCCATCTTCATTTTCCCCTGTGATTTTCGGTCCAAGCTCATCTTTCATGTTGTCAAGTGACTGGTGACAGCAAAAGCTTTTCTTCAAGGCATTCTCAAGATGGCTTTTTCATTATCTTAGCATCTCTACAAAGCCCTGCTATTATTAGGTCTTTCTAATGCCTTGGTTAAAACCTCAGAGATTATGCTCCTGCTTTATACTCCAGTAGCCTCTTCATTCTCCATGTTTAGTTAGACTCAATAATTGCTTGGAGGACTGGCTATGACTATAGAGATATTCCCAGCATGTGACTGGAGCCAAATTTTGTGTTGCCTTAATATTGTGAGCAGAAATAGAGATACAAGAATCTGAAAGCAAGAAAATTTGTGTGGGCCACAAACACCTGCCAGAGTAACCTGTCATGAAAACATCTGCTGCAGCCTCCACCATGGGCACTTGAGAGAATTTAGTATGTGAAGCTTCCTATCCTGCCCTTGATACATCTGTGAACAATGAAACGTCAGGTCTGAATGCAGAGCTGGACGTTTTTCATCCTTTCTGTAGTCACACACTAGCACGAGTTAAACACTGAACGAAAAGAAGGATGCAGAATAAAAAGGTCTCTTCCCTTCAGCCTGTCTCTCCAAATTAACTTGATTTGTTGTTTAGAGACCGAGGAGATGATGGTGATGTGTCCTGTTGTGTTTTCCTCCACGTCCCAGCAGCATGCCCTTTTCTCTTAACCAGGAGCTTTGCATCAGCAATCAGCTTTCCTCCCATAATTAATTTCTCAGGGCTCTTTCCCTGCTCTTTCCATTCCAAACAGCTCTGCCCTCTCTTACATGCAACGGTAGCTTTATTTTGAAAGAACTTGGCAAGAAAACATGATGTTTTCCTTTTGGACAACCTGAAACCATGTTAGACGGTGAAAAGACACACTCTGATCAAGCTGAGGAAGGCATAAACTAATTGCCAAGAGATGGGAAGCTCTGTAGCTATGCTACAGAGCCAGCTTTCATTTCTCTCCAACTTGTCATAAATTGCACCAGCTCAGCTCCAAAATAAAGACCTGCCATCCAGAAACCTTGTTTATAGGAAGGGCTGTCAAAATCGTCAGCCATCTGCAGCTCCTGCTCCCCTTCCTGATCTCAGCGCTCCTTCCTTCCGTTGCACATCCCAACAGCTCTCAGATCTCCTGTCCCCTGGGAGGGAAGGACAGTATGTTCTGCAGCCACCAAATACCAACCACAGCGCTGCCATAAAAATCCAGGGATAGATCCCTTGTTTTAGGGGTTTTCAACAGCTATTACAACAGCAGTTCTTTAAATGCTCTCTGATTTCTGATATATCCAACCCACTGAGTGTTTCCTCGGGACCTGTGTCCTTCAACCCTTCCAGGAGCTACTCTCTTCTTCAGGTCTCCATGAGGTGTCTGTCTTCTCTTTTTCATCCTCTTCAGAGTAGAGAAAAACCTGCATTTTTAGCTCTTCCTTTAGTTGGGCTTGTTTTGCCTGTATGATTAGAAATGCACATATCAAAATATCTCATCCTAAAACAAGGAGCCAAGACTTTTAACATAGACAAGACCATGACCAAGCCTTGCCCTTGGAGTCTCCAGCATGTCCACCAGCAATTCCTAAGGTCACTGAGTTTCACCAGTGTTGGGGGTTAGATTTGTTTCTTTTTCACTTAGAATTTTTTCCCATAAGTTGCTAGCAGACTAACTGTCGGGTACTTGTCTAAAACAAAAGAAGTGGTCAAAGGAGAGGGCAGCACTCGGCTACACCTATTGTTTTTGCGTCTCTGGGAGTTTCCCTCAGAGAAGGGAGATAATGTGAGTTTTGGGAGAAGTAAAAGACAGGGTTGGAGGCAGTTTCACTCTTCTTGCTCTGGGCATCGGAGAGAGAACGGCCAGGCTGGTGCTTGCTGTGGGAGTTTGCTGTTATCCCCCCCCCCATCCGGTCTTGGAAAATCGACCACCATCTGCTCGTGTGCGCTGGAACCCTGAGCTCACCTCCTCCTGTCCTGCCGGCCCGGCCCTGTCCCACCACTGTCATTTCTTCGGCACCGCTTTGAGGCTGCTGGGACATCCTTGTCGTTCCAGCAACCAGCGACAGAGCTTCTGATATATCTCGTCCAGCAGCCCAGGATTTTCCATCACTCCAGCTTGGTGCTCTCGGAGTCCCAAGAGATCAAACTGCCCCGGGCTTTGTGAAACCAAAGCCCCTCGAGGTTCTTGTTTCTGTTTATTATTAATGCTGTAGTTGTTATTGTTTATTTGCCTTGTTAGACACACTAGTAAAGGACTGTTATTCCTACCCCCCTACCTCTGCCTGAAAGCCTCTTTAATTTTCTAAATTATAATAATTTGGAGGGAGGGGATTTGAATTCTCCATCCCAAGGGGGGTCCTGCCCCTCCCTAGCAGACACCTGTCTTTCAAACCAAGACAACCAGTTTTGTTCCTCAAGCTTCTGTTCGTTTCCCAGTCAAATCCAGTCCACCAGCTCCAGGACTCTGCTTTTCTCCCAAGGAAAACCCCTCCTGCAGTTTGAGCTGTTGTAGGCTTATTATTCCATTCAGTGCAGTAGCAGCGGCAGCAATTTTTGGCTACAAAGCCTCTCTGCTGGTGCTACTGCTGTGAGCCAGTGCTGGGAAAAGGTAAGACAGGTGGGAAACCTGTTAAGAACTTGCCCCTTATTTCCTGGTGTCTGCAGACAAGGCCCTGTGTCTTCTGCCTGGAAGAGCTCAAGGATTTTAGTGACTATTTCAAGTTATAATGTTTAAATAAAAATCAAAGTAATATATTCCAATATTATCTCCCTCTTCCCCATAGTTCCTCCAAGGCTCATCTCGGGATAATAATTTTCCATCACATGAGCTACCCATTTAACATTTTCTTAACTCTTTGGGTGTGGTGGTGTGGAATTAAGTTCATAATAAGTTTGTTAGGTTTGTGCAGGTTGATTGTACAATGGTATGTTCCTTGTACCCCATTTTTCCCGTTAGTATTATCCTGCAATTCCCCAAAGTCGTGTAGCTCTTCAGTTATTTGTCAGTCTTTTCTCATGGTCTGTGTAAACCCCTCCCTGTTGTCCCTGATTGGTTTCGGTTATGTCACCCCATGTTCGTACCACCTCTTTAGTTGAAACCCATTGGTTGTAACCTCCTTACCACACCCCATTTCACTGCTGTATAAAACGGCAGGTCAGAAGAGCCTCGGGGGCAGTTTTGAGCATTCGGCAGGTGGTAAGGAAGTCCCGTGGGACCCCCAAATAAATCTGTCATTTTACCAGACTGGCTCCTCCCTTCTTCTTCTCTGTCGTTGTCAGCATTTTCCATCGCCTCACACAGCCTCTCAGGACAAGAACTCACAGGGATCAGCCGGCTTGTGTGACTTGCCTGGCTGTACCCTTTAGCCTGCTGCGGTGTCTGAGCTAGCTGAGGCAGGTAGAGACACTGAGTTATCTTAAAGGCACGGTGACATTTGGGGAAGGGGTATAACTGTGCAGCTGTCTTAAATTAATTTGAAAGAGTTAGAAAAAAAATTGGTTCCATTCATCTATCTAAAACTATCCCCATTATCTCCATCTATTATATATAAATTCATTTTGCATTCTAAACTACACCCCACACTGTCACTTATGTGTAATGCTGCCTGCCCATTTTCCTGATGAAGTGCCACATTTGCTGCATTTCTGCATCAGATCTTTTTAACAAATGTCTAATTTCTGCAATCTTGTATCTTGCTAAGAAAGTTCTTACTCCTTTTGTATAGCTCACAAGTTTTGCTGTGTCTTGGTTTGGAAAGATGGGTATTTGTCAGGGAAAACTGGAGTTTCCCTTGGAATGGAGAATGTAGAAACCCCCTCCCCCTCCAAATTGTTACAATTTTGCAATTAGAAGCTTTTAGGCAAAAATATGGGAATAGGAATAACAGTTCTTTACTAGGAATATTAAAAATGCAAATGCAGTGTTGCCATGAGACTCTGTCTCTGGCTAGCCGATGTGCAGTTTCTCCCGCTTGCTAATGTAAACATTGGCATGTTTTCCTAACTGTCTCCCATTGTTTACATATTTCTAGTTGGGAGGAGAAAAGGTAATTGACAGCCTCCTGGACCAATGTGGTGTGGAGGTGGGAATTCCTTCCTCCAATCCACAGGCCTCATAGAAAAAGTACAAAAGTAGGTTTTTGTAAATAAACCGGGAGTTCTGCCCAGCATGCTCTGATGCACCCAGATCTGTGTCCCGAGTCTGTTTTCTGGCTGGGCCTCCACGGTGATAATGCAGTAATACAAAAAAAAAAAAAAAAAAAAAAAAAAAAAAAAAAAAAAAGCAAGCAAACAAACAAAAGTCCTAGAAAACCCTAATGGAGTCAGGAATACGACCTGACACCTGTCAGCCAGGGTGTTGGAAGCAGTCCAAATAAGTCCTCCTGGAGTGACAGATGTGGTTCTGTTGAAGTAGAGATGATCCTGTAGACAGGTTCAGTGGTGATGAGATGAGTCCGGTCTTCCTCTGAGAATCCAGTGGGAGAGAGGATGTCTGGGGTCCCTGTGTCCCCATTTTTATCTGGGTAGGGAATGGTTGGCTCCTCCCCACTGGGTAGTTCATCTCACAATGGGATGATGTAATGTGTCATGTCATTGGTGAGCTTTAATGGCCCATTAAGAGAAGATATCCCGCAGAGGGTGGACAAAGTTGATGAAAGAGATAAGAAACACTGCCCCACCTGGTTTTAACAGCTGGTCTATTATCAGAAGGCATCCACCCTCCTCCCCCCTGGAGTTACAAGAGATAAAGAAAAAAGAAACCATCCCACAACTGCTTTCTACAGATGAAATAGAATACACATTTTTTTTGGTTACATAACCCAACACATGCTGTATTGCTGCTCTCTCCCAGTACATCATTATGAAACTTAGCAGGACATTTCTCATGTTAATTGAATGTTCTGCCCATATATACAGATATTTATAATATCTTGGGGGAAAAACTGTTTTAGTGGCTTTTCACAGCACAAATAATTTTCTTATTTCTACTTATTCACAGAAAATGTTAAGATTAAAAATAGCTTAGGCTGAAAACTTTGTTGAAAGCTTTTTCCCCTAAAATTATGACGTTTTCACACTTAAGCAAAAATATGTATCATTAGCTGTGAAAAAAATGACATAAAAATATTATTTTTTAAAGATATTAATTTATTGCAAAAAACTTTGTACACTGTTACTAAATCTCTGATGAACTTTTCTGGTAGAGCATCATCCTGGTTGGAATGCTAATATTCAAACTAGAATACAAAAGTTAATTATATTGCTGTTAAATTGCCACCAGAATCAAAACTTTTCAGGAATTGTGACTCACATTTTCCTATCTTTCCAGTTTTGGGTCGCTGCTTGCAGACTGTGAGCCTGTATATTGAAAGAGCATTTTCAAATTCTACTATTTATCACAAATGTATGTCTTGGACACTAAAATCTCCTGCAGGCAAATAAATTTTTTATGCTGAATATAAGCATTCCCCTTTGTACAATTTTAGCTGTACCAAGTTAATAGCTCTAAAATATGACTTGATGTGAATCTCAGTTTCCAAACACTTCTTTGCCAGTGCAGCACCTAGAAAGTGATACAAAATCAAGGTGAGCTTTCACATGGTTGTGACAGGGAGAGCATTGACATTAGAAAGCAATACAGAATTAAATTCCTATTTCCTGGAACTCAGTTCATCACCCTTTATGGGCCTGTTGGGTCACTCTTGTGATTAAAAGCCAATCATGATTATTTGAATATTCCTTCCTAGACAGTTGTGTCCCTTCTGTGTCCCAGAAATTTCAGTTGGATCATATTTCTTAGTTGGCTCAGGAAAATAATATCATTCTGTATTAAAAATGATCACAGCAAAGTTAAATTTATATCCACTAAGAATTTTGTTGCCTGGAATAAAAAACTCTTTGAACTCAGAACTTTCCCTTCTCTTCCTACAGACACTAACATGGGGCTGTGGCAATCAGAAAGAATTCATGTATTAAACCACTTAAGCACAGCATAAGGGCCTGCTCTGACTTGAAAAGTGGTTATGTTAATTAGCTTAAATTTGCAACAGTTTGACTCAATAGGAACAACTTGACATTTAGTTTGAAAGTTCTAAATATTTCTGTAGAGTTCAGACACCAGTACTGTTGGTAAGGTATTCCTTTTTTTTCCTCTCCCCAATGAAGACACGAAAAAACAGTTCATTTGCAAATGTTTACCTAATATAAATTACTTACAGGGTGACACGGCCAGAAGAATCCCAGCTAGCTCTGATTCCCGGCTGTGCCAGGAGCCGTTCCCAAATCTGCCAGCAGATTCAGGTAACGGTGCAAAACAAAGGTGTTCTTCTATGGCAACGGGTGTTGCAGTGTCTAGACTTCGGAGCAAGGACTAGAGAAGACTTTTCTGTACGATTTCTCAGAGACCTTTATTCCCCAAGAGGGGGGGAACGAAAAGGAGCGAGGAACAAAGCCCGCTCCCGCTTTTAAAATCAAGAGGTGGGGGAGTGTGGAACAAGCAGGTGATTGGTCCCAGGACAGATGGACAGGGCTTTTTCCATAACATAGGGCAGGGTCAGGGGAAAGATGGACAGCTGACCAAAGGTTCTAGGGACAGGGCAGGGGTAGGAGAGGCAGACAAAGAGACAAAAAGGGGGACATGCCTGGACAGCACCCGACGCATCGAGCGGGGGGAAACAGGGAAGAACCACTGAGATACAGAACTCAAAACAGCTTAACAAAAACCCACCACTATGAGTGCAGACAATTGGTCTGAATTTAGGCTTCAGGCTATGCCAGTGTCTGTGTGAAAGGCAGGCCAGCAACTTTCTCATTCTGGCCTGGGAAAATCTTAAAGAGGAATTCAAACAAACCTTGGCAAGTGAGGAACCATCCACAGGTGTTTTTTTTCCAAGATGTTTACTGGCAAAAGATGTTTACAAAAGAGTATAGACGCTAATAACCAATCATGTTCTTTGTACCGAAATACTCTATAAAAGTAGAATTTAGAAAAATAAAGTTTTCTCTCATTTTACCATCGTATAGAGAGTCATGTTGTTATTTCCTGCCGTCCGAAAATAATAACAACACACCACCACAATTCGTCATTTTTTGTTTAATTTGAAATGAAAGGAGAGAGAGAACTATCTCTTCAAACTCTTGTCTGTGGCTCTTCCCACCGTCTTTTAACGGCAGCAACAATGAATTTGGAAGGAGTCAATTTTTTGCTCTTTTAGCTAGAACTCCTTTTAGCACTTTAAAGGTTAGGGAAATCAAAAGGATAATGAGAAAAATTAGAATATCTTTTACAACTGATGACATCCACCCTGGCAACCCCCAGTCTCTAAAGATGTTTTTCAGCCAGTCTCCTGATTCTGGCTTAATTTCTTCAATCATGTTTTTCATTTCTTGGATGGAATAGAAGATGCTTTGGCCTCTGCTGGATAAACTGAGGCAAGGCATCACTTTGAAGTCATCATGTTCTTGTTCATGCTCTGCTGACAGCGTTAGCAGGAACAAAAACCACAGGAGTTCTGGCTTCATTTTGGGGAATAGGAGGATGTCTAAAAACAACATACACATATAAGTAGGAAAATAACATTTAACACTCATCAGAAGAACTTATTAAAAACTCTGGATCAGGAAAAAGGATTTGGGTTCTCTACTTCTTTTGCGTCATCTTCGAGAGGAAGCAACAGCTACATCATTGGGTAGGGAAGGTGAAGGTGGATCTACATTTAGGGTGTCTTTTCCTTTAGGTGGAACATAAGGTTTGACCCTGTTGGGGGTTAGATTTGCCTCTTTTTCACTTACAGAATTTTTTCCCATAAGTTGCTAAGAAACCTTAACAACAGTGCTTAACCAGAACAAAGGCAGTAGTCAAAGGAGATAGCAGCACAAGGCTACACCTACTGTTTTGAGTCTCTGGGAGCTCCCCTCAAAGGGGAGAGATAACACAAGCTTTGGGAAAGGTAAAAGAGAGCTGGGGGGGGGCAGTTGCTCTCTCTTGCTCTCGGCATTGAGGAGGACAGTCAAGCTGCCCTTTGCTGCAGGAAGAGTTCACGACCATCACTCCGTCTAGTCCTGGGAAATCTACCGTCATCTGCTCATGTACCCAGGAATCCTGAGCTCGCTTTCTCTGGCCCTCCCCCCAGTGTCTCTGCTTCTTCAGAGTTTTGATGTTTTTCCGGCTACTCTGTAGCCCTGCACTGCCCAGCTCTGCCAGGACACCCGTGCTGCTCCAGCTACCAGCACAGTGCATCTGATCTCATCCACCAGCCTGGGACTTTTCACCCTTCCAGCTTGGCCTCTCGGAGTCCTGCAGGGGCACCGAGATCAAATTGCCCCAGGCTTTTGTGAAAGAAAGCCCTCAAAGTTCCTGGTTCTGTTTATTATGAATGCTGTAGCTGTTGTTGTTTGTTTGGTTTGTTATATATACTAGTAAAGAACTGTTATTCCTATCCCCATACCTCTGCCTGAAAGCCCCTTTAATTTTCTAAATTAGAATAATATGGAGGGAGGGGATTTGAATTCTCCATCTCTAGGGAGGTCCTGCCTCTCCCTAGCAGACATCTGTCTTTCAAACCACGACAGACCCATTTTTGCAGGACCCATTTCAAACCTGAGGGGGTGGACATGCAGGCGTATCCTCGACCCCAAGTGACTAAATCAAAGGGCCCCTGGACCTTCCAGGTCTCTGGGTCTTTTACCAGGACTGGTGGTCTCTCTTCAAACTTCAACTGCTGACTCTGGTTGAAATGCCTGACAACAGAAGGGTTGAGATTTTCAAATGAACAGTTGAGAAAGTTCATTGTAAAAAGAGCTTTACAAAGTTGTTGGTGTGGACTATTGATTTTGACATCTCTCTGTTGTTCTAGGGTTTTCTTGAGAGTGTGATGGGTTCTTTCGATTACTGCCTGACCGGTGGGTGAGTAAGGGATACCCTTGCGATGTTCAACCCCCCACACTTGCCGGAAATTACTGAAGTCTTTGGAGGCATAAGTTGGACCATTATCAGTTTTGATCGTTTTGGGGATCCCAGTGTGGAAAAGGCCTGCACAAGGTGTTTCTGTGCATCTGTGGTCTTCTCCCCTGTGTGGGCTGAGGCATAAACTGCACCAGAGAAGGTATCAACTGTACGTGGACATATTTAAACTTTCCAAACTGGGGTATGTGGGTGACATCTGTTTGCCACACCTCACAACTGCCAAGCCCTCTTGGATTAACGCCTGATCCTAACGATGGTAGGGAAAATTTTGGCAGTTTGGACAAGTATCTATGATTGCTTTGGCCTGATCTCGCCTTAGACAGAATTGGCAGATCAGACCTGGAACATTTTGATGGAATTGTTGATGGCTTAACTTGGCTTGTTGGAAGATGTTAGGAAGGCCAGCTAGCTGCACAGGAGTGGCTAGGGCATCTGCTCTGCCGTTGCCCTCTGTGATGAAACCTGGAAGATCTGTGTGTGATCTTACATGCTCTATGTAATACGGTTGCTCTCAGTGGGAGACTAAAAGGATTAGTTTTGAGAGCAAGTTAAAAATGACTGGATTTGAAACTTCTTTGAGAACTGCATTTTCAGCTCTTGACACTACCCCTGCTACATAGGCCAAATCAGTAACAATATTAATTGGTTCAGAGAACTTCTCAAAGACCCTGACTACTGCAGCCAACTCAGCAACTTGAGGGGAACCCTCAACTATCTCTGCATCTGTTTCCCACTGCTGAGTCTGAGGATCTTTCCAAGTCATTACAGACTTGTGGGACTTTCCGGATGCATCTGTGAAAATTGTCAAGGCTTTGAGAGGCTTAGGACTTTGCTTTTCTTTTGGGATCAAATTAAATTCAGAGTTAAACAATTTGTGGCCAGGACAATGAATTAAAATTTTCCCTGGGTAACTGTCTAGAGCAAACTGTAACATTTCATTTTCACGGAGCAATTGCTCTAAAGCCTCATTTGTGAACCTTCCAGTTGACAATTTAATTGGTACATGAATGCATGTAAACTCACACCCCACTAGCAGTCGCATTTTGAACCTAGCTTTGCTGATCAGCTGGGCCATCAACTCTTGTGGTTTGGTGATACCTTTGGATGTTTGGTGACTAAGGAACACCCACTCTATGATCAAGAGAGGGTCCTTCTGGTCTTTGTCCCACTGAAAAATGAGCCCATGGAGGTGTGGCAATTTCCCCAGAATGATGAAATTGAATGGGAGTTCTGGCCAGCAACGATGGGCTTGCCGACTTGACATCACTGACTGTACCTTCTCTAATGCCTGCTGGGCCTCCTGAGTCAGAGCCCTCGGAGAATCTAGCTCTTCTCCCCCCTTTAACAAATTGAAGAGATGGGCTAAGTCTTCTGCAGCGAGGCCTAGCCAGGGCCTGACCCAATTCAAGGACCCACACAGCTGTTGGAGGTCTCTCAAAGTCTTAGGCCTATCATTCATCACCAACTTTTGGGGTGTTATTGTTCGGTTGGCAATCTCAAGCCCCAAGTTCTTCCAAGGAGGCAGCCTCTGCACCTGTTCTTGCTGCAACTCAAATACCGCAGCGGTCAGAGCAGTAGTAGTTCCATCTAGTACTTATGTGAGCATGTCACTATTAGGGGCACACACTAGCATGTCATCCATATAGTGAAGGATGACACCTTCTTCTGCTTTGGCACGCACTGGGGGCAGTATTTTGGCAACGTACCACTGACAAATAGTTGGACTATTTTGCATCCCTTGTGGTAAAACCTTCCAGTGGTAGCGCTCCCAGGGAGCTTCCCTATTGATGGAAGGAACAGAGAAAGTAAACTGCGGAGCATCGGCTGGGTCTAGGGGAATTCGGAAGAAACAATCGTTTATATTGAGGATGACTAGATCTCAGTTTTGGGGGAGCACTGAAGGGGATGGCATACCCAGTTGAAGAGACCCCATGTCCTCAACGACTTCATTGATTTTTTGCAGATCGTGGAAGGGGCGCCACTTGTCTTTCCCCGTTTTTTTGATGACAAACACTGGAGAATTCCATGGGCTGTTTGTTTTGACAATGTAGCCTTTAGCTAGTTGCTCCTCCACAAGCTCATTGAGTGCCTTCAGCTTTTGCTTGTGCAGTGGCCACTGGTCCAGGCAAACTGGAGTATCTGTCAGCCAATTCAGTTTTTAGATGGGGCCCTGTCACGATCCGATAGACAGTCGTGATGGTTCCTTTTGATTTCAAAGTGCAAAAAGAGGCAAAGAGAACTTAGTTTAAGTAAAATCAATGTATCTTTTATTGATACCCACAATATGCGATAGAGGGAAAAGGAGAAAAAGAGAGAGAGAGAGAGAAAAGAGGAAAGAGGGGGTTATAGCTACCGACAGCAGACGTGAGTCCTCGTGACCCTGGGCCAATAGACCTCCTTCGCAGTTCTCGTGGCGTGCACCAATAGATTCATCTTGTCCACCGGGGAGATCTCAGAGGCTCTCTTTTTTGGGGAGCTTCTTATAGTCCTTTTTCGAGGCAAAGGGCAGCAGGACAGGAAGGGGGGCAGACCTCATGAGTGTTGCAGGTTTTCTCTCACAGTGAAGAAGCAGGGCAGGCTGGACTCAGTGGTACAGCACAGTCAGTCTGGAGGAAACACAGCTCTGCAAACACGGCTCAGATACCTTGACAGTCCCATTGTTCCTGCACGGGTCTCTGAGGGGACGTCTTGGTCCAGTGAATGCACCTGCGGGAGAGACCTGGGTCCCACCTTAGTCAGGCCAGAACTCTTGTGTTGTGGTTTAGGGTCCTTGGGGTGTCAGCCTCTGTCCTTGTTCGACAGTCGTGAGGCAGATGAGGGAACTTCGGAGCGACTCTTACGGTGCTCTTCAGTGGCCGCAACTAAAAATCCTGGGTTTTTTTTGGAATTTGTAGTTATCCCCCCCATAGAGATATGGCATCTCTTTCCCAGAGGGTATAACCAGAATCGACAACAAATGGACGTAAAGAAGCCAATTTTCCCTCTGGTCCTTCAATTCTAACAATGCTCTTTGATCTCTTGGCCAATTTTGTCCCCCTGATGCCTGAAACCTAGCCAGCCACAGGTTGCAGCTCCCAGTGTGGTGGCCATTTGAGTGGTGGAATAAGAGTTACACTAAACCGGTGTCCATAATTCCTTGCATCTGAACAAGGTCTACTTCTTTTTTGAGTGCACACCAGATCAAAGGCCTTTGTTCACCCATAACCTCAGCCCAATAAACAGAAAAATCAGTATCATCATGAGGTTTGGGTGCTGATGGCAGTAAATCGGGAATTGGAATCGCTTGCGCTATTACTTGACCTTGAGGAAGGAAAAAGGGAGGATGGACACAACATGCCCAGAGAACAATTTGCTGTGGCTGTGATGGTAAAGTGCCAGGAACAATCTCAGTCTCACAGGGTGTGTGTTTTGTGTCTCTAACAAGATGGTCACTGTCAGCTTGCTGTAAGGTTGAAACTTATTCAAGGTCAAATGTTGTTGTGTGCTAGTCAGGTGAAGAAAAGACCATGGGAGAAGCAAGTTCAAGCCTAAAAGGCTTACACTTACTTTTTTTGGTAATGAAACCTGAAAGTTTTTGAAGATCTTGCACATTTAAAGAATCCCTTTCTTTTTCAACTTCCACAACCTGGCGATATTTCCAATTTTTTCATCATGCGGGACAGGTTCGGGCTCCCCTTTTAGTTTTTTGATGTTGGAGCGGGCTCCTCCCCCCTCCCCCCTTGGTGTGTGTGATGTTTTGTTTTTGAAAGGACAGAACCACATTATGTGTCCTTCTTGCCCACACTGATGACATGTGACTCTCTGAGCCACTGGTGGTTGAGGTGGGATGGTGGCTGTTGCTGCAGTCTTGCTTCTGAGCCCTGGTCCTTTTTGCAGTTCTTCTGGGTCTATGATGGCTCGCTTCGTGCATGTCTCAATGAGAAGGTCCAGGGTTGGTGGTGGAAAAACAGGGAGTCCTAGGATGACTCTCTTGCAAACCTCATTGGCATTGGTTTGCGCCACTTCTGGGATCATCTTCTGTTGTAGCTCTAGGTCTTCTTTTTGACTCTCCACCACAGCACAAAGCCTGTCTATAAAATCTAGGAAGGGCTCAGAATGAGACTGTTTAATAGAAATATAACTTTATCTAGAATCTTTGGTAGGCATAATTTGAAAAGCCTTTTCTGCAGCTCCTTTCACGCATTGGAGAACAGGCTGAGGTATACCACGAGCTTGCTTGTGTGCTTGACTCCTATCTCCTTCACCACTTATATGGTCTATTGTAATTGGATGGTTTTGTGCATCAACTGCACATTTGGGGATTTGCAAAAGCTCAGGAAGGAGGTCCTTGAGTCACCTCTTCCATGTCCTTTCCCACAGAATATATTCTGTGGGGGAAAGGAGGCATGAAAACAAATCTGTGAGGTCACTAGTGTTAGCGTAGGAAAACATATAACCACACGAAGGCGATCATATGCGGTTCTTTATTCAAGTGCGCGGGACACAGGGGCATACAGTGCCCAAATCTTGTGCCCGAAAAATACAGAGTCGATTTGTGATTTTTATAGTTTAAATTATACACATGTTAACTAACCTCCACCCCTAGATACTGATTATCCTATTCCTTAGTTACTATCTTAAATCATACCTACTCTTCTACCCTGATCCACACTTGATTTGGTTAAAACAATGCTTCTCAATTATCCCCTGAGTTGCAGTCACACTTGATTCGGTCATTACAATGGCATGGAGCTGGTTGCAGAAGCTGACGCTTGTCCCGAAGCCGAGCTGCGTCAAGTTCCAGTTGTACGTTCTCTACCTTCCTCCCCCCCCCCCCCATACATACCTCAACTTAACCCCATGGTTAACTTATACAGAAATTATATTTTTTTTAACCCTCCACCAACATTCCTCCCTTTGAAAGTATTTTCACTCTAATATACTAAGTGTAAATGCTTTCACTTAATACAGTCCATTTGGCTTCAGAGTTCATACTGGATGTTCATCTTCAAATCCTCTGTTGTCATAGGCTTTGTCCGGGATGTTGTTGCGGATCGAAGGTGCTGGATTCCGTGCCAATGCCTTCATTATGGTCCTGTTCCAAGATGCCTTTTTCTGTATCTCTCTCTTCAGGATTCTGTAAACTAACCAAATTACTAAAAATATAATTAGTAAAATTATCAGATTTTCAAGGATAGACTTTATCTATGAACTCGCATTCCATCTTAATCTTTCAAAGATTTTACCCAACCAGCTGGTAGCTAAATCCTTTTGTTCTTTTTGTGCCTCATGCTCTATTTGTTTTAACTGACTGATGTCATGTTCTACATCTGCAGTTACATTTGGGATGTGGATACAGCAATGGTCAATTTGTCTCTTTAAATATCCACACACTCCGTGTTCTTTCAAAAGTAACATATCTAAAGCTAAACGATTTTGCAGAGTCATTTTGGTGGTGGCCTGTAATTGCATGTTGAGTACCTTAAATCCCTCTCATGTGATTCTTGCTAATCTATCTACCTGACCTGTGAGTCTATATAGCATTTCTCTATTTTGATAATTTGCAATGGGACCAAACAAGGATTCTAGGGCCCACCCAATCTTTACTCCACTAGAGGGTTTCTTCCAAGTGTCATCTGGGTTCTTGTCCTCTGAGACATCTCGTTTTGCTTTTATTTGCAAGGGCTCACTGCTCCCTTTAAATGGGGATTTCTTCCAAATTGGACATAAAGTGGGAAGGCCCAGGGTGATTTCTCTTACTTCCCCGTCCATAGGCAAGTGTGTTGTCCATGCGCCATCACTCATTGCCCATACAAACGGTCCTGGACTTCGAATTGTACTCTTGCTACATCCTACTATAATCTTGGAATCTATTTTGCCTTGTTTGTGTCTAATTTTCCTGCAGGCACAACTAATTAGTAAGGCTACTGCCAAAGGTGACCACTGTTTTATTTCTAGATCATCAGAGGTGCAATCATAAATTTTATTACATACCCACCAACTTACCTTATTTGCCTCTTTCTGACTGCTAGTACCAGTACTCGTCACTGTGGGATCTGTCTCATTTTTAGAGCCTTTCTATTTAATGCACCAGGGTGTGCTTTCCATATAATGGAATTTCTGGAGGACGCTCATAGACCATGCACTGTCCCAAGGTTCTAGTCCTTTCTATTCTTTTTCTTCACATTTCTACACCACAACACTCTCTGTAGCGTTGTCCCTGATCTTTTGATAGTGTAGAAACCAACATTGCCATTTTGCAAGGTCTTGGTCTTTAACCTACCACTCTGTGATTTGTCCCAATTTGCTATTACTAAGAATGCACTCTGACTTTCTCATGGGTTGCATATAGGAATTCTCTGTTATCTTCTAGTACTCTCTGACCACCACCCTTGACTCTGGTACTTGTTTACAGTTAATTGTTTTGTTCCCTCTTATTTCAGGTAATTTTGACGTTATTATTCCCCAGCTTACTGGGTCCCCAGCTGCCTTTGGTATTGGCAGACAGGCCGTTATTCTGCTGGTATTGTGCATCTTGGCAAAGTCTCTGACCAATCTAATCTTTGCATTCTCAGCCCGAATTTCATTAGAAATTTCTATTACTTGTGTTTTTGCCTGTACCTCTCTCTTCATTCTAGAATGAAGAGTGGTTAGTTGACCCTTCTGTATTCCATATCCCAAAGTAACAGCAATCTCTACTGGTGACATTAGTATCCATGAAATTAACATTACCCACAAGAAGAACATGAGCACAGCTACCAGTACCATTTGAACAGTTACCGACGTTTCAGCCTCAGCTTTGTTGGTCCAAAAGTTTCTACAGCTCACGATTGGACTCCACGAGGGACCTTCTTCACGTGCGTGTAGTGTATCCAGGGTTCTACTCTAGCCACTTTGACTGCTGTAAAGGTGGTTAGCAGTACCTGATGGGGACCAGTCCACTTCTCTTTTAGTGGTTCTTAGTTCCAGGTTTTGATGTATACCTCATCTCCTGGTTCGATGTTGTGGACTGGATTCTCCAGGGCCAGTGGTCTGTTCCACACGAGAACACTTCGAAGCCGAGCTAGAGTTTTCCTGAGGGACAGAACATAATTATACACATCTTGTTTCCCTGTGACATGAACATTTGGATTGGGGTTAGGAGATTCATATGGTTTCCCATACAATATTTCATAAGGACTAACTGACATCCTACTCCTAGGCTTTATCCGAACCCTCAGCCATGCGATCGGCAAAGCCTGTGGCCACTGCAGTTTGGCTTCTTGGTATATTTTACTGATCTGCCTCTTCAGTGTCTGGTTCATTCTCTCTACTTGCCCACTTGACTGGGGTCTCCATGGTGTGTGGAGGTCCCAAGATATTCCCAGTAACTTGCTTACCCCTTGTACCACCGTGGCTATGAAGTGTGGGCCTCTGTCTGATGATATCCCTAGGGGTACCCCAAACCTGGGAATGATCTCCTGTAATAACCACTTAACTGTTTCCTTTGCTTGGTTTGTGCGACAGGGAAGGGCTTCTGGCCATCCGGAAAATGTGTCAACTCCTACTAACAGGTATTTGTATCCCCGAGTTCTTGGCAGTTCTGCAAAATCCACTTGCCAATAGTGTCCTGGTTCTATTCCCATCTGAATTCTGCCTAACTGTGCCTGTCGTCTAGCTACGGGATTGTTTTTCAGACAGATTTCACATTTAGACATTACTGACTTGGCCATTGTTTGCATCCGTACTGAGATTAGGTATTGTCTCAACCACTTCACCAACGCCTCTGCACCCCAGTGACACTCATTATGTTTTACCTGTTAAATTTCTCTCATTACCAAAGGAGGTACCACTATTTGCCCTTGTGCGGTTACATACCACCCTTCTGCGTTCTTCTGTGCCTTCAGCAGTTGTGCTAGTCTGTCATCTTCTATTGTATATTTTGGCTTAGGAGGCAAATTAAATTGAGAGATATTAAGTCTTGATGGTATCAACACCATTGTTTTCTGCACTTCACGCGCTACCTGACGGGCTGCCCAATCTGCTCTTCGATTTCCTTCACAAATTTTGGAGTTGCCTGATTGATGTGCTTTGCAGTGCATGATTGCTACTTGTTCAGGTTTTTGTACTGCATCTATCAATTGTAGGACTGCATCTTGATGTTTAATATTTGTCCCTTGGGAGGACAGCAGTCCTCTTTCTTTCCATAAAGCTCCGTGTACATGCACTACTCCAAAGGCGTATTTGGAGTCAGACCAGAAATTCACTGTCGTCCCTTCACTCAGCTCGAGAGCTCTGGTTAATGCGATTAGTTCTGCCCTTTGTGCAGACGTGTTAGGTGGTAGTGATTTTGCCTCTATTACTACATCAATTGTAGTTACCGCATATCCCGCGTATCTGGCTCTGTTCTCTATGAAGCTGCTTCCATCTGTAAAGAGTTCCCACTCTGGTTGCTCTAGGGGGACATCCTTCAGATCTGTTCTTGCTGAATAAGTGTGCTCGATGACTTCTAGACAGTCATGCTCTAATGGACCTTCCTCAGCTGTGGCACCTAGAAATAGAGCTGGATTTAAGAGGTTAGTTGTTTTTAGTGCAACGTCATCCTGCTCAGTCAGGGTTACCTGAAATTTCATCATCCAGCTTGGAGAGAGCCAATGGCCTCCCTTTTGTTCCAGGACTGTAGTTACTATGTGTGGCACATAGACATCTATGTGTCTTCCTATCGTGAGCTTCCTGGCTTCCTGTATCAGCAGCACGGTAGCTGCCACTGCCCGCAGACATGAAGGCCATCCGGCACTTATGTTGTCGAGTTGTTTGGAAAAGTAACCTACCGGCCTTTTCCAGCTTCCCAGTTGTTGGGTCAGGACTCCCAGTGCCAGTTGCTGCCTTTCATGCACGTACAGCTGAAAGTCTTTAGACAGATCAGGTAACCCTAAAGCAGGAGCAGTTGTCAGTGCTTCCTTTAACTTCTGGAAGGTCTCTTTCTGTGGTTTGCCCCAGGTGAACGGCTGTGTCTTCTGAGCCTCGTACAAGGGTTTTGCAATCAGTCCATAGTCCATGATCTACAGGCGACACTACCCTGTCATTCCGAGGAAGATCAGCAGCTCGTGTAGATTCTGGGGCTCTGGAATAGCACAGATAGCTTGAATACGATTAGTACCCAGTTTTCTCTGCCCTTGTGAGATTTCACATCTCAGGTAAATCACAGTCTGTTGGGCAATTTGTGCTTTTTCTCTGGATACCTTATACCCTCCCATTGCTAATGAATTTAAGATCTCAATGGTTACCTTTATGCAGGTCATTTCTTCCTCTGTTGCAATCAAAATGTCATCTACATACTGGAGTAATAGATATTGGTCTCTCGGTACTTGCCCTTCTCTGGTCTAGATTTCCAGTTCTTTTGCCAGTTGACTTCCAAACAAAGTGGGGGAGCTCTTGTACCCCATTGGTAATCGAGTCCAGGTGAGCTGAGTTTTTTTTCCACTTTCTGGATGTTCCTACTCAAAGGCAAATAGTTTCCTACTTTCTTGGTCAAGGGGTATGCAGAAGAAGGCATCTTTTAAGTCAATTACAGTAAACCATTTATATATCTCTTTTACGGATGCTAACAATGTATAGGGATTGGCAACCACTGGATGAATGTCTTTTGTTATTTCATTTATGCCTCTTAAATCCTGTACAAGTCTATACTCACCATTGGGTTTCTTCACTGGGAAGATTGGGGTGTTGTATTCCGATTTACATTCTTCTAGAATTCGATATTTTAAAAATTTATCAATGGTCATTGCTATTCCCTGTTGTGCGTCTGGTTTTATAGGGTATTGTTTGATTCGTACAGCCTTTGCTCCTTCTTATAACTCTACATGTCCCGGTTGTGCCAATTTAGATTTTCCAGGTACATCTGTTTCCCAGACAGAGGGAATTACTGCATCTTCTACTTCTTTAGGAATATTAGAAATTGGTTTTTCTTTTATTATCAAAATCTTTCCTGTCTTAGACTCCGGAATTTTCATTACGAGTTCACCATTCTCAAAAGTAATTACTGCCTCCAGTGCTGCCAGTAGATTGCGCCTTAAGAGCAGAGTTGGGCAGTCTGGCATGTATAAGAATTCATGGGTCAAGATCTTATCTTCAAAGCTCAATTCTAGGGGTTGCAAGAATGGCTGTACCTCCTCCTTCCGTGTGGCTCCAATGACTGCTGCTGACTTGTTCCCGATTTGCCCCTCAAGATAATTTAGTACAGAATGTGTGGCCCCCGTGTCAATGAGAAAATCTACGTCTTTTCCTTCTAAATGCAAAGTCACCATGGGCTCTCTTGATCCTGGCTCCCTCTCATGTAAGACTATGACCCTGGGTACACCATCCAGCTGATGCTCACCACTTTGATTAAACATGTTTTCTAACTGAGGTTGACCATTCTGGTAAACCGGTTTGGACACTCCCTTTTCCAGTGTCCCTCCATCCAACAATATGCACACTGATTCAGACCTAGTCTGCCATGACCAGAACCTCTGCCAAAGCCACCCCTATTAACGCCACGACCTCCTCTACCACGTCCCCGCCCCGTCTCTGTAAAACTGCCAAAAGGCTTTGCCCCTGTTTCTTGACAATTTCTCTGTCCCTGTTGTTATAAACTTTCCAGGCAACCTCTAGGAGTTTATCCAAGTTTCTTAACTCTTCATCTTCCAGTTTCTGTAGCTTTTTCCTAATATCTTCTTGTGCCTGACCCAGAAAAATAAAGGCAAGCTGAGTTCTTCCTTGCTCACTGTCTACCTGAAGATCAGTATATCTTCTAGCTGCTTCCTTAAGTCTTTCTAGAAAGGCAGTGGGAGATTCTTTATTTTCCTGTCGAATTTCATACAACTTAGACTAGTTCATACTCTTAGGTATTGCCTGTTGAACACCAACTGAAATCTACTCCTGATATCTCTTTAGCCTTAACATATCTACTCCAGAAGGGTCATTAGCATCCCACTCTGGGTCTGCAGTGGGAAAATTATAATCCAGTGTCCCTGTCACCAAACCATTTCGTATGTCTTCTCTAGCTCTTTCTCTCGCTGCTCGAAGAACCATATCTCTCTCTGTCTCATCCATCAGAGTGTCTAATATGACATGAATATCTTCCCAATCAGGGTTCTGAGTTTTCATTATCATCTTAACCACACGAGCTACCTTATCTGGGTTTTCTCTATACGTTCTGGCTGATTGTTTCTATATAACTAAATCAGCAGGTGAAAAGGGTACCTTTACAAAGACAGGTCTATTAGTTCCTACCCCTTGCCTTAGTGGTGCAATAATTGTTCTCTTTTGTTTGCCTGATTTTAATATACCCTTTCCTGCCTGAGGCCACTCTGGGGCCAGTTTTCCTCGTGTTCAGTGAGCTACTGGGGCGTCTAGCTCATCCACTTCACTGTCACTACTTTCCATTCTATCTGTCTTCTTCACATTCCCCCTTTGCTTCCGCCTCACAATCACATCCTGGACAGGTGAATCTGGCGGGGGGGGGGGGGGGGGGTACAGGGGGGCAGACGGGACAGAAGCTGGTGAAGGAGGTGTAGGTGGGAGCGGAGGGTACCCTTGAGCCAGTGTTGGAGAGAGGATAAATCTTTCAGCGGGCGGGGGAGCAGGATAGCTTTGAGCAGGTGTATGTGGAGAAGGGGGGGTTCTCTGAGCAGGTGGAGCAGGGGCAGGCACCTGAGCAGGCAGAGGAGGGGCAAGTACCCAAGCAGGCGGAGGAGCGGCAGGCACAGGCAGAGGAGGATAATTACCTTCAGCAGACAAAGGTGGGGGTGAAACATATTGTGCTGGCGTGAGCGAGGGGGGTGTAAGAGAATCAGGTGGGGTCAGGGTGAGCGGGGTAGAACTCGGTGTTGAGGGGGCTGTGGTGGGTCCAGGAGCCATGGGGGATACCAATAATTCCAATTCCAGTTCATCACTTTTTTCCCCTAAAATTTCACTTAAAACTGCATGTTTCATACAATGCTTATTTTGGATGCAAACCAGACACTTATTATTCTCAAGCTTCATTGCTTTCATTTTGTCAAGCCACAAAACCGGTTTCTCGAGCAAGCGTAGAAATAAATCAAGATATGGTATTTGTTCTACCATTCCATCTTGTGTACAAAGTGATCTAAGTTGCATAATAACTTTCACATCAAAAGACCCGTTTTTCAGCCACCTCTGATTTTCAGGCAAAGCATATTTTGGCCAGTGAACATTACAATATTCAATCAATTTATCTTTTCGTAATTCTTGACCGAAGTTCCCCTCTTTCCAATGTGCCAACATACAACCCAAAGGATAAGAACTTGGTATAGAGGCATTATTGCTGCCCAAAACCTGTTTTAACCCTTTTAGTTTCTCCATATTACAGATACAGATGGGACCAGATGGGACCTTGTGAGCGCAGCCAGGACCCCGCGACCCGATCACGCTCCAGCCGGCACCGGGTGATTTCTCGGGACAAGCGTCAGCTTCTGCAACCAGCTCCATGCCATTGTAATGACCGAATCAAGTGTGACTGCAACTCAGGGGATAATTGAGAAGCATTGTTTTAACCAAATCAAGTGTGGATCAGGGTAGAAGAGTAGGTATGATTTAAGATAGTAACTAAGGAATAGGATAATCAGTATCTAGGGGTGGAGGTTAGTTAACATGTGTATAATTTAAACTATAAAAATCACAAATCGACTCTGTATTTTTCGGGCACAAGATTTGGGCACTGTATGCCCGTGTCCCGCGCGCTTGAATAAAGAACCGCATATGATCGTCTTCGTGTGGTTATATGTTTTCCTATGCTAACATTTTTGGCCACCCAGGATGGGACTTTGTGGGCGCAGCCAGGACCCTGCTACCCGATCACGCTCCAGCCGGCACCGGGTGATTTCTCCGGGAGCAATCCCTACAGAGACTTCTCTTACATGCTCTATCTGCCAAAAGTCTGAGAAACTATGTGTTATGAACAAGTTTCCCAGTAAAAAAAAAAAAAAAAAAAAAAAAAAGAAAAAAGGCCGGGCTGTCCCTGTCCTAGGGGGTTTTTCCTGTTTAACCCCCACACCCCAGCCAGTTTGAGTGGGGAGGGAAGCTGCCCTGAAGAGGAGTTGCCTGGCAACACTTTCCTACCTCATTAAAAAGTGAAAAGGAGCGGCTTCGGCCTTGATTGCCCGGTTATTGTTCTTTGTAACTACCTATTTCAGCCGGAGTGCCTCTGCTGCGACCAGGACAAATACATATGCATTTGTATATGCAGATAGGGCCGCCCCCGTGGATCCTGGGAGGGTTTTTTTGGGAAACTGCACCCTGGGACAGGAAGCTGGATTCGTCAGAGAAGAATTGAATAGTGCCCTAGCCGAGCGGGGGGTGGATGCACCCCCGGCCTGGTTTGAAGATTTGCCATGACCTGTGAGGAGCCGGAATGGAATGGGAACTGGCCAGCTGAAGTGACTGAGTGAGACAATGGGAAACTCTTGAAAGTTTTCTCTGATGGCAAAGAGCTGACTTTGCACGCCAGTGGCAGATTTCTCACGGTCCTGCTTGCTGATGGTTGACTAGAGAGAACTCCTAGCTGTTCCTATGGGAACAAGGACTCGGTATCTACTGTTTGCAGTGGAATGATGAACTGGGACAGCACCTGCTCCTTCGGATGGCTGCAGCAGCGTGGAAAGCTCCGATCGGACTCTGAAATCCTGCTGATGACTTTAGTAATGAGCTGATCACTTTAATAAAGAGCTGAATATTAATAAAGGCATATGCCCTGTTCTTTTCACTATGGACAGCTGGAAAAGGGAATGGTCTTGGAACATTTGTGTGCTCCTACAGCTGGGCTCCTGACTGTGGAATCTATTCCCTGTCGCACAAGGGAGCAATGCAGATGTCCCCAAGCTGTGGCAGGAAATACCTACATCCAGCCTGGCCCAGATGCTTTCCCTGCTTGCAGAACCACACCGGGGTATGTCACTAATGGTGAGCTGGGCTAATCAGTTTAATGAGGTCGTACAGAGGAGCTGCAGCATGGAGTCTCACTTTGATGCTAATTCCGTCATGGAAGGATTCCTTTCATGTCCCAGGCTACTGTTTAAACCACCAGACCAATCTGCCAGCCCCTGTTAATTTAAATCTGCCATTAATGAAGGAGGAAGCATTTGGATCTGGTGGCAGGAGAAAAATATTTGGTTTATTTCATCCTGCCATAGTTTTTTGGTTTTTTTTCTCAAGGTTTGGCTCCTTGAGAGGCATTACCAGGGAGGCAAATGCATAACATGAGATTCTTTCTGGAGCTTGTCACTCCTCTGCTGCAAACAGCAGCAGCTTTGTTAACCTGTACATTCAGCCTCCTCTTCTATATCGTAAAGAACATTACTGTGATCAATAAATCTTTTTTGGGGCCACAAGTCTGCAAACTGGTTTCTCTGAGAACTTAAATACACATTTCATGTCTCCTTTAAGAACGATTCTGAGTTTCTTGATGAAAACAATAGAAAAAGCACCTGTGAGCCCATTGTTAGTCAAATTAGAGCCCTTGAAATAATACTTCATATTATTCACCATTTTAAAGGAGTTTAATAAGCTGCATTTTATAAAACATCACTTTTTTTTTCAAGGGATTTTAGAGAGACTGTCTCACCATTTTTGTTTCCCAAGCCACAGATAATATGAAAAGAAAACGTACCAAGTTTCTCAGGAATCGTTCCATAGCTAATTCCAAACCAAATATTTTCTATAAAAGTGGTGGTGTAGAGGTTTTGTGGTTGCTGCATTTAATTTTTACAGGGCGAGTGTTGATGGCACACAGAGGAAAGGAACATATCCAGAAGACAAAGCAGCACAGCAGAAGATATAGGGTTTAAATACATGGGCTATCACTAAAATCCTGTTACTGAATTCAGGATATTTACTACACCATAGAATTATAGAATCGTTTCAGATGGAAAGGACCTTAAAGGTCATCTGTTCCCAACTCCCCAAAAGGATGCCACCACTAGTTCAGAAGTCAGTATTAAAATTTTTAAACAATGTAAACAACTTCTTGCAATTTTAAACATAAACACTGTCTGCTTTTCTCCTCCCTGCCTACAGAGAACCAGCAGTGATTCTTTTATTTCAGTCCTGCAGAAATATTTACTGGTATTTCTGATTAAAGCATTGCACAAAATTAATTGCCTGTTTAATATTGTAACATCATCACTTTCAGAGGTAACCATTTGGAATAGGGATATGGCCTGTCTAGAGGCTTTGCAATGAACACAGGTCTCAAATCTGATTCTGACTTCTCAGTGCTCCTACAACTGAGCCAATAAACAATGATTTTACATGATGTCTACCACACAATCCACCAGAATGGGTCAGTAGTGTCCTTCCTGCTCCTTTGCTAAAGAGGTTTCCTTTTGGAAGGGAAATAGAGCCCGAAGTAGGGCTGGCACTGATGCACCTGGCTGTACCTAGATCCCTGTAAGGACACAAAGAGGGAGTGTGTGTGGTTTGTGTTGTCACCAGCTCCAGCCTTGGCCCCGAGGACGTGTCTGGCCCCATGCAGTACCTGCCCTGCTCTGCCCACCTGGAAACACTGGCATTTCCTCCCTTCCCAGACCAAATGTATCTGTGAAAAATGTGTAATGATTAATTCATGTTCTTATGGTAAATTGGAAAATCATGAAACTGTATAAATTTATATCAGGTAGACCTTGCAGCAGATGGTGAAATTAACAACCCTGAAAAGCAGGCACCTCCATTCAGAAAAGAACAAAAGAGTTTTCCGGGAGAGCCTGCAGCCTTCTCAAGTACCAGGAGGAGACCTATCGAGATAAGGTGGCATTAGCAACTCACACCTTGGTTGCCACCTTCACAGATCCTCAAGCAACATCATCCTTATCTCGATCATTCATCAACCATAAGAACCTATAGAAATTGGACATTAACATTTGAACTGAGAAAAGAACTTTTTTCTGCTTGGTCAGGGGAAACTCCTGAATTTGTATAGCTAGTCGGGAAACAATGGGAAATATGGGGAAATATTGCCGAGGGCAGAATAAAGTGTATAAAAACCAAGCCCCGAATCGGGCTAATTTGTGAACCGTTAGGGGAGATAGCAGGCTGCCAGGCCCTGTATCTCATGGTTCACCCTTGGCATTTTCCCGGGAAAACTCTGTCAAGTTTGTCCGCTGTTGGGGGGTTTATCGAAATTCTGTGATTTGATCTTTATTAATAAACCAAATTATTATTTTAACTGGAATATCGTATTGTCATTTATAACAGTTTGGCACCCTTAGCGGGGCCAGTTTTGGAAAATCTGTGGACCCCCGTATCTGACTGGGAGGTGCCCTGCTGTAAAAAGCAGCTCGGCAGATCGGGATAAGTCCAGCAGAACCTACTGGCTAAACGAACCCAAAAACCACAACAGCGGAGGGGTAAAAAGGACAAGCTAGCTTGGGTGGGCTCGGGAACTCAGCAGGGAAGGGTCCCTGGTAACCACGGTTTTGTTTCACTCGTAAAAATCTACGTGCACGAAGAATCCACACAGGAAACCAGGATCATAAGTATCGTGTGGTTGAGTGGGGGTGACCTAGCGAACGAGAACGTGTGTGCGGGTGTGTGTGTGAAAGAGATGTGATATTATCACGAAGAGAAAGCGGACCTCGAGATCGCGGTTCCATTGTCCCGTGAGGGGCATGGCCTGTCGACAGGGAAGCGGGTGAATTTGTGAGATTTGTGTGAGTGTCTCCCGACGGGGAGGTTGGTGGTCACCGGGAATCTTGAAGGAAAGAGGACGTCTCATAGAGTTCGGAGACTAGTAATCCTTCTTGACTGCGACCTTAGGGTCGGTTAATTTTTTCGGTGGTGGTTGTCGAGCCTGCCGTTAAATGAACCTCCCCAGAACAGTCCTCTGGTGGACGACTAAGTTAATGGCACCGAGTTCGGAAAGACTCGGGATTTAATTTGTGTGTGTGTCGACCCATCAAAACTTCTATGCCACAGGAAGGATGGGGTCTGTCCTAGTTTAGGACAAAATTCCCCAACTCCCTCCCCCACCACCGGGTTCGGGAGGAATTTCCTCAGAGGAGAAGGTGGAAAAAACTTGTTTATTGAGAAACAATGAAAAAAACACTCCCCAACACAAGGAAAACAGTCCGAGATGACAAGAAATGTTTTCACCAGTCCAAGAGAGGGTGAGCAGTCTCTGCTGGGGAGGGTGCCAAAGCTTCTTTCACGTGCAGACTCCGGGGGGTGTTCCCTTGATGTTCCCGAATCCGGGCCCGAAGCAGGTCCGATGTCTTCAGGGAAGGGAGGAAGGAAAGAAGGGGAAACACAAAAGCAGAAAAAGATGGCAAAAAAAACAAGCAAAAAGCAGAAAGCAAAGAGCAAAGCCAGCAAAAGCAGCCTAAAGCTAGCAGCAAGCCAGAAGCAAGCAGCCGGGGGAGGGGCTCAGCCACAGACAAAACAAACTGGGCACGCGGGGAACAGGGAAAAAAAAAATAAAAAAACAAAAACAACAACAAAAAAAGAAAACCAACCACGATTTGGGATACAAAGCATGAAAATGTCCTGTCACCCCAGGACATTCCACCCCTTATCCCATATCGTGAACATGTTACTGAACACAATGAAAAAAAAAAAAAAACTTTCTTCTCACTTGCTCAAACCTTCCACACTTACACATTTCCTTCCATCTTACTTGCTCAGACCTTTGACACTTTCATGTTTCCTTCTGTCTCATATCTGTATGATCTAACGTACAGACAATGGTGGTAATGCTCAGCGAACAATGATATCATCCCACAATCAGATCTCCCTGAGGTACACAACGGGTTGTCCCATCTTTCTGCATTATCCACCAGGTATACCCTGGTCCTTGAGCAAAGACAATCCCACGAATGGGTTTGCCTGTACTCAAGGCAGGACTAATCCATACTGTCTTCCCCAACAAACCTCTGACATGGGCCACTGGGACTTTATCTCCATCTACTATATTAAGGGGCTCAGACTGGGCAGGACCTGCTCGGTTGGTGGAACCTCGAGTGTTAACTAACCAGGTGGCTCTTGCTAAATGCTGCTCCCAGTTCTTGAAAGACCCCCCACCCAGTGCTTTCAAAGTGGTTTTTAACAATCCATTGTACCTCTCCACTTTACCTGCAGCTGGTGCATGGTAGGGGATGTGGTACACCCACTCGATGCCATGTTCCCTAGCCCAGTTGTTAATAAGATTATTTTTAAAATGAGTCCCATTGTCTGACTCAATCCTCTCAGGAGTACCATGCCTCCAAAGGACCTGCTTTTCAAGGCCCAGGATGGTGTTGCGGGCTGTAGCATGCGACACGGGGTAGGTTTCCAACCATCCCGTAGTGGCTTCTACCATGGTTAGCACATGGCGCTTGCCTTGGCGGGTTTGAGGCAGCGTGATGTAATCAATCTGCCAGGCCTCCCCATACTTGTACTTGGACCACCGCCCCCCATACCAGAGGGGCTTCACCCGCTTAGCCTGTTTAATGGCAGCACACGTCTCACAGTCATGAATAACCTGAGAAATGCTATCCATGGTTAAATCCACCCCTCGGTCTCGTGCCCACTTATAGGTGGCATCTCTACCCTGGTGGCCTGAGGCATCATGGGCCCATCGTGCTAGGAACAGCTCTCCTTTGTGCTCCCAGTCAAGATCTATCTTCAACTCCCCTATCTTTGCAGCCTGATCTACCTGCTGATTGTTCTGCTGCTCCTCATTGGCTCTGCTTCTAGGGACATGGGCATCTACATGGCGAACCTTCACAGGTAGTTTCTCTAACCGGGTAGCGATGTCTTTCCATTCTTCAGCAGCCCAAATTGGTTTTCCTCTGCGCTGCCAGTTCGCCTCCTTCCATCTCTTCAGCCATCCCCACAGAGCATTGGCTACCATCCAGGAATCAGTATAAAGGTAAAGTTTTGGCCACTTCTCTGCTTCAGCAATGTCCAGGGCCAACTGAACGGCTTTGAGCTCCGCAAGTTGACTCGATCCACCTTCTCCTTCGATAGCTTGTGCGACTTGTCGTGTGGGACTCCATACGGCTGCTTTCCACTTGCGGTTCATCCCCACAAGGCGACAGGAACCGTCAGTGAAAAGAGCGTAGCGTGTGTCTTCTGCTGGCAGTTGGTTATATGGTGGAGCTTCTTCGGCACGGGTCACTTGCTCTTCTCCCTCTTCACCAGTAAGACTGAAGCTTTCACCCTCAGGCCAATTTGTAATTACCTCCAGAATCCCAGGACGATTTCGTTTCCCAATTTGGGCGCGCTGTGTAATGAGGGCAATCCACTTGCTCCATGTAGCATTGGTAGCATGGTGGGTAGAGGGAACCTTTCCTCTAAACATCCACCCCAGCACGGGTAGTCGAGGTGCCAGGAAGAGTTGTGCCTCGGTACCAATCACTTCTGAAGCAGCTTGGACTCCTTCATACGCGGCCAGGATTTCTTTCTCTGTTGGGGTGTAGTTGGCTTCAGACCCTCTGTAGCTCCGACTCCAGAATCCCAGTGGTCGGCCTCGGGTCTCACCAGGCACCTTCTGCCAAAGGCTCCAGGACAGGCCATGGTTCCCAGCTGCAGAGTAGAGCACGTTCTTCACCTCTGGTCCTGTCCTGACGGGGCCAAGGGCTACCGCATGAGCAATCTCCTGCTTGATCTGGGCAAAGGCTTGTTGCTGTTCAGGGCCCCAATAGAAATCGTTCTTCTTACGGGTAACCAAGTAAAGAGGGCTCACAATCTGACTATATTCAGGAATGTGCATCCTCCAGAAACCTATAGCACCTAAGAAAGCTTGTGTTTCCTTCTTGTTGGTTGGTGGGGACATAGCTGTGATTTTATTGATGACATCAGTAGGAATCTGGCGCCGTCCATCTTGCCACTTCACTCCCAGGAACTGGATCTCCCGAGCAGGTCCCTTAACTTTACTTTTCTTAATGGCAAAGCCAGCTTCCAGGAGAATTTGGATGATTTTCTCTCCTTTCTCAAACACTTCTGCTGCTGTGTTTCCCCACACAATGATATCATCAATGTATTGTAAATGTTCTGGAGCCTCACCCTTTTCTAGCGTAGTCTGGATCAGTCCATGGCAGATGGTGGGACTGTGCTTCCACCCCTGGGGCAATCGGTTCCAGGTGTACTGCACGCCCCTCCAGGTGAAAGCAAACTGAGGCCTGCATTCTGCAGCCAGAGGAATGGAGAAAAACGCATTAGCGATGTCGATTGTGGCATACCACTTTGCTGCCTTGGACTCCAGCTCGTACTGGAGTTCCAGCATGTCCGGCACAGCGGCGCTCAGCGGTGGAGTCACTTCATTCAAAGCACGGTAATCCACGGTCAATCTCCATTCTCCTTCAGATTTACGCACAGGCCAGATGGGACTGTTGAAGGGTGAGTGGGTTTTGCTGACCACCCCTTGGCTCTCCAGCTCTCGGATCATCTTGTGAATGGGGATCACAGCATCTCGATTTGTTCGATACTGCCGGCGATGCACTGTTGAGGTGGCAACAGGTACTCGTTGCTCTTCTACCTTCAGGAGTCCTACTGCAGATGGGTTCTCTGATAATCCAGGCAAGGTGTTCAATTTCTTAATGCCCTCTGCCTCCACAGCAGCTATTCCAAAAGCCCATCTGAACCCCTTAGGGTCTTTGTAATAGCCATTCCTGAGATAGTCTATGCCCAGAATACTCGGAGCCTCTGGGCCAGTCACAACCGGATGTTCCTGCCACTCCTTCCCAGTCAGGCTCACCTTGGCTTCCAACAGGGTCAGTTCTTGTGATCCCCCTGTCACCCCGGCAATAGAAATAGGTTCTGTTCCCTCATGTTCTGATGGCATTAGGGTACACTGAGAACCGGTGTCAACCAAAGCTTTATATTTCTGTGGCTCTGATGTGCCAGGCCATAGAACCCACACAGTCCAAAAGACTCGGTTTTCCCGTGCCTCTTCCTGGCTAGAGGCAGGGCCCCTCTAAGCCTGGTTACCCTTCTCTCCTGAGACATATGTCTTGGAAGTTCCTTCAAGGGGATCGGACAAGTCATCATCATCATTATGCCTGACAGTTCGAGTACGGGCAACTGGAGCTGCTTCCCTTTTCCTACCTTCCTTCAATTCACGTACCCGTTGTGCCAGAGCAGCAGTAGGCTTCCCATCCCATCTCCTCATGTTTTCTCCAGACTCACGTAGGAAGAACCACAACTCAGCTCGTGGGGTGTACCTTCTCTCCCCAACAGAGGAACGTCTGCGTTGGATGCTAGGGCCTCTAATTTGTACAGCTGAGATTTGGAGGAGGTCCTCCTTAATCTCTTCCCTGAGTTTCTTACGACTTTCCTCTATTTTATCTTCTAATTTCTGCAATCGTGTTTCCACAGCTGCAATTCTGGCATGAGTTGGGCCATGTACAGCATCTGCATATGCCCGAAGCTTCTTTGCCATATCGAGCACAGTCTCATATACCTCATCCCGCTTCATTATTGCTAGAGCAGAAGCGTATTCAGGTGGCCCAAGGCGCACAAGTTTCCTCCACATTACAGGTGTGCACGGTACTAAGTCCGGATTCCTAGTTGTTATATCATCTGAAAAAATTATCTCTACCACTGCCATCTCCCTCAGGCGTTGGATCCCCTGTTCTATGGTCTTCCACCGTGTCTGCTGAATATAGAGGTCATCTGCACACAGGTATCTTTGTGCTACGCTGTCCAGGACTCGTTCCCAGAGGCTGTGAGAGCTAGCCCTCCTCATCATGCCTTGGTCGATGACAGGATCATGTGACAGGGATCCTAAATGCCTCGCTTCAGTGCCATCCAGAATGGTAGCCTCCCCTGCCGCATCCCAAAGGCGGACTAGCCAACTAATTATAGACTCATCGGGCTGTCGCCTATAATCCTTCCTTAGGCCTCGAAGGTCCTTCAGGGAGAAGGAATCAATATTGGCTCCGGAATCTATGCCACTTGCTGTGGTCTCTGATTTTGGTGATGGTCCTTCTCTTGGATCATCATCATCCTCCACCCTTCGGTCAGTCTTGCCTTTACACTTTCCACCTTTTGTATTTGCAGCAACAGCCATTGGTTGGGGCTTACTCTCTGGTTTAACTACTGGCCTGGAGCCTGGGATGTTTTCTGCAGCCTGAGTGACTGGGACAGTAACTAATTTATCTCCCTGTTCCCTTTCCTCTATCTGCTGCCCTACAGTATCTAGCAGGGTGCGATAAGCATGTGCCAGGGCCCAGCTCACTGCAATGATCCTTTCCTCCTTAGTGTTACCATGGCACCTCTCTTTCAGATACTTTACCACCTCAGCTGGGTTCTGAATTTGTTCAGATGGGAAGTCCCAGACTACAGGATCAGAAAACTCCTTTAAAAATTGGCCCATATCCTCCCATTTCCCACGCCACTCAGAATTCTTCACCCTTGGTTTCACTCCTAAATCAGGAGTCTCACCAGCCCCTCTAGAAATCTCAGCCTTCATCTTATATAAACTGCAGACAGTATAAAGAAAGCTTACTAAATTGAATGCCAGAAAGATGGTGTCCTTGGCAGTCAGGGATAACCAAACATTTTCTAATAGAGATGTAAACAATTCGGAGGAGAAGAAGGAGAGCAAAGGCTGAAAAGCCTCCTCCCCTGCTTCTCCCCTAACAAACTCAGCACACAACCATAACCATGAACCATCCATTCCTGGAAACGATAGCAACATTTTTATGAACCTCTTACAAATCAACACAACCAAGCCCAGCCCGATAAATATTCTGGTTAGTGCCCCACGGTTACAAAAGCTATGCATCAAGGACAATATCGGGGCTATTGCTGGATAAGAGAATAAACCTAATGACCAAAAAGGTATTAAAACTTCAAAGAACCCTAATGACCAGAAATAAAGGCAGGCTTTCACTCCAAATGACATTATACCTTCAAAAAGAGACATACCAATATGCCCACAAAACAACAGAAACCAAAATATTATTAGAATGAAGTTTTTTCCACTTTGTATGATCGCCCCCCCGTACGGGCCACCAAATTTGTTTGTCCTAGTTTAGGACAAAATTCCCCAACTCCCTCCCCCACCACCGGGTTCGGGAGGAATTTCCTCAGAGGAGAAGGTGGAAAAAACTTGTTTATTGAGAAACAATGAAAAAAACACTCCCCAACACAAGGAAAACAGTCCGAGATGACAAGAAATGTTTTCACCAGTCCAAGAGAGGGTGAGCAGTCTCTGCTGGGGAGGGTGCCAAAGCTTCTTTCACGTGCAGACTCCGGGGGGTGTTCCCTTGATGTTCCCGAATCCGGGCCCGAAGCAGGTCCGATGTCTTCAGGGAAGGGAGGAAGGAAAGAAGGGGAAACACAAAAGCAGAAAAAGATGGCAAAAAAAACAAGCAAAAAGCAGAAAGCAAAGAGCAAAGCCAGCAAAAGCAGCCTAAAGCTAGCAGCAAGCCAGAAGCAAGCAGCCGGGGGAGGGGCTCAGCCACAGACAAAACAAACTGGGCACGCGGGAACAGGAAAAAAAAAAAAAAAAAAAACAAAAACAACAACAAAAAAAGAAAACCAACCACGATTTGGGATACAAAGCATGAAAATGTCCTGTCACCCCAGGACAGGGTCGAATCTTGAGGATTCTGTAAGGGAAACCTCAGCGGGGGCTGGTCTTGAAATCCCCTGGAAAAGCCCACTGGGAGAAATATTGCAGGGATGGCAACAATGCCCAATTAGGAGATGGGCATCTAAAGAATGGATGATCTATCTATGCATGAATGTTTGGGGAAAGAAGGAAATACGGAAAAATCTCATATGGCCTGTGTTCGGTACTTTTGACGAATGGGCATGAGAAGCTCTGTGGGAATATGTATCTAGGAAGAAAAGGAGAGAATTTGAGGAATTATCATATATCTTGTTATGGTACTGGGTACGGGTAAAACTGTATTCTGACAAAAGGGAAATACTGGATAAATTGGACTACGGGAAAAGCCTCTTTTACGGCTTGATGGCCAAAGTGCTGTCTATCCCA
Organism: Prinia subflava; assembly: GCF_021018805.1. NCBI lineage: Eukaryota > Metazoa > Chordata > Aves > Passeriformes > Cisticolidae > Prinia > Prinia subflava. The sequence continues at coordinate 7,511,211 of NW_026960606.1, forward strand.
ACCCCCGCTTCCTCCTCGGCCTCCTCGGTGACGGCGTTAGCAACGTCATCCGAGACCCATGTGGAACCACGAGCTCCGCGGCCGCCCCCCTCCTCTCGCTCAAGGGGATTCCCGAGAGGGAACCCGGTCCCCGTTTCTGGTCCCGACATCGAACCCCGGCCACCGACGCTAAGCTATGGAGAGAAAGGAAGGAAGGGTAAGAAAAAGGAAGGGGGAAGGTATAATTTAAATAATTATACACCAGGTAGAGCCCTAGCTGAAACCTGGATACCCGAGGACGATCTAGGACCCAAGGGAGAATCGGGATGGGACAGTTGGTGCGGCGGCGGGAGCGACCCGGGAAGAAAGATGGAAAAAAGAACAGTTAAGGTAGACAGCGGAGCTAAACAGAAATTACCTAAAGTAAATTGGAATGCGCTAGAGAGAAACTGGTGGTGTTGGGAAGCGTACAAGCCAGAATGGGAAGTTTCTCGCAAGCCCACTAAAAGAGAAAAAGATAGAAAAAGGATGTAAAAGGAATCTCGCTAACTCTTTTCTTTGGTGGTGGTAGACCTTTGTATTTCATGCTGGACACTTTTTAGAAGTTCCCTAGGAATTGTGTAGGTTTTTTTCAGGTAAGATCGGTGGAATTTCTCGGTTTCTTCTTCATTAATATGAGAAAAGAAGCAGAACCCCCCACGGTGAGGCGAGTGCGGTTGCTAGGAGACAAAAGCGGCAGGTTTTTTTCTCTCTCTCTTTGCGGCGGCGGGACAGGCGGCGATCCTCTGTCGGGGATGGCGTAGAACCGCCCAGGACGGGAATAGCAATGTGAGGATCTGAACAAGAGTAGTATCGAAAAGCTGGAACGAATAAAAGATTGGGAAAAAGGAATCAAGAATAAAACTGATTTACTAGAAAGGGTATTGGGAGTTTTTTTAGGCTGTGTGTTTTTGTAAATATTTATATTCTGCCGCGACTGGCATAGAACTGATGGAAAAATTTAAAAGGTTTTTTTTCTCCTTTCTCTTCTTTCTTTTTTTCTGTCTCTGAGTTAATTGGATGATAGAAGGTGCTGAATGTCTGGATAAAAATTGAAAAGAGGTTAGGGAATTAGTACAATTAGTATAAATGAATTATGGGGTTTTTGGAAGCTGAGGTTAATAGGCAATTCACAGATGCTAAATTACTGAATATTTGGTCTTTGCAGGGGAATAGGGAAAAAGCAACATTGATTTGAAAGATACAAGGAATGCTTTTGAATATAGGCAGAGCGGGTAAGTCCGGAAGAACGAACTGGCTTTACGAACCCAGAACCCACAACAGCAAAGGGATTAGGCATTAGGACAAGCTAGCTTGGGGGGGCTCGGGAACTCAGCAGGGGTTTTCCCCTGGAACCGCGGTATTGTTTCACTCGTAAAAATCTAAGTGCACGAAGAATCCACGCAGGAAAAGGACCGTAAGTATAGCGTGGTTGAGTGGGGGTGACCAAGTGCTTGAGAACGTGTATGTGTGTGTGAGTGTGTGTGTGAATGAGACGTGATTTATCACGAAGCGAGAGCGGACCTTAAGGTCGCGTTTCCGCTGCTCCCGCGAGGGACACGGCCGACCGACGGGGAAGCGATTGGAACGTGTGATATTTCGCTTCGTGTGTGAGTGCTACCCGACGGGGTGGGGGAGGTCACCAGGGGTCCTGAAGGAAAGAGGACGTCCCTTTTTGAGTTCGGGGACGAGTAAGCCTTCTTGACCGCGACCAGGGGGGTCGCTTAATTTTTTCGGTGGCGGTTACAGAGCCCCGCCGTTAACCGAACATCCACGGAACGGTCATCCGCTGGATCATTAAGTTAACGGCATCGAGTTCGGAAACTCGGGATTTAATTTTTGGTATCCCATAACTTCTGTGCCACGGGGAGTATGGGATCAGATCTCAGCAGAGATCGGGAGGATTCTTTAAGGGAAACCTCAGCGAGGGCTGATCTTGAAATTCCTCGGAAAAGTCCATTAGGAAAGTTGTTGCAAGGTTGGCAAGAATGCCCAATTAGGAGAGGAGCATCTAAAGATCGGATGATTTATTTGTGTATGAATGTTTGGGGAGGAAAGGAGATAGGACCTAATATTATATGGCCTGTGTTTGGTACTTTTGACGAATGGGCGTGGGAAGCTCTGTGGGAACATGTAGCGAAGAAGAAAAGGAGAGAATTTGAGGAATTGGCATATGTTCTGTTATGGTATGAGGTACGAGTAAAGCTGTGTTCTGAGGAAAGGGAAACACGGAATGAACTGGACTATGGGATAAACTTCTCTCACGGCTCGGTGGCCCCCGTCCTGCCAGCCCCTACCCCTACCACTTCCTCCTCCCCGGCCTTCTCAGGGGCAGAGTTAACACTGCCATCCGAGACCCATGCGGAGCCCCGAGCTCAGCGGCCACTCCAGAAACCTCCCTCCCGTTCAAGGAGATTCCCGAGAGGGAATCCTGCCCCCGTTTCTGGTCCTGACCCCGCACCTCGGCCACCGACGCTAAAATATGGAGAAAAAGAGAAGAAGGGTAAGGAAAACGAAGGGTGGAAGAATAAACCAGACAGGTATATACCAGTTAGAGCCCTGGCTAAAACCAGGACCCCCGAAGGAGATCTTGAAGAGCCCGGGAGGGATTCGGGGTGGGACAGTTGGTGTGAGAGCAAGAATGGCCCGGGAGGAAAAATGGGGGAAAAGAAGCATTCCCGTAAGAAATTTGACAGTAGAGCAAAACAGAAATTACCAAAGGTGAATTGGAATGCATTAGAGAATAACTAGTGGTGTTGGGAAGCGTGCAAATTAGAAATGCGAAAATTCACGTGAGTCTGCAAAAGGAGAAAAAGATAGAAAAGGGATTAAAAGGAATCTTGCCTACTCTTTTCCTTGGTGGTGGTAGATCTTTTACTTCAGGCTGAATACATTTTGGAGACTCCCTAGAGTTGTGTATTTTGCTTTAAGAGTTTTTTTTTCTCCTGGACGAGATCGGCGGAGTTGTTTTTTTTTCTTTTTCTTTTCACTAACGTGGGAATGGAACGAAACCCGCCCCTTCCCGCAAGCGGCAGGGCGAGTCAGTCCATGGTTGCCGGGAGACGAAGGAAAGCGGCAGTTTTAAAGTGATTAGACAAGGATGCCCGGGGCAGAAAACCGCCCTGTAAGGCGAAATAAGAAGCAAAAGTAGATAAAAGTATTGAGAGAAGAGACCAAGAATGGGAGCTATACTTATGCGTAGGAAATACCTAGGTGTTTGTTCTTGAAAAGCTGAAAATATATCTTCCTTTTAGTTGTCTGTCTACTGTATGTGAGGATTTTGTGCAAATCAAAAGGTTGATAGTATGGTGGATGTAGCTCGTCTATGTTTGAAACAATTGCTACATTTTGAATTCGGATTGTCAGCTTGAGCAGGAATATGGCATTTGTGTTGGCAGACAGTGTACTGCAAGGGTTTTGTGTGTTTCAGTTTTTCTTTCAAAAGGTTGAAGCATGTGGCCGGTGAAGTCCAAATTAAAGCGGCTGTTGAGAGGCAGGAAACTAAAATCTTTCTGTCGAGATAGTGTTGGAATGGTAATTGGAGTCAGGATTCTAGTATTAAGTTGGGAAAGTGGTATAATTCTCTGTGTTGGTAGTTACAGGATTTTTCTTTATTCTTTGCAGTTCCTATTCTGTATGTATTTTATCTAGTTGGGAACCGGGATTCTTAATTTTAGATGGTTTGTGTTGTCCCTTTGATATTATGTCTTCTTACTTGCTCCTCAATTTGGAGGATGTGAACCTTGAGGTTGCCCTGGTGCCTGTGTTTTTCTGGTAGAGAGTAAGTGATGTATGAGAGGCAGCATTTTGTCACCGGTGTTAAGTTTGGTCGGTGTTTGCTTGTGTATTTAAGTTTAATAATACGCAAGAATGTATAGCAAATACAGGAGCTTTACTTTGGGAATTAGGCACAAGTTATCTCGAGTTTGTTTGTTAAGAAAGGCTAAGTTTGTGAAGTTTTTTTGGACTGAAGTAAAAAGCAGTAGTGTTAATGTTCTGATAATTGTACTAGATAAAGCTGTCTGATTACCGGGGCCTGATGTTTACAGTGACTCCTGGCTTTGGAAAACTTCTGGGTTTTAAGTTCCGAATTTAAGTAATGTATGGTTTATTACAGAGTAAGTTCTGCTCTTTGTAATAGTTTCTTCTATTTGGTGTGCTTTGTTTTTTTCTGTCTTGTTAAAATACTCCCCCAGGATTATGGGTGAGGTCTTAAGTTTTTCTCTTAATTTGTACAAATTTTGCTTAAAGTTATCCTTTATTAAGTTGTACTACTCACTGACTGTTTGAATTGGCTCTCTGATGAAGGGAAGAAGTCACTTCAGCTACTGCTGCAGGATTGTATCTTGCCACGCTGAAATAGGGGTCTGCAGCTGATCCTGTCTGTGAGAAATGGTTTGTAGACGGATCTGCACGAGTAGTTGATGGGAACTGCCCCGGTATATTAACCGGGAGTTCCAGCTTTTCGTGGATGTTAGCAATCACACGGCGTATGGAGTTCTTACACAGGAGTGGGCGGGAGCCAGGAAACCGGTGGGGTATGTTTTAAATGGCTTACTGAATCCCGGCTATTGAAATATGAGGCAATTCTGGTAAATTCCCCGGAGTTAGAACTCCGTACTGCTGCTGCTTGAAACCCCGCCCAGTTTCGGTCCTGGGGAGGATCTGAGGAGTGTAGTCACAATTGCTACGAGGCAGTGGAATTACAAACCAAAATAAGAAGTGTCGCCATCAAGCTAACAGCAGAGCTGAAAGGTCCGATAGTGCTTCTGGAATTGTGTTAATTTTGCTGATCATTAGGGGTGGCTGAAGCAAGGGTGAGAAGCAGTTGTGAAGGCAGATGCTTCTTGGAGGCTGAGTGAGAATGGCCATGGCAGGGTGCACATCGAAAATAGGGACAAGGTGGTCTCATTGTCTCACTCAAGTTGCGTCCTTCTTTTGGCTGTGTGTATCTGAGAATGTGCTGAGTAGGGGTCTGGAATATAAATTTGTAGTTCAGTTAATTAGCAGCAGTGCAGACTCATTACACTGAGGCTGTAGAAACTGAGTGAGGATGTGTGTAACCTTAACAGCTGATTGTCCTGGAAACTGCTGTTGTCACCGAGCATTGTAGGATACTGGGTTTTATGAATGTTTGTTTGTATGCCAAATCACTCTGAATGTGCTGAGTTTGATTCTTGAAATAAGCCCAAATTGTTTGTGCTCATCTATGATTTTTTAAACTGAATTTTTCTTTAAAAAGCTAAAACCTGTGTTAATACTATGGGATTTGGAGTAGTCTTAGTGTTTATTGTTTGCTCGCTATATATCCAGTGGACACTGTCAGAAGTATTGGTAGGATGTAAAAAGAATTGTTTGTATGTTTAATAAGAAGTAAAATTTTCTTTCTGATTTTTCCTGTAACAGTACAAAAAAGGGGAAAAATTCTGGATGGTATGGTACATTGGGTGGATAGTGAGGTGAGAATCATAGTGATCCAGGGACAAAATTGTTTTTATGGTAAAGGTGTGAATGTACTATTAGATAACTTGTTCTAATATTCAGATTTTCTGAATGGTAGACATGACAGGGATTCTCTTTATACAATATTCTTGTAGTATTGGGCTGGTTTGGAATTTTGTATTAGGTAAATTCAATCTGAGGAAGTTGCAGGATTTCGATGTATATTCATGAGATACAACCAGGAGGTAAAGTACTGATCAGAGCTTGGAAAGCGGTGTCATTAACCCCTCATTAGGAGGGACCCTTTCTTGTCCTTTTAACTACAGATACAACCATCCGAACAGCTGAAAGAGGCTGGACACACGCCTCCAGGGTTAAGAAACTAACAGCCCCGAGGGAAAACCCCGAATGGAAGGTCATCTCTTCCCCCGGAGATCTGAGGGTCCGGCTGCACCGAGGATGCCAACACCCTGGAAACATTAAGCTGCAGCCTAGAGGAGCCTCAAAGGAAACTTAATAACCACCCGACAAGGAGGACTGAGAGAGGGAAGGGTAACCAGAAGGAAGGTGTTAGAACATCAGGAAGGGTGAATCCGGAGCTCCAGAAATTTAAAGAGAAAGAACTCCAACCCCAGGATATCAGAAACAAATGGCAGAAGAAATATCCATGCGCTGCTCTGAACCTGGATGCCCCCCTGCAATCCATATATCCATTTCAAATACAATTATTGTCTTGAAATTTGGGTGGTGCACTGCAAGTGGGGGTGGGGGGGCCGCTGGGGTTATGCCCCAGGTGTTCTGAGGAAAAACAGACTCTGACTATGCGATTCTTAAACTGTGCCACACGTTTGGGATTGATAGAACCAAATTATCCCGGGTGGTATTCAATATATGAAAAGGGGTTAAAGGGAAAATTAGATCTAAAGGCCCAAGTGTTAGCCACGAAGTGCCGTCGAACTAATGTAGTGCCAGAACAAGTAAAGTAATCTCGGTGGGGAATTTTTGAAAAGGAGGTGTGCCGTCCGAACCACCCCGAGGGTCCGAGCAGAGAGCCCCTGCTGTCGCGAAGAAACTTCCCCGTTGTTCGGTTGCAACCCGACAGACGCTGGGCCAGACAGAGGGAAGCCTCTGCGGATCACTCTAGGGAGTGTGAACCAGGCTGTGCGCTCGGTGAAGGGCTAGCCCTGTGACATAAGGCTCCTCCAAAAAAAGTTACCCCTGTTAAGACACAAGTAACTAGCTGGCACTCAAAGGCAGTCAGGGACATGGGAATTGGAAAGATAGAAGAAAAGCAGAAAAGGCAAACATGGTTCAGGAATCGCTGGTCAGGTGTTTCTCCAAGGAACGGGAAACTCGAGAGAGGAAAACAATTAAGTTAAATACAAAACATGAATTAAAATTATTGACAAAAGAAAAGAAATGGGGGAGTTGTGGGAAATATGGTTATTTAATTCATGTTTTATAAATAATTATAGATTGGGAACTGTGATATATATTATATAAAGGTATGTGTGTGTATGCTCAACCCGCACGTTTCACGAACTTCTGGAAAGCACCTCCCTGATCTTCCGGGTTCTAAAAATGGAAGGTGAGAACGACTTGCCCCTGCCTACGTGCAGCTCAATTCATCTGGACTCGCAACAGGTCAAACGCTACGTGCCAGCAAAGACGTGCCAGCGAGGACTCACACCGGTCATCACACAGTTACTCAAAGCAAGGACTAACTCTGGACATTAGCATTTGAATATGCCTGGGGACCCTTTCGGGATTTAATGTAAATAAAGTTAATGGCCGACGATTAGAGAAACAATGGGAGGAAGATTGCCGAAGGGAAAGTTAAGGGTATTTAAGTTGGGCCTTTAGGTGGGCAAATTTGTGAACCCAGCTAGAGACAAGGCTGCCAGGTCCTGTGTCTCTGGGGTCACCCTTGGCTCTACTTTTCCCGGGAGAACTTCGGTCAAGTAAGTTTGCTGTTCGTGGGGTTCGTATTGTTTTGTTTTTATTGTTTGAAATTGTTATAATTTGATTCTAAATTTTGTGATTTGGATGTTAATAAACCAAACTATTGAATTTGGCAATAAATTTGTCCTGGCGTTTATAACAGTATGAAAGCTTGCCTCGGGGGAAGAAAGTTGTATTTATGTGTGGAAAGTATCCATGTGTCTGTTTAAGGTTTTTTCCTCAATTACCTGCTTGCTATATGCGAGGATTTAATGCAAACTAAAATATGTTGATAGTGTGATGGGTGTGACTCGTGGGTTTGAAATGATTGCTGCAGTTTGAAATTAAGTGACTGATTTAAACATGAAATGGGAATGTGGTATTTTGTTGGAGTTGAGTGAGCTTTTCACTACGTGTATTTTCTTGATATTGGGGCATGGAGGCCGTGGTGTTCGGGTTGGAGCTGCTTGTTACAGTTAGGAGGCTAGAAGTTAGAACTGTAGTGGTAAGATTTATGATTCAGTTCTTGGATCGAAGTGGTGGACGTGGCGCAGTGGTCCCAAGGACTAATAACTGTTGCGCCTACTGGACAGGAGCTGAGAACTAAGGTTTTTTTTTTTCTTTTTCTTCTTTCTTCTTCTTTCCTTCCTCTCGAGTATTAATCTCTGTAGAGGGAAACGGGCCTTGAAGTTTTTTCCCAGGCCACATCTGGGCATGGAAGATCTTTTTGCTTAATTGAACTGGCTATGATTTCTCTCTGTTAATAGTTGGAAACTTTTTCTCTGCAATCTTTATTTTTTTTGTGTGTTTGTTTGGTAGAAACAGGGATTTTTCCTTCCTAATTGCTGATCTCTTGGAGGGGATGGTTGATGTTATCCCTTTGGTGTTGTGTCTTTTTGTTTGCCCCTCAGTTTGGAGGGTGCAGGCCTTGGAGCTGTTCTGGTGCTTGTGTTTCTGAATGGTGAATAACTGACTTGTGAAGAGCGGCATCTGTGTCATGTGACTGGCGGTTGCCTGTCTTCAGGCCACGTTTCTGGGTGTAATGGTGCACTGAGGTGGATGAGAGGTGTAGGAGTGGTGCGTTTATCTAAAGCAAATGGTAATAGGTTAGCTGAAGTTTGGTTGTTAGTAAAAGCTAAGTTTGTGGAAGCTCTTTGTGAAAAATAGTGGTGCCTACGTACTGGTACCTGTATTGGGAAAGGCTGTCTAGCTAATAGGGCCTGAGTTTTGAAGTGACTCTTAGCCCTGGAAAGCTTTCAAGTATTTTGATGCATGTTACAGATGAATTAGCCCTGCTGTTTTATCCACTTCCTATGATAAAAGCTAAAGAAGCTCAGACCCTCAACAAAGTTACTACTCTGATGCCCCTTGTCTAAATCCTTCTGTTTCAAGCTAGTCTCAAAGTACAGATGTGAGAAGTGTCTGAGACGAGGCCATCTCTATATTGCAGCCAGTGTTGGTTTTTTTGCATTTATATATATACTGAGAATGTTCTATAAGTGGTGAAGGAATAAGTTCTGCTATTTGTGATATTTTCTTCCATTTGGTATGCCTTGTTTTTTTCTATGTCTTGTTAAAATACTCCCCCAGGATTATGGGTGAGGTCTTAATTTTTTTTCTCATTTAGATACTAATTTTGCTTAAAGTTATCCTTCATTAAGTTGTACTGCTCACTGTTTTTTTTAAATTGGCTCCCTGATAAAGTGAAAAAGTCACTCCAGCTACTGCTGTGGGTTCTTATCTTGCTGTGCTGAAATAGGGGTCTGCAGCTGATCCTGTCTGAGGGATCCTCTCCTTTCATGTATGGAGCCTGTTAAGTGGCGTCATCAAGCTAAGAGACCCTGCATAACTACCCCAACAGCAGAGCTGAAATGCCTGATAATACTTCTGGAATTGTGTTAATTTTGCTGATCATTAGTTGTGGCTGCAGCAAGTGTGAGAAGCAGTTGTGAAGGCGGATGCTTCTTGGAGGCTGAGTGAGAATGGCCATGGCAGGGTGCACATCTAAAATAGGGACAGAAGGTGGGCCCATTGTCTCACTCAATTTGTTTCCTTCTTTTGGCTGTGTGTATCTGAGAATGTGTTGAGTAGGGGTCTGGAATATATAAATTTGTAGTTCAGTTACTTAACTGTAGTGTAAACTCATTGCACTGAGACTGTAGAAAATGAGTGAAGGTGTGTGTAACCTTAACAGCTGATTGTCCTGGAAACTGCTGTTGTCACAGAGCATTGTAGGACATTTGGTTTTATGAATATACCAAATCACTCTGAATATGCTGAGTTTGATTCTTGAAATAAGCCTAAATTGTTTGTGCTTTTCTATGATTTTTTTAAACTGAATTTTTCTTTAAAGAGCTAAAACCTGTGTTAATGTTTTAAAAGTTATGGGATTTAAAGTTGCCTTAGTGTTTATTGTTTACTTGCTATATACCCAGTGGACATTTTCAGAGGTATTGGTAGAATATATAAAAGGTATTGTTTGTCTGTTAGTATAAACCTCGTTCACAGGGAGGTAAAATTCTCTTTCTGTTAACTTTAATTTCTCCCTGTAACAGTACAAAAAGAAGATTTTTGAATTTAGCATTGAGTTCTTTAAATTCTGGATAAGGAATTGAATCATTCGTGCATGAAAAGAAGATTTTGAGTTATATGAAGAATTGTGTGGTGAATTATTTTGTGCAGAGATAATGAGTGACTTATGAACTAGCAAAACTCATTCAAATTATTCAGATTGTCTGAATAATAGTCGTAGCAGATTTTCCTCCTGAAATGCATTTCTGAAGATTGTTCAAAAGTACTGTCCAAATTTAAATTTACATTATACCTAGACCTTAATTGATAAATTTAATTTGAAGCAAGCTATGATAAAGCTTCAGGATGTTGATTTATACAATCAGATAAATTCTGGTAAAAGAAGTTTTTTTTCCATATGACAAAGGCGTAGTCTGTGCTAACCCCTCAGTTGGAGGGTTCCCCTGTTTTGTTTTTAACAGGTGCTGGTGCGAAGGAACATTAGGAAAGGTGAATCCGTGGCTCCAGAAACTAAAGGAGAAGGAACTCCACCCCCACGAGACCAGAAAGTGAAGAAATACCTCTGTAGCAAATGGCAGAAGGGATATCCATTCGCTGCTCTGAGCCTGGATGCCCCTGCAATCCCTATATCCATTTCAAATGCAATTATTGCCTTGAAATTTGGGTGGTGCACTGCAAGTGGGGGTGGAGACCGCTGGGGCTATGCCACAAGTGTTCTGAGGAAGAACAGATTTTGACCATGCGATTCTTGGACTGTGCCACATGTCTGGGATTGATAGAACCAGATTCTCCCGGGTGGTATTCAGTATACAAAAAGGGGTTAAAGGGAAAATTGGATGTAAAGGCCCAGGTGTTAGCCACTGAGTGCCGTCGAACTAATAAAGTGCCGTGTGTAGCAGAGCAGGTAAAGTTATCTTGGTGGGGAGCTTTTAAAAGGAGATATGCTATCCGAACCACCCCGAGGGACCGAGCAGAGCCCCTGCTGTCGCGAAGAAACTTCCCCGTTGTTGGTTGCAACCCGACAGACGCTGGGCCAGACAGAGCTTCTGCGGATCACTTTAGGGAGTGTGAACCAGGTTGTGCACTCGGTGAAGGGCCAGCCCTGTGACATATGGCTCCTCCAAAAGTTACCCCTGTTAAAACACAAGTAACTAGCTGGCACTCAAAGGCACTCAGGGACATGGTAATTGGAAAAATCAGAGGAAAAAGCATTAAAGGTAAACATGGTTCAGGAATCGCTGGTCAGATGTTCCTCCTAGGAAGAGGGGACACCAAAGAAAAGCAAACTAATAGAATCAGAGAATGATAAGGACGATGCGAACCTGAATTAAATAGTTAATAAAAGAAAAGAGATAGGGAAATTGTGAAAAATGTGTAATGATTAATTCATGTTCTTATGGTAAATTGGAAAATCATGAAACTGTATAAATTTATATCAGGTAAAAGTATATGTTTTAGGAGACCTTGCAGCAGATGGTGAAATTAACAACCCTGAAAAGCCGGCATCTCCATTCAGAAAGGAACAAAGGACTTTTCCGGGAGAGCCTGCAGCCTTCTCAAGTACCGGGAGGAGACCTATCGAGATAAGGTGGCATTAGCAACTCACACCTTGGTTGCCACCTTCACAGATCCTCAAGCAACATCATCCTTATCTCGATCATTCATCAACCATAAGAACCTATAGAAATTGGACATTAACATTTGAACTGAGAAAATAACTTTTTTCTGCTTGGTCAGGGGAAACTCCTGAATTTGTATAGCTAGTCGGGAAACAATGGGAAATATGGGGAAATATTGCCGAGGGCAGAATAAAGTGTATAAAAACCAAGCCCCGAATCGGGCTAATTTGTGAACCGTTAGGGGAGATAGCAGGCTGCCAGGCCCTGTATCTCATGGTTCACCCTTGGCATTTTCCCGGGAAAACTCTGTCAAGTTTGTCCGCTGTTGGTGGGTTTTCGAAATTCTGTGATCTTTATTAATAAACCAAATTATTATTTTAACTGGAATATAGTACTGGCATTTATAACAGTATCCATCCTGGGAAATAAAAGCTTTACTTCTTGTGTGCCATAATATTGATGCAAACAAAGCCCTGGTCCTTCATGGAGCTTTTTGGGTTTCACTGGGCACAACCTCCATGTGAGCCCAGGCTGCACAATCCAGCAGGGTCACAGGGATGGCCATCCCCAGAATCACTGGATGGCTGGGGTTGGAAGGGGCCTCTGGAGATCACCCAGTCCAAGGCAGGGTCACAATGGAGCAGGTGACACAGGAAGAGGTAGAGGTGGGTTTGGGATGTCTCCATAGAGGGAGACTCCACGCCCTCCCAGGGCTCTGCCACCCTCACGGAAAGTTGTTCTTCCTCGCATTGAGGTGGAACTTCTTGTATTGTAGTTTATGGGCACTGCTCCTTGTCGTGTCCCTGGACAGAGCCTGGCACCACCCTCTTGGAGACATTTACACAGCTTGCGGACTCCTTCCCTCTCTCTCTCTTTCTCTCTCTCTCCCCGGAATTTCAGGAATCGTTTTCCAGGAGCACTCCTAGGGGTGATGCCGGCCGGGCCCGGGGCCCGGGGGTGGTGCAGGGTTCCGGGGACGCTGGGGGCCGGCGCTGTGGCCGCCCCGTCCCCTCCCGGTGCCTGCGCTCCCGTGCGCGCCCCCCCGGCGGGCGGCGGGGGCGGGCGCCGTCTGGGCCGCGCTGATCGCAGAGCACCATTGGCCGCTGTATGCGCGCACGTCACGATCATGATGAGAATTAATGATCGGGGTCGCTGATTTCATTGTGTGACGCCAGGACCGACCCAGCCGAGCCCGGCCGAGCCCGGAGCCCCCGCGCCGACCCCGCGCTACACGGTAAGCGCGGGGTAGCCCCCCCGGGGGCGGGGAGCGCGGCGGGGCCCCCGGGCGGGAGGGGCGCGGCGGGAAGGGAGGAGGAAGAAGAAGATGGTGATGATGATGCCGGCGATGACCCCCTTCCCCCAGCCCCGGGCCCGGCGGTGGGGGGAGGCCCGCGCGGACTCTGCTGCGCCTCTCGCCCCCCCTCCCCGCCCCTGGCTCGGCCCCGAGCGGGAGCGGGGGCGGGGGGGGGGGGGGTGAAGGCAGCGCCGGGCGCGCGCCGGGAGCTGCCGGGGAAACTGCGCGTGCGCGCGCAGCCGCTCCGCGCGCGCCAGGGGGAATCCCGCGCGCCTGCGCCGGCCTGGGCCGCTCTGCGCGTGCGCGCCGAGCCCGGCAGTGGCTCCTCAACCGCGGATGTCTCAGTCATAGTCACAGAAACATCACGGTCACAGAGCCTGGGAAACACCCCGGGATCCCCAGCACAGCCTCTCACCGAACACCGCCCGCACTCTGTGCCACGTCCAGCCTTGCCTTAAACACTTCAGGAACGAGGACTCTACCACCTCCCTGGGCAGACCCTTCCAATGTCTGACCACCCTTTCTGTGGAGAAACTGTTTATAATGTCGATCCTAAGCCTCCCCTGGCACAGATCCTGTCATCGCCAATTTCCTCATTCCCCGGTGCTTCAGTCACAGAATCCCAGAATCACTGAGGTCGAGTAAGACCTCTGAGATCACCTAGTCCAACTTGTGCCCGATGCACACTTTGTCACCCAGCCCAGAGCACTGAGTGCCACGTCCAGGCCTTCCTTGGACACCGGGGTTGGGGACTCCAAACCTCCCAGGGCAGCCCCTTCCAATATCTTATCACCTGTTCAATGAAGAATTTCTTCTTAATGTCAAGCCTAAACCTACCTTGGCAAAGCTTAAGACTGTGTCCTCTTATGTGACGGGTTGCCTCAGTCCTTAGTGCTCCGGTGTCCCCAGTGCCTCAGTGTGCCTATGTTGGCAGGGGTGGGGAACAAGATGAACTTGAAGGTCTCTTTCAACCCAAACCCTTCTGTGATTCCATGGTGTAATAAACGCCAATCACTCGCTTTTTGAAATTTATGAAAATTTAATAAAGAATAAAAATTGGTTACAAAAAAATTAATACAATAATAAAAGTTCAAAAAGTTTTCAGAGACAGGACAAATAATGAGACAATAAAAGCAAAGAAGGTAGCCCGGGCCACCCAAGACCCCCCCCTTCCAGACAAAGGCTAGAGGGAAAAGGGCCCAGAACAAAGAGGAATCTTCTTTTTTAAGCTTTTGGTTTATGACTATTCATATCTTACGTAAAACAAGTAATTTTCAGCTGTTTCTTGTCACAAAAGCTTTCTGTTAATTAAAAGAACGCATGAGAGCATACATCCTTGAGAAAGTTAGGTTCTGTGGATAAGAGGCTATAAATTCTTCTTCACTAGAAGGTTTAGGGGCCTCTGAATGTTATCTCTGTGCTGAGGAATTTTTCTTCTTGAGCAAAAATAAAAATATAACACACATACACAGCTTCTATTGTACTATAACTTATTGTTAATTACAAAACTATATTCACTACATTATTCTAATGTTAATATAGTATAACTTTTCTATCTATCAGATTACATATAGTAAATATCTGCGTAGAGCCACACATACAATGTGCCTTTTTCACACATGGTATTGGCCTGCTGTGGTGCCAGGCACGGCCAGTCATAGTAGTTGGATGGGGGGGCCTTGTGCTACCATGCTTTTATCCCTCAGGTGTTTGAGGATGAGTGCCTAGGCTGGGTACGGGTATAAAGTCTCTAAAGATCTTACCACATCTTAGTATCTAAATAAAGTAGTTTATTTATACAAAAGCACATATCTGAAGGCGAAGAGTTCTGAGAGCGGCCTTATTCTACAACCAATTACAAACCTAGGCAAACAAAGTCTAAACAAGACAATAACTAAAGCATAGAAATCTTAACACACAGAGTTCTAATGAAACAGCAAACAAAGCACAGAATTCCTAACAAGCAGAACTAGTAAGACTATAAGCAAAGCACATATCTGACATTACAGCCTCTAGGTAAATCAGCCTCCCATCTGACCCCAAGCAGGATTTTCCAACCGTGGGGTCACAATAACAGAAAGGGAACACAAGATCACAGATCCCAGACAGGGGTCCCGGCTGCAGGGATCACAGTGGCAGTGGAAGGGTCCCCAACTTGGCAGAGTTCCCGAAAGCAGGGTCACAGGGACAAGGAAGGGTCTCGGGGTCCCAAACTCTTGCAGTTCCCGGTTGCAGAGACAGGAACTCTCACAGACTCCCCAGCAGCCCCGAACAGAGTCCCGGGGCAAACGCCACAGGGAAAAAGGGAAGGGACGGGATCGCAGGGGCCAGGAGAGTTCCCTGGGGTCCCGAACCCTCGCAGGAGGAAGGGACAGGACCCCAGGGCCCAGATGCCAGGCTACAATAGATGATACCTTTAGAATCCCATTCGGCTCCCTGGCAAGGCTCCTTCCTCAGGCTGCAGGAGGTGGAGGTTGGATCGATAGATCGGATTGATCAATCAATCCCCCGACCAACTGACCCAGAGGCTTTTTATCCCAAATTGCAAAATGCATATTCATATCTTTTATCTACACACTAACCAATCTAGGTACAATTCTAAAGTTCGTAAAACTACGAAAATCAGCGTCAAAACCTACGCACATAGCATATCTATTAACGTAAAACTCTATCTTACTAGCATAAGGTTCTACCTTGTTGTACATAAAACTCATACTAAAAATTATAAACAGTACTCTACTCTATTTTTGTTATGTCTGTACTCTATCACTAAGCCTGAAGCTGTGTCCTTCTACACTGAACTAGGACTTAGGGCATGTAAAGCTTAAAGCTAAGGGTTAGATTTCTACTTTGTGCATTTAAAGCTTTTATATATTCTAATTTTTCTAAAGGCTTTAATTCTATCTCTGTACTTTTCACTTCTCTGTGGAGGATCCATGGAAACATGGACTCCGACAGATGAGGAGGACATGTCCTTGGCTGTGCTGTTCTGGAGGCCTCACCCCTGGAAGTGCCTGTGTGGCACTTTCCTGCCCCGAGCAGTCCCCAACCCTGTCCCCTGCCCTCTTAGCTGTGGGTTTCTCATTCTATGGATAAGATCACACATAACTGACCTAAAACAGTGCTGTGTCCCCCCAGCTGGAGTCCTGAAGCAGCTCACATGTTCAGAGTAGCACTGCATCTTAATATTTCTTCCCTTTTTTCTGACACAGGTCTTACAAAACACGTACATGCTTTATTTAAAACTCGTGGCTAATCCAGCTGCAGTCAGGCATCTCATTTGCATCAGTAAAGCAGGATGGGATGCATAAACCTGCAGTGTTGTGGTCATGGGTTACTATGTTATTAAGTTACTGAGGGCTGTGTAATTTGTCCCTAATAAAGGGCTGCATTTTATAGGTAGGGCGGTAATACAATCCTACAGACGCTGTACTTAGTGGAGAGGGAAGCAATTATTCTGCAAGTCACGGATATTTAAAAGTAGTTTTACAAGATGGCCTGTACATTACACTCACCCAAGCATCAGCTTCATCTACTGCATTTGGAGTGAGTGGTTGTAACTGGTTTGGCCTGTGTAGGAAAGAGGCACCAACCTACAAATTCAGATTATTAAAGGTTGTTGCTTGATGTGCGTCCAGTAGTATCTCCACATAGCGTGTAAGTTAGGGGGTTGGTTGGTTGATTGTTTTCTTTCCATTTGGGATGTGGAAAAAATGGTGAGTTTTTGGCAGTCGTGGAAAGTGAATGAGATGATTTCAGTTCAAGTTTCTAAAGCTGGAGGAATAGTGTCACTACTGCAGTCTTGTTTTATTTGTGTCTATAGTAGTTTTCTTACCATAGTTCCAGTTTTGTCTCAGATTTATATTGGCACTAAGACTTGTTATTTTTTGCCACTGGAGATCTGTGGAGGGAGCAAAAAAAAGATAAATTGGGAGTGTGCTGATTCTCGTGTTGTACCTGTTACAGATGGAGAGTCTGAAACAGAAATAGTCTTTGTAAGGTGACTTTTTTCTAGGCAAATGCCTTTTTGGAGCTGAAGTTAAAAAAGAAAACTCTTAGAAACTGATTGTTCCCTTTTATCACTGTGTTAATCTGTGACAGTTTTAGAATGTGTTATACCATAAATATTTTTTATACTTAGTTACTTCCTGGTGGCTTGTACTCTCGAGTTGATTTATTTATTATTTATTTGACATCCAAGACTAGTTTCTATTGCTGTTTGAAGTGAGTATAATTATGGGTTTGTTTCCTATTTTTCAAATTAGTTAGTATTAGTATAAAGATTTTCCTTGTAAATGTTTACTTGATTCAGCAATCCAAACATTTTAGGATTTTTAGAGACTAAGATCATACTGCTACACATTGTAGGCAGAAATTATTTTTCCTTCTTATGCTGCTCCTTATTTTTATTTTTTCCCCCAGATCTCTCAAGTAACTGCAGAACAGCTGAGTAACTCCTGAATTATTTGATTACATTATTTTTCCCATTTCTTTATAGTCGTTCTTTCTTTTGTGGTATTCCTTGATATCGAGTTGTTTCCATTAGTTGCTTGTTGTATTGCACTAAGTAGGTTAGCTCATTTTTGATATGTATTGCACTGGGTGATTTAAATATGTGTTGTGCCTTCCCATGGATCTGTGCGTTCCCTTTAACGTGATCTTCCCTGTGCCCCCTCCCCCTGGGTCAAATCCCCACTGGTTAAGGGTCTTAGCCCCCGCCCCCTTCCCTCTCTCCCAAGGGCAAAAAGTTACCCTGCCCGAGAAGAACTTCCTCTTTCCCTTCTCTGGACTTGGATAAGAAGGTTCTGTGTAATAAACTGTGGGACTGTCCTGGTTTAGGACAAAATTAGGGGAAAATCTCCACAACTCCCTCCCCCACCACCCGGTTCGGGAGGAATTTCCACAGAGGAAAAGTGGAAAAAACTTGTTTATTGAGAAACAACGAAAAAACACTCCCCAACACAAGAAAAACAGTCCGAGATGACAACAAATGTTTTCACCAGTCCAAGAGAGGGTGAGCAGTCTCTGCTGGGGAGGGTGCCAAAGCTTCTCTCAGGTGCAGACTCCGGGGGGTTTTCCCTTGACGTTCACGAATCAGGGCCCGAAGCAGGTCCGATGTCTTCAGGGAAGGGAGGAAGGAAAGAAGGGGAAACACAAAAGCAGAAAAATGGCAAAAAGCAAGCAAAAAAGCAGAGAGCAAAGCCAGCAAAGCAGCCTAAAGCTAGCAGCAAGCAAGCCAAAAGCCAGCAGCCGGGGGAGGGGCTCAGCTATAGACAAAACAAACTGAGAACATGGGAACAGAAACACACGATTTGGGATACAAAGCATGAAAATGTCCTGTCACCCCAGGACATTCCACCCCTTATCCCGTATCGTGAACATGTTACTGAACACAATGAAAAAACTTTCTTCTCGCTTGCTCAAACCTTCCACACTTACACATTTCCTTCCATCTTATTTGCTCAGACCTTTGACACTTTCACGTTTCCTTCTGTCTCATATCTGTATGATCTAACGTACAGATAATGGTGGTAACGCTCAGCAAACAATGATATCATCCCACAATCAGATCTCCCTGAGGTACACAACGGGTTGTCCCATCTTTCTGCATTATCCACCAGGTATAACCTGGTCCTTGAGCAAAGACAATCCCACGAATGGGTTTGCCTGTATTCAAGGCAGGATTAATCCATACTGTCTTCCCCAACAAACCTCTGACATGGGCCACTGGGACTTTATCTCCATCTACTATATTAAGGGGCTCAGACTGGGCAGGACCTGCTCGGTTGGTGGAACCTCGAGTGTTAACTAACCAGGTGGCTCTTGCTAAATGCTGCTCCCAGTTCTTGAAAGACCCCCCCACCCAGTGCTTTCAAAGTGGTTTTTAACAATCCATTGTACCTCTCCACTTTACCTGCAGCTGGTGCATGGTAGGGGATGTGGTACACCCACTCGATGCCATGTTCCCTAGCCCAGGTGTTAATAAGATTATTTTTAAAATGAGTCCCATTGTCTGACTCAATCCTCTCAGGAGTACCATGCCTCCAAAGGACCTGCTTTTCAAGGCTCAGGATGGTTTTGCGGGCTGTAACATGAGACACGGGGTAGGTTTCCAACCATCCCGTAGTGGCTTCTACCATGGTTAGTACATGGCGCTTGCCTTGGCGGGTTTGAGGCAGCGTGATGTAATCAATCTGCCAGGCCTCCCCATACTGGTACTTGGACCACCGCCCCCCATACCAGAGGGGCTTCACCCGCTTAGCCTGTTTAATGGCAGCACATGTCTCACAGTCATGAATAACCTGAGAAATGCTATCCATGGTTGGTTAGATCCACCCCTCGGTCTCGTGCCCACTTATAGGTGGCATCTCTACCCTGGTGGCCTGAGGCATCATGGGCCCATTGTGCTAGGAACAGCTCTCCTTTGTGCTCCCAGTCAAGATCTATCTTCAACTCCCCTATCTTTGCAGCCTGATCTACCTGCTGATTGTTCTGCTGCTCCTCATTAGCTCTGCTTCTAGGGACATGGGCATCTACATGGCGAACCTTCACAGGTAGTTTCTCTAACCGGGTAGCGATGTCTTTCCATTCTTCAGCAGCCCAAATTGGTTTTCCTCTGCGCTGCCAGTTCGCCTCCTTCCATCTCTTCAGCCATCCCCACAGAGCATTGGCTACCATCCAGGAATCAGTATAAAGGTAAAGTTTTGGCCACTTCTCCGCTTCAGCAATGTCCAGGGCCAACTGAACAGCTTTGAGCTCCGCGAGTTGACTCGATCCACCTTCTCCTTCGATAGCTTGTGCGACTTGTCGTGTGGGGCTCCATACGGCTGCTTTCCACTTCCGGTTCATCCCCACAAGGCGACAGGAACCATCAGTAAAAAGAGCGTAGCGTGTGTCTTCTGCCGGCAGTTGGTTATATGGTGGAGCTTCTTCAGCACGGGTCACTTGCTCTTCTCCCTCTTCACCAGTGAGACTGAAGCTTTCACCCTCAGGCCAATTTGTAATTACCTCCAAAATCCCAGGACGATTTAGTTTCCCAATTTGGGTGCGCTGTGTAATGAGGGCAATCCACTTGCTCTATGTAGCATTGGTGGCATGGTGGGTGGAGGGAACCTTTCCTCTATTTTGTCTTCTAATTTCTGCAGTCGTGTTTCTACAGCTGCAATTCTGGCATGAGTCGGGCCATGTACAGTATCCGCATATGCCCGAAGCTTCTTTGCCATATCGAGCATAGTCTCATATACCTCATCCCGCTTCATTATTGCTAGAGCAGAAGCGTATTCAGGTGGCCCAAGGCGCACAAGTTTCCTCCACATTACAGGTGTGCACGGTACGAAGTCCAGATTCCTAGTTGTTATATCATCTGAAAAAGTGATCTCTACCACTGCCATCTCCCTCAGGCATTGGATCCCCTGTTCTATGGTCTTCCACCGTGTCTGCTGAATATAGAGGTCATCTGCACACAGGTATCTTTGTGCTACGCTGTCCAGGACCCGTTCCCAGAGGCTGTGAGGGCTAGCCCTCCTCATCATGCCTTGGTCGATGACAGGATCATGTGACAGGGATCCCAAATGCCTCGCTTCAGTGCCATCCAGAATGGTAGCCTCCCCTGCCTCATCCCAAAGGCGGACTAGCCAACTAATTATGGATTCATCGGGCTGTCGCCTATAATCCTTCCTTAGGCCTCGAAGGTCCTTCAGGGAGAAGGAATCAATATTGGCTCCGGAATCTATGCCACTTGCTGTGGTCTCTGATTTTGGTGATGGTCCTTCTCTTGGATCATCATCATCCTCTACCCTTTGGTCAGTCTTGCTTTTACACTTTCCACCTTTTGTATTTGCAGCAACAGCCATTGGTTGAGGCTTACTCTCTGGTTTAACTACTGGCCTGGAGCCTGGGATGTTTGCTGCAGCCTGAGTGACTGGGACAGTAACTAATTTATCTCCCTGTTCCCTTTCCTCTATCTGCTGCCCTACAGTATCTAGCAGGGTGCGATAAGCATGTGCTAGGGCCCAGCTCACTGCAATGATCCTTTCCTCCTTAGTGTTACCATGGCACCTCTCTTTCAGGTACTTTACCACCTCAGCTGGGTTCTGAATTTGTTCAGATGAAAAGTCCCAGACTACAGGATCAGAAAACTCCTTTAAAATTCGGCCCATATCCTCCCATTTCCCATGCCACTCAGAATTCTTCACCCTTGGTTTTACTCCTAAATCAGGAGTCTCACCAGCCCCTCTAGAAATCTCAGCCTTCGTCTTATATAAACTGCAGACAGTATAAAGAAAGCTTACTAAATTAAATGCCAGAAAGATGGTGTCCTTAGCAGTCAGGGAGGACCAAACATTTTCTAATAGAGATGTAAACAAGTCAGAGGAGAAGAAGGAAAGCAAAGGCTGAAAAGCCTCCTCCCCTGCTTCTCCCCTAACAAACTGAGCACACAGCCACAACCATGAACCATACATTCCTGGAACCGATAGCAACATTTTTATAAACCTCTTGCAAATCATCACAACCAAGCCCAGCCCGATAAATATTTTGGTTAGTGCCCCACTGCTACAAAAGCTACGCATCAGGGACAATACCAGAGCTATTTCTGGATAAGAAAATAAACCTAGGGACCACAAAGGTATTAAAACTTCAAAGAACCCTAATGACCAGAAATAGAGGCAGGCTTTCACTCCAAATGACATTATAACTTCAAAAAGAGACATACCAATATGCCCACAAAACAACTGAAACCAAAATATTATTAGAATAAAGTTGTTTTCACTTTGTATGATCGTCCCCCCCCTGTACGGGCCACCAAAAATGTTTGTCCTGGTTTAGGACAAAATTAGGGGAAAATCTCCACAACTCCCTCCCCCACCACCCGGTTCGGGAGGAATTTCCTCAGAGGAAAAGTGGAAAAAACTTGTTTATTGAGAAACAACGAAAAAACACTCCCCAACACAAGGAAAACAGTCCGAGATGACAACAAATGTTTTCACCAGTCCAAGAGAGGGTGAGCAGTCTCTGCTGGGGAGGGTGCCAAAGCTTCTCTCAGGTGCAGACTCCGGGGGGTGTTCCCTTGACGTTCACGAATCAGGGCCCGAAGCAGGTCCGATGTCTTCAGGGAAGGGAGGAAGGAAAGAAGGGGAAACACAAAAGCAGAAAAATGGCAAAAAGCAAGCAAAAAAGCAGAGAGCAAAGCCAGCAAAGCAGCCTAAAGCTAGCAGCAAGCAAGCCAAAAGCCAGCAGCCGGGGGAGGGGCTCAGCTATAGACAAAACAAACTGAGAACATGGGAACAGAAACACACGATTTGGGATACAAAGCATGAAAATGTCCTGTCACCCCAGGACAGGGACCTATCCCGAGAAGAGAAAGTGTGCCTCTGTCTTTTGCCTTCGGTCCTTTGTCCAGTTATCCCCTCTGAGGCTGTTGGGGGTTAGATTTGGTTTTTTTTTTTCTTCTCACAGAATTTTTTCCCATAAGTTTCTAAGAAGCCTTGATGACTACTTAGTCAGAACAAAAAGGGGTACTTGAGAGATATGGCAGCACGAGGCTACACCTATTGTTTCTGAGTTCCTGGGAGAGTCCCTCAGAGGGGAGAGATGATGAGCTTTGGGAAAGGTAAAAAGACAGATCTGGGGGAGGGGGAGGCACTCTTGCTCTCAGCGCCGAGGAGGACAGTCAGGCTGCCCTCTGCCTCTGCCTCGTCCTGGGAAATCTACAGTCATCTGCTGTGTACCCAGGAATCCTGAGCTCGCTTTCTCCAGCCTCTCCCTTCACCGCCGCTGCTTCTTCGGAGCTTGGAGGTTCCACTGCTACTCTGTAGCCCTGCACTGCCCAGCCCTGCCGGGACACCCCTGCTGCTCCAGCTGCCAGCGCAGAGCTCCTCATCTCTTCCACCGGTCCAGGACTTTCCTCCCTTCCAGCTCAGCCTCTCAGAGCCCTGCAGGGGCACCAAGATCAAACTGCTCTGGGCTTTTGTAAAAGAAAGCCCTCAAGGTTCTTGGTTTTGTTTATTATTGATGCTGTAGTTGTTGTTTGTTTGTCGTTTTGTCATATATACTAGTAAAGAACTGTTATTCCTACCCCCATACCTCTTCCTGAAAGCTCCTTTAAATTTTTTTTTTTTAATCGGAATAATTTGGAGGGAGGGGATTTGAATTCTCCATCTCTAGGGAGGTCCTGCCCCTTCCTAGTAGATATCTGTCTTTCAAACCAAGACAGAGGCCTACAGCTAGCCCAGGTTGGACTTCGGGGGCGAGGAAACTGGACAGTTGGATGCGAAAATAAATTAATTTTGAGAGAAGCCTGAAGAGATGCTCATTCTCAATGTCTTTGAGGATCACCTGCTCAGCTCTGGACAACCCCCCCCGCCACATAGACCGAGTACGTGACCAAATTAATTTGCTCTGGGAACTTCTCAAAAGCTCTCACTACTGCGGCCAGTTCAGCTACCTGGGGCGATCCCTCCACAAACTCTACATCAGCTTCCCAATGCTGAGTTTGGGGATTTCTCCAAGTCATCACCGACTTGTGGGATGCTCCGGACTCATCAGTGAACATTGTGAGAGCTTTGAGTGGCCTAAAACTCCTTTTCTCACAAGGAATGAGGTGGAACTCTTCATTAAACAATTTGTGAGATGGGGCGTGGACTGATATTTGTCCACTGTTGCTGTCCAGTGACATCAGGAGGTTGGCATTGCCCTGAAGCAGGCACTCGAACATCTCTTTGATCAGCCTCTCGGGAGCGTTCTTTCCCTCCCCAGAAAGCTTGACCGGGAGGTGAATACACGCAAAGTCACAACCAGCCAGCTCACGCAGTCTCAACCTGGCCTTCTGGATCAGCTGAGCTATCATCTCTTGTGGCCTTGTGACAGTCTTGGATCATTGGCGGGAGAGGAAGACCCACTCTATTATTAAGAGTGAATGTCTCTGCCCTTCGATCCATTGGAATATCAGACCATGCAAGTGTGGCAACATTCCTAGAACAATGAAATTGAAAGGCAGCTCGGGCTGATAATGGTGAGCCTGTCTCTCAGCCAAAGCCTTTTGTGCTTTTTCTATTGCGGTTTTTGCCTCTGGGGTCAGTTCTCTGGGAGAGATCAGTTCTCTCTCCCCCCTCAATAAACTCAATAACTTGTTGAGGGGATCTAGGTCCTCATTGGTGAGACCTAGCCAGGGCCTGACCCAGTTCAAAGACTCACACAGGGAATGGAGATCTGGTAGGGTTTTGGGTTCACTTCTGTTTTCCAATTTTTGCAGAACAATGGTCCGCGCGGTGATCTCCAGGCCCAGGTACTTCCCAGGTGGCACCCTTTGAACTTTCTCTTCCTGCAGTTGAAATCCAGCGGAGATTAAAACTTTAACCACTAGGTCAAGTGTGTGTTGGAGTATAGTGTCATCGGGAGCACACACAAGCACATCATCCATGTAGTGGAGGATGATAGCTTCTTTTCTTTTGGCACATACCGGGGACAGCAATAAAGCCACTTACCACTGGCAGATCATGGGGCTGCACTTTAGGCCTTGCGGCAATACCTTCCAGAGGTAACACTTCATTGGGGCTTCTCGATTAATGGTAGGAACCGAGAAGGCAAACCGTGGGGCATCCTCTGGGTGTAGTGGAATTTGGAAGAAACAGCCTTTGACATCTAGGACAGCCAATTGCCAATTTTGAGGGAGCATTGTTGGGGAAGGCATCCCTGGTTGGAGTGACCCCATGTCCTCAATTACTTTGTTTATGTCTCAGAGATCGTGGAGGAGCCTCCACTAATCTTTCCCTGGCTTCTTTATTACAAAGACCGGGGAATTCCAAGGACTGGTTGTCTCTTCTATGTGGCCTTTGGCTAATTGTTCTTCTATGATCTCTTTGAGCACCTTAAGCTTTTCCTTACATAGTGGCCACTGATTTACCCAGACTGGGGTGTCATCCAGCCACATTAACTCTTGGGTAGGGCGCTCCACAGTGGCCACTTCTAAAAATCCTGGGGGATTTTAGGGATAACTAATTTGACCTCCCACTGGGACATGGTATCTCTCCCCCACAAGGGAGCCTTATAGTCGATGACAAATGGACGAACACTGGCCAATTTTCCATCCGGCCCCTCAACTTGCACAATGTTTTTTGATATTTTTGCTAATTGAAGCCCTCCTATACCTTGAAGTCTGCCAGCCATGGGTTGCAAGTCCCGGTGTGAAGGCCTCATCTTTTCCGGTATAATCGTGACGTCCAATCCCATGTCTAAAAGGCCCTCCACGTGGAGATGGTCTGTCCCACGTGTCAGGTTACGCCTCATAATGGGTTTGTCCTCTCCAACCACTTCTACCCAATAGACGTCAGGTGTTTTGTCATTTACTGGGACCTCCTCTGGAGTGGGAATGGCCTGGGCGATGATTTGCCCCTTGGCCAGGTAGAAGGGTGGCTGAGGGCAACGTGCCAAAAGAATGAGTTTGGGCCCAATTCCCTTAATGGTCATGGGAACAATCTCAATCTCCATGGGTTTGTGTGCTGTGTCCCCAATAACAAAATACTCACTGTCCAGTCCTGTGTTATCTACTGTCAAGTCTTGTGATTTCTCTGGCAATTCTACTTCAATTACTGTCCAGTGGGTAGATCCGAAAAGAAAGGCATCTTTAGTTACAAGCTTAAAATGCCTGCAAGGTGGAAAGCCTTGTTAGATAAACATTTGCCAATTTTTTCTTTTTGTTTCCCCGCACCCAGCTTCCCTTTCTCTTTTTCTGTTAAGAGAGAGTCTTTTTCTACAGTAGGACCTGCTGTATTTGTGTCATGGCACGGCATGGGTTTGCGCTCGAGTCTTAGTTTTTTCAATTGTCGGTTGTTTCATCTTTCTGAGTCTTCTTCTTCTGCTGCTGGTTTTGGGGACAGTCTCTGGTGAAATGTCCAGGCTTTCTGCACAGGTAGCAGATGATGTGTCGAGGCTGTCTTGGTGAAGTCTGTTGCTTCTCTACTTCTGGTGTTGCAGAGGCTACCATCTTTGTATTGTTCGGTACGGGCTTTTCTTCTGCTGTGCTGAACAGCTCTGCTTTCCTGGCACATGCTTTTATTATTTGTGTCAGAGTGGGAGGAGGTTCAATGGGAAGTCCTAGAATTACTCTGCAGCAGGCTTCGTTGGCATTCCTCTGAGCCATCTCTTTAAGTAGTTCTACTTGTGCCACTGGGTCTTGTCCTTCTATTTGTGCTCTTAATCGGTCAATGAACTGCAAGAAACTTTCTGAATCATATTGTTTAATATTGACATAGCTACCTGGTGATACAACTGTTGGTATTTGGTTAAAAGCTTTTCCTGCAACTTTACAGATTTTCTCTAGAATGAATTTGGATAATGCTTGAGTTTGGTCTTCTGGATTAGCCCATTGTTTTTCACCGCACAGATGCTCATAGGTTATGTCTGTCCCTTCTAAATTTTTAGCACCATGTGTGGTATTTTTAAGTTCTTCTAGAAGATCTTTCGAAGTCTTTTTCCAGGTGTCTTCTCAGAGGTCAAACTCTAAGAGAGTTAAAAGGCACCTGAATATATCTTTGAGGTCTGTGGGGACTAGCTCAAAGGAGGACAGAGTAGCTTGTATCATGCTTCTAAATATTTCACTATTTCGGCCAAATTCTTTTTGGTTTTTACATAATTCTTTTTTATTTTGGTAAGAGAAAGATTGGTAAGTTCTGGTTGCATTATCTCTACCAGTATATTGTACAGGAGCAGCTAAGAATACTCTTTCACTTGCTTGGCTTTGATTATCAGGGCTTTCCCACTCGGTCCTGTTTCTATGGGGACTGGCAGTGAGCTTGTTTTCTTCCTCCCCCTTCCTCTTTCCACCCCCTGGCCCTGGGAACCCCGGCAATCCCGGCCCCAGCAGCCCCGGGAATGCTGGCCCTGGGTCCGGCTCCGCCCCCGGCACCCCCGGGAATCCCAGTCCCAAGTCCGGCTCTGCCTTCGGCAGCCCCGGAAATCTCGGCAACCCTGGCCCTTGTACTACCCAGACCCCCAGCCCTGCAGGGGCTGGGTGGGTAGGCATGGGAACTGGGTGGGGGGGTGTGGGAGCCAGGTGGGGGGTGTAGGAACTGGGTGTTGGAAGGGGGGGTGTGGGACCTGGGAAGTGGGAGGGGGGTGGACTGTCTGGAGGGGCGGGGTATCCATGGGAACTGAGATTGCAAAATCGGGAGGTGGGGTTGCAGGATGATGTCATGTAGGGCGGGAACATGGGGGAGGGGGCGGGGGCATCTGGGGGAGGAAGAGATTGTAGGACCAGAAGGGGTTGGGAGAGGGGGCATGTGGGTGAAAGGGATTCTGGGAAGAAGAGGGGTAAGATGGAGGGCTGGCCATGTGCTTTCGGCCATATTGGATCTCTGCTACATGCCCGGGCATGTCTTGGGACCATGCCACGTGGTTTGGCTCGGCGATGGGGTTAAGGGGTTTTGTTTTCAGAGCTAGCAAAAAAAGTACTAGGTACAGAAGCCGGGAAAGAGGGGTATAGGGAAAATTCTCTGTCAGCCTGTGCACAGCTTTCAGAGCCAGGATTCTGAAAAAGAGGCGGAGGACCAGGGGGACTGTGGCTTTCAGGCCAGGCTCCCTTGCATTTTCTGGGTTGTCCTGTGCATCTCTCTCAGCTCAGGGGCAGAGGGAATGGGAGAAGGAGTAGGGGAAATGGTGGGAGGGGGGTTTTGTGGTGGCTGATCCTCCATCTCTCTCTTCTTTCCGAATTAAAAGGAACACTGGGAGAAATTTAGATGCTATTTTATCTTCTAGTTCCACTCTGTTTGTTAATAACTCTCCAACTTTTCCCAGGCAGAGATAGAACTTAAATGCCTCTTTGCTGTGCAGTGAGTTTAGCCCCCATATTTGATGTTAAAATGCAGACTGCACAGTTTTATATCTACCCCTTTTTGCAGCTAAACACAAACCAAAACCGAAAGCAGAAACAGCCGGACTAATGAAAGGGCTCAGTTTCTCCTCCCCTCAACAGTGAGGCAAGACGGAGAAATTCACGTGAAGAGAAGCCCGCGGCTTTTAAAAATGCTGCTGGCAGCCACACAGACGTTGCAGCAGCGCGTAGCTGCCGGAGCCGGGAAAGATGCAAAAACTCCAGATAAAAGCACCTGCCCACGTTTGCCCGAACCCCTCCTGCCACGCCTGGAAGCTGCTGCTCTCCCCTGTGAACCTGAACTTCTCCCCACCCATGTGGGGGCTGGGCCGCCCTCTTCTGCAGCCGGAGTTTTGTGCTCCGCCACCCCATGCACTCGGGGGTCACTTCGGGGTTTCCCAGAAAGGTGCACTTACCCCCTCCTGGGACTTCGGCTGGTCAGGATTGCTGTAGAAGGGTTCTTCATCCGAAACCGATCCATCCAGGGGGTTTGTGACGGGTTGCTGGTTCCGTCCCTCACCAGATTTTCCGTGCAAAAGACAGTAATCCTGGCTCAGGTAGTTGGCTGTCCCAAAAGCTTGTAAAATCCACAGGTGGAAATCCAGCTATGGCGTAAGGTCTCAACCTCGCAGGGAGGCCTCACATTTGGGCGTCAACTCTGTCCAGTTTCCTCGCCCCCGAAGTCCAACCCGGGCTAGCTGTAGTCCTCAGAGGGGATAACTGGACAAAGGACCGAAGGCAAAAGACAGAGACGCACTTTCTCTTCTCGGGATAGGTCCCACAGTTTATTATACAGAACCTTCTTATCTAGGTCCGGAGAAGGGAAAGAGGAAGTTCTTCTCGGGCAGGGTAACTTTATGCCCTTGGGAGAGAGGGAAGGGGGCGGGGGCTAAGACCCTTAACCAGTGGGGATTTGACCCAGGGGGAGGGGGCACAGGGAAGATCAGGTTAAAGGGAACACACAGATCCATGGGAAGGCACAACACATATTTAAACCACCCAGTGCAATATATATCAAAAATGAGCTAACCTACTTAGTGCAATACAACAGTTGCTAAAAAGGAATGACCTGGCTTCACCAGGTCTCCCTGGAGAGATTCGTGATTTTGGAATGTTGGATGAAGTAACTGGGGTGGAAGGGCTGGATTTGCAGCAGACACTGTGGAATCGTGCACTGAGTACCTGTTCCATGAAGCAAACCATGGCTTCAGGATCAAACTCTGCTGGAGGTCTGCATGCTCTCCCATCTACCCTCATTCTCGCTCTTCCCAGAGAAGAGATGGAAGGGAAATACTGGAGAGAAGTTGCTCAAACCACTAAAGAAGCCTGAAAAAGTTCAGCGGTAAGAACATCCCCAATGTCATCTGCTGAGGAGCTGGTGACGGTTGCAGGGTGTCCATGGAATTGTCCTTGGGACAAGCTAAAGGCCCTGGAGTTCCCATCTTGGTCCTCATAAGTCACTACCCCTGGATCCCCCAGTGTCCCCAGTGCCTGACAGCACTTGGACTCCATTTACACCTCCCAAACCATGACATGGCAGAGGGATCTTACAATAAGCATATTTTTTAATTAGCATTCAGAAAGCCAGTGAAAACATCTTTATATTGTTGGCTTCACAGCAGGCTGAGGAGTGGGAGACCACGGGAGTGGAGAGTTACCAGTGTTGGTTGGCCTAGGACAAGTAGCAGGGGCAAGGGGAACCTTGGAAAACCTGCTCTTTCAGCTGTCACAAGTTATTCTCTGCACTGCCAGAGACACCAATGTACTTTGTTTTATTAGACCAGGCTGATGTTGAATCCTTAAATACAGCTTTGTCACCTTTCTCTTTTATTAAAGTGAAAATTCAACTTACATTCATGGAATTTGTTTGCATGCTTTACCTGATTTTTATTAAATTTCACAGAGTTCTTTTCTGTAACAAACTCTCTTTTCAGTGCCAATGTGTTGCCAACCAGCTGGACACCTGGCTTCCCAAAAGCTCACATTCATGTTTGCTAACCTTGGCAAGTCAAGATCAAAATGAAATTATGATAAAAATCCATGTGGATTTCTAACTTGGAGTTTGAGGTTCAAGACAAAGGTGAAAAATCCTGAAGAGACTGGAGTGCTCTGTAGGTGGACAGATTGGGAAAAGGAGTTTATTTCTTTGGAAGTTGCTGAGGTTGTTTTGAATAATAGTCTGTGATGAAGGTGTGTGACCTGGTGATTCCCTTCACACTGGTGTGGCTGCCTAAATGTTCAGTAATTTTAGCACTTTGCAAATTACTTCCCGTGTTAAAGAAAATGTAAGAGTTCATATCTTGTTCTAATCATGAAAACTGATGCTGAACGTGTAATACTTCCCAAAAAAATAATCGGCATAATCCTTTGATGAACATATCTGGTATTAATTTGTCTCAGTAGCATTATGTTCTTACAGCTGTTTGAATACTCAGTGTAGGTAAATTCCCACGTATGACAGGCATGGGAAGTGAGCAGAACTTGTTGCCTGTGCAGGTGGGATATGCAGAGGCAGATCCTCCTGGATTAATGGGATGGCTCTGGAATCTGTGGTTTTCTAGGGGAGCTCCAAAACATCTACCAGTTGGTTTATTCAACACAGGGTACTGCTTTGGATATTCAGAATCAGCACTTAAGAACTGCCGATAGCAAACTGATTTCCATCTGCACTTTACAGGTGACATAATATCAGAGAGCTTTCAACCTGCCAGAGACAGAATATTGCCAGATGTCCTTCAGACTGGTGTGAAATTGGTGGAAAATGGTATAGAACTGTCTGTTGACTGAGGATTTGGTACATCTAAGACACAAAAAGCTTTAATAAATATCACGTGTTTATTTGAAGGTTTAGATGTTGGAATGTAAACTGCAGTTATGACTCAGTTCATAACTCTGTGGCTGGAGGATCCTGTAATCTGTATATTTAAATCACTTTCTAATGGTCTCTGCAGGGATCCTCTGAGCTCTGCTTTACTGGATTCAAGGCAGAGGCTACCAAGGAATCTTAACAGGACTTTGATTGGCAGGTGTAGTTCATGAGTGATTAAAATCTGTCGCAAGAGCAGGATGTCTTATGGAATGAAGCTTGAGATATCCCAAACTGGGCCTCAGATTTGGGCCTGCAAGGCCTCAGATTTGGGCCCATATAGTAGTAGATAAACCTGTGGCGCAGTTAGAATTTCAATTACGGTGTGTGCATACTTTAGCTAGGACAGTTAGGATGGAAATACGGTCGCTGCCTTAAACTGAAATAGTTTACATACTTGTTCACGCTGAATGACAATAGAAGTGCACCTGCAACTGTAAACTATTCTGCACTGTATAAAACCAGCCATTTTGAGAATAAAGAGGAGAACGTATGTTATTAACCACATTGGTCGGACCTGCGTTTTGCTCCGTCTCCAACCCCAAATAGAGTCCCTCTTTTCAGTGGTGCCCTGGAACTGGGACTTCTTTTTTGCCTTTTATTTTTGCTTCAATGCAGATTTTATTCTGATTTTATTACGCTTCAATGCGGATTTTATTCTGATTTTTTAACTTTTCGTTTAAATATGGATCTCGCTTGGATGCGGTGAAAGTCTCTGCCGCTTGGGTTGTCTTGTGTATAAGATTCGGACTGAATATTAGAACGAACGGGACACAAGCAGCACTGAGCTTACAGAGCTGGGATTGGAGAGCATAGTTCGTCTGCTTCACCCGAAGGGGAACAGCGACACGCGGTGGAAGAAAGAGGTAAGCAGCTGACGTGAGTGAGACAAAGGATTTTAAAAACATGGAGAAGGATTTTCGCGCAGCAGTGCAACTCTTAGCAACAATTGCCTCAAAAAGGGTCAAAAAGATAAAAGAAACTGATATAGAACAGTTAACCCTATGGGCTCAGAACAAAGGAAAGTTAAACCAGCCATCGCTTCTCTTTAGCGAAGCAGAATGGAAGGAAATAGGTGAATTATTATGGGACTCTGTTATTTCGCAAGGGAAAGAAGCGAAAATTTGTTTAGAGTTAAGTGTGATTTGGAAAAAAGTGATAAATACCTTACAAACGTTCGCTGTAGAATGCAGAGCTGCCCAAGCCGCCATTTTGGCTTTAGAAAAAGCAACTCCCCTTCCCTCTCATCCGGGAGTGTCCCTCTCCGAGCCAAAAGAGCTGAAAAAACCATCTAAAGTAGCAAGGTTTTTCGGTATAAATTCCACGCATCCCGTCAGAGGCAATGCAGCTCCGCTTTGCTCTTCCCTACGTGAAGTTGTAGATACAGCGAATAATCACGTGAACCGAGCGCAGGAAGTGCTTTCACCAACGCCCGGGGAGAATGAGAGCGAACAGGAAACATCTCGGCCACCAGGCTCAGGGGGCATGGTGAAAGATGAGGAGGCAGGTGGGGCTGAAGGCGGAGCGGGGCGGGCACAAGTGACACAGCAAGGAGGCAGAGTTCGGGGCAGTGCCGAGAGCGGGGCGGTGTCAGCCTTCTCCCCACTGGAAAAGGAGCTGACATCATTGGCACATGTGACCAAAACAAACATGGCTGCGCCCATGCCAGCTTCTGAGAACTCAGACCCGGCTCTATCTGAAGCCCCTGCATCCCCGCAGCCTGCATCAGCAAAACCCATCACCCATCCACAGGCATCCCAGTGCCCCCTGCCAGAATCCGTCTCTGAGGGAGAGATTTCTGAGCCTGATGTTCGTTGCACACCTCGACCACCAGAAAAGATGCAGAGGTCGGATGAATTACAACAAATAACAGCTAAACTCGCTGAGCTTTCTAATCGCTAGAGCCAATTAGAGCAACGAACAATTGAAGCATCCAGGATTTCTCCACAAAAAACACGATTTGTCAGCTTTCTCATCTCTGCAATCTAAGCAGGCATTACCGCCTGCTGCCCAGCAGATGGCACTGCCTGCCACCCAAACAGACCCAATTCAGAAGCGCTGGTCCGCAATTAGGAAACACGCTATTTTAGATGGGGGCTTCATGGCTGCAAATTCAATCGCCTGTCCAGTTCTAATTGAGCAAAACACCGCAAAATGGCAACCACACGAGTGGAAAGTATTACAATCTGCCAAACAAACTGTAATTAACCACGGAATCAAAGCTGAAGCAGCTAAAAATATCATACAGTTTATTTTTACAGCCGATCTTCTCTGTCCCGCAGATTGTTCAAGTATTGCAACCTTGCTGCTAACTCCTTCGCAATTTCTTATTTTTGAAAGAGAATGGAGAAGTCTTGCAACTGAAGAAGCCAACAAACACCAAACACTGAGACCCATTTTATTGTATACAACCAGATATGCTAACTGGACATGGCGCTTACGCGACTACCAATGTGCCACTAACTTTTCCAATTGAAATCCATCAGCTGTCTCAGGCATTGGCCCACAAAGCTTTGCTACTAGTGCCAGATAAGAACAAGCCTGCATCATATGCTAATATTAAACAAGGGGCAATCGAGCCGTACAGCCATTTTATCGATCGTCTATCTGCAGCTTTGAAAGATGCCCCAGATTTACCTGCAGAAGTGCAAGAACATCTATTTCGTTCCCTTACCTTTGAGACTGCCAACTCACATACCAGGACTGTTTTAGCTTCCCTTCCCCAAGGCTGTGGAGTCAATGAGATGCTAGTAAAAGTTGCCAGAGCTGAACAAGACAACAAGACAGCAGCATTCACGGCAGCCATGCAAGATGCTATAGAGCAACAGGGACACATCATTGCAACTGCGTTGACAGGAGGCAACATCGACCATCCCAGTAACAACAGAGAAGCCTGCAGTCATGATACATCACCAGGCAGTGAAGAAGAAGAAGAAGAAGAAGAAGAAGAAGAAGAAGAAGAAGAAGAAGAAGAAGAAGAAGAAGAAGAGACTGCAGACGATTTTGGGACTTTAGAACCTGTGTATGAATGAATGGCAAGGACTGAATACTGTGCTTTTATCTTTTTGCTTTTAATGGCTGGGATCATGGGGTTTTTCTGGGTGAATCAAGTTGTGCTTTGCTTGTATGCATAGTGAGCCATGGCACAGAGCCAGTTTGGATAGCTCTAAAGAAAAAGAGGGAACTTGTAGCAAGAGCAGGATGTTATGGAATGAAGGTTGAGCTATCCCAAACTGGGCCTCAGATTTGGGCCTGCAAGGCCTCAGATTTGGGCCCATGTAGTAGTAGATAAACCTGTGGCGCAGTTAGAAATTCACTTAAGGTGTGTGCATACTTTAGCTAAGACAGTTAGGATGGAAATACGGTCGCTGCCTTAAACTGAAATAGTTTACATACTTGTTCACGCTGAATGCCAATAGAAATGCACCTGTAACTGTAAACTATTCTGCACTGTATAAAACCAGCCATTTTGAGAATAAAGAGGAGAACGTATGTTATTAACCACATTGGTCGGACCTGTGTTTTGCTCCGTCTCCAACCCCAAATAGAGTCCCTCTTTTCAAAAATCCACTGCAAAAATGAGTTATTAAAACAGAGCATAATCTCTCCTGAATTTAGCTGGGCCAAACCTGTCATGCAATGCTCAAGGGTTTATCTGAAGTTCAAGTGATTTAATCAAAACCCTCCGCCCTGTCTTTATCTAAATTACAGATGACAAATGGAACAATGAAAGTATTTTAACAAGGAAGTGACCTTGGATATAGAAATCCACATAATTAAAAAACGTGTCAAGGACCTGACACAGGTCTTCCTTTGCACGTCATCAGGTCTGGCTTTAAAAATTTATCTTGCTGTTGGAAGAGTCTTCACTGCAACTGATGAACTGTTTGGAGAGCGTGATGTGATAAGCCTGTGTATGGAAACACTGGAGCTTTGGGATTACTTCAGCTGGATCTGGAAAGATGGAAGTTTCAGAACTCTTTCTGATGAGGTCATTTGTGGGAACTGAGCTCCACTAAATAAAACAGGAGCACTGGTACTGAAAGAGGAGTAGACAGGAGTGGAAGCTGGATCCTGCCAATCATGCAGGAGGAAAAAGAATCACAAAATAACTCTTCCATGTTCTTTAAAAATGATGTAAATCAGTCAGTGGCCTCATCATTGTGTATCCACACAGAAGATCTGAAGGCAGTTCTCAACATGAGAAAGTAGATTATTATGAACTTTAGTGATTTGTTAATGGACTAATAATTGTCTCCTCTCTTGCTTGCTATAATTTTTTTTAAGGACTAGATTATTCAGAGCAAGTCTCCTTTGCCCAGCTCTGACTGTGACTGAATAAATGTTCTGGGGGAGGCAGAACTTGGGCAAACCTGACTTGTAATGCATCTTATGCTGAATTTAGTAATGCACTGGATTGAGAGGGTTAATAAGAATTGAGAACAGAGGTAAAAAATATGATTGAAAAATCATCTATTTTATCTGTTAATTCAAAGAAACAGTAATTTTTACAAACTGGTAATTACTGATTTTTCTATTGCCTGTTGACATAGAGAGGAAAGTAAACTCTGAAGTCAAAGCTCTGGCCTACAAGCATTTTACTCCAAATTCTAGATATCAATCTCTTTGTACAAGCCTGTTGAACTCTTAACGTTTATTACCATTACATAGTATAATCGTCTTGGAGAATAAAGCGAAAGCAGTTGGATGTCTGCTTATGCTTTCGAGCCCTTAATAATTTTATTTGCTTTATATTAGAAGCAGCTCTTGTGCAAAGATTAGGTAGATCACCCCTCTCCTCCTTTCCATTCAGAATTTTCAAAAATGCTTGGCTACAAAAGATTCCCACATCCCCTTTATTTTCCTGCTGGATGATGGCAGGTGTCTTGTCCTTTGGTTAATTCTGTATTATTGTGATGCGTGTACTGCATTAAAATAACTTGTGACTGGTGACGTTTTTGCTTCCCAAGGCACCAAGTTGGATGCAGGTTGTTCCTGGCTGGCACTTGTGTTGTCTCAGCTGGTGGCCTCCTGTCTGGGACAAAAAAAGGCCCTGTCTTGGAAATCTGTGATGATGGGGCTCTTCTTTTCTGATATCTACCCAGAGGATTACATTCTTTGCCTGCATAGATTGTATAAAAAGAGCATCAAGCTCCAGTTTGCCGTTAGGATGCTGTTGTGCGTTTGGTAATATTGATAATATTGGCAATAATGTTTGCCTTTCCCAAGCCAGGGCATGAATTTTCACACTTAACAAATCAGTGTCTCGTTTATTGTGTTCATCAAAGTGTTGTCCTGTCCAGGCCACCTCCTGTGTCCTCACAGTGAAACTCAGGGAGTTCCAGTGCTGGGAACTGACCTGAGGAGTTGCTGCTGGCCCATGAGGAGCCTGGGCCTCATCCTGGTTGAGTTCCTGAGCACTGCTTTGGACAAAGCCAAGGAGCAGGAGCACATCCCAAGGTCCAGAAGCCAGCATTGGTTATATCCCAGGAAAACAACCCTTACATGTTCTTAAAAATCCAGATTTCCAGCCTTCAGGGGGTGTCAAATTCTGTCTTGGTTTGGAAAGACAGATATTTGTCAGGGAAAACTGGAGTTTCCCTTGGAATGGAGAATGTAAAAAACCCCTTCCTCCAAATTATTACAATTTTGCAATTAGGAGCTTTCAGGCAAAAATATGGTACTAGGAATAACAGTTGTTTACTATGAATATTAAAAAATACAAATGCAGTAGTACAAAAAAACAAACAAGCAAACAAACAAAAGTCCTAGAAAACTCTGACAGAGTCAGAGATATGACCTGACACCCTGTTTTCAGGGTGTTGGAAGCAGTCCAAATAAGTCTTCCTGGAGTAACAGATGTTGTTCTGTGAAGTAGAGATGATCCTGTAGAAAAAAAGGATCCAGTGCTGGCTAGATAGGTCCAGTCTCCCTCCGAGAATTCTGGCTAAATTGGTATTTGGGATGGCTGGTTTTATGCTGGTGGAAAGGCTTTGGCTCCTCCCACTGGGAAGAGCATCTCACAATGGAATGAGGTAATGTTATCAGTCATGTGGGAGGCCTTAAATGTCCCATTCACAGGTGATGTCCCGAGGAGGAGGATGGGTGGAGGTAGAGATAAGAAGGCACTGCCTTATCTGGTGTTATCAGTTGTCCCATTAACAGAAGGCATCTGCCCTCTGTTTATAAGAGATAAAGAACAATATCTCCCAACCGGTTTCAACAGATGAAAATAGAATACACATTTTTGGTTACATTTTTCAACCGAAGACACACAGCAGCAGAACCTTTCTCAGCCTGGGACATGGATGTCCCTCCTCTGTTAAACTGGAGCATTTGTTAAACTGGGTGGGCAGCACCAGGGCTACCCAAAGCCCTTCCTTTGGGGTTTTCCCCCAAATTGGTCTTTGGTCCTTGATCCTTGTGACTTTGCAGCTGGAAGTGCCAGTCCTTACACAGCAGAACGACTGGCTCTTGTGGAGTGCAGGAATTGCTGAAGTTGGAGACAGTGGAAACTTTACTCATGTCAAACAGTCACCTTGAT
The DNA here is from genome assembly GCF_021018805.1 of Prinia subflava. NCBI lineage: Eukaryota > Metazoa > Chordata > Aves > Passeriformes > Cisticolidae > Prinia > Prinia subflava. The sequence continues at coordinate 7,548,333 of NW_026960606.1, forward strand.
TTTATACCAGATTGCCTCTATTTTTTTGTTCTTAGGGATGGGAAACAGACTTGCCGATATTGGAGCTGCTGATGTTTCTCTGTTTCATCTAATGCCTTTAATTCATTTATATTTTTAAGGGAGAAACTTTTTCTTTCAAACTAGAGCATCATGGACTTAGCAATATCATGGAATATTTATTTATGAAAAGCAGTCACTGTTCCAAATGTCCATTTCACCTGTTCAGCTTGAGTCTGTCACAACACTGATTGCAAGAGGCTATTTTGGAAAGTCAGGGAGAGTGCTGGTAAAAGATTCTGTAGAGAAAACATGTCAATCCTCAGCATTATCACAAGCACAAATGAGAGCCTGTGCATACTGCAATTGTTACAGTTTCCATTCCAGCTTTCATAGTATCTCCTTTTCCTTTCAGATGAATCTGCGTTCTGTATTTACTGTAGAGCAACAAAGGATATTACAGCGTTACTATGAAAATGGAATGACAAATCAAAGTAAAAATTGCTTTCAGCTCATTTTACAGTGTGCACAAGAAACTAAACTGGATTTCAGTGTGGTCAGGGTAAGTACTGGGGCCTTCCAAATTTGTTAAGCATACACATTCATTGCTTTACACAAAATATAGAGAGGTATGGAGTCTCTAACTTTATCCTTGTCTTAAATCAGACTTCAGTGTGTGTGTCTGACATTTACCCAGTGAGCCTATTTAGAGTTTGTTTTCACTGAAATATCTTCACATGACTGTTGAATTTAGCAGGGACCTGGATTCCACAAGGAGTCATTTTTGTTCTTTATCTTTTGTTGGGATTTTTAAAATTATTATTCATAAAATTATACATTGGTTTGCCCTATAGAAACTTTGTATAATGTATTGTATCAAAGCAAGGTCACGTTATCAAGAAACTATTTTTAAGCTAAATAAGTTTCTATAAATTAGTATATTTAGGGGAAACAATTATGAAACTATTTATTTTGATGCACTGTCATACTTGTATTCCACATCACAATCATAAATATTATGGTCCCTTGCGTTTATTTACAGTGAGGACATTCTTTTCCTATAAAACAAGAATGTCCCAGTGCTAACAGGAGCTCTTCCAGAGTCTATGAATTCCATGGGAAGGGAAATAATAATCCCTTTGTGAAACACTAGACAACAAAATGACTGTTGTCTGAGAGCAAAAATAGAAATCCTTAGGCATTAGATGGAAAAATAACAAAGGGTAGTGGAGCTTCCAGGAGCTGCTGTGACACTGGACACTGAGGAGGAGCAAGTGGGACCAGTCTAGGTTGGTTTTTAATTGGTTTAACAGTGGCGCATTGACAATAACAACCCTGCTCCAAAATTCTTACCTGGATTCAGCCCCCTCAGAACACTCTGGAAACATTAAAAGTTACTTTCTCAGCTCGAGGTGGTAGAAGCTGTGAAAGTCAGCCAGGGATTCAGGCTCCTGGGGCAGGCAGGCAGTTGTAACAGGAATCTGGATGCTGATGGTGCAGCCAGGGCTGGTTTGCTATTTTTGTGCTGACTGAATGTCCTAGAGGAGGCAGCCCAGCTCCCCTCTCCTTGCAGCTCTCTCCATTTTCATCTTTCCTTTCCCTCTCCATTTTCCTTTCTGCAATCAAGTATCATTCCTTGTGTTCCCTTTCTGAGCCCTGATTTGCAGCACTTAAACATTTTCTTACTTAGGAAGTGCAGTAGAAACAGAACCAGTGTTTCTCCTGCATTTGTCATATTTTAGCATGATCTTACCTTTCTCTTCTTTACACCTCTCATTTCCACTTCTCCTAATGCCCCCTTTTTTCATTTTTTTCTTTTTTTCCTATAAAACTCTTGGTCAGTGATTAGTTCTTTGTAAAATGATACTTAAGTTGCAGCTGGCACTTGCACATAGGATTATAATAGGCACATGAATTCCCTAAATACAATTGGTCAGGAGAATGGCACTCAGCAGAGGCAAAGCTAACCAGTAACTGACATTTTACTGCATGTTACAAATTGTGCCTCAAATTAGACATTTTGTAAAATCTGACAAAAAAAAATAGTAGAGTGCAATTGTGTATGGCAGGGATGTTTGTTTTTCTGTAGTGTAGAGGGCAGTTTTCCCAGGGTAGAAGAGAACTCTGGAAAAATGCCTTGGGAAACCCCATTTGTAGTGCCATAAGAAAAAAACTGATTGACGTGCTCTCTATGCAAATTGTTACCAGAAAGTTCTCAGTTCTCTGTGTTACCACAGGTTGATTTTTGGTGCAGGAATTTTAACATTCTTAATCGTTTTCCCCTATTGGATCCTTCCCTCAGACTCCACCTTAACTCCCCTCCCACACAGGGGTGCATAAGTACCCCTGTCTGCCCCTGGACTCCGCCTTTGGCCTCATTCCTTTGGCCCCTTGTACTGTCTTGATCCAGTTTGCTCCAATACAGTGGATGCCTTATTGTTTGTTATTTTTGTGTTATTAAAATCACTTTTCGGACAACGGATCAAAGCTATCTCTCTCCATTAAGTCGTCAATCGGGCCAGAGTCCTGAGGAAACTCAAAGGGGTCTAATAGTCTGGGCTTAGACCCCAAGAAGTTTCACTGTAGGAAATCAGTCATGGTGGTGTCAATGAAATAAATCTTGAGGGTAACTTCAAGACAGAAGGCACGAGGGTCTCAGGATTTTTGAGAAGCTGGGGCTTCGGAATTGAGGCTGGGGTTGTCCTGTGCATGAGCTGTGGATCCCAAGGAGGAGAGGCCTGGATTTCTACCCTGTATTGTTCAGGCCTGTATTTCCACCCTGTCATGTTCACTGCATAATCAGTACAATTTACATATTTGTAAACTTAGATGTCAATTTGAACACTAAATATGTCATCAGATTTGCTTAAAAATGGAATTGCTAAATTTTTTCTGCCTCTTTGATGCCTTGTTTTGTGTTTGTTGTCGTTGCTGCCATTGTTTGCAGACGTGGGTTGGCAACAAGCGGCGGAAGATGAGCAGCAAGAGCGCCGTGGAATCTGGGGGCACCCCCCCAGGGACTGCCCCTGCCACTCCCTCCATGCTCCCGGAAGCAGCAGTGAGAAATGTGGTAAATATTGCTCGATCCCAAAGCCAGCAATCCTCTTGGACCTCTTCTAACAACGACGTGATAGTGACTGGTATCTACAGCCCTGCCAGCTCGTCAGGCCGGCCTGGAGCCGCCAAGCACACAAACGCCTCCGTGGCAGAGCTACACAAAACCTCCATCCCACGGCTCCCAGGCAAGAGCAACGCAGACTTCCAGCAGCAGCACGTCCCTCTGGGACGGCAAGTGCCCCACTGTAAGAATGCTTCCCTCTTAGTGGGGGAAAAGACCATTATTCTGTCCAGGCAAACGAGTGTGCTCAATTCTGCAAACTCCATCTACAGTCACACAAAGAAAAGCTACGGCAGCTCCTCAGTGCAGACGGCAGAGCTGATGTTACCTCAGAAACCCATGATTTGCCACAGGCCTTGCAAGGCCAAGCCCTTGGGGTGCCAGCGCTTGCAGAAACCTGAGCACATGGCCCTGGCATCACACGTGCCCCCCGGGCCGAGGGCTCACCCCAGGGACCCTGCGTGTGGCACCCAGAACCTGGAGATCCACGAGGTGTTCTCGCTGGCGGTCACAGACCAGCCCCAGCGGCTTGTGGCGGGGAGCATGATGCAGAAACATCCCTCCCTGGAGGGCAGCTGCCTGTCCATCGCGATGGAGACAGGTGACGTGGACGATGAGTACACCCGGGAGGAGGAGCTGGCCTCCATGGGAGCACAGATCCAGAGCTACTCCAGATACTGTGAGGGCAGCGGCTCCGGCTGTGGGTACAACCAAAGCGTGGCCGGGCCAGGCCGCACTGGGGGCTGTGGGGCACAGCTGGGCAGTGCCAGGGATGTGCCTGACAATCTCTACCACAGCAGAGAGTTCCACCTGCCTGCACAGACCTCATTGCACACAACATCCAGCACGATTTATAACACTGCAAACACAGCCAGAAGTACCTTTTCTCCTCATTTCACATCTTCAAGTCAACTGAGGCTGTCACAAAACCAAAATAATTACCAGGTAATCCATCAGTTTATCTCTGTCTTCAAACCTCAAAGCCAAGGTTGTAGCTAAATGATGTTTCCTTTCAAAGTTGGTAGCTATTAAGCAATAGGTTCACCTTTCTGCAGGCTGTGCTCCTTTTATGTCTTTCAGTGGAGACAATTCCTTCTCAAACCCAGTGCAGGCAGCACTGCAGTGTGATAGCACTTCTACCTGTCCAGCTGAGCCCCTGGTAGCCATATATTGAAGATCAATGAGGATTGGCTAAATTTTGGCTGCAGGAGAGTCATACCTACGAGCTGGTGGTTGCTCAAGCCTGTGTTGTCCTGCCTGGCTTTCCAGCACATGCCATTGGCTATTCCATGGGTGTTCCCCTGCAGACACACATCACGTGGCATAAGACATGGTTTCATGCTGACATTTGTGCATTTGCTCACTCCATTGATGTCAGCTTGGAATCCTGTATCCCCTGTGCAGGTGGCAGTCTCTGGACCTGTGTTCTCTCAGGGATTAGGATTCCCTGTCTGGGAGTTAGCTTCCTTTCCCACAGCATCTAATTCAAATAATCAGTTTTACATTCAATCCCTTTATTCCTCTTCCTGTACTAAAATCCCTTTAATGATACTGCGGGGAAATTAAATGCAGATCATCGAAGAACTAAAAGATGTTTAGGATAAACTGCAACACTTGACACATTTTTTTAGTTTTTAATATTACAAGGGGAGAGATACTTGTGCAGGAAACATCCAAATTGGTATTTTTCTTGGATTTTTACACCATCTGGCATGAGATAGCCTGGAGACACTGAGGTAAAAGTCTTTTAAGGCTGACAGGATGTGATTTTCTGTGTGTCGCCTGCACGCCTTTGCCTTTTACTACCTTTTTATTTTATCCTGAAAATAAACCATGTTGACAGCATATCAGCTTTTCCTGTGCTTTGCTCAGCAGGATAGAGAAAAAGACTTGGTGAGTCATGTTTTTTTAGGGTTTTTTTAGTTTTTCTTTTCTTTTTTTCCTGACTTGTTCCTATCTCATGTGACCATTTGAAAGAAAGCTTCTGAGTCCAAGTCGGTGCCACTTTTCACCTGAATTATTACTTTTCTGGGTAAACCAGAGATTTGATGAACAGAGAGTAAATTCTGGGGTGTAGGTGGCACATCAGATGAGCTCTCCTTTACTCTCACACAGCCTCTCAGTGTTTGTTGTTACTTTTCTTACTTGGTTATAGAATTCCTGAAATGCTGTTTACTTTTACCATCCCAGTTTCAGAGGAGAAGAAAAGCTATAAATGTGCAGATCAGTCCAATAAAGGGTTGGTAAAAGTGCTTACTATTGAGTTAAGGACATTTTTTTAAGTTTCATGAAGGGAAATCCATTACTGATGCCTCCATCATCTGTGTGCTCACGGTGCTTTATTTCGCTCTTGAAAAAGCATCAGAGAGATTGATTTATTCTATTTTTAATTTTTTAAAATGAAATTCAGAATAACTTTGTTTTGGGGTTTTATGGGGTAGGAACTGAGTCTTTTTGAAGAGCTAGAACAGTTCATGGTAGATGATATTTTATCTGTCTGTGTGGTGTTTTATGGATCACAATAAGATCTCTGGAACTTTGTTTTGGGGTTTTTTTTACTTTCCCCTATTGTAACAACATACCCATTTTTTTGATAAGTGAGGAATTCATCTGTACCCCAGCTGACCTCCATGCCTGTCTCAGACACCCTGTTCTTTGGATTTGGAATGTGGATGGAGGGAACTTCTGTTTCCTGTCATATCCTTTGACATTCCAGAGTTTTCAACCTTGGAAAAGCTGAGCAGGATACTGTTAATTTCCTTATTGCTGTGAGCATGCACCCTGTGAACCCCTGAGGTGACACTTCTGGGTATTGGAGACTTTGTAAGGTGCTATCTTGAATCCTTTTTAGGCTTGTACAGGATGACACTTCATTTTTTTGTAGTCAATTTATGTTAATTTTATTGCCTATGTTTAGCTAATTTATCCATCAGCACAGAGATAAAAATCCTTAAACTTGGGGAAATCTTCTTGAATTAAAAAATAGATTAAACCTGAGCTAAATGATTATTGGAATAGTTGAACATCTAAGCAGATGCTTACTCAAAGTCAAGACTGTGATTCATGTTTTGATGAAGTAATTACTGTCATATATTGGTGGGGTATCTAATTAGCAATTAGTTATAGCTTCCTTACTGGTTTAATTAATCAAATTCATGTTAGTGTAACTTAAGACTAAATTTAATTAAGTGATCAATTTAATGCCTGAGCAGTTTCAGTAAACAAATTCTTCGGCCTACTTGCTTGTCTTAGTTTGACTTTGAGTGTGTTGGAGAGGTTATCTGTGCTGTCCTCCAGGCTGAATTGCAATTTAGTCTTGGTTCCTTTCCCCAACCCTAAGGTGTGGATGCACGGCTGGAAAAGCAGGGACATGTGCACAATCCTGCTTTTAGCCTAAAGGATGAGTAGAAGCTGAAACGTCCTTGAACTGTTCTTTAGATGGGATAAGGATGAAGTAAAGTTTGGAGCAATAGCTGTAACAGGATGCTAGACAGGATGCGTTGACCATAAGTTGGAGAAGACTTACAGCATCCAGCCGCGTGGACAGAGCTTCTGAACCAATTATGTATACTGCAAGGACGTGTGAACACTATGGTTTAACCAATGATGTTCAGAGTTAGGTGCATGATATGCTTAGCACAGTATAAATGTATGTCAAATAGCTGAATAAACGAGCAAGTTTTCTAACTCATACTGAGTGCTGTCTTGACTCCGGCTGATCTCCGGCAACACTAAGGGACAAGAACACTGTTGAGAATGTGTATATTTTTATTTACTTTGTTCCCAAGCCCAGCCCTTATGGCTGTTTGACAAAGACAGCTGAGAACAGTGCCATGCATGTTGTCTTTCAGGGACTTCTCTTGAGATGAGATAGGCTGGTTTTGGTCCCATCCCTTTCAGCACTGTGTGCATTTGTCTTCCCAGCAACCCTTAATGCTCTGCCAGGTAGATTCTGTTTTATTCCCATAGAAAATAACTTTTTTTTTTTTGTAGCCCCCTTTAAATTAGTGAAGAGGAGCCACCTGGGTGGTTCCTCAGGGTGCCTCACAGAGAGCAGCAGTACAAGAAAAAGATGACATCTTCCAAACACATAGAAATTCCTAGCCTTTACAAATCATGCAATGAAATTGTTATTTAGTTGCTCCTTAAGGAGCACAGCAGTCCAGAGAACTGCAGAGATGTGGCCACTAGCAGGGGCAGTTTGTGGTGCAGTGCACCTGGGATGCTGCAGAGGCTGCTCTCAGTTTGCTCAGCAGGTTGCACATAGAGTGGATTCTGTGGTGTGAAGCTGTTGTGTGGGATATAGGGTTGTAATATAGGGTTGTAATAGACATAACTTTTCTATACAGAATTTCCAAAATGTGTGTGCGCAGTGAAGAAATTAATATTTTAGGCTCAAAACCTGATGCAGGCTATCCCTTGGGAGGGGAGGTGCTCCTTGCCAGTCCCCCTCAACCCTCTTTGTGCTGTAATGAGAAAGTGTCTGACCTTGGGTGAGCTCCAAGTGCTTCCAGCTAAAAGCTTGAAGAATAAAAGTGTTTTATGTGCTTGTCCAGCAGACACCTGTACCAGGGCTGCTATGCTTGTTGTGCTATCCTGCAAGAGCCATCAGTGAAGTACTTTGCAAATGCAAAAACTCAGTACAGTTTGGTTCAGTCAGCAGAAGTGCACAGGTTTTTTCCTCACATACCTGTGTGTAATGACTTGAGGTGATTGATCTCTCCAGAGCTGTGTTTAGTCTCTCAAGCATTGCTTGTCTGCAGCAGAAGATGAACATGGAATCTTAAATAAGCCTAAAATATTCCAGGCTATGACACACCTCAGATGGTCAGGGAAAACACTCTAAAATTTTTATTTTATAAAGTCTAACCTCTGAGAATGATGGAGAAGCAATGGGAATGGAAGCAACTCTCCTTTGCCTTCACACTCTTTCCCCTTCCTTCTCCATACTGATATCCCTAATTTTTCTGCTGGTACTCTGTTGCCCGGAACGCAATAATCAACGACACGGAGGCAGAGCTCTTCAGTGAAAGCTGCTCCCCACCGAAAAAGGGGGCCAGCCTGTTTATTCTTTTCCTTTTATAATTTTGTGGGTCTGGGAGCACATTGGCTCCTGGGGTTACTACCCCTTCACCCCACTGGCCAGACCAGCTGTCAATCAACATTATTTTCAGGCTGGAAATATGTAAGCAAAGGACAGTGAACAAAAACAAGAAGGGTTGTTTATGTTCCAAAGCGTGAGAAAGTGAAAGACTGACCCTTAATATCGCAACAGTAGCTAAAGAACTGACTCCATCTTACAAGCAAGTAGAAGGCTTTAAAAAATCTCAGAAAAACCAGGGCAACAGTACTCAAATCTAACATCAGACATTGAACAGCTTAGTGACAAACATGAGAGCATTTTTTTCTGGAAGTTGAAGTGATGTAATTGAAAAAGATGTGAGGGCAGCTCAGTCCTCAGCCCCTGTCTGACTCCAGTCTGCTCATCCTGCCAGTTTGGGACAGATGGAAAGGCAAACTGCTGTTATGAAATATAAGTTTTAGGGTACCAAAAGTGCAGAAACACCCAAGTTGTCACTGTCTTATCTTGCCTTCACCCAAAGAAACAGTGTTTTATTCTTGGCAGTAAAGGTGAGTGTGGCTTTGGTTTTGAATCTTAGCCTGCTTACAGACATTAGTGTCAGAATAGAATGCGCAGTGCTGAAGTCTCAGTATTGACTCTCACAGCAACCTAAGCTGCTCGTTTTCTGATCTGTTTTCTCCTTTCCCTCTGCAGATTTCAGGAAACCTTACTGTGCCTTGGATTACAGGTTTTTCCAGAAAAAGAGCAGTAAGTACATTTCCATTTAAGCATCTAATGCATCAAGTGAAGCAATGAAAAGTTGATAAAAATGCATTTTTGAAAATGCCAGTTCTATTTACCTTGGGTGGGTTTTTTCCCTTTTTCCTTTGATACAAACATTATCTGCAGATGCAGTGTTTCAGTTGAGGTGAAGTTCATGTCTATCTTTAAATGCAGGTCAAGGTCATAATCCAGTGTGAGGTGATGCCCAGGTAGGAATCGTGCTCTTAGCTCAAATACAACATCTGAATTCATAAGGACTGAGAGTTTGGAGCTCCGAATATGTTTTTTATATTGAAAGTGAAGTGCTTGTTAACTGAGGCAACTGAATGCTTAAGAGAGTAACTCCTGCAGCTTCTCTGCACATGCACAGAATTAGTCAGTGCTGGCTGTAGGAACTTGATCAAGTCTAATTTTATCCACATAAATGTCATTTCACAGTAGCAGATTCAGCCAGTTTGGTGTCCTCAATTCACAGACAACTCCAAACCATAACACAAGGTATGAAACAGCTTTTGTCAGGGAAAAAAAAACTCTGCCCAACTCTTTTGTTTAGTTACTGCTCAGCATTTCCAGCTTGTCTTTGAAGAGATGTCAGTTCTGCCTCCTTACCAGGAAATCCAGCCTGAGGCGGGATGGTAAAGCCAGGATCTTCAGGGGCTGCTCTATCACTCCAGCTCTGTCAGAAGCAACAACTGGGAAGTGTCTGTCATGGTAACCAAACTCCCCAGTCTGTGGAGCTGGCAGTGTCCCGGCAGTGTCCTGGCAGTGGCTGCTGTGTTGGCAACAAGGTCTAAGCAATGGAAGAGCCTTTTCTTGCTTTCTCCTGCTGTAACCAGAACTTTTTCCTTTGTTTATTTTCTGTTCTTTAGTCTTCAAAAGGTGTGAGTGTGGCCATGCTTCGTGTATAAGTAGGAATTTAAGGACCATCACATTAATGGTGTTTTCTCTCAGACTTTTTCTGAAGCACTTCCACTTTCTGCAGAGTTCGGTACAATCACTTACTTCTTTTTATACAGAGAGGACTTTATAAGAGCATCTCCCAGATGAACTGGTACTGTTATACAAATCCTGTTGTGCTCAATCCATCTTTTTTCTTTCCTAAGTGCTAATTCTCTTGAGGAGGCTTTTTAAAATGCAGCTCTTTTCTGGAAGGCTCGTCCCCTCTGTCACTTAATGACCTTTTAGAGAATCTCACCAAGGAGCTGGGGAGTGTCCTTGGATAGTTTCACAGCTAAATGAGGAGGTTTTCCCCCTCCCTCCCAGTACCCTGCCACCCCATCCATAGCCAATATCCAGTTGTAAGGTAATCCAAGTTGTGTGTGACCTGTCAGGTACAAATTCAGTTGCTGTGGTTGTTTTTAGTGTTCAGTGCTGTTCTGGGGCTCAGGTGAGTGCCAGAGGCAGCTCAGATTTGGCAGTGGGAGCACTGGGCTGGGAATGATGTTTGCCCCTGCCTGCAGCGCTGTGGGGGTGTTTGGGCATTGTGGTCATGCTGGATACCTGGCCCCAGCTGTAGAAGACATTTCTGGAGTAAATTTTAAACTTTCAAGGATGTGGAGGTGCCTAATTATTAATCTTAGAGTCCTTAAGGTTTGAAAATGCCTTTAAGATCACTGAGTACAACTGTCAGCCCAGCATCAGCATGGTCACCACTAAGCCATGTCCACAAGGACCACATCCACATATTTTTTGAATACTTCCAGGGATAATTTGTGCTGGTTTGAAAGCAAAACCAGTGAGAGACTCCAAGTCAGAAATACAATTTAATAGGAGAGGAAAAAAGTAAAATAAAATAAAAGCAATAGTACAAAAGACCACTGACAGAGTCAGAACACAACCTAACACCCTGTTAGGGTGGTGGTAGCAGTCCAGATGAAGCGGTCTTGTTGAAGCAGTGATCCTGTAGAAAGGTCTGGTAGCTCTTGTCCTCTGGGAGTCCAGTGGGTAAGGGCTCCTGTGCTGTCCCAAATCCCAGATTATATCCAGGTGGGAATGCTTGGCTCCTCCCCCTGGGTGGAGCATCTCACAATGGGCTGATATCATTCCATGAGTCATGTAGTGGGTCCTTGATTGCCCATTAAACAGAGATAGCTCCCAGAGGGAGTTACCTATGAGTCATGGGGCAAAGCATTGATGGCCCATTAACACAAGATAGTCTGGAGGGAGGGGGCAAGGGAAACACTGCCCCACCTAGTTTCAACAGCTAGTGAAGATGGTGATAGAATACATACTTTGGGCACATCTTACATTGTAACCTAGGACATGATTCCACCTCTGTCCTGGGCAACCTGTTCCAATGTTCTACAACCCTTTCAGTGATAAAATATTTCCTGATATCCAACCTGAACCCCCCTGGCACAGCTTGAGGCTGTTCCCTCTCATCCTGTCCCTGTTCCCTGGGAGCAGAGCCCGATCCCCCCCCCAACTGCCCCCTCTTGTCAGGGAGTTGTGCAGAGCCACAAGGTCCCCCCTGAGGCTCCTTTTCTCCAGACTTGAGCCCCTTTCCCAGCTCCCTCAGCCACTCCTGGTGCTCCAGACCCCTTCCCCAGTTCCATTCCCTTCTCTGTCTCCAGCCTCTCAATGTCTTTCCTGCAGTGAGAGACCATTAAGGATGGTTATTAGGGAATTCTTTTTCTTTAGACCTTTACTCATTTGTCTTTCTAATCAATAAAATGCATAAAACCCATTGGTTAATACAATGTTTGCCAATATGTGTCCAGATTTGTGGATGCACTTTCCCAGTCTGAGTACAGAATCAGCCTCCTTCAGGAGACAAATTGAGGACTTGGCACTCTAAAACTACTGTGTACATACAGGGGTAAGACAAGCAAAGGAGAAAAAGCTCCTACTTCCTAGAAACTTTGATTTCAACTGTGAAATTCTTTTGAATAAAGAGTGTGAGGGAACAGAAATAAAATGGTGTCTTGGTCTGACGGGAAGTGAGTTTTTCAGGAAGCTGTGGTCAAACCAATCAGTGGTCAGGTTTGAATGTTGGCACATTCAGTGGCCACTGAGGACACAAGGGGTTAAAAGCAAAGACTCCCAGAGGGACTTCCTCTTTCTGGCTCCGCTTTCAGGAGAGGAGCATCTTTTCCCTTCTCCCCTGCCCAGCTGACCAGGCTGGGTGGGGGAGGGGAGCCAGGTGGTCAGGCTGAGGTAGGCCTCGTGCCCCGGGGGGGAAAGAGAGAGAAGGGGACTGGACCTGAGCCAGCCCCATCCAGGATGGAGGGGTGGAGAACTTTGGAGGTGCCTTCCGTTCCCCCCTCCCCCCCCCCCCTCGTCCCATCTCCTCCCCCCCCCAGGGAGAAGGTGCCGAGCTGCTGCATGTGGGAGTTGCCGGAGCCTGTGAGTGCCTGAGCCTGTGGCCCTGCCAGGAGCCAGAAGCTTTTAACTCTTTCTGAGGCAGAAGAAAACTATTCCCAGACATTGATTCTCATGGCTAGTGGTTTCAGAAGAGAGAGAGACAGCCTGGGACCGAGATGATAAAGGATGATGAAAAGGACCCCCTTGATGGCTAGAGGTGAAGAGGAGTGGCTTTTGGGCTGGACTTTTCTTGTGTAATGTTAACCACAGACGGACCCTGAACTCTCCTGAACATAAATAAGACTGTATTTGGGTGGATGCATTTGGCTCAAAACCAAAGACTTTGTGGCCTATTCTTGGAACCCTCGGCCCCAGGGGTAAATGTGGGGGGGACTGCTTGTCCCAATATGAGAAGATGGCTGGTTTTTGGTACTTGGCCAAACATCCTTAAAAGAGCCCTATATGCGGTTTTGGTCCATGGACGGTGGTGAGAGCACTGGACATGGAAAGGAGGGTGTCACCCTGGCAGACTTCTCCGGGTGGTGCCATGGGTGACATGGGAACACGGGAGGATGGACCTGTGTTTTCCTGTGGGGGGTCTGTGGTGAGAGAGAGACTCCTCTCTCCCTGGATGAAGATTAGTTTTTTTGAGTGATGATGACTTTGATTAGGAACCCAGGGTTTTGGTTTAAGCAAGTAAGATGAGGGTAACGTGTAAGTGTTAACAGTTTGAGCATGTAAGGGGTGCAAATAGGGAGAGGAGAAGAAATGTTCTGGGAGGTTTTCATTTCTGGTTTTGGGTGTTTAGGTTTTCTTTTCTATTTTCTGTTGTTATGTAGTTTAATAAAGTTTTTTTCTATTTCAAGTCTTGGGCCTGCTCTGCTCTGTTTTTGACCACATCTCACAGTAGTTCATTAGGAAAAACATACACTCATGGGTGCACTGGCATTTGGCCACCGCCAACCCATGACAAATGGATAGAGTTGTAGAAGTGCTGTTATGGCAATTACTGCCATTCAAACAGGAAAAGGGCTAATCTGTGTTTTGGTTAAAATGGAGATTGTCTTTCAGATGCTCTGAATTTTTAATCTTCTACCTTGATGTTTTATTTTCCTTGCCCTGTCCTTTAACTGTATCAGGAGAGAAATAAAAGCTGTGCAGTTCTGCAGAAACTCTTTCTTGTCTGCTCAGCTCTGCTGTAGGATGATGCAATCCTGATTGTTATTGAATATTAGTCTAGAAATATCACCCTCTCAGTAACTCATGAGAGTGCCTTTGGAAATTACAGAGTTCTGTGTTCTGTCCTGGTGCATGTGCAGTGGCCTTTATGAATGCATTGATTTTTGGTTTTTCACAGGGTGATGGAAGGATAACAAGGATTCAAAAATAGCAGCGAAGGTACCAGTTAAGGAGAATTAAAAGGGAGAAAATATCTTCACTTCTGTTAAGTCTTGAGTGTACTGACTGTGCTCCAGTTCTGTGTCATCTGAGGTCTGAGCAGAATGGTTTGTGTTTGTGGTAGATTTAAAAATACTGGTGTGCTTTGGTGTTACTATGAGATTTTTTAGTTTTTTGAGCGTTCATATTAAAGTAGAAGTTCTTACTTCTTACGCTTTGTTCATGTAAACAAGAGATTGTTTTTTGTAAATACTGCTATTGTTTTCGCATTCTTCTCCAGGAGAGGAGAAAGTTGAATGGCAGTCTTGTTGAGCAATGTGGTTGAGAGATGGGAATTCCATCCTCCAATCCATGGTCACCTTTCTAAAAGTATATGATAGGATAAAATAAACAAAGGAGGGCTTTTCCACCCTGCTTCTCTTTCCCTCAAGTTCCAAGTCTCCGTGTGGACATTTCAGCGTGGCAAACAGCGACACTCTGGAGACCATTTGACACACAGGTGGTGACTCTGGGTAAGCTGCGCCTTAGTGGTGAAGTTTTATTTTGGAGGAGAGAAGGGGCTTGTCTGCCCTGAGCTTCACTTTGGGTGTCTGGGCTCTCAGACCGATGTATTTGGGGGCAAGAAAGACCTGAAACAGGTGGAGAGTGCTAGATTTTGATTTTTGCATCACTGTTTGCAAATTGGCTATTTGAATAAAACTCTCACAGGAGTGCAGGCACACTTTGGGCAGGTGGAGGGTTGAGGTGTGACACTGTCACGATCCGATGGATGGTCGTGATGGCTCATTTTGATTTCAAAGTGCAAAAAGAGGCAAAGAGAACTTAATTCAAGTAAAATCAACGTATCTTTATTGATACCCACAATATGCGATAGAGGAGAAGGGAAAGAGAGAGAGAGAGAGAAAAGAGGAAAGGGGGGATTATAGCTACCGACAGCAGACGCGAGTCCTCGTGGAGCCAATAGACCACCTTCGCAGTCCTCGTGGCGCGCCAATAGATCCATCTTGTCTGTCAGGGAGGCCTCAGAGGCTCTCTTTTTCAGGGTGCTTATTATAGTTATTTTTTGAGGCGAGAGGCAACAGGCCAGGAAGGAGGGGAGGCCTCGTGAGTGTTGCAGAATGAAGGAGCAGGGCAGGCTGGACTTGGTCAGCACAGTCAGTTCGGAGCAAACACAGCCTCTGCAAACACGGCCCAGATACCGTGACAGTTCCCATTGTTTCTGCACGGGTCTCTGAGGGGGGCATCTTGGTCCAGTGAGTGCACCTGCAGGGAGAAACCTGGATCCCACCTCAATCAGGTCAGAACTCCTGTGTTGTGGTTTAGGGTTCTTGGAGTCTCAGCCTCTGACAGTTGTGGGACAGATGAGGGATCTTCGGACCAACTCTTACAGACACCTGCCCCCAGCTGTTCTGGGGATGGGAACACAGCTGGATTTTGTGGGGGAGACTCATCATTACAACTCTAAAGAAAGCTGCTCCTTGGCCTGGGGCCTGCAAAGCTCAGGAAAACTGATGTGAGCTGCGAGCAAACACCTCAGAGCAGCTTCACAAAGAAACCCTGGCAGGGATTAAAGCTGCCTGCAGTCAGAGGGCACCTCAGCTCTGCCTTTTGTTTTAAAACTATTCCAGGAAGAACTTGTGGAGTTCTCTCCACCTTCCTCTGCTCTCCTAGGAGGGGAGAAAACTGTGGTTTACTCAAGTCAGTGGGAGCATGTCTGAGTGAGACAGTCGGGGTGTGCAGTGAGAGCTGGAGGTCCTACTTTGTGGTATTTGTGATACTGAATAGAGTGTTTCCTCCTTCTGTGAGATATTTTACTATGTATCTCAGGATATTTCTCCATTGGTAATACCATCCATAGCATGACATGGCCTTCTGGCTGGAATCAGCACCTCCTTGTCCCACAGCAGTGCTGAAGGAATGCAAAGGGGGACAAGTCTGGTCATCTTTTTATTACATGATGTGCTGCACCTCACTGCCACAAATCACTTTGGCTTATTGTCTGCTGTGAACCTGCAGGCAAGAAATGCATCCTGTCTAAACAGGAACTGCAAAACTTTCTGGTCCAGTGTGAGGAAGATATTAATAGATCAAGTAAGAATCATGATAATTGCCATCTAAAAATCAGTTTACTTTTAGGCTGAATATTCACTATTTCACGAATCAGCTCAAAATATCCAGAAGGGTGTGATGTTTTCTGTGCCTACTCTCTTTTCCCTCTGTGAGATAGAATTAGGGAGAAAAAGGCAAAACAGGCCCAACTTAAAGTAAACAGATAGATTTTATTAACACACACTAAAGAATGAAGGAAAAAAGGAAAAAAAATTGAACTTAAAGAAAAATAAAAATTAAACCCTTCTCTGTCGTTATAGCTTACGGATGGCATGGGAATAACAACATGACTCCCAGCTTACAGCACATGAGAGCAATCTTTATTCTTCCAAATCCTCTTTTTATACAGTACTTCTGTACAATGAATATGATTGGTCATTCAGAGCCTACACCCCTTTGTAAACATCCTTGCCAGTAAACAAGTTAGAAAAACACCACTTGCTAACGGTTTTTCACCTCCCAAGGATTGTTTGGATTCCTCCTTTGGATTTTCCCAAGCCAGAATTAGAAAGTTGCTTGCTTGTCTTTCACACAGACTCTAGCAGTGCCTGAAGCCTAAAATCTGACCACTGTTGGTACCCACACTTCTCCCTTCCCCACAAACTGCTCACTTTCCCACAAACAACATAGAGAGACAACCTGTGATTTTCAGTCAGTTTCACTCTTTGAAAAAATAGTCTTTCATTACTTCTTTAGGAGAAGGAGTCTCTCTTAGAGTCATAGATCCCACTGACAACCTAGAACAGTTCTCATGTGGGTTTTTACTGTCACTAAAATAGACACCTGGGGAAAACCTGCTTCCGTGACCCCTCCCATTAGCAGTTTCCCAAGCTGCTTCTGGGTCATGGAGACTCAGGCATATTGAGTTTTCTCTCAATACCTCCGAGGGTCCAGCCAGTGGAGTAATGGCTTAATAAAATAGCGAGACGGCTACTCAGGATATGCTTTGTAAAATAAAGGTTTTAATAACAGCAAAAATAACAAACATTACAAAATGAAAAGAGATAAGCCGAGCACAGTGTACCAAGCACAGTTACACTGGCTAAGGCATTCCCAAAAAGCCCCGTGCACCTCTTGTGCAGGCTCTTTAATACTCGATGGTCTAGGTGGGCTATTTGGCTCTTTGCCCAATGAGATTGACTCTAGATTTTGAGATGCACTTCCAAAGCCCTATCACTGTGTCTGTGCTGGTACTGAGCCAATTGCAACGAGCAGGCTATAGAAAATTCTAGTTTAACTTCCTTATATAGAAACACCTGCTCGGGTACAGAAATGCACGACTACACAGGCATATTGGGGTGCCACCTTTTAAAGATTCACAACTCCAGAGGCAAAGGATTCTTCTTCTCAGGGAACAGAGCTGTCTCTTCACTTCTTCACTGGTGCAGAGGGCTTATCATCTCTCTCTGTTCAAACATCTCATGGGATCACAGGATCACAGCTACTAGTTCAATATTCACTCAGTCCGTCACAAATACCTTTGCTTAAATCCACAAATAAATAATAATCTCCCCAAATGCATATTTTCCCCATGATTTAAAGGATGATCTACGTATAGAGTTCATTTCCATGGCACTGTAAGAAGTCCAGCCAGCAGGCAACTCCTCCATCCTTCCTCCAATTAGTCCTTCACTCTCTCTCTTCATCTGACTTCATGCTGGGTCTTCTCTATGTTCTTTCTGCCCATCTCTCCTCTTTCTCAAGGAAAAGAAGCCTCGGAAGTTTCATGTTGCTAAGAAAGGGTTAAATTTGCCCAGGCCTTCAATGGTCATGTCATCTCTGCCAGGCAGCAGCTTCTCCAGCCACTGCTCCTCAGAGCAGCCGGGCTTCTCCCCCCTTTTTCCTCTCTGCCAGGGAGTCACCGGAGGAGGGGGGCCCTGCCCACCCCTTGGTGGCAAATCGGGGTGGGCTCATCCCAGATGGGCCCATAGTGGTTATCAGGGGCCTGGCTTGGCTGGCTCTGGGGCTCTGGGGGGTAGGCAACCTCCCCTCCCCTGCCAGGAGCCAATGGAGCCCAACCAAGCCTCTGCCCGCCTCTCCTGCTTAACAGGGGGAGCGGCAGGGCCCAGCTGGCCTGAGCCCAGAGGCACAGCCAGGCCTGAGCTGACTCACCTCAAGAGGGGGAAGTGGCAAGGGCCTAGCCAGCCTAGCCGCTCCTCCTCGAAGTGGCTGCTGGGCCAGTTATTACCTGCTCTGCTGGCCAGAAAGGAAAGGTCTGACTTGGACTCACTAAGAATTTATATGGGTATTTCTCAGTCACATTTAGCTTCCTCAATGGTCCAACAATATGTCAATATTTAAAAATGAACTCTGATAGGTGCCTGTCTCAAAACAATTCCAAGGTCCTGTATTACGGTCCGGGACTCTGGGAGGGGGTCCCTGAGCACGCAGCACCTCGGGGAGCAACACTTCCCCCCGGAGCTCTGATCCTCTCAGCTGTTGGTTCTCAGGGTGCAGAGATGACACAGAGGTGAGATGGGTCTTGGGGTGAAGCTGAGGTGGTTTACTGAAGGTGTGCCAGACACCCAAGATGCTGAGCAGGGGTCAGACAGTGGGTTTTATGAGGGGGTGGTGCAGAACAAACAACTCATGAGGGCACAGCTAGGGAGGGGTCCAAGGCGGGGTTTACATCTTACAAAATTATCAGGGTGGAACAGGGGAGGGGAATGATACACAGGGACAAATAGGGCATGGAGTAACTAAAGATTGATAGGGAAGGTTCTGGGGAGAGGGGTAGGAACACAGGGGATTGACATTTGGGAAAGGAGGAGGTTAGGGAGAAGATAGGCACCTGGGGCCAATAGGAGAGTCTCTAAGGAGTGGCTAGCTAATAAGTGAAAGGGATCGACATATAACCGACTGAATAGCAATTAGGGTACGAGTCAAAATATAATACAAGCTGATGCAAATAAAGACAGGCACCATTATAGGGAATGGGGGAGAATATGCTTAGGGAAGACATACAGCAAATCCTAAAGCATAATCATAATTTCAAGCAAACCCCTTATGACTGCTGACACACATAAAACAGAAGGCTAGCCAAGAACCTAAAGCAAAAGCACACTGCAACAGTTATTACAGGGAACTGTTTCCACTTTAACTAAAAACCAAACTGTCAACCTATAACAAAGGGTGAGTTGTCAGTTTGTGTGGTTTGAGGGTTAGTTTGAAAACTGGAGTGATATGACTGGGGTTGAGAGTGTAATTTCTTTTCTAGACTGTTCATTGCATTGATTTGTGGCTTTTTTCATCTTTTTAGTTGAGTTTGATTCAGAAACATATTTTAACAGAATATCTATAATTTTGGCTGAGTGCTGAAGCAGTTACAGCTCTTCTCACAATGGGGTGCTATGAAATTTTTAGCAGTTCTGCTTCCATCAGAGCAAACTTCAACCTCAGCCAGTGGGGAAAGATGCAAAAAGTCTCTGCTGCAGAACCCTAATAGTGTGTGAGCAGGAAGAGTTGAAGGGTGCCTTCAGACACCTTTGTGCCTGAGTTTGTGCAGCTGTGTGTGACCAGCAGTGTTCAGCCTAAGCTCAGGATGGGTGTCACTGACAGGGGGCAGCTTTGTGGCGCTGCTGAAACCTGAAGCTGAAACCTCAGGCTGAAGGAATGTGTAATCTGTGATAGCTTTAATGAGGTTAAATATCTTGGTGTGTTAAGGGAAAATGCAGAGCCTCAGAATTTGTATGTGGGAAATCAAGAAATAATAAACTTAAAAGCAAGAATGATATTAAATGGTGCAGATGAGAAAGGAGAAACGTAGTGGAATGATTCAGAAATCACTGTTAATACATACTAATAAGGTATGGAATTGAGGTGGGAATTGATAATCATCTGAAGAAAACATATTAATTAGTGTCAGGGTTCAGAGAGCTCCATGCTGGTGTCACTGGGAAAGGTGAATAAGGCAAAATGACACTGTGTTTGTACAGAAGAATCTGAGATTTGTTCATACCTTGAATACTTTGAGGGCTTCTGATATTCCCATTCCTCCCAAAATATAACAGAGAAGCAGTGACAGGGATCAAAGGCATGGAAAATTTGTTTGTGAGAGGTTTGTTTGCTAAAAATAACCATTACCTCAGCCCATTTCATCACCAAGTATCAGAACTAAATGTTGATTTAATATGATTTCACTGCAGTTGAAATGAACACCACACACAGTGCTCAGCTGCAGCATAAAGGCAAGTTATGTATAAAACCTCTAGTTGTTCCATTTTTTAGCATGTCCTTGATTAATAATCTGAAATTTGTGTATAGCTTTTGTGCACGTGGCTTGAAACATTTTCAGCTGATGCGTAAAACCCAATCTAAAAATGCAGGCTCTAAGAAAAGGCAGGATAAGGACACTCCACTCCGTGCAATTATTCTTTCCAATTATAGGCACCGGATTTGCACCACAGATATTGCTGCACGATGGGGGGGACAAGGGGCTCGGCAAAGAGCCATGAATGTTTCTAATAAACTGGGTCATCTCTTCCAAGGATGTTGTTGTTACACTTGGGAGGTCGGAGATAAGCCAGGTTTAACCCTGCACACGGCACAACTGCTGATTCAATTTGCTTTTCCTTGGTAATGGATAGGCTGGATTCTGCTGGACAAAGCCTCTCCTGCTTTTTAAACTGTGGCCAACAGAAGTGGCAAATGTAAAGGATTCAGCCAACAGCCAGCACTGTCAAGGATAAAGCCAAGCCTTGAATCAGCAAGCTGAGTATCTGGAGAGAAGAAATGAGAATTGTATTCAGAGCTGAGTTAATGATGTAAAAAATAAGAACTGAATTACTGGCTTGCCTTCACCTATAAGTATTGTCATAAATATGAAGCTTTCCAATATTATCTTTTGATATTTTTTCCTATAATGATGAATATTATTATATTTGTAGGTGTCTGAGATTTTCCTCTTGATCCCTCATTTCCTCTGATGATATTAAGCATGAGAAGGTTATTAACTAAATTGATGGAAGCTTAGTTACATGTACAATGTAGACATTCTATCCTTTATTTTCTGACAAAAGTCATCATGTAATTTTTAAGCAGTTTACAATGCAGGAGTCAAACTTGGGTATTGTGAACGGCCGTGGAGTCTGTAGTCCAGTCCGGATAGCTGCAATCTTCCCAGAGAGAGAGGTCTCACTAGAGTCAGCCTTCCGGGAGTCTCGGGCAGTCTCCAGCCGCCAGGCAGCCTCAGCAAGGCGCAGCCAGTGGCTGCAAGTGATTCAGCTCTAAGCAGTGGTTTCAGCTCTTAGCAGTGATTTCAGCTCTGTCTTGTGAGGTTCTCCCAGGCTGACTCAGGAACAGAGAGACAGAAGCACCGTGTAGAAGTTCCACAGGGTAGCCTTTATTATCCTGCAAAGGGATGGCCAGGGATGGCAGCTCCCTGATAGCAGCGGAACCATTGGGGTTATGGGGAAGGCAGGGGTGGTACCAAAGGGGAAGGACCAATGGGTTTGGAGAGGTATACCAAAGCATTATGGGAGCCTTGTTCTGATCTGACTCATCTAGGTCCTCTCTCCCAGGGAAGGGTTGAGATGAGCTTATCACATTCCATTCAAGGGACATCCCTCCAGGGCAGAGGTCTGGAAGGTTTATCCACCTCCACAGGGTATGATCCATGTAAAGGGGATGATCCTGTAATTGAAGGCAGTTGGTGATTTCCTTAAGAAATTGCTGATAAGGCCCGTGGCACAGTGTGTTACATGAAGGCAGCTAATCTGGAGCTGAGATTTGGACATGCTCAAGTGTCATTTATGTCTACTGAGCTTAAGGGGTGACACTGATCCCATGATGCTGGTGCAGCAATTGAGAGCAGGGTGTGTAAATTATGATCCCTCAGAATCTCTGAGATCCCATGGTGCTGCTGACTTGGCAGAGCACAGGGGCTCCTCAGTGCTGGTCTTGGCAGAACAAAAAGGCTAAAATGAGACAGAGACTCGAAAGTAGAAAAGATAAATTATATTAACCTAATTATACAGCAATTGTGAGGTGAAACCCATTCAGTAGTGATGTATCTAATAAGATTTTTATTGAAACTTTGCAATAGATCATCAGAATTAACATCTATCCACTAAAATGGAAAAGATCTGACTCTGCTTTTTATAGAAAAATTTTGAAGGCCAGGTGCTTTTGCTAAATTCTGCTTTTTCCATGTAAAGTCCTTGTTTTGAGCAAATAAAAGCTGAGCAGTCTCTGCACCTTCCTGAGCACCATCTCTCAGGGAACTCGACACAGGCACGGGATGTCTTTTGTCCAAGGCAGGATCCTCTTGCAGATCACTTTTCCTGCTACCGAGTCCTTGCCCTGGGTTCTTTGAGGAGAGGAAGCATTTCTGAATAACTGGGAAACCACGTGGCAAGAAGAAACCTGAGCTTCCTCCAGCAGCAGCTGGACTTTCTTTGGGTTTTGTTCTAATTTGGCCAACACAGCCACTGGCATGGGAGAAGACAACCTGAGCAAGGTTTCTCCCTTATCTGTGCTGTAACACCAAGCACATTTCCTAGTGCTCCACAGAATTTCACAGAATTTCACAGAATATTCTGAGCATGCAAGGGACCCCACAAGGATCACTTAAGTGAATGGGCTGAAAAGAGAGAGTTGCACCTGGGAGTGCAAATTTGAGTGTTCCAGGGGGTTTTTAGTCTGTGGATGTTAAATGTGAGGGATTGCTATGTGTTCTGTCCCTGCCAAGCACCGACCACAGGGAGCTCTGTGAGTTCACTGTGAGGGCCTGCAGCAGTGTGAACTCTGCAGAACCAGCAGGCAAGGTTAGTTATTTATGTTTAAAAAACACCCACTGTCCTTTAGGAGGTGAGGCTGCCCTGAGCAGTCAGGAATGTGAATAGGCCAGGGTGCCTTGTATCTCTGTGTAGTCTGAGGGTTGCTCTCTGCCTTCCCTCTCCTCAGTACCGGGCTGCCGCAGAGCAGAGTTCTTCCCAAGTCCCAATCTCTTTTGCCAGCAACTATAAAAGGAGTTATTGCTGCAGTGATCCAGGAGATGGCTGTACTTTTGTTCCTTGAGCATGGCTCGGAGTCAGGAGGAGCTCAGGTCAGGCATGTAGCGAAAGCGATGGCTGCTCCGGGCGAACGGGCACCAGGGATTTGGCTTTGCCTGGGTCTGGAGCTGCACTTGGCTCAGCCTAGAGCAGCCTTCGATGAGCCAAGTGGATTGCTTTTGGATGAACGTGGCCTGGGGCATTCTGCCTGGGAGCATCTCCTGTGCTGGGCTGCCCTGGGGCTGTGGAGAGCGCAGTGGCTCAGGGGTGTCCAGGGTGCTCCTCATCATCCCCACTCTGACCCAGTACCATCAGCTGTGGGATGGGCAGGATGGGAACAGCCCCCCTAATTCCAGACTGGGATGACGGAACAATAGCCAGGAAAAATTGAGTGCTTGCTAGGCACTCAATTCATCGTGGATTCATTAAAGTTGGAAAAGACCTCTAAGGTCATCAAGTGCAACCAGACCATATTTGAATTTATCCGGTGCATCTTTTTACTGGGATTACTTTAGGAAGACAAAGGTTTGATGCCTCTATTTTGTGTTCATACATTGAGGAGACTCAAGTGCTTCTAACATTTTGAGAAATAGTAATTTTTAAGAGAAGAAAATTGCAACAATTACAATATTCTGAAGATTAACAAAAGCTAGGACTGGGAACTGTACAAGATTGTCAAATGATCCTAGTTCTGCAAAATTACTTGTTATTCCACTTAAAATTATTCCTTTCTAACTTTTAATGGTTTTTAAATGAGCAAACACAGAATTAAGCTATTGAAACCATGAACACAATTCAGCTACTGAAATAGTGACACATGTGGCACATGGTCTACAAGTTACCTGTGCAGACTTTGTGGTTGGTTTTCTGTCCTCTGAACAGCAGGAGAAGTGAAAAACATGAGTTGGTATAACAAAACTGTAGATTTTAGATAAAATTCTGTGTGAAAAGCTTTTGATAAAGCTTGGAAGCTCTACTAGAGAAATACACTATGTGCTCACACCAGTTCAAACAGTGGTAAGATGTTCAGGAATTCTTTTTCAGTGTTACTCCTTTTATCACTGATCCACTCTCAAATGTTTTGATAAATGTAGACAAAGGGTTCAGGAAATCACAGATAAGCAGTGGAACCAATTTAAACTCAAGCTCACCACATAAACATTAAAGTATTCCCTTTATGAAGTCAAAATCTTTGAATTATGCATGTGTTGTAGTTTTCAGTAAGATAGAAGAACTTTAGGGGAGAGGGTAAGAAACTTGAAAAGCCTTTAAGGAGTAATTTGCATAAATTGGGTGGAGAGAGTAAACAGCACAAGGGGAAAAATATTTTCAGTAAGGCCTTATAAAATGAGATAAAACAAATTACAAAAAAAGTCAGGTGGAGTTGAAACAAAGCTGAAGTGTCTTAAACTTGTGTTAATGCTGCCGCTGCCTTTACAGCAAATCCCAGGGAACTCTGAAGTGCCCTGGATAAAAAAAAGAAATCAAAAGACCCCCAAATTCTTAAGGGAGACTTAAAAGAGAAGAAGAGCCATGGAGACAGTAGAACGTGTGTGTTACTGTGTGGGAGACCTCTAGACATGAATGCTCAGGATAAGCAGATTTTTTTTCAATCTAACTATTTTTTTTATCTTGCAGTTACAGGACCGCACACAGTTTAGTGACCGAGACTTGGCTACTCTAAAGAAATACTGGGACAATGGCATGACCAGTCTGGGCTCAGTCTGCAGAGAGAAAATTGAAGCTGTGGCTGCAGAATTAAATGTTGACTGTGAAATAGTTCGGGTAAGAAATCCAGAGTCTTTCCTTATCTTGTCGCAGGAGCAAAAATAGGACGGATGAAAGGCTTCAAAAATTTCATGAGGAAGCTTGAAATAGATTTCACGTATTACATAATGAATGACCATGTTGGGAAGTGCTCTCCTGCTCTTTCTGCAGTCTATATTTAGTAAAAACCCTCAGGTAAGAGTCATATTGATCAGCAGCAGAAGCAGCACTATGAGCTGTTTGACATTATCTTGAGTAAGATTTTAAGTAAGTGTTACATTTTTGAGGGAGATCCTATAAGGCTGAAAGGTACTATTTATATTGCTAATAAGATACCAAAAAAGGACTTTTCTAAAGATACAGGGAAAATACTTCTCATTCATGCTTATAGGGAAAATTGTGTGAAAGAAAAATCCTCCAAAATAGGAAAAAAAAATTTACAACACTGTCCTGAGGGCAGGTTGAGGTGTGATGGAGGAATTCTGGGTCAGTTCAGTTTGATGGTCCCTATAAGTGGCACAGGTGTGCTGGAGATAACCTGGTTCCCAAGAACCTCTGCACATCATCTCTTCCAGAGGTTGGGAAGTTGTTGCTGCTGTGTCCTGGATGAGCAGATACACAGCAGCACCCTGTGGCTCTGGGGTCTCCTTTGCTCATCCCAGCCTCAGGAAATGGCCCCACTGTTTGCATTCAGACAAAGACAGGAGCCTTCCTTCCCCTCATGACAGGCATGACAATTTGGATTATTCCTTTCAGGCTTCATCCTCTTTTTCCACCTGTTTCCTAAATTCCTGACACTACTGCAGGAGCAGGGCTGAGAGCCCTTAGTGATACTCTCCTCTTGTGGAGACCTCTGGCTTGGTGCATCCAAATGGTTCCAAAGCTGCTTTTAGGGTTGAACACCAATCTGGTTATTTGTTTTTGTGGGCCCACAGGAATTCTGAAAAACCCAGTTGTACCTTCGGAGGCTGAAGAGAATCACTCTTTTCTCTGTAGAGAGCAAAGCTGCTCCTTGTTTTG
Organism: Prinia subflava; assembly: GCF_021018805.1. NCBI lineage: Eukaryota > Metazoa > Chordata > Aves > Passeriformes > Cisticolidae > Prinia > Prinia subflava. Next base: position 7,573,882 of record NW_026960606.1, read on the forward strand.
CAAGGGCTTCACTTTGCTCCTGAAAGGTGAAGCTGTTCCCCCTGGCAGCACCTCCTGGCCATGACACACCTGGCCAGCACAGTGACACCCAGGCTCCCTTGGTTTGTTCCCTTGGGAACATCCTCATTGGCACACAAGAGGTGACACTGTGGAGTTCTGTGCAAACCTTTCCACCTGCTGGAATGTTTTTGTCCTCAGGGCAGAGACAGGGACAGACCAGAAGGCTCTGGCATCACCTGCACCAGAACAGACTCACAAATGATCCCATGCACTTCATTGACCTTGCTGGAAGTGTTTAGGGAGAATGTATTTTAGGGATAGAGATAGAACTCTCAACCTGATTTCCCACATAGCAATTCCAGTCTGCTCTTGCCCTCACCGTTTTGCTGTTGCAGAATGTTCTCTGTTTAGCAGAGCACACAGGGTGTGGAACCTTTTCTTCCCCATTTATTTTGAGACACTATCAAAACATTCATCTTCTCTGACATTCTCAGTATGTTGAATGAAAGATTTTCTGCTTTGAAGAGTCTGTAAAAAGATCTGCCTTTTCCAAGTGCCTTTTTTACTAAAAAATAGGTAAATTCAATTTTAAATTTTGTTAGTGCTGTTTGTTAAAATCACAAGATGATGGGAAAATTTAAAAGAATGGCAATATGCTGCTTGGAAAAAAGAGACTCAGATCTCAAAGGGCTGCTTGTGTGGGGTTTTTTCTTTCATTTCTTTTCTCCCAAAACTGTAGGTAATAGAAAAAAATGATCTAGGCAGTTCTCTGCATACCTGTTATGCATTCTTCAAAGAGGAAAATCAGCAAGCTGAGAAAGCAAATACCAGCCAACAAAAATGATTTGCTAAAAATGGTGTTCAGCATGTTATCTTTTAGCTTGTTAGAGATGCAGCTTTAAAAGGATTTTTTTTTCAAGACTGGCACAGCATGAAACTGTGTTTAGTAGTTGGGACTGCTGTTAATATTCCTTTATTTTTTCTCTTTGGTAATCAAGGTATTATAAGCAAAAAGATTTTTACTCAACTTTTTCAGAACCCTAGGAAGAGGAACAGGGCAGGTATTTCTGAAATAAAGCCAGAGGGATGTTTAGTGTGTCTTTAAAGAAAATCCTAATGTCTTGGGAAACTCATTTGGAACACACGCCTCATGGAAAGGTACATTCTGTCATGACCTGATCATGTTTTCAGACCCAGGAACTGCTGCTCTTATTTCTGGGGATGTAGATGGTGTGGAAGGTGGACAAGAGCCAGCTCGAGAAGAGTGGGAGTAGCAGTTGGTAAAGAAATGGATTTCTGGCTCTGGGAAGGATTTTTGGTTGCCAGTTGAGAACTGATTTGATGGAATGAAGGGTCTGGGGTACAGGGGCTGTTGAGATGAGGTGAGGTGAGGTGAGGTGAGATGAGATGAGATGAGATGAGATGAGGTGAGGTGAGGTGAGGTGAGATGAGATGAGATGAGATGAGATGAGATGAGATGAGATGAGATGAGATGAGATATGTTGAAAGCCTGAGTGACACAAAGGAAGGGAGAGCCTTAGGAGGTGAAGAGTTGCAGACAAGTCTTGTTGCATCATGTTAAACTCTGAATCTTTAATAATTTTTGGTGTAGATGTTTCTTCATCAGAATAAGCAAATTAATGACCAGGTGTACAAATCCACTTGGAGAATTTAGAATGTGGGTCTTCTTTTTTTTCTCCCTTGAAATTCAATTTTATTGATCTAAAATGAACTTAAAGGATCCTTCTCCATCCCACCATGGCAGGGTTTCCAGGTTCCCTGGGCTGGTTTCATGTCCCAGGCTGTTCCCAGTGTGCTTCTCTGTACTCACTGCAAACAACTTTTCCTAAAGCTCTGTCTTACAGCTAAAGGGGACTGAAGGATGAGCTGCTCTGAACTTTATTCTTCCAAGTTCCTTTCTGTCTTCCAAAGGGAGTGCTGTAGATCTGTCACCTTGGCCAGTTCCCTTTGTGCTGTAGGAAATCCTAGAACAGGAGGGATGTTTGGGTCATCAGATGCTTCAGTCCCCTTATGGAAGTTGCAGAGTAGGAGAACCTGGATCAAAGACCTTATGTTAAATTTGTTGAATAATTTAGGTGGGCAGAGACCTTACAAAGTCACGTAGTCCTGCTCTTTATCTGGAGTAGGATTGACTTTGGAATCAAGTCAGGTTTCTCAGGATGTCCAGTAAAACATTGAGTACCTCCAAGGCTGGAGGTACCAAGGCTGCTATGGACAAACTGTCCCTCTGCCTCACTGTAAAGCATTATTTTTTCTTTTATATTCTTACTTCCAATCAGAGCTTCCCTTGCTGCCACTTGTGCCCATTGTTTCTTTTCCTTTTGCTGTGCACCTTCCTGTTTCCCTTGGAAAGCTGAACCTGGACATGGGATTTTGGGAAGCAGCCTCAGGGGGGTTGAACACTGGGGAATAATCAGCTCCCTGAACTGCTGCTGCACCTTTGATCCTGTAGCCTAGATGTGCTGATGTCACTTGGTTGGGAGCCTGTTGCTTTTGTTATAGTTTCTGATATCATTCATGTTTATTTCTCTTACAAGACTTGGATTGGGAATCGAAGACGGAAATATCGTTTAATGGGGATTGAGGTCCCACCCCCTAGAGGAGGTCCTGCTGATTTCTCTGATCAGTCTGAATTTGTTTCTAAATCAGCACTTAATCCAGGAGAGGAAACTGCTACTGAAGTAGGGGATGATAACGATAGGAATGATGAAGTATCAATCTGCTTATCTGAAGGAAGCTCACAAGGTATTTGGAATGCAGTTACTACTGTGCCTATATTTTCAATTTTGTGCAGTGTGCATGCTTTGAATTCTGTTGTACACATTCAAAAACATCTGACAGAGTCAAGTGCTCCACCCAGCCTGGGCTGAAGGTACTGTTTGGTCTCTTTCTTCTACTTCTGTGTCTCTGAGTTTTGTTTGGTTTGTTATACAAAGATTGGAGAAACCTTTGATCACAAGAGCCCTGTTTCTGCCAGATTCATATGAAATGAAATCAAGAGTTCACGTTTTGCTGGTGCAAGTGAGAGCTGGGCAGCCAGTACAGGTGGGGAAGCCTCACTTCCCAAAAGAAAGCCAGATTTAAAAAATGCTCTCTGCCAACTGCTCAGTTCTTCCCAGTCAGGTGGAATGGCCATTCCATTTGACACCCCACTCCTGGAAGTGTCCAAAGCCAGGTTGGACAGGGCTTGGAGCACCCTGGGCTAGTGGAAGGTGTCCCTGACCATGGCAGGGGGTGGAACAGGATGAGCTTTAAGGTCCCTCCCATCCCAAGCCATGCTGTGATTCCGTGGTTCCATCCCTGTGATCCTGAGCCACCCCAGGCACTGGTGGGGCTGGAGCTGCTGGGACTGAGCAGAGCTGCTGTAACTGTGCATTCCCAGTTCTCCTGGCAGGGAACCCCTCAGCTCTGGCTGCAACAAGGAGCTGCCCAGGCCTCCTGCTGCTCTGCCTGACAGGCAAACACAACCCAGCAGATCAAAGCCAGGAGCAGGGGACAGCTCAGAAGCCCTGGAACTGTACACACAGGGGGGTGTCCCCAGTAAACTGCAGCATCTGGAGTGAGAAGGGCCTTCAACTTAATTCCCTTTTCCCTCCCAGGAGCACATGGGATTGACATCTCCCTGCCCCTCCTGTCCATGAGCCCAGCACATCCCCCACTCACTAATTGCTCCTAGTGCTTCTGCTTAGAGGAGATCAATGGAGCCTTTGCTCTCCAAGCTAAAAGAAAGTCCGACCTCAGGCCTGTTGCTGCTGTAGCTCAGTGTGCCAGGCTTGATCCTGTCATTTCCTCAAAACAATTTAAAGGGAAGAGCCAGGGGAACAGAGAACGACTGGGAATGAGTTTGGAAGAGCTTTGTCATATACGACTGTAGAGGGAATAAGATGATAAAGAAATGGGTCAAGTGATTGAAAGCCGAGTGAGATGAGGAATCTGAGTCCTTGATTTGCCTGAGGTGTGGAAGGAGCTGATTTAAGATAGATCTGCTTGAGAAAAAATGGTGACAGGGAAGAGTCTGAAGTGTCTGTAGTTCAAGTGAGGAATAACTCCATGTTTTTTGAGCAAGGCTTTCATAAGCAAAGCTAGGCTGAACCCTTGGGTGCATTATTAGTGTCAAAGCCTAAGGGCAAGGAAATGACAGGATTTCGACAGCATCCAGGAATCCCACTGTCATTCCTTTATTCTCCCTCAGCAACTATTTCTGTTCATTTCTCCAGTTCAAAGGAGGAGGTTTCACTGCTGCAGCTCAGCTGGTTTTGAACTTCCTGGAAAATATTTCCCCCAACACTCATGGGTTATGTTCAGTCACAGATAGGGAATTGTTCTAATGTTTGAGAACTGTAACTTTTTGTCCTGATTTATTAAAAAACCAAAACCATAAGAGCAAAAAACCACTCTGAAAGACAAACAAAAGCAATTTTTGGTCATCCAATTAAGAGTGACAGTTGATAGCTTCTGTTTTTTAAATGTAGTGTGTCAATATAAAAAAATAAGCTGTGCTGTGATGCAAAATAGATCATTAAAGCTCTCATATTGCCTCACCTTTTTTAATTGCATGTTAATTGAATCGACACTGTGTCAGTGGAGCCCATTAGGGCTGTGCTGGGTTCCATGAGCTGAGGATAAATATTTAAGGAGTTGGGAATGCTGTAGGGAGCTGCTTCCTTCAGCTCTTGAATCCAAGGGGTGACTGTCAGGGTTACAGAGTGCCCTTGGAATGTCCCTGCGGAGCATCCTCACCCAGTGCCCTTCACCCTTCCTTGCTCCCTGCTCCCCAGTGCTCCTGTTTGATCCCATGTGCTCCTGGCACAAATTGTCCTATGGAGCTGTGACCGGTGGCAGATTAAGTTTATTTGAAACAATTTCCAATCACATTTGCTCACTTTAGAGATATTTAACTTAAAAGTTGTTTAAAACCATTACCTGGCTCTGTATGGTCTGGCCTAAACATTACCCTGTCTTTGGTAATCCCAGGGAAATGCTGTTATCCCTGTGTTTGTGTAGAGGTGACAGACCCTGGAATCACCTGAACCTTGCTGCCCCTTCCCTCTTTTCCTCCTTATATTTAATATGTATAATAGATTTATGTTTCAATATGCAGAAGTCAAGTAAATATGAGAAACTTCAATTTGAGGAGTAAATAGACTTACCTTTCTTTGGGTTTTGTATTCTGTAATAAATACTGTCAGATAATTCATGTTTTGGTGTATATAAAATGTAAATATGTTTTGTAAAATAAAATGCACAAGCAGGTCGGGCATGAAGCCAACTAATTTTAGGATGGGCAACACCCAAGGCCATGAATCCGGGAAAACAATACCCCTGCCAGGAAATTGGGAAGCCCACTATTAACACCAGAATAAAGGATGGATCTAGATTGGAATAGGTCCTCCGGGGGCGGTGAAACTGTGAAGCACCCAGCCATCGGGGGAGATACGAATCGGGGAGAATGCCTTTCCATTCATGATTCCATCTCCCATTCATACTCTGGAGGAACGGACTTAGTATTCATCTTTCCTCGGAAGCCCCATTCAGCAAACCGGATGGCAGAAATGAATATGAAGAAGAAGAACCAAAGACAAATAACTGTGGGGAAATACTCTGCCGCCAGCAAAATAAACTGTATAAAAGAGGACCCTGAAAAGGGCCAATTCGTGAACGAGGGGAGTTACGGTGCGATAGAGGCCATAGCTGAGGTTCACCCAGTGCCGATCCCAGGTCTCGACACTGAACTTCTGATTGCTGGCTTGCCCAAATTTTATGTTCTGTAATTCATTAATTAATAAAATATATTTTAGTAATTGGAATTGGCTGGACATTTATAACATGTTCTCCTTGGCTGTCCTGGTTTAGGGCAAATTTGGGAGAAAACTTCCAAAGGAGCCCTCTCTCTCTACCCCAGAAAGTAAACCCATATGGCCCCTCCCCCAACCGGTTTGGGAAAGACTTCCTCTGAGAGAAGTGGAAAAAACCCTGTTTATTGGACAGGCAGAACACTCCCCAGCACAATAAATTGAACAGCACCAGATGACAAATTCAGAAAAGGTCCCTCCTGTAGGTGGTCACTCTGTTCTTAGTCCCTCTGGCGCTGGGAAAAGCTGCTGCACAGTGTAGGCCCCAGTGGGTCCCAGGTGCAAGCCCCCGGCGTTCCCCTGGGTCCCCAGTCCAGAGCAGGTTCGAACAGTTCCAGGAGCAGGTTCAAACAGTTCCAGGAAAGGCAAAGAAGAACAGTCCAGCGAAGCTTTTCTGCCTCAGCTAGCTAAACTAACTAACGAAAAAGAAAAAAAATATCTCCGTGCCTGCCACCATTGTACGTGTTGCAGACAACACTCTCGGACAGAATGTGGTGGAGGAAGTACAGTCTCTGAAAACAAACTGCATGCTTCTCCCCCCCCCGCTCCCAGACCCAATCTTAAAGGCACAGAATGCAATATCCAGCACAAAGCCAACAGACGATTGGGGATACAAACATCATAACGTCACCCTAGGACATTAGCCTTTAAGGTCAATGGAATCATCTCATGCTTTGTGGTTGAAACACCAGGGTAAAATCTGCTCTGCTTTCAAGTGTTTATGCATAAAAAAGCACTTCAGGTTCACTGGAGATAAGCATTTACCATAATCTGATCAGTTTTTGGTTCAAAACCCATCAGTCTGCAAGGGGGAAGTGGGATTTAGATATGTACCCCAGAATTTCAGGGAATGCGGTATTTTTCATGCAGGAATTTATTTTCATTAAAAAAAACCCCAACTTCTGCACACCTCTGATGTGAAACTCTTCATCACCTTTGAAAATTCCAGCCTGAACCTAAAAATGGGAAGGTTTTAGTACAGAGAATAACTGAGTTTTGTTGTTTCAGGTTGCAATTGGTTTGATGTTGGCCTGAAATTCTTGTGACAAGATGTCTTTTTAATAAGGCAGATATTCTGTTTATGATTAGGCATTGATACCATGACTTTGCTGTTGGATTTAGCAGCTGTGACATTTAGTGGTAAACACCATTAATGGTCCTTGAGCATAAAATTGGAATGAAATCTGACAAAACAAATTTATTTCTGCAGAAGAGACAAATGAAGCTCTTCAAAAGGAAGAAATTTGCCACAAAGACAATGACCAGAATCCAGTTTCCACTGATAATGTGGTATGTTTACCTTTCCTTTTCCACCAATTAATAACTCCTTAATTAATGTTGAGGTTGTTGTCCAGCACCTGTGTTTTTCACTGGGTGACAACTTCAGTTGTGTGTGTTAAAAGTCCTTCCTATTTGAGCTTTAAAACTGTGCTAAAAATACTAAAACACAGCAGGAAAAAACCCTAAAACCTTCAGTAGAAATGGTTTGCAGAGATGGTGTCCAAGAGACTCAGCTCCCCAACCTGCCTGAACCCCAGATTTTGTCATTTGATACAACAATGGAACAAAACAAGGGAAGAGTTTCTTCATACTTTGTTCTGAAAACACTGTAACAAAACTTTAAAAATCCACTTAAAATTGGACTAAAATACATTGTATTTGCATAAGAGATACAGTTTTCCTATTTGAAATTCTAATCTGTTCCTTCCCCTCCTATCTTTAAAAGTGTGTCTAAGAGGGAATGTGAATGTTTGGCAGTTATTTAGAGACTGTTTCCTCAAACTGAGTCTGAAACCAATAATATTTGAGTCCCAGCTTTACTGAGGGTCTGACGGAGCAGCAGAACTCGGGGACACTTCTGAGCTGTTGTCACTTCAGCTGGGCTGGCAGACACTGAAGCACACAAAACGTGCTCAGCACAGGCTTGGGAGCTTGGTGGGTCCTGCCAGGGAGAGCTGGGAATGCCCCCGGAAGGATTTGTCCTTGATTTCAGGGAAATTCCTGGTGTGCAGGCAGAAGGGACCACACACTGCAGGAAAAACCCAAATCAACACCTCAGGAATGACCCATGAATTGGGTCAATGAGGGCCCTTCCCCACACTGGGTTAAATACCATCCTAAGAAATAGGAAAATTGCTTTAACCTATAATGGACAGCTTCATAAATGTTCCCAACTGTCAAAACAATTAAAAACAGCAAAAAAATTGGGATGTATTTCTGAGTCTTAGTGTTAGGCTTGGCCTTAACACTGTGCTTTAGGTATCTTTAGGTTTCTAAAAAAATCCAGTATAAAAAGCTTCCCAAATTTTTGTGAATTAGGTGAAAATGTCTATATTTATGCATTTGGAAGCGTCCTTTGGATCACCATCCCCTACAGCTAAGGGCATTTCCCTTGCACTGCGGCCAGGGAAGGTCAGAGGAGAACTCATTGATTTCTTTAGGCGAAGAGTAGCTCAAGACTTGCTGTGATGGGTGGTTTATCCAGAGGAACAAATTTCCAGACCCTCCTTTGCAACAACAGAGCAGAGCAGGGGCTGTGAGAGAATAAACGTACAACTTAAAATCAAAAAGCTGGGCCAGGGATCTTCTCTTCTGTAAACAGCCCAAGTCTCCACAGCAGCAGCTCCTGCTGGATTCCTGCTGGATCTCCTGGCTGAGGTGCATGATTGCCATCTAATGGGGGCTGCACAGCTCAGAACTCCTCAGGAGTCAGCACAGAGCCTCTCACCTTCATCCTCCATCCTTCCTGCCCCTTTGGGATGCAGATCCTCATTTGTTTGTCTCCTCTGTTCCTTGGAATGAACTGTTTGCTTCTGTTTCAGAAAATAGAAATTTTAGATGATGAAGAGAGTGATCTGATCAGCAATTCTGAAGTGGATCAGATGAGTTCTCTTTTGGATTACAAGGTGAGTGATGGGGCCATGTCAGGGACAGCAGAATAATCCCCAGGGAGTTCAGGAGGTGGATCTGTCAGGAATTCAGCAAAAGCTTGTGGGATCCTGAGTTCCTCTGCTGTTTTCCTGGTGTGCATACATTATGCCCTCATCCCACCTCCAGCCACTTTATCCATGTTTCAATCCAAATGGAGGCAGGAAAACCCCATTTCTACAGAGCTGCAGCTCCCTCCACGTGTCCCAACAAAGGGATTTCTGGAGCCACTCCACCAGAATTGTTCCTTGGAGTGCTGCAACACTTCTGCAACATGGTGCTGCCAGCTATGGAAGGGACTGAACAGCTGGAATCCTCTGCTGGAATGAGGGGATCTGAGGGGAAAGTCATTCCCCAGGAGATGCCTGGAAGTGGTGGCTGTGGGAGTAAGGAGAAGCAGTTGGATCCTGCCAGGTCCTGTCTCCTGCCAAAGACTGAAGGTTGTATGTATGCTGCTCTCCCAGGAGCTGCCACTATTCCACGTTTCCTTGAGTTTTTACCTCCACTGCTGATTTTCTCTCTTAGAAACCAGGTCTATTCTCCTGACAATAATCAGTTATCAAAATAAACAGATCATCTCTCCAGGACAAAAATTCCTCCTTTCAGCAGCATTTTCCTGGGAAGGGCAGTGGAGAATGAGCCAGGAGAGGGAATGACCTTCTCTTAACGTCACCTGTCAGCGCAGTGAGAGGCTTGTTGTGACAGTGCCCTGGAGAGCCAGGGTTGTTGTTTGACAGCACTAATTACTCCCTGAGTTTTCTGCCTAAATCTGAATTCTTCCTGGGCTGGGCAAAATCCAGAGCTAAACAGGCAACTGCTAAGTGTCCATCAGGAAGAACTCAGCTGATTTTTTATGAAAGCCTCAGAATTGCAGCCCAAATATTCCTTTCTCATTCCCAGAGCTGTTATCACCTGGAATAGTGTGGTGAGCAGTGCTTTCACCGAAAAAAAAAAGTGGACTTTCTAAGAAAAAAACAACAAAAATACAACCAATTAAAAAGGTTTGTTGCAAACCTTTAGAGCATCATGTAGTCACAGCTTTTCATGTCAACTAAAGCTGAATTCCAGCCAGTCTGAGCATGAATATCATTTTTTTTTCATTATTCTCTCATGAGTTGGTACTATTAAGTCATTTACCCTGTTTTTTTGTGTCTAGCCTTCTGCTGCAATAATGGAATTTATTTGCTGTCTCTTCTCACAGCCCCCTGAACACTTCTAGGAAGAGATCTGGGCTTTGGTTGTCATTGTCACTAAAAATAGGTTTTTTGTAGGGATTTAACAGATACGTGGATGTGGCCCTTGGGGACATGGTCAGTGGTGGGCTTAGCAGTGCTGGGGAATGGTTGGGCTCAATCTTAGAGGGCTTTTCCAACCTTAAGGATTCCATAGTTCTGAGATTATTCCCAGAACTCTCTGGTTTCCCCACAGAATGAAGAAGTCAGGTTCATCGAGCGTCAGCTGAAGAACCACAAACAGAAATATTTTGAACTGCAGACGTTTACCCGGAGTTTGATACTTGCAATTAAATCAGATGATAAGGAACAGCAGCAGGTAGATCCTGGAGCAGGTTTAATATCTGTGTTTAATATCAGAAGATGTTTGTCCTTTTGTGTTGTGTCCCTCCTGTGGGTTTATTCCAGAAGCTCAAATTATGATTGAAAAAACCCAAATAATTTTCTCACTCTTTGTTTAAAGCACTACTGATATAAAAAAGACACCTAATAGTGTATATACTGCATATTAGATATGTTTTTCCCCTGTAGGCTCTGCTTTCAGACTTACCTCCTGAACTTGAAGAAATGGATTTCAACCACACATCTCCGGAACCCGACGATACCTCATTCAGCCTCTCATCCCTGTCGGAGAAAAACGCCTCAGACAGTTTGTGATTTCTTTTTTTTTTGGAAGAGAGAACAGAAACCCCATGGGAGGTGCAGGGTTCAGGAGAGAGAGAGGCTTTTGCTCTGCAGTGTTCTTAGCCCAAGGGAGCCAGTCCGAGGAGGAGGAACCTGTGCTGGAGGGCGGCTGTGGCTCCTCACAGCCTTGCCCTGCCCAGGAACTGGGAATGCTGGGTTTGGAAAATCAAAGGACTCGGTGAGGGAAGGGTCCACCTGCAGCAGCTTGGCCTTGGGTAGGATTAACTTTGATTCTCCAGAACAACTCTGGCTCTGTAACAGTCTTTCTGAGCAGGGATGCAAGAGCGGGAAACAAATGTTGTGTGCCACACAGCAAATTCTCCAGCTCCACATGCTCTCCAGGCCTGTTTATTATATTTTTCCCCATTTTTACTCAGGTAGGTGGACTAAAAATTGGGGCTCCAAATAGAATAATGGGCTTTCTCTGAGTTGTGCTTGAAAACCTGAAATTAAACTGAAGTGTTTTTCATTTTCTGACTTGAGATTGTTAAATCTTCCATTTTTCTGACTGAAATAGATGAAAAAATTATTAATGCAAGGAAGCAGTGATAAGTGTTGGAAGAAATGAGGTAGAAATGGGAACCTGGATAGCTGCAGGACACAACTTCCTAATACAGTAGCAATGGGATTGGATGTTTACACTCTTTAGAGTTTGATGATTGTAGTCACAGTTTTTATTTGTCAAAGCCTGAATGCTAAAGTTCTGCTTATTATTTTAAGTCTTGGTTATATATTTTTCCACAAACCTTTCTCCAGTTTTCCATGCCAGTCAGAAATCCAGTGCTGTCATTGCATCCTGAAAGGTTTTCCGGTGTTGGGAAGTGACTTTTGCAGATCTGGTTTGAAGCCCTGCCTGGTGCATTTTTTGGCAAGTGCCATTTCTAAACTGTGATTTTGATTGCAGGCAGGGGCTGAACAGAATTTCTTCTTTCCCAGAGCTGTTGGCACTGAATCCCTCCACTCCTGTGGTGGAATGGATGTGCAGAGATGTTCAGTTGGATTCAGTGGGGTGTGTTTGTGTCCAGGGAATGCCTGGCCTTGGCAGTGGTGCTGTGGTTGAGTTGACAGGGTGGTGACCAGTCCAAGGCAGGTCTCAGTCCTGGAGCTCTTTTCCTCCAGGATGGTTCTGTGGGAAGCTGCAGGTGCCTGCCCATGGCATCGATGCTCCAATTCCAGCCTGGATATCCCTCAGCAAGCATTTTTCACACAGGTACTTCAGTCTGGTTAAAAACCTGTTCTTCCCGTTTTATGCCAAATAATAATTGACTCTGGGGAATCCTGGTTCATGCAGTGAGTAATCCCCTTAATTTCAGTGGGAGGTCCAAGGTGTAGCTCAGAAAATCCAGAGTGTTGGGGAAATAACACCTATTTTTTATTTAATACTGGGATTAAACTCGTGTTTTAGGGTTTT